>NC_060119.1:691632767-692253267 GCF_021461395.2 Schistocerca americana
TTTATTTTGAGCTATTCTCACCAATATTTTCACCTACACTTAAGATATGGTTGTTAAATACTGCTTGTGTACTGTTTGTTAAGATGGCTTCTTTCTCTTTAATAGTAGTACTAACTACCCCAGTGGTTACTTTTCCTGTCTCCCTTCTAGCAACATTCCATATTGTTTTGATTTTATTGCCCAAGTTGTTAATTTCATCTCTAAGATACATATTTCTTGATTTTCTGACAACTTTTCTCAGTTTGTTACAGTAATTTTTATAGTGTATAATTACTTCTGGATCTTTACTAATTCTTGCACTGACATACAGTTTTCTTTTTCTTTCTGAAGGCACTTTAATACTTTTAGTAATCCAAGGTTTCTTTGAAACCTTGTTTGGTGTTACATTTAGTAATGTTTTTTGGGCAACAGTATTCAAAAAGGGATATATATTTAGACAGAAATATGTTGCATTTAACATTAGCATTTGGCTTGTTATATTTATCAAATATCTCCTTACTTAACATTTCTTAAACTTTCTCTGAAGTGCTCTATAGATACTGGGTTGAGCAACCTTGCACTTTTACTTAATGGTTTCTGAACTGTACACCCCGCTAGGTTTCGTAATTTAATTGTGCATCATGGTATGATGATCCATTTGTCTCAGAGAGAGCATATGGTGGTTTTACATCCTCTTGCTGTACAAAACATGTGTAGGGAAACTGATAACTGATTCTATGTTATTAAAAACACTTCTAGTTCACTTTTCCTATCTGAATTGCTTAGAAAGTTTGCATTGAAATCACCACACATTAATAAGTTCTTCTTTTAGTCTGAGAGATGGCATAAGAGGGAGTTTTTTTATGAATAGCTTCCAATCTCCTAATGAGGACCTGTACACTGTTGCTGATATCAACGCTACATTATCTGGCTGTAGCTCACATGCACAAACTTCAAAGTGCTAATCGACGCAAAATTTGGTTACTTTTACAGTTTTGTATTTATACCCTTGTTTTGTGTAAATGACAACTCCTCCTTTATCCGTGCTAGATCTGCAATTGTAAGATGCTAAGTTAAACCCATTTATACAGACACTTTCCATCCCAACAATTACATTGTGTTCAGACAGACAAAGTATATCAATCTCATTCTTATTTTTGACATCATCTAAACACACTGACAGCTCATCAACTTTACTTTTTATTCCCCTGATATTTTGATGAAGTAAATTGATGCAACCCCTAGCTTTATCCGTATGTGTTGTACATGAGGATTCCTTTAATTCTATTTTTCTTGACTGTTGTCTGTCTGGACTTTGGCTTTAACCTAAAAAAACCTGTTTGTCTGCTCCCATTAACCACAGGGATCATCCCTTGTGTCACTGTGCCTCCACCCCCCCCCCCCCCCAACTCCCCTACAGTATCTGGTAATAGAGAAGCTAAATTATCTTTCCCTTTCCTACTTAGGTGCAGACCATGTGTAATTCATGACCACCTACCAATTGCATCGACTGGAAAAACATTTATGTGAGGTTTTGTCGGTGTCTGGAACATCCTGTGGTATTTGTGCCATACTAATCCCTTGTGTACAAGTCTGTGCTTATAGATCCGGATCGGTGTCGCGCTACGTTGCATATATGCTTCAGCAACGACCTCAAATGCAAACTTTTTGATCACCCTCTTGTATTAATGGAACTTTCAACAAAAACTTTCGTCCCGCTATTTTGACGAAAGCTGACATTTTTCAGTCCATTATTGTGTACAAAATAAAAGTTGATTCTTGAAATGAAGAAAACAGCAACCAGCCACTGTTAAAAATGGTATTTATTTACACAAATAGCGCCATAACAGGTTTCGAATCGATAAGTTGTTCTTCGTGGTTATACGTGTTATATTTGTTCACATCACTTGTTGGCTCCTTTTTTCAACAACAAATAGAAACAAAAATGTAATATAAACATGAATAGCAATCTGAAGATGAACCTGTCGGTTTGAAACCCCCTAACGGCGCCATTTGTGTAAACAAATATAATTAGTAACAGTGGCTGGTTGCTATTTTCTTCTTTGCAAGAATAAACTAGTAATAAAATTTCTTATTGGCATTTAGAAAGAGTCAGTTTCCTGGTATGGCACTTAGAACGTTCTTAGCAAGGTATTTATTTTCTAATTTATCTAATTTTTATTTTTTTGCAGGGATGCACCGAGCAGCATAATTCTATGGCATCAGAATACCTTCTCATTTTTTGATCACAAATCGTTTATGTACCAATAAAGAGACATTGCTTTTTGACAAATGTCAAAGTTGGCGCTTACAACATTTTCCATTTACATTTTCCATTTGATTAAACAGCACATGCGAAAAGGAATAAAAACGGCATTTATGATGACTAGTGTATCAAACCATTGGTCGGTTAACTCTGTAAGCGGAATCGATGGGGCTTTGTCTCACTTCCCAGTTTCGCAAGCAGGCGCTCAGCGTGCTATGCTATTGGAACAGTTTTATATCTGGGCTGGCTCAGGTTCAGCGCTCCTGTCAAAACAGCAGGTTGAGAATAAAGGGAATATATGGCCAAAGCAGTACAGAGCCGAGAAGAACCTTGTTACCACTGGAACGACACGTCGGGTCGCCGAAGGAAGTGCCCGGCGTGTGCGACGTTCGGGGACGTACTACTCTGTGGAGAATACCTGACGGTATTCCATGTCGCCGAAAATATTTTTCCCTTTCGCCTTTCTCAGGGTGACGGATTGCGGTATTAGCCAAGATGAGCAGACCCGGTGGTAAACGAATAGACTCTCCCGGCGAGGAGAAGAAATGGAAGAACGGAAAATACCCGCCATCGCCTTCGGCATTCAGATTCCGGTCGATAGGGTAAGGTGACTAGCGGCGGGGTGACTGGGTAGAGGTGGAGGGAGCTGGGGAGGCTGCTGAGGCTGCTACGTGACGATGCAGAATATCGGGTCGTCGCGGTAAGGCAGCTGCCGTCAGCGTCCTGGAGCTGCTGTCCGGCTGGAAATGCTCACTGTGTCAGGATATCAATTTATTAATTTGAAGTTGGACTTTCGTTAACTCTGTGCTGCAGTTTCAGTCATATAGTCATATGGCACAATTTTGCATACAACCGAGGCTGAGTAACTCACAGCAAGGATGTCCATTACTACCCAGTTTAATTCATGTTCGTCTATTTTTATAAACGTACGTCCCCCCCCCCCCCCCCCTCCCCGGCCATGAACCATAGACCTTGCCGTTGGTGGGGAGGTTTGCGTGCCTCAGCGATACAGATGTGTGCAACAACAACAGAGGGGTATCTATTGAGAGGCCAGACAAACGTGTGGTTCCTGAAGAGGGGCAGAAGCCTTTTCAGTAGTTGCAGGGGCAACAGTCTGGATGATTGACTGATCTGGCCTTGTAACACTAAACAAAGAGGCCTTGCTGTGCTGGTATTGCGAACGGTTGAAAGCAAGGGGAAACTACAGCCGTAATTTTTCCCGAGGGCATGCAGCTTTACTGTATGGATAAATGATGGCGTCTTCTTGGGTAAAATGTTCCGGAGGTAAAATAGTCCCCCATTCGGATCTCTGGGCAGGGACTACTCAATAGGACGTCGTTATCAGGAGAAAGGAAACTGGCGTTCTACGGATCGGAGGGTGGAATGTCAGATCCCTTAATCGGGCTGGTAGGTTAGAAAATTTAAAAAGGCAAATGGATAGGTTAAAGTTAGATATAGTGGGAATTAGTGAAGTTCGGTGGCAGGAGGAACAAGACTTTTGGTCAGGTGAATACAGGGTTATAAATACAAAATCAAATAGGGGTAACGCAGGAGTAGGTTTAATAATGAATAAAAGAATAGGAGTGCGGGTAAGCTACTACAAACAGAATAGTGAAGGCCTTATTGTGGTCAAGATAGACACGAAGCCCACGCCTACTACAGTAGTACAAGTTTATATGCCAACTAGCTCTGCAGATGAAGAAATTGAAGAAATGTATGATGAGATAAAAGAAATTGTTCAGATACTGAAGGGAGACAAAGTTTAATAGTCATGGGCGACTGGAATTCGATAGTGGGAAAAGGAAGAGAAGGAAACATAGTAGGCGAATATGGATTGGGGATAAGAAATTAAAGAGGAAGCTGCCTGGTAGAATTTTGCACAGAGCATAACTTAATCATAGCTAACACTTGGTTCAAGAATCATAAAAGAGGGTTGTATACATGGAAGAAGCCTGGAGGTTTCAGATAGATTATATAATGGTAAGACAGAGATTTAGGAACGAGGTTTTAAATTGTAAGACATTTCCAGGGGCAGATGTGGACTGACCACAATCTATTGGTTTATGAACTGTAGATTAAAACTAAAGCAACTGTAAAAAGGTGGGAATTTAAGGAGATGGGATCTGGATAAACTGACTGAACCAGAGGTTGTACAGAGTTTCAGGGAGAGCTAAGGGAACAATCGACAGGAATGGGGGAAAGAAGTACAATAGAAGAAGAATGGGTAGATTTGAGGGATGAAGTTGTGAGGGCAGCAGAGGATCAAGTAGGTAAAAAGACGGGGGTAACAGAAGAAATATTGAATTTAATTGATGAAAGGAGAAAATATAAAAATGCAGTAAACGAAGCAGGCAAAAAGGAATACAAACGTCTCAAAAATGAGATCGACAGTGAGTGCAAAATGGCTAAGCAGACATGGCTAGAGGACATATGTAAGGATGTAGAGGCTTATCTCACTAAGGGTAAGATAGATACTGCCTACAGGAAAATTAAAGATACCTTTGGAGAAAAGAGAAGCACTTGTATGAATATCAAGAGCTCAGATGGATACCCAGTTCTAAGAAAAGAAGGGAAAGCAGAAAGGTGGGCCGCACGGGATTAGCCGAGCGGTCTAGGACGCTGCAGTCATGGACTGTGCGGCTAGTCCCGGCGGAGGTTCGAGTCCTCCCTCGGGCATGGGTGTGTGTGTTTGTTCTTAGGATATGAAAATTACCGAACTGTTAGCTTAATAACTCACGGCTGCAAAATACTAACGCGAATCTTTACAGACGAATGGAAAAACTGGTAGAAGCCACCTCGGGGAAGATCAGTTTGGATTCCATAGAAAGATTGGAACACGCGAGGCAATACTGACCCTACGACTTATCTTATAAGCTAGATTAAGAAAAGGCAAACCTACGTTTGTAGCATTTGTGAACTTAAAGAAAGCTTTTGACAATGTTGACTGGAATACGCTCTTTCAAATTCTAAAGGTGGCAGGGGTAAAATACAGGGAGCGAAGGGCTATTTACAATTTGTACAGAAACCAAATGGCAGTTATAAGAGTCGAGGAACATGAAAGGGAAACAGTGGTTAGGAGGGGAGTGAGACAGTGGTGTAGCCTATCCCCGACGTTACTCAATCTGTATAATGAAGAAGCACTAAAGGAAACAAAACAAAAATTCGGAATACACTCCTGGAAATGGAAAAAAGAACACATTGACACCGGTGTGTCAGACCCACCATACTTGCTCCGGACACTGCGAGAGGGCTGTACAAGCAATGATCACACGCACGGCACAGCGGACACACCAGGAACCGCGGTGTTGGCCGTCGAATGGCGCTAGCTGCGCAGCATTTGTGCACCGCCGCCGTCAGTGTCAGCCAGTTTGCCGTGGCATACGGAGCTCCATCGCAGTCTTTAACACTGGTAGCATGCCGCGACAGCGTGGACGTGAACCGTATGTGCAGTTGACGGACTTTGAGCGAGGGCGTATAGTGGGCATGCGGGACGCCGGGTGGACGTACCGCCGAATTGCTCAACACGTGGGGCGTGAGGTCTCCACAGTACACCGATGTTGTCGCATGTGGTCGGCGGAAGGTGCACGTGCCCGTCGACCTGGGACCGGACCGCAGCGACGCACGGATGCACGCCAAGACCGTAGGATCCTACGCAGTGCCGTAGGGGACCGCACCGCCACTTCCCAGCAAATTAGGGACACTTGCTCCTGGGGTATCGGCGAGGACCATTCGCAACCGTCTCCATGAAGCTGGGCTACGGTCCCGCACACCGTTAGGCCGTCTTCCGCTCACGCCCCAACATCGTGCAGCCCGCCTCCAGTGGTGTCGCGACAGGCGTGAATGGAGGGACGAATGGAGACGTGTCGTCTTCAGCGATGAGAGTCGCTTCTGCCTTGGTGCCAATGATGGTCGTATGCGTGTTTGGCGCCGTGCAGGTGAGCGCCACAATCAGGACTGCATACGACCGAGGCACACAGGGCCAACACCCGGCATCATGGTGTGGGGAGCGATCTCCTACACTGGCCGTACACCACTGGTGATCGTCGAGGGGACACTGAATAGTGCACGGTACATCCAAACCGTCATCGAACCCATCGTTCTACCATTCCTAGACCGGCAAGGGAACTTGCTGTTCCAACAGGACAATGCACGTCCGCATGTATCCCGTGCCACCCAACGTGCTCTAGAAGGTGTAAGTCAACTACCCTGGCCAGCAAGATCTCCGGATCTGTCCCCCATTGAGCATGTTTGGGACTGGATGAAGCGTCGTCTCACGCGGTCTGCACGTCCAGCACGAACGCTGGTCCAACTGAGGCGCCAGGTGGAAATGGCATGGCAAGCCATTCCACAGGACTACATCCAGCATCTCTACGATCGTCTCCATGGGAGAATAGCAGCCTGCATTGCTGCGAAAGGTGGATATACACTGTACTAGTGCCGACATTGTGCATGCTCTGTTACCTGTGTCTATGTGCCTGTGGTTCTGTCAGTGTGATCATGTGATGTATCTGACCCCAGGAATGTGTCAATAAAGTTTCCCCTTCCTGGAACAATGAATTCACGGTGTTCTTATTTCAATTTCCAGGAGTGTAGGTATTAAAATCCATGGAGAAGAAATAAAAACTTTGAGGTTCGTCGATGACATTGTAATTCTGTCAGAGACAGCAAAGGACTTGGAAGAGCAGCTGAACGGCATGGACAGTGTCTTGAAAGGAGGATATAAGATGAATATCAACAAAAGAAAACGAGGATATTGTAATGTAGTCGAATTAAGTCGAGTGATGCTGGGGGAATTAGATTAGGAAATGAGACGCTTAAAGTAGTAAATGAGTTTTGCTATTTGGGGAGCAAAATAACTGATGATGGTCGAAGTAGCGAGGATATGAAATGTAGACTGGCAATGGCAAGGAAAGCGTTTCTGAAGAAGAGAAATTTGTTAACATCGAGTATGGATTTAAGTGTCAGGAAGTCGTCTCTGAAAGTATTTGTATGGAGTGTAGCCATGTATGGAAGTGAAACATGGACAATAAATAGTTTGGACAAGAAGAGAATAGAAGCTTTCGAAATGTGGTGCTACAGAAGAATGCTGAAGATTAGATGAGTAGATCACATAACTAATGAGGAGGTATTGAATAGAATTAGGGAGAAGAGGAGTTTGTGGCACAACGTGACTAGAAGAAGGGATCGGTTGTTAGGACATGTTCTGAGGCATCAAGGGATCACCAGTTTAATATTGGAAGGCAGCGAGGAGGGTAAAAATCGTAGATGGAGACCAAGAGATGAATAAACTAAGCAGATTCAGAAGGATGTAGGCTGCAGTACGTACTAGGAGATGAAGCAACTTGCACAGGATAGAGTAGCATGGAGAGCTGCATCAAACCAGTCTCAGGACTGAAGACCACAACAACAACAACAACAACAACAACAACGTTCCCACACTAATGGAAATACTCGTGGAATGGTTCATTTTGCAGACGATCTTTAACAGAGTCTGTTCGTGTTTGTAATAGTATCACGGGACTACGAACGTTAAAAAACGTAGCATTCAAACAATTTCTGTACCAATTTCTTCAGGTACAATTAGCACATAAATTCAATGTTCTCAGTTATTTGTGTATATATTTCTATATACATCTTCTACAAATTTTGGCCTTCTACCGCTACCGCAATACCGTGGAAGTTATTCCCCGATGTCTTAACACACGTTCTCACACAACCTCGTCGTTTATTGTCTCGTAAGTCCACTTCGAAGACAACTAACGAAGTGCTCGGATAAAAAGGGTGTAAGGCAGGGATACAGTCTTTGGTCCCTACTGTTTACACGTCGAAGAAGCAATGACGGAAATAAAAGAATGGCTCAAGAGTGGTATTACAATTGAGGGTGAGAGGATATCAGTAATAACACTGACTGATGTCATTGTTAATCTCAGTGAATGTAAGAAGAATTACAGGATCCGTCGGATGGAATGAAAACTAAATGAGTTTAGAATGTGGATTGATAGTGAATAACAAAAACACAAAGTTAATGAGATATAGCAAATTTGAGAATAGCGAGAAACTTAACATCAAACTTAGGGTTCACGAAGCAGACGAATTTAAGGAATTCCGCTACCTTGGAAGCAAAATTGCCCGTGAGGGACGGAGCAGGGAGGAAGCAAGAAACATGTTAGCAGAGACAAAAAGGGCATTTCTGGCCAAGAGCAGTCCACTGGTATGAAACATCACCCATAATTTGAAATTACCCATAATTTGAAATTTCTTACTTGTACATTTGAAACACAGCATAGTATAGTGGTGAATCGGTACAGAAGAGAATCGAAGCGTTTGAGATACGGTGCTACAGAAAAATGTTGACAATCAGGTGGACTGATAGGGAATGAGCAGGTTCTCCGCAAAATCGGCGAAGGAAGGAACACACTGCACGCGCTGACACGAAGAAGGGACAGGATGATATGATATGTGTGAAGACTTTGTAAGTAGGCTGTTTATGTTTTCTTATTGGTAACGCCACGTAGCGCTCTATATGAAAAATCACTGGCTGTGCTGTGTGCAGTCTGTGGCTAGTTTGCATTGTTGTCTGCCATTGTAGTGTTGGGCAGCGGCAGCTGGATGTGAACAGCGCGTAGCGTTAGGCAGTTGGAGGTGAGCCGCCAGCAGTTGTGGATGTGGAGAGAGAGATGGCGGAGTTTTGAAATTTGTCATGAACTGCTATATTTATATATGATGATATCAAGGTAAATACATTGTTTGTTCTCTATTAATATCTTTCATTTGCTAACTATCCCTATCAGTAGTTGGTGCCTTCCATAGTTTGAATCTTTTATTTAGCTGGCAGTAGTGGCGCTCGCTGTATTGCAGTAGCTTGAGCAGCGAAGATTTTTGTGAGGTAAGTGATTTGTGAAAGGTATAGTTTAATGTTAGTCAGGGCCATTCTTTTGTAGGGAATTTTGAAAGTCAGATTGCGTTGCGCTAACAAAATATTGTGTGTCAGTTTAAGCACAGTCATGTATAATTGTTTAAAGGGGACGTTTCATATGTCGACCCTTAGCCGAGGATACCTCACTGGAATCTTCTGATTTTTTTTCTTGTAGTTTGTGTAATTAGTGTAGATTTTGTTTATTGATAGCGCGTAATCATAGAGAGAATTTCCTTTGTAGTTGTAGTTTTTCATTGTTGTACAGTAAAACAGTTGTGGCATGCATGTAGATTTGCACCAAGTATTTCGCAGCTGCGCTGGCAATTAAGTAGACATTATTTCCATTGCTATGTTATTTTATTTTGCTCTTCAAATTGTGCTTTTCTGTGTTATCGTGTGAAATATTGTGACAATTATGGCGTGTGAAAAACGTAATACTAGGCTCCAAAGTAAACTGAGAAATGACAGTGAAAACGAAAGCAGTGTGTTAGCGCCGCAGAGTAATGAATTAACTAATGTTCAAAGTAGTAATTTGGTAATTGTGCATAGGGAAATGGAGCGGGCGGCAAACAATGGTGTAGACAGTGAAACAGGTAGTGAACAGGGAAGCGTTATCGATAGATTGGTCGGCAACAGCTCGCCTCAGGAATCGGGAATGACAGAACACAATATTGCAAATACTGCAGACTCAGGTTTTGGGTTCTCACCGTTTTCTCAAATGAGTCAAGACACATTTTCCGCTTGTCAAAATGTGAATGTTGCCGGTGCAACTTCACTGCCGAAAAGCACTGAGGAACATGTTTCAGACACCAGTGCATTGTTATTACAATTAATGCAACAAATGGGACAAAAGCTTGAAAAGTTAGACACAATGGAACAACACCAGAGACAAACACAGCAACAGTTAGACACAGTGGAACAAAATCTCAAAAAGTTAGACACAGTGGAACAAAATCTTAAAAAGTTAGACACACTGGAACAAAATCAGAGACAAACACAGCAACAGCTTCAAAAGTTAGACTCATTGGAACAACCTCTTGAACAAACGCGTGAAGATTTAACTACTGAGTTACATAACATTGAATCGAAATGTCAAAAAGTCTGTAATGACGTAAAAACTCAAATTTGTGAGCATTTTCAACCTATTTTTTCGCGGCATGAAAAGGCATTACAGTATCACGAAGCAGCCATAAAAGAACTGCAAATTATTGTTCATGAAAATCATGAGACCTTGCAAGCTAAATTTGATTCGGTTACGCAACTTGCAAAAACTCAGGAAAACTTAAAGAACACAGTAGATTCGATTTCAACACAAATGGACACTCTGAAACTTGGTTCAGAAAAACACATTGAGGAAATGTGTTCACTATCGGAGAAAGTAGCCGAACTTTCGGATCAGTTCACTAACTTATCTACGAAGGTAGATGGTAATCTGAACGACACAAAACCGGTAGTCTTTAATGACACAGAAGAGTGCGAACAAATTAGGAAATTCAAACAAAATCAGAATCAAATGAATACGCAACACCAAAGAGAAATCCGGGAAGTACAAGATCAGCTGACGTATTTCAGAGGCCACTCGCGCTCCAATACGGGAAGAGGGATATAGAAATACGGAACAACCACAAAATAATAACACAGGACACTTCGGAAGTTATGAAAGAAATTGGCAAGGTGCACCGAATTTTGAAATGGAACCGCCGAAACGACGTAACAATGACCGATATGCGACTCGCCGACATGATGACTTTGACTATAAGCTGTTCATTACTACACGTAAATTCAAAACATTTAAGGATTCTGGCAACGACATTCATCCACAAGCATGGCTCCATCAATTCTCTCATTGTTTTCCTTCCAACTGATCGTTAGAACACAGATTAGAATTTATGTGTGGCTACTTAGAGAATGAACCAGCTGTAAGAATGCGATCGGTCATTCACGATTGTCACAGTGAAGGAGAGTTTTACCATGCCTTCCTGTCAGCATATTGGTCTCAGGCCACACAAGACCGAGTAAAACATAGCATCATAATGATGAAACGTTTCGAACAATCTGAGTTTTCCAGTCTTATGAAATATTTTGAAGACATGTTGCATAAGAATCAGTATCTTTCAAACCCATACAGCCCCTCAGAACTTATCCGCATTTGCTTAATCAAATTGCCTGAACATTTACGACACATTATTTTGGCAGGACGTTGCAAAGACGACATTGAAGCTTTTCAGGGACTGTTACAAGAATTGGAAATTGACACTGACAATCGCAGGATGCGAAAACAGGAAAACAATCACTACAGGTCACATCTGCACAATTCCGTGACGACAGAAACAATAACTGGACACGACAGGCTATTCTTACAACGCAAATCGTGACCAAAACAGACACCACCAATATGACAACCACTGGCAGAGTAATAATAGTTACAGAGAAAGATCGCATTTCCATAGTAATGACTATCACAGAGACAATCAGAGAAACAGGCAATATGGGAACCAAAATAATTATTATCAAGGGAGACAGAATAACTTCAGATGCAACGGTCCAGCGCGCAGTTACGATTGAGGGAGAAATTCTCCACCACGTGACCGACAAGAAAGGAACTATGGAATCTACCGACATGACGACAGACGATATGATCGTAACGACAGACCTGAATTGCATCAGAACTGGCGGGATTCAAACAGAGCAGAGCCCTCTCGACAAAGTGAATTTGTAGAAGTTCGGTCTCCTAATCCCAATAACGGCGCGCACCAACAAAGAAACAGACAATGACTCGCACCGCAGGCAGCCACCTGCGCCGGCTGGCTCAGAGAAAAATAACATAGAAGCTAACCTTGAGAAAAATTCCAGTATTCTTTACCGACGTATACTGCATGATAACTGTGTTCAAGCTGAAACTCTGAGTACTTTGAAGAGTAAAAGATTGTACCACATTTCAAATGTAAAACCATTTATTTTTAACTTTGTCTTTGCCATATAACTTTTCACTTTACATTACTAGTAGGCTTTGTCAGACTTAGAATCTGTTAATATGCAACAATGTTTGAAGTTAAATATCCAGTCAAGAACCAAGAGAACTTATTTCAACAGAAATTATGAATGCATTGTTATAGTGAACAGACGACACAATGTTGTTATTTGTACATTCTTGCTTGTTAGTTGCACGATTACGTAACGACTATAAGGCTCACATACTTAGAACATTTACCAGTACTGCTAATGAGATTTTAATGCAACATTTTGGTTACCTGAAAATACATTCTGTATTTAAAGTACTTTCTGTGAGATACCAGATGACACAGTGGTTAGTTTATGGGACAGCTACACGATTTATATCACGACGTTACTAATGTGTGACAATTTCCATTGTTGTTTTTGCGGAGTATTTGTTTTATATCTGCACAGTTTTTCTGTATTATTCTGGAAAGTAAAACATGTTTTAATAGTAACTTTTGTGGTATAGCTACAATGAGACAGCCTTTTCCGTAGCACAACAATACGTTACAGCACAGTAATTTCTTCATCACAACAATAAGCGTAATAACTAAGATATCTATACGCAAAGCATTTCACTTTTGTTTATCATGAGGTAAGTACATTGGCTTCTGCAGAACTTAGCTTTTGGAGGACGATAACTACGACACTTCCACAGAGATTATCTTACAACAAGATGCACATTTAGCGCTACAGGACACGCATTTCAGTGATTAATGTTGTACTTAAAACATTTATTTTTAAAGATTTTTGAATTACAAAGAAAGTTTTCCGTGATACATTTCATTCCATTGCTGTAATCTGTAGCACCTGAGGGTATAATTCATTAAACCTCAGGGGGGTACACGCCTACTTTGTGTACCATGTGTTTGGCAAGCACAAGGAGCCCTAGCTAATATGGTATTTGCTTATACAACTTTACACATCGGTACCATATTTCTCTAACACAGAATTACACAGCTATCTGGTTATTTACCTGAGAGAGACAAACATTTATTTTACTACATCAGTGACAGACGTGTATGTAATTACACAGTTGGATAACTTCACACTTATGAAATTGTATTTTGTCTGTACTTTGTAAACTGTTCATATTTTTTTTGGAACCATTGTGATAGTATGAGAGCTTTGAATGATGTATTTGGTATGGATTCATGATTTTTAAAGTACGTTTGAGGCAGATGACACTTTTGACATGAACAGAGAATTTTTTTGATTATTGGAGGAAGCTACGACGATTTTGAGATTTGACTGAGGTGTTATGATGTTATTTTTACGACGACGATGTGTATTATGCTGCTGAGGTATGTTTATGATTAATAGGCTGATGCTATATGAGTTATTTGATTAAGCCACGTAGCTGTTATGATGAAATATTGAAGAAGTGTCGACGAATATTGTAAGGAATAATGAGTAGTGTTTAGGGACTCTGGTTTGTGAAAAAGGTTGTTGGAAACCAAGATTCGTACTTTAAGAGTTATGAAATGTGCGTAAATGCGTGACTGTATCACAATGCTGACGAATATTTTATTTGGACACTTATATTTATAGGATTTTCTTTCTACAGATTTGCAACGTTAATTCTTGACCTGTGAAATATTTTATGTGAGACTGTCACTGTAGCGGAAACTGGTGTCGTAAATATTTCTGTAAGAAAGTTAAGTGACCACCTGCACGTAATGCGTCGCGGGCACCCACCTGGGCGACAGCCGCCCAAAAAAAAAGCCATTAGCCTTTCAGCGGCACAGGTAGAAAAAGAAAGGGAGGCCATTATCCTGGCTATTGACGTTCTTTTGTAGAAAGCATCGCAAATATTACACGCTCATTACCTGAAAACATATGGTTACTCATACTTTGTGCTAATTACTGAAATGCTTATGAATTGACAAGAAATATTTTTACATCTGCACACCTGATTACGACAAGTGTCTTTCTACGAGAGTTGAGAGCTACCGACTTATGAAATGTCACATGACTATTGCATGATATTTGCATGCTTTGGTTTGCGTAATTGCTTATTTCATTTGATACCTGTTTTCCAGCTGTGTTACAGCATTAGTTTTATAAAATAAACTTAGATGCATTTGCTAATGTGAACACTTTCTGTCAACAGATCTATTAAATGATAATTTTGTAATCCACATTCTTTAAAAAAAAAAAAAAAGGAGCACTTGGAAAGGAAAGAACAATAAGAAGGGACTGGTAACAGTAACTGGACACATAATTTTCTTTTCAAGTACATGGTAATATTTTTTTTACAATAAGTTGTTGTGGTGCACCACTTTCATTTACATAGACATTAAGATGTGAATATACACTTCCCTTATCTGCATTGTTGTTTTTACTGTAATATCTTTTCTGCTTGAGCTTTGTCATGTATAGATATAAGTTTTATATTTTATATATTTTTTATATTTGCTGCCTCTGTTTGCCAGGCATAGTGCTACTGAATTTTAAATTGTGTTACTCTGTTAAGCTAGTTTTACTACTGACTTATTTTTCTTGTTACCGCACATTGGCTCATATTAGTTGTAATGTTGCATTGCTTGGTAATTCATATTTACTGTAGCTTGCTTTGCAATTTTCCATTTTTTTTGCATTGCTGTTTGTGTTAATTTGTTATGTGCTGCTGCACTGCCTCGTCCCTTAGTTTAGCATCTGAGCTCAGTAGATTTAAGTTAGCTTAAGAGGGGTAGACTATATAAGAAACTGACTATGGAGAGTAGGTAAAGAATGCGTTGCGAAGTTATATGAAAAAGATTTGGGCCAAAATGAGTATTGTACATTGAGAAATAATTATATTGAAAGAAATATGAATAGAATACAGAAAGCAGGTATAGATAGGACTTTTTGGGATTTATGATGAATGAAGGGAGATCTCCAAGAAGTAAAGAAGTGGAGAGAGAGATGGCGGAGTTTTGAAATTTGTCATGAACTGCTATATTTATATATGATGATATCAAGGTAAATACATTGTTTGTTCTCTATTAATATCTTTCATTTGCTATCTATCCCTATCAGTAGTTGGTGCCTTCCATAGTTTGAATCTTTTATTTAGCTGGCAGTAGTGGCGCTCGCTGTATTGCAGTAGCTTGAGCAGCGAAGATTTTTGTGAGGTAAGTGATTTGTGAAAGGTATAGTTTAATGTTAGTCAGGGCCATTCTTTTGTAGGAAATTTTGAAAGTCAGATTGCGTTGCGCTAACAAAATATTGTGTGTCAGTTTAAGCACAGTTTGTTTGCAAAATACTGCAGTACAACAAACCCTGTCCTTTCCTTTTGTATTATCCCACTATATGTTTGTGTACCCTTGTGTATTTGTTTTCTTCCTGTCTCTGTGTAGTTTCATAGGATTTTTTCTTCTTCTAATATTAAGCTACATTCACTATGATGAGGAATACTGTTATCCTCAAATATAATTGGCATTAATAATATGTTATTTACTTTGTAAAGATGTTAGACATTATTCATTCTGTTTAAATGCTCATATGTGAAGGTGATGTTTCAAAAGTTATTCTGATCTTTTATGTATGTACTTATGTCATAATTCCTGTAACACTGATATATATGTTATTTCGATTCTTTTGTGAAGCCTGTATTACTACAAATGTTATCTTTATTGTTATGTTCTTTAATGATGTATTTTGTACCTTTGTTATTGTATTCTTATGTTATAAAATTGTAATTGTCACCAGTTCATCATATTATTAACTTGTAAGTTACATTTCACTGCACACGTTTCTGTTGGTCATAGTATATGGACAATATGTGAGAAGTAGGGACTGTTAGTGTTTGCACGTGTGTTAATAATTCAGCAAGGGACTGGATAACAGCATTGCTTGTTCTAAGGACAATTCCAAAAACTTTGTGAGTGCACAAGTGGTGGTTATGGACTTGCTATATTATCCGCAAGACTCTTCAATGGTGATTGTGCACCTGCACAGTCACAACAGATGGCTGCTGGCCATCTGTACAAGGACTACAGTGGGTCTGCATCTTTGATGACACACCAATACCATTATCTCTACAAGGACTACAGTGGGTCTACACCTTTGCTGACTCACCAATACCGTTATTTCTACAAGGACTGCAGTGGGTCTGCACCTCTGGTGGCCCACCAATACCACAATCTCTACCAGGACTACAGTGGGTCTGCTCTGTGATGACCTACCTACCAATATTCTTCAAAACTTCGAATGACTCTGCTGTGGGTTTGCTCTGTTGTGACCCATTACTTGTCTGCATGTCGAGAGTCAGCACTGTCTTTCCGTTGGAAGGACAACACTACTTCTTCAAGACTGCATGGAAATCCACTACTTCTGTGTGCATTTTCTTCTACTGCTCAGACTTTGAAAAAACACTACTATTTTACCGTGATGACCGATCAGGACTGTCTTTATGGGCTGTGAGAAAATTTGAGCTTTTGACCAACATTGTATCAATAAGTGTGTGCATTTGATTTCTTTGTTATTGTAATTATGAAAAATTTTTTCAAATTTGTATTGGCCACTGCCCAAACCAATTTGTAAAATTTTTTGTGGGGAGCATGGGGGCTATGTAAGTAGGCTGTTTATGTTTTCTTATTGGTAACGCCACGTAGCGCTCTATATGAAAAATCACTGGCTGTGCTGTGTGCAGTCTGTGGCTAGTTTGCATTGTTGTCTGCCATTGTAGTGTTGGGCAGCGGCAGCTGGATGTGAACAGCGCGTAGCGTTAGGCAGTTGGAGGTGAGCCGCCAGCAGTGGTGGATGTGGAGAGAGAGATGGCGGAGTTTTGAAATTTGTCATGAACTGCTATATTTATATATGATGATATCAAGGTAAATACATTGTTTGTTCTCTATTAATATCTTTCATTTGCTAACTATCCCTATCAGTAGTTGGTGCCTTCCATAGTTTGAATCTTTTATTTAGCTGGCAGTAGTGGCGCTCGCTGTATTGCAGTAGCTTGAGCAGCGAAGATTTTTGTGAGGTAAGTGATTTGTGAAAGGTATAGTTTAATGTTAGTCAGGGCCATTCTTTTGTAGGAAATTTTGAAAGTCAGATTGCGTTGCGCTAACAAAATATTGTGTGTCAGTTTAAGCACAGTCATGTATAATTGTTCAAAGGGGACGTTTCAACTTCAAAGAAGCA
The DNA here is from genome assembly GCF_021461395.2 of Schistocerca americana. Taxonomy (NCBI): domain Eukaryota; kingdom Metazoa; phylum Arthropoda; class Insecta; order Orthoptera; family Acrididae; genus Schistocerca; species Schistocerca americana. The sequence goes on from NC_060119.1 coordinate 691,650,056, forward strand.
CCTCCATAATACTACAGGGAACTAAAGAGGGTAAAAACGGTAGAGAGAGATTTGAATACATCCAACAAATAATTGACGACTTATGTTACAAGTGTTGCTGTGAGATGAAGAGGTTAGCAACGGAGGGGAATTCACGGCGGGCAGCCTCAAACCAGTCAGAAGACTGACGACTCCGAAAAAATGAAAGAAAAGAAAGCCCACTTAGTTTTGAGCACGTTTAAGGAGTGTCACATCTCCAATTCTGGGGCTTCCTTCCATACCGGATTTTGCAGGGACCGTGATTCACTATTGTGAATTCCTATAAACAAGTAATAGAACAGCTCAAAAATTCTAATATCTAGGTTGTACTTTTTTCTTGTCATCTGTCCTGACTGGTTTGATGTGGTCCGCGACAACTTTATCTCCTGTGCCAAACTCTTCTTCTCAGTGTAGCACTTCACCCTACGTCTTCTATTACTTGTTGGATGTATTCCAATCTCTATCTTCCACTACAGTTTTCAATCTTTTCAGCTCCATCTAGTACCTTCGATACGCCATTGAGACAGTGGTCATAATATTTTGACTCATCAGAATCTGTCGTGTAATCTCTGTTAGCGATATTACATATAAATGAATAGGTTTCAGCCTCAGCATCAAGAAACTACCTGATTTTATTCGAATAATAGTGTAATCTCTGCAGATTCAGTATGACACTTCCTGGTTTATACTGTCTATACTCGGCGGATACATGAAAGTGAAAGTAGGCCGCATTCTGTCGAAGTAATTCGTCTAATTTCCGTATCATCAGAACTCGTGGGACGTGGGGTGTTTCCACGCTTACGATCTTCCTTCTCTTGGTTCACCGCACAGAATATTCGTTCATTTTGCGACTAAGAGGCTTCATTTATAAGAAACAGCTCCAAGAAATCTTTATAATGCGAATATCGTAAATACTTGTATGTGTAAAAAAGGAACATACATTTGAATTTCCTGTACGCATTATTTAGGTCAGGTGCCCCTCCAAAGAGAAGCGATGGGGATTATTTCCGGTCTTTCGGAAGATATTTGCAGTATCGTTTTTACCATCCCTAGATGGAGTCATCTCATAGAAGTACTGCTCTTCACGTGTTTTATGCAAAATCGTCAATTTTGTGCAGAAATCGTCAATTTATTCTCGTTATAAGCATTTTTTTTGAAAGTGGCCATTCGATAGCATGACACCAAATTACGCTACTGTTGTTTTCCGTCTGTCAATGGCTGTTTTTAGTGTCTCAAATTCACCGGTTTCGGGCAGTGACGACAATCTTCATATCGTTTCTCTTAGTTACTGAGTAACCAGTACTAACAGAACACTATCAGTTTGGCGGTCATATAATATCATATATGAAAATACAGTGAAAGTGATAGTGTTCCATTAACACTGGTTACTCTGTAACTACGAGAAATGACCTGAATATAGGTGACACTGCTCGAAATTGGTTTACAGGGATTTCAAATTTATGTCCATTTTTTCACACGTATCAATTTGAGATAAGGACAGCGATCGATAGACGGAATACATGTGTGCTTTCTACAAATGTGGATATCGAATAACTTCCCTACCGACAAGTATGACGAGTTTTGAATAGTCAACTGCAAAACACTGTTTAGTGACATACACTCCAGCACGTATAATAGTGGCTATTTATAGACATTTGTTTGGTACATCTCCCTCGCTTGACTTGCACAGTGTTCTGTGTCGGTAGTTGTTGCTAGCGTACTGAGTTTTTCTGTTAACACATAAGTAACCAAATATCGCACTACACTAATTTGGGACTTCTCTATTGTATGGGCAGATGAAATTACATTTTGAAAATAACTGCAATTGTGACGAGATTTAAATCATCGTTTTCCGTTGTTACGAAGTGCTCCATGAAACACGCGATAAACAGTGTAATATTTAGGCTGATACCATCTACGTAGAGAAAAAGCGAAATTGCAAGTATCAGCCAAAACAATGGAGAAAATCCATCCGACAACTCTTAGGAGACACCCGGTGCAGATGCCATGGTTTGTGAAATCAATCGTGGCTCTCCAGGTCCGATCTTTTGCAGTGGCACAGTTATCGTGATGTGAGAACCACTGCGTGTACGTTTCCAGCCTATAGGAGATACCGTCGAGTACCATTGAGATTTCTAAGCCGGATTAGGAGGCTTGGCTGACTAGCCTGCTACTAAGGGGACTGCTTGCAAAAAGCAGGAAGTATAGGTTTGAGTGCCGGATACGGCATAGATTTTCAGTTGTAATTCATATAGGCAGTTTTACCACAATCAGTGGCATTTTTATTTTTTACATATCTTTTCTGTCCATATTTACAGACTGTTCAGTGACGTTCATGTGGTCTGTTTCAGTCCAGTTTACATATTCACCAAACAGAAAAAAACTATTATGAATTGCTCCCTACGAAGCGTGACACCCAATACTGTATGAGTTTACAGAGTCCAGCTGTGACTCACTGCTATTTTATGCATTGGATACCATGTTTCCTCGGTTTGTGAAGTGGATAATTTCATATTTTTGAATATTTAAAGCAAATTGATAACCGTATAACCATTTTGAAATCTTAGGAAGATCTGACTGATACAACATGACAGCAACGGTGCCAACACTCCTCTCTGAGGCACACCCTAAGTTTCTATACCTGTCGTCGACTGTCCAAGCAAGATAACATGCAGCATCATCCCTGCGAAGAAGTTTTCAATCCAGTCACATATTTCGTTCGCTATCCCACATGACCGTACTTTTATAATAAATGTAACTTTTATAACAGATACACTTACGCCCCTCCTGGTTGCCTCAGCTCCATGGCAGTGTTCATCAGTCTCAGTGTCTGGCTAACAATCCATAACCAGACGTTTTCACTGAGCGAGAGATTCGGAGAACTGCTGGTCAGGGCAACAGTCGAACAGCCGCTGAATAGAGGTGGGTCCAGACAACACAAGCAACATGCAGCCCTACTTAATATAGTTGAAAGATAACGTCACGGAATACAGGAAACAGCCATAGAGGTTAACTCACCATAAATGTAACGGATGCTGCACAAATTGTCGGTTTCATGACCATGTAGTGTAACCAGTGGCGCTCCATGTCATCAACATGGTGCTGGGCTCACATGAGGATGACGAATTGCATCTTTCAGCGTTTGTTCTCCATGGAGCCTCGGCACACAGATATATTCATTATGGTGCTGTACGTAAAACAGCGGAAAGTCTGAAAAGGTGCCGTGCTACAACTCCTGTGTCCTGTGGTGTTATTCGGCGCAACATCCCCTGCTGCCGCATCGAGTATCACCGTGGTGACAGTCCATGGTGCCCCAGACTCGTGAGAATGGTGTAAAGATGTCCATTTCTTGACCCGAGGTACGTGATGTGCTGTGTGAAAAATCAAATGGCTCTAAGCACTATGGGACTTAACATCTGAGGTAATGAGGCCCCTAGACTTAGAACTACTTAAACCTGACTAACCGAAGGACATCACACACATCCATGCCCGAGGCAGGATTCTAACTTGCGACCGAAGCAGCAGCGCGGTTCTGGACTGAAGCGCCTAGAACCGCGCGGCCACAGCGGCCGGCTTGTGCTGTGTGATCTCGTGTGGTTGGATGAACATTGCGTCTGCCTTCTCGGATGCTAGTCGCGTGGAACTATCCTGTATGTCTGTGAATATCCCTCCTCGTTACACGATCTCACAAACAGCCAATACTGAAATGAGATTTCTAAATGAGAAGCTTGCTGTGTAATTTTTTCTTGTATATAAGGGGGATGTTCAATAAGAAATGTAACATGTTTTTGTGGCAGGAGGTTGATTTTATTCAGGATTCCAGTACACCATATTATCCCCACCCTTTTGGCTACAAATCACTTTTTTCAACATAATCTCCGTTCACCTTAGTGAGGAGGGTGCTGCATGCCTGCACGGTACCACTCTATTGGTCGACGTCGGAGTCAGTGTCTTGCTACACCAATAACCTCCCCCCATCATCTATATACTGCTTCCTGCGCAGTGCAGCCTTCGTTGGGCCAAACAGCTGGAAGGTGGAAGCTGCGAGATCCAGGCTGTAGGGTAGATGAGTCCCATGATGTTTTGTGAGCTGCTCTCGTGTGGGCAGACTTCAGTGAGGCATTCCGCTGTCATAGAGTAGGAGAAATTCGTTGGCATCTCTGTGGCGACGAAGACTCTGAATTTCCTGAGGGTAGCACAATACACTTCAAAGATGATCGCTGCGCCATAATGGAGGACATAAAACAGAATAACCCTTCAGAGTCACAGAAGACCGTCGCCGTAACCATACCAGGTGCGGCTTTGAACTTTTTCTTCGGAGGAGAAGTGGTGTTATGTCCCTCCATGGATTGCCGTTTTGTATCCGGTTCAAAGTGATGAGCCCATGTGTCATAGCCTGTAACGATGTTCGATAGCAAATTGTCACGATAAGCTTCGTGATGCGGGAGCAGTTCCGCACAGATGGTCCTGCGTTGCTCTTTATGGTATTCTGTTAGGCGGCGAGGTACCCGTCGGGCACACAGCCTTGAGCACCCCATCTGGTGAACGAGTGCGTCAGCACTGCCAACAGATACGTCCAATTGTGCACCAAGGTTTTTGGTTGTGTTCACCTAGCATGAGAGTGTCAACACGTTCCAACATTACAGTAGTCACGGCTGTGTGTGACCGGCCGCCACGCGAGGGTTCGGACAGATCTGCGCGACCTTGTTCCGATGATGAGAGACGCCTCGCCCAACGACTCACCGTGCTTTTCTTCACTGCCAAATATCCGTAGACATTCTGCAAGCGCCTATGATTATTTGTGGTGCTTTGGTTTTCCGACAAAAGAAACTCTTTGCTTGGAACGCACCTCCGTTACAGACGCCCCATTTTGAAGGCAACATATAGCACCGACAACTATCGGAACTTCAGTTTCTTGAAGTGGGAATATTCCACGATATTCAACAACAAATTCCGCATTTTTGAACTGAAAATGGTTGGAAGAAAATGTGTTGCATTACTTATTGAGCGGCCCTCGTAGAATACTGGAGGGTTACTGTTACCTAATTCGTGCGGTTACGTTGAAAGGCTAATAATTTGCAAACCAACAGTGTAGTACACACATGCCAGTTTGATGTTTACAGTTTGCCACATTCATGCTATTGTAAGTTTAATAGCCAGCAGTGTAGTACTCCGCTGCCAGCTGGATGTGCAGCCTCGAACAACTGTTTCATCACCTCCACTGAAATGTTTGAACGTCGCCAACGTGTAACCTAGCAGTCTTCTCCAAAGAAAGTTTCCAGCTGCCATTCGAAGAACTGTAGTCGTTATCCCTTTTATGTAGAAGAAGAGCCGGATCAAACGTTTTGCGGAGAGACGGTGCAAGCACTTTCTGAAAGAGTCTTCCGAAGGAGACGGAGTCTATTGAAGGCGCCACAGATTCCGCGTCGTTTCGAGGAGTGGTCGCTATTAATCAAGGCCTGCACCAGGGGCGCCGGCGGGCCCCGATATAAATTAACTCGCCGCAGCCCGTCAGTCTGATCGCTCTGCTGTCGCTGCCGCTGCCGCGGGTGCATTTCCGTCTCGTTCCAGAGTTCTCGGAAGAGAAGTTGGAAATGGAGTCGATATACCTGTCAAAAGCTTCGTCACGAGCGAGATTTATAACAGCAGACCTCCTTCGTTTTTCAGTTTTTTTATGTAAGCGAAATCCCGAAAGCTCGTTCGAGTCCCCCTTCCACCATACGCACACACACTTACTATGAAAAATCAGTGGCTGTACTAATGGTACGAGTGAAATTTATGGGGTAAATTACGCGTCAGGCTAGAGTGATTAGTTTTGGGAGAGAGCACTCCAGCAGGTAGTCGTAATTAACTTCGGTGCCGAGAGAAAAGTGATTAACACGCAGAAAAAAAACATTTCAACCCATATATTCAGTGTTGCATTAACTCCTAATCAATATTGCAAGGTGAGTCACAGATTACGGCTTTGGCACCATAAAAGGAGAGTTTTGTGTGTTTCGTTGTCTGCTTTTAGAGCTTATGGAACAGGAAAGCCATAAAAGACTTTGAAGAACTCAGTGATTGGATTCTTTACTTGGGGAAAAAAACAATGTAGCACCACATTACAATCATAAGATAGTAAGATAATTTATGGTAAACATTGTGACTTTTCCGATACTGCTTTTGACCACAAAAATATTAACAGTTCTTTCATGGTACCACTAATCGAAAAGCAGATCGATAAAACGTTGGAGACAGACAGGAAAAATTAACGTATAGCATTTTTTTCTCTTTTGGGTTCTGTGTAGCGGTCGTTCATTAACAAACAAAATGAAGTAGATATGTATACCGTCAGCTCACATTGCTATTTTATTTTCTCACTCTCGTGTTGCATGTTGTATCAAAAGTTGTGGAACTGATCTGGCCAAACAACCTGGCGCGTTGTGTCAGTACAATGTACTATATGTGCTAGAAATGATCTTCCACTATTCCTGTATTTCAAATAAACTGCGATCACGAAAAATGACAGGAAAAGTATGAAAGAGTACTGAGCCTACAGTATTTACTCACTAAACAAATATTTATATTCTTCCTCCCTCCTACATTTACTGTGGTCTCAAACATTTAACTGCAATGTCGCCCCAGAGGGGGGACAACTGGTTGTTTGTGGGAAGCTGGTGTCAATCTACTGTAGGCCCTTGGTAATCCCATCTGGCTGGCTTGCAATGCCTGAATGTGCCAGAGGTACTTGCTGCAGGCTATAATTTGGATAATGTTTGTTTCAACGGATTACGCTGTGACGATGCGACATTTTTGAATGACATCTTCCATGTTTTTTAAGTTTCCAGTCGCTATGCATTCTATATTTGATGTTTTGAAAAAGAAAGAGGAAAAGAAAAAGAACCCAGGCGAATGGGATGTAAAAGCCATACAGTATATAGGGTATCGAAATATATTTATTCTTTATAATTGGCGCTTTAGAAAATACATGGTGGCTTTCACTTTTCTCAAGTCGATTTCACCTAGATTTGCTGATCTAACAATCAGACATTATTTTCTAGCTAAAACAGTGCATTTGACTTTTCCAGAAACTCACGTTATTACGAAAAATGGTGTCTATAAAGCATATATGTAGTCTGATTTTCTGAGACGTAATCTTTGGACCACTTATCGAAGCCCTGAGTAATAGTTACGCGGCTGTCGATGATCGACTCGTATGGTTAATCACGTAAATATGTCTGGTGAAAGCTCAACTCGAACGAGATACAAATACAGCACTGAAATTAATACACAATGATGTGAAAATAAACACCAAATAGTAACTAGCAAAGACGAATACCTTTAAACAGACCATCAAATTAAATTTTTAGAACCAGAAACGCAATACAAGATCATGTGGAACACATGAGAACGTTACTAAGTATCATGAGATTTCTATTACTGCAAAGTCTGGATCTTGTACTGGTACCAGTGTAAAATAGAACTCAGAACTTTCCTTATTATTGGCAATGGGAAGGACTATTGTCGTGACACTGCTCTAGCGCTAGCGCTACCCGGGGTCCGTGCTGCATGGTCACTTACAGCAACAACAACCTGTCAATAATTTCCACCGGCATAAGACACCTTCCTCTTCCAGGTGCCACATGAAGTTCATCCGTGTTTTCGAATTTCATTACCGTCTTCTTTAAACCATTTTATGACATCGGCCTTCTCTTCGGACCTTTCAGTCGGCGATACTCTCTCAATGCAGCTGTACAATTGAAACAGTTGCAGTAACAGCTTACGGCCTCCCTTCGCCGCGCGGGATTAGCCGAGCGGTCTAGGGCGCTGCAGTCATGGACTGTGCGGCTGGTCCCGGCGGAGGTCCGAGTCCTCCCTCGGGCATGGGTGTCTGTGTTTGTCCTTAGGATAATTTAGGTTAAGTAGTGTGTAAGCTTAGGGACTGATGACCTTAAAGTTAAATCTCGTAAGATTTCACACACATTTGAATATTTTGAACGGCCTCCCTTCTCGATAGCCATATTGTTCACTCACGTTATGGCTTGTCAGATGATAGCGTGGATTTCATACTGTCATACAAATAGGGCACAGCGTCAGATTTGCACCTGGTGGCCACAATGAGATTAAATTTTTTCTCCAGAGTAAATCGGCTCAGCATTAACGTATTAGAATATCTACCAAGGTTCGATAATTACAGCCCACACTGTACCTTCGTGAGCAGCTGCAATTTCTTTATAACCACCCGGTACTATGAAAGTTGCTGGATATTTTATGCGGTAATCTCTGAAGCGGAATAAGAAATAACACTCCTTTGAAATATTAAAACCTAGAGGCACGTTTGTGAAATCAGGAATAAGTGTTGCTGAAAGAAACAGAGGAAATATTGCCACAGCAGAATGGTAGAGGCGAACTGCGAACAGTATTGCGGATGGCTTGAGTTCCTTCTCGTGTCTGGTTCCAACATGACACAGCTCCAGCTCAACCTTAGACGTTCTCTCAGAGATGAACAGGAAGAAAACGGCGTGATTCGTTGTCTCATTCATTGGTTTTACTTCATTTGAATTCTTCTTGTAGGTTCGCATGTAATACCTTATAAGTGAGACACCTCTTTTTGAATGAAGAGGAACTAAATCAACTATCAAGTAAGACAAGGGTGAACGGTGAAATCAGCTTTGTCGCTGCTTTCGTCAGAAGTGACGTAGGGAGGTGACGGGTGTTGTAAGCGATGAATACTAGGGCTTGATGCAGATTGTATATAGCGACATTCATCTTACATCTTAAGTATCCAGCTGCAATATAATTCCCTATAAACACTTTTGGCGATACAAATTTTGATTCTACCTACAACAAGCTCTCATTTTTAAATGTACCGCAGCTGTTAGCCCGTAACGCACTTACAGTCGTTCTCCGTAGCCGTGTGCAGCATCTGTGCAACTGCAGCGTGGTCGAGAATTCAGAGCCAGGATCCTTTTCTCTCGCGGGCCGCTCAGCCGAGATCAAGGCGCTGGTAATTTTGCAGACTGCACTGAGAACGACCCATTTAGGAAGGCCAGCACGCTGCGAGGACGCGGATCCCAGGTACGAAGCAGAAATGTTTATTTCGTGACTCAGCAACACAAGTTTCCAGTTTGAGAAGCAGGGAGACCTCAGAGTGCACCCTCATCTGACTCTGGTATGTAGTTCAGCGCGTGCAGGCAATCTATGTTTACAGCTCGGTTGCTGAGGCCAACAAACTGAACAATTTTATGTCTGAAAAGTACCTACTTTAGGCTTTCATTAGACCGAGGCGGTTGTCTGGTGGGCGAAATTTACCATTCTGCTGCCGTGGGGGCAACAGAACGGGGGCGATGCCGTTTCAGTAGGCGGCCTACACTAGAGGGAAATTTGCCCCAGCGCCACCAGAGCTTGTAGACTTGTGCACGCAACAGAGAAATAACTAGTGCAGTCCATCATAATCATGCATCGTCTCACAAGACATGACTCCTTACTAAAGTTAGAAACGTCATGTAAGTCACAGAGAAAGCGGATGACATTTTCAAAGGCGTTGTGGTCCAGAATTCGAAAATTGAACCAGTTCCAGTTTAATAGGGTCGGTTTTCTTGCGACATGTTACACCCTGCCTATTGAAATACTTGAGAAACTACACTTTGAGCCTAAACTAATTATTCTACAGCTGTAACTCCTGAAAAACTGTCACATTACGTACTCCGTATTTCCGTTCGAAGATGGTATAGGTTTAACAACATTGCTGTATAATCATGGTCAAATGCATTGCACGTGTGTAAATATTACAGTTCTTTTTTTATGCAACTGTAGAGAGTTCACTCTTGAAAAGAACATCATCCTCCCTCAAAAATGCTGGTTGACGTGTTGCACTCCTGAGACGTTCTTTGCTGTTTCCCTGATTTGAAGAGAACTAAAGGCTCACACAACAGACTGCTATTTCCGTTCATAAAAATACAATGATGTGCAAAATTAAAGGCGACAGTTACTTTCACATGGAGTGTCACTACCAAGTAACATTGCTCTTTGAAACCTGAACGATACATAGAAACAACTGCTACGGTACAGTTCGGCAGGTAACAAAGAAATACGCAATGAGATGAACAGAAATAACACTTTTATTCAAAGACAATAATTACACTGCAGTCACCGTGATTTATGATCGTCCCCTGGACATTAAAAAATGTGAGACATGGTTCTTAATAGGGCATGAGATCACCACAGCCTGCAATGCATGTTCGGCAAAGTGCTGTTAAGCTGGCTACAATATTGGAAAGAAGTTCCTGTCGTAGGAAGTCCTATTCCTCTATCAGTACGTTTGACAAGTGTTGCATGGGTGATGGTGTGTGTGGGCGTGCTATAATACGTCTCGCCAACGATTTTCACACGTGCTCGATGGGACTTAAAGTCCGGGGAGACTTCCACCAGCGCTGTTCGATGCACTCGCAAATTATCATCCATGAAAATGACAGAGCCGGAGGCAGCCCTGAAAAGACGCAAAGGAAGGAATGCAATGACGCAATAACGTTGACCGGTGAGTCCACCGTGTTCAAAGATCTGGAGATCAGTGTGCCCATACAAAATTATACCTCCTCACATCATAACACATGGATCAACAAAGCGATCATGTTCGACAATGCTAGCTATCCCTCATATAGCAAGGGGTGGGAAAATGTAGTGCCCCAGGAACATTGCCTTTGTATTGTGGTGATGATATTTTCTTTCCTTCACTGCTGAGGTCGGTCATCATGTCTACAAGCGCTTCTTCAACATGTTATGCTACGGAGTGCCCTTACTCAAGCAGCTGGTCGTACGTGGATACTGAGCGACCAGTGCCAAGAGCGTGACGCCAAGGTTTGCAGACACAGGTGGCTGTGGTTTGAGTTTGGGGTAGATGGTGAGGAGGGCGCGCTACTCGTGATGTGTTGGATGTATTGGCTACAGTTTCATACTTACGAATTTCCCGATACCGACTGCAGGTCTGCGTGTATTCTCCTTCTGGTGATGAATGTCATCTGGATCTTAGCGGCATTAAACACCAGCCTTCATTTGATGGTCCAGAGGCACATTGCAAGACGGTTGTCTATGCCATGGCAGTTAAGCATTTCCTATCAATGGAAAATGGTTCAAATGGCTCTAAGTACTATTGGACTTAACATCTGAGGTCATCAGTCCCCTAGACTTAGAACTACTTAAACCTAACTAACCAAGGACATCACACACATCCATGCCAGAGGCAGGATTCGAACCTGCGACCATAGCAGCAACGCGGTTCCGGGCTGAAACACCTAGAACCGCTCGGCCACAGGGGCCGGCTTCCTATGAATGAAAACGGGGCAGTATGCAGAACATCTTTACATCAGAAATGTTGAGGTTGAACAGATGGTGATGAAGAATGTACCACTACAGTACTCTGGCTCTGATTTTGACTCAACACTTTCTCCCCAGAACACATTGGGAATGTCCTTTTCTGGAGGTTGGACTACATAAAGTGGTCGTGGGACACAGGTAGCCCACTTGTACGTGAGACTTTGGAAATGTTCTCCTGAAGCTATTACCCGATCACATGCTCCACCAATCGTAGCAGTTGGTGTGATACAGTATGTTCCATCCTGATCTTTAACTGCTTGGCCTCTGCAAGGAACTGTGACAGCAGCCTTGCATAGGTATCTTTGATCACCTTCCATTGCGTCAAGAGGAAATTGATGTCTGGTAGCTCTATGTTAGTCGAGAATCCTTGCCGCACTCTTCAGTGGGCAGCACATCTATGTCGGACGGTTGTCGAAGAAGTCACTCAGCTGCATTAAAGTTAAGCATGTGTGACGGCAGTTGTGAAAAGTTCATCGATTTCTGCACCGAATTTGAGATGGCGGCACCAGCCTTTTCAAGCGATTCGTGTTTAAAGTGGGGAACCACGTTCACAATGCCTCCGACATGTAAATCCGGCGTCATGTGGACCGTATCGACCAAGGCAAGATGATAGAAGGGATTACTAAGCAGATATTCTTCCAAGCAAAACTGGTGTCGGGCTGCATGCGTCTGGCAGATGTTGCGTTCTTAGAGACACAATAGCCACGGTAATACTAGTCGTGTTTCAGCGTGCAGCAGGTGCGCTGTGGTTCCTCTATCTTGAATTTAATGTAATTACTGCTGTGGAGTGCCCAATACATTTGTCACGGTGGACTGGCATCCAACAGTTCTGGTGATATGGCCCGGGTCTTAACAGCATTATTGGCAAACAGGTTCTCAACTTTCATCCAGATGGGTGTCACAGCATCCAGATGCAGCATATTCTTGTTTTAGACGTTTTCGAGAGCAACAAAGAAATAATGCTCTTCCAGTTGGCCACTCAAACCTGTCCTGAAGGTAAGGTATTCCAGCTACCACAAGAAGTTCCACGATCTAGAAATTCTGTCGTAGGTACAAAGCGAATTTGCACCCTTTGTAGGCAGTCGACATATGTATTGGTCGCGTCACTGCAGCTGACAACTGCATATATCAAGAAAAGGAAGATTAGAGTTTAACGTCTCGTCGACGACGACGAGATCACTAGGGATGGAGCACAAGCTCGTATTAGAAAATGAAGAGAAAGGAAATCGGCAGTGCTCTTTTGAAAGGACACCAGCATTTGCCTGGAGCGATTTAGGGAAATCACAGAAAATCTAAATCTGGACGAGGATCCTCCCGAACAAGAGTACAGTGTGCTAACCACTGAGCTATCTCGTTCCATGCATGTTCCAAAAATGAGCACAACAGTACTCTGCACAGAATCAGTCCAAGGTTCTATGAGTGTGGACGTCAGATGTAGCAGTGGATATGCCTACAAATGGTGCAGCCACCCTAAGTATTGTAGCAAGTCACAGATCTAGATTTTTAAGGGTGTTTTATCGTAATTTTCCGTTTTTTGCAGTTTGGATACCTGATCGCCTTTCCCCTCTGCTCTTCGACATGTTGGCACCATGTAAGACTCCTGTACAGAGTGACACCGAGAAACTTGTTTCATTGTGCTTCCCCATTGCTCTACCTGCAAGTCTGCAGGATCTGTTCAAAAAATGGTTCAAATGGCTCTGAACACAGTGGGACTTAACTTCTAAGGTCATCAGTCCCCTAGAACTTAGAACTACTTAAACCTAACTAACCTAAGGACATCACACACATCCATGCCCGAGGCAGGATTCGAACCTGCGACCGTAGCGGTCGCGCGATTCCAGACTGTAGCGTCTAGAACCGCTCGGCCACTCCGGCCGGCCACTTTAGTCTGTTCTGACTCTTATAAAGCTGTGTCATAATCCACGTTTTATCATAGTTCACATCACAATTAAGTTCCAGACAGTGCTTGGCAATGTATGGTTTCATTGCCTATCTCTGTTGGATGTGCTTCTTATATTTTCGGCATCTGGTGTCCTCTGTCCTAGTTGTGTGATCAACGTACGAGACGCCAATTGGGATGGAATACTATAAATTCCTGATTTGCGCAAACCAAGGTTGTTTTTGACATTTCCCAGTAGTCCTCTTATTTCGGTAGGTTGACAAAACACATTTGATAAGCTTCTTGAGAATCCTGCTGATTTTGCTAGAAACAGATCTGCATAAGGCGAATAAGCCTTGCTTCATGTTGCTCTTTTTCTCGGTCGTGAGGCAGAGTGGCTGTTTGAAAGGCCTTCTGAAACCATTTGATTGTGTATCCATTTTTACAGAAGACTGAGTATATATGTTCTATTTCTGCTGCCTAACTATCTTGGCGTGACAAATTCCATGCTTCAGTACTGGGTGATGAAAGGTGATAGCGTGCATGTATAAATCAGTGTGTGTAGGTTAGCGATACACATTGAGGTCCAGCGACCCATCTGAACTCCTTTTGACAAGTACATCCAGAAATGGCAGCTGGCCATCTTTCTCCAGTTTCATGGTGAACTTTACATGTATGTTTGGGTGATGTGTGTTAAGATGTGAGCTTCTCCCTGCCATAAGGCCAGAAACAAAGGTATCATCCACATACCCGAGGAAGCATGTTTGTTTGTATACCCATGAACAGATTGGCAATCACTGGAGATGGGGGCTACCCAGGGCTACTCCTGTCTGTTCGCGATATTATTAGCTTCCATACAAAAATGTGATATAGTCAGTAAATGCCTGATCAGTTCCATTAGAGCATTGTCAAATCTCTCTTCAATCAGTTCCAGTGAGTCTTTCAGTGGTACAATGGTAAACAGGGAGACCACATCAAAACTAACCATTATATCAGATTCCATTACGTGTAGTTGTCTGAGACATTGCAAGAACTACTTCGAGTTGTGGATGTGGTGAATACACTATCCAACATATGGACATAGCAGTTTCTTCCAGCACGTAGCTACTGTGTACACTGATGAGCCAGTGTTGCTCACAATTGTGTGAAGTGCCACACCCTTTTTGTGTACTTTCGGCAGCCTATATAGTCTAGGAGGAACTAGCCCTCTAGATCGTTGTTGCATTCAAGAGAGCTCTGGCCTTCTTGTCCACTTTGTATGTAGAGTCACATTCAGAAGTTTGTGCTGGATCCCCCACAAGTTGATGAACTTCCTTATCATAATCAGTCTGCTGTATAGGGACTATGATGTTCCCTTTGTTTGTTGGCAAAACCACAATGCTGCTGTCTTCCCAGAGCTTCTTCAGTGCCACTCGGTCTGGAAATGTTCGATGTAGGTTTCATCTTTGTGATCGTTCGCCAGGCCTCCTGGCGGATTTTTCTCCCATATTAGGTGGAAGTGTGTTGCCGACTTGCTCCTCTACGCTGATGAAACTTGAACTGGGCACATACCTAGGGGTAGGCGCGAGTTTGAGGCCTCTGCTGATTGCCGTCAAAGTGGAATCATCAAACTGCTTGCCACTTAAGTAATGACAGTACGAATATCCTCCATCTGCTGATCTTTCTTACTCATACTGTCAAACTTCGCAAGTGCCACACTTAAGCATTCTTTCTGCAGCACTTTACTAAAGACCAAGATGCACAAATTTATAATTCGTTTGTTCCAGACACAGTCTCTACCCGACGAGGAGACTGCCATGTACAAGTGGAAGTATACGAGCCACCAAATCTAGCCTGTGGAGCATATCTGAATCCTTTCCCGCAAAAGTGCCATGCTTGTCCGACGTTTTATCATGTTCGCTTTGGAGTTGATGTGATGCTTGACCCTGGCGAAAACCGATACTAAGTCTCCATCTCAACATCTCAGCAAAAAGCTGAGAACTCAGCATTCTCCCTTTCCATCGTTGAAAGTTACCCATTTTCTGGTATTTTGGGACAGTGAGGTAGTAACTCTACTTCTTAGTGACCCTGATTATGTATTAATATTGAAGTAAGTTTTTTCCTGGTTTATACATTTTCATTAATGAAATTTTAAACATTTATTGGCTGAGGTCCAGCAACTTTGCGTTAACTTAATTACAGGATGCATGTATAGCTGCCTCGGTTGCACAAAATTGTCAAATTGACCATGGTTTCGACAACACTAAGACGGTCTTCATCAGAATAAAAATTACATACGATTACCTAGAAAATATAATGGCATCGCTCAGAAATATATTATACTTAATAGGATTAGTTCCATAAAATGTACAAACAGTGTACTTACATGTAATCACACCATGGGTGAAAAACATCTGAGCAAAAATGATCTCGTCAAATGGAAATTCTGTAGAAGTTGTCCTTTCCTCATATTCTGTTTAACTTATGTATTATCTACGCACTACCAGAAACAGTTTTCCTCATCTTGCAGAAACATTTGGTGCCTTATTTAACTGTACATTATGATATAGTGCAGTACCCATCACAGAAACTTAATCTAAACTGACACTGTATTGTAAACGAGTGACGAACTTTTATTTAAATATGTTAGCATTCATTTCGCTGCTGTGTCAATACTTTTTACATGAGAAATCAACATAATATCGTCGACTAAGCTGCTCATAGAACCAGTAGAAAGAACGAAATGGATTCTAATGTGCTGAATACACATTTGCATCAGCTACTTGTGACAAATGAAAGTCCGCAGCTCGTGGTCATGCGGTAGCGTTCTCGCTTCCCGCGCCCGGGTTCCCGGGTTCGATTCCCGGCGGGGTCAGGGATTTTCTCTGCCTCGTGATGACTGGGTGTTGTGTGATGTCCTTAGGTTAGTTAGGTTTAAGTAGTTCTAAGTTCTAGGGGACTAATGACCATAGATGTTAAGTCCCATAGTGCTCAGAGCCATTTGAACCATTTTGACAAATGAAAATTTGTGCCGGGCCGGAACTTGAACCTGGGTTTCCCGCTTGTCATGAGCGGTCGCCTTGACTACTTCGGTTCTCCGAGCACGCCCCATTAACCATATGGCAATTCATTTCATGAGCCGCGCGGGGTGGCAGTGCGGTTTGAGGCGCCATGCCACGGATTACGCGGCCCCTCCCGCCGGAGGTACAAACAGTGTATATAGGTGTATAGGTGTGTAGTGTGTGTGTGTGTGTGTGTGTGTGTGTGTTCTTAGAATAAGTTAGTTTAAGTAGTGTGTAAGTCTAGGGACAGATGACCTTAGCAGTTTGGTCTCTTAGGAGTTCACACACATTTGAACATTTCATTTCATGATTTACATTGCTGCAAATCGTTAAAGACTGTCTGTTGTTTCAGACGTACATGCATGCATGTCTGAATGACATAGTATTGTATTAAACGCAGTTACTGCATCAACACACACCGTCGCCATTTAATGACAAACACCTGACGGGGCTAAAATGATGATTAAAAAAATGGTCTCCCAATGCTTAGTATCACGAACGCACGAGCATTTGGATTGTGACTACGTGACATACAGAGGTTTAGACCTGTACTGGGAACGTGCTCGGATAGTCGAATTTATTAAGGCGACAGCCCATGACAAGTGGGAAATCCAGGTTCGAGTCACACTCCGGCACAAATTTTCATTTGCCACAAACAGATGACGGTAATATATATTCACCATATATTACTCCAGTTATTACATCGAAATAGACAACGTCGTCATTTAATGATAAAAATAATGTGCATGGCAACATTTCGTGAGTTAACCGACTGTGGACGCGGGATGGGAGCCGGTGCAAACCGCATGGTATGTATCATATCGGAGATTACTCAAGAATTCTCGGTTCCCGACGCCAAAAGCGTCTAGGACGGATCTTCAGTGTTTCAGAGACAATGTTTCTGCACGCGTAAACCACTGCACAAGGATGCAGCGCCTTATAGGGTGATCGACGGTATACTGCAGGTCAGATCGTCGCCGATTGGAATACTAAGAACTTCTGCCACGACTGCACGGACACAAATTCAATGCAGAGACTTCAGTAGCTCACGACCGACATCACACACAGTGCCTTTCGACGACTTTTGGCCGCTTAGAGTAAAAGGTACCAAGTTGCGCTTGCATGAAATCGATCAGTATCTGTCACACGGCGTGATTTCTTCTTTGACTGTCCAGGAATCGTAAGAAAAGAGTTTCCCGCAGCACCTGCAATCTCTTTCTCATTTGTCACTTTGCTTTTGGCACTGTAGAGAGATTCAGCGCTTATTCCGCTTTGTCGATTACCTTACAGACTGGTATCAAACGAACGGCCTTTATTCCTTTTCCTTAAAAATCAAGACGTAAAATGTACACGAATTTGTGTGTGTGAGACATTCAGCAAACTTCATTTATTAAACTTCCCCTTCAGTGCGCAACAAATTGCCAAGAAACAGCCTGCAGTTTACACGGTATAAAAGGATATACACGTGAACCTTTCGAACAAAACCATCCGCATCACTGAACGAAGTCACCTCGATCTTCGATATTGCCGTAAGTGTTGTCATCGTTACCCGGGAGACCACGAGGGTTCAGACACAAAATTAGAAAGAATTAGAAAGATTTAGTTTCTTAGCGCACGTTGTCGCCTTTCTTCGCAAATTGAGCGTTGAGTCGTAAGTGTACATGTTGAATGTAGACAAGTGTGATGTGTATGTATGGAGTTTTATGTCTGTGTCCTATGACAATGAGAGAAAGGGTGAAACTAGCTACCAGCACTTACTCTACTCCTGTAGATCATCATCAAGGAGGCTAAAAGTCCTCGTCGTCCCCGTCAGACACATGGGTCCCCAATATGTTCAGCAACATGTTCTTACTCAATACGATGTTGGGAAGAGGTTTGGAATTTAATAAGGCACATTGGCGCAAAGTCTGGTGATCAGGAACTGTATGTAGGCTACCACTTCTCATTTCCTCGACGGCGAAATTCTCGAATTGGCGACGAAAGTCTCTTCCGTCAGGATTTGAAACGGCGGCCGAGTTTTGCGGCACGCAGAAGCTCGCGTTCACGCATCGGCTACTAAGATGGACAGAAATGAAAACAGTCGTGTTACGCGAGTGGTCGTGAGTGACGCATTAAACACCCACTCCAAGACTAATGTGCCACAAATCTGTTCTGGGTGCCGGCCGGAGTGGCCAAGCGGTTCTAGGCGCTGCAGTCTGGAACCGCGCGACCGTAGGTTCGAATCCTGCCTCGGGCATGGATGTGTGTATTGTCCTTAGGTTAGTTGAGTTTAAGTAGTTCTAAGTTCTAGGGGACTGATCACCTCAGAGGTTAAGTCCCATAGTGCTCAGAGCCATTTGAACCATTCTCTTCAGTATCTGTCTTCCAGGAGTGTTAGTGCTGCAACGTATGCAGGAGAACCTTGTGAAGTTTGGAAGGTCGTAGATGAGATACTGGGGGACGTACAGCCTAGAGGGCGGGTAGTCAGTCGTACTTTGATGGCTCAGTCGGTGGAGGACTTGCCCGCCAAAGGCAGAGGCCCCAGGTTCGAGTACCTGATCCAGCACACAGCTAATCGGCCAGGAAGTTTAGTATCATTAATCCCTTGTCGATAATCCTGGTGAATTAACGTTTGTGATGGAATTAACTGTTCAGCGCACGAAACCTAATTCTTAAAATATTCTGCAAGGAGATTTTACGTCTAGAAAATGCCGCATTGGACTGCGCAGAACGTAAAGACCCTCAGTATCCCACTGTCCCACGGTACAGTGGGTACGGCTATAGGCGCTGAAGACTGGTGCGTTTGGTTACAGATGGTACGGAGCAAATGAGTGACACAGAACAGGGGCGTCTATCCGCACGATTCGGCAGGCGACTGTGCGTGTCGGTTCTAAACTGGCCGGCGCCGATGCGGACGAGGTTTTGATAAATTAAAAAACATGGGGGGGGGGGGGGGAGAATAACAACGGGATTGCTGTGGTCTGTGTGGCAGATTTATAAATCCGCAGCGAGTATTAATTAAAACAGGTCGCAGGAGAGCACGCGCTCGGCGTCCGCATTAATTTCTCCAGCCGGGCAGACCGAGTCGGCGGTTGCTGTAGATTAGTGGCACCACACGCCACACGCGCCGTTTGACGAGCAGCAATTTCCTAAACCAACAAACTGAAGGAATAAAGGTGGAGTGTTTCACTTTGGAATATATGAAAATCTACTAAAGGATAAATAATCGTGTCACCCCTCTTTTACAATTCCGTTTCAGGTAGAATTTCTTGCTACAAAATTATTGGCATCTTGAATGGATCTATCAAATGGTTCAAATGGCTCTGAGGACTATGGTACTTAACATCTGAGGTCATCAGTCCCCTAGAACTTACAACTGCTTAAACCTAACTAACCTAAGGACATCACACACATCCATGCCCGAGGCAGGATTCGAACCTGCGACCGTAGCGGTCACGCGGTTCCAGACTGTGGCGCCTAGAACCGCTCGGCCATCCCGGCCGGCTCACCTCGACTACGTGAGAAGGTGTCGTTACGCCCCCGGTCTCCGTTCAGGAAGAGACTGTTCCTCTGTTGTGATGTCACTTAGGCTAAACACGTTTACCCATGATTCGATCGTTGTCCAAAACAACCTCAGAGGCGCAGGAGAATGCAAAACGAGAGTAGCTTTACTTACAATTTCTCTTTTGTTCCTCTGTTTCACCACTTTACAAAAGAAAATATATTTCTTGTAATCTCTTGAATCAATAATTTTAGACACAATCCAAAGTTCTGAAGCTACTCAATTGATCGGCCTTGATTTTGACTTCACAGGGACGTATCTCACAAAACTTCGTTCCGCTGTTTAGAAGCGGTAGTGGGGCTAAGTATACACTGATAAGCCGAAACATTATGACCACTGCCCACTGCAAAGTTGGATGCCTCCTGGTGGGGTTACGGGCACGTGAGCCAGTAAGAAAGGTACACTACTGGTCATTAAAATTGCTACACCACGAAGATGCCGTGCTACAGACGCGAAGTTTAACCGACAGGAAGAGGATGCTGTGATACGCAAATGATTAGCTTTTCAGAGCATTCACACAATGCTGGCGCCGGTGGCGACACCTATAACGTGCTGACATGAGGAGTTTCCAACCGATTTCTGAAACGCAAACAGCAGTTGACCGGCGTTGCCTGGTGAAACGTTGTGATGCCTCGTGTAAGGAAGAGAAATGGGTACCATCATATTTTCGACTTTGATAAAGGTCGGATTGTAGCCTATCGCGATTGCGGTTTATCGTATCGCGACATTGCTGCTCGCGTTGGTCGAGATCCAATGACTGTTAGCAGAATATGGAATCGGTGGGTTCAGGAGGGTAATACGGAACGCCGTGTTGGATCCCAACGGCCTCGTATCACTAGCAGTCGAGATGACAGGCATCTTATCCGCATGGCTGTAACGGATCGTGCAGTCACGTCTCCATCCCTGAGTCAACAGATGGGGACGTTTGCAAGATAACAACCAACTGCACGAACAGTTCGACGACGTTTGCAGCAGCATGGACTGTCAGCTCGGAGACTATGGCTGCGGTTACCCTTGACGCTGCATCACAGACAGGAGCGCCTGCGATGGTGTAGTCAACGACGAAAATGGGTGCACGAATGGCAAAACGTAATTTTTTCGGATGAATCCAGGTTCTGTTTACAGCATCATGATGGTCGCATCCGTGTTTGGCGACATCGCGGTGAACGCACATTGGAAGCGTGTATTCATCATCGCCATACTGGCGTATCTCCCGGCGTGATGGTATGGGGTGCCATTGGTTACACGTCTCGGTCACCTCTTGTTGGCATTGACGGCACTTTGAACAGTGGGCGTTACATTTCAGATGTGTTACTACCTGTGGCTCTACCCACCATTCGATCCCTGCGAAACCCTACATTTCAGCAGGATAATGCACGACCGCATGTCTCAGGTTCTGTACGGGCCTTTCTGGATACAGAAAATGTTCGACTGCTGCCCTGGCCAGCACATTCTCCAGATCTCTCACCAACTGAAAACGTCTGGTCAATGGTGGCCGAGCAACTGGCTCGTCACAATACGCTAGTCACTACTCTTGATGAACTGTGGTATCGTGTTGAAGTTGCATTGGCAGCTGTACCTGTACACGCCATAAAAGCTCTGTTTGCCTCAATGCCAAGGCGCATCAAGGCCGTTATTACGGCCAGAGGTGGTTGTTCACCCAAATTGCGTGAAAATGTAATCACATGTCAGTTCTAGTATAATATATGTGTCCAATGAATACCCGTTTATCATCTGCATTTCTTCTTGGTGTAGCAATTTTAATGGCCAGTAGTGTACTTGTGCGTAGACACTTGGAGCCACATAGCTTCACAAATCTACCAACGAACTTTACGACTGTACAATCGATGATATGCAGTATCGGTGATATGTTGCGTTACAAAGATGGCCCAACAAGTTATTAAACAGGTGGTCATAATGTTTGTCTCGTCACTGTATATGGGACGATTTAACTGCAATAAGTAATCATATCAATACGTGTAAAGGAAAACAGTTTCGAATAATAATAAAATTAGGTATATATTTCCTATGCCTGTACCATTCTGCGACTGTGTCATGTTGGTACCTCTATTACTTACGCTTATTTGGGACAGTATTTGTCCAGTGAGAGGGAAAAGTCTTCAGTGTCTATATATGATGTCACACATTCCTTATTTTAATTATTTTACTCACAATTATTAACAGGAATTCAGCTTTCGTTTCTCAGTTACGATACTTCATTCGATTTAGTACACTATGGTAAAATTGTAGCTGTGCGTAACCCAAAGACCTTTCGTTATGAGCAAATAAAAGGTGATTCTAAATGAATGGAACAAGAAGGAAGTATTCCTGTGACTACAATAAAGACTACATTTCGGAGATACGAACGGTTAATTCTCACAGTTCATATGGCCATCCACAGATGTTCTATGTGGGATCCATTAATTGCGACACGGCTAATGTCTATCTGATACTACATTTCCCGCCACACTTCCAACGTAGCCTGATGATTGGAGTAAGCCGAGCCGACTCTCCGGAGCCTTAGCTGCTGTGAGTCCTGCGGGGACGGTAAGGTGTCACTCTACCAAACATGGTTTGAACAACTATTGTTGATGATGTTTTTGAGTACTATGCGACACAATAGCCCTTTTCTATACCATCATTTTGAATACTAGCGTCAGCAATGAACACCAAGAACGACTTACTATTTTTGTTACATTGTTGCCAACCTAAAGTGTGACAGTTAACCTTTCAGTCTATATGTGTATCCCTGAAATTAAGTCATTACTGTAGCTACAGGAATACTTCCTTTTTGTTCCATTTATTTTGATTCACACCGTAATATCTCCCAATAGAAAATTGGGGGGTGCGGGTGGGGAGTGCATATAAGATAAGCTTAAGCTCCAAGCATTTTCAGGCAATAAGTTTTCAGTCATACAAATCCATGGTGGTGCTACAGGTTTTCTAAAGTCATCCACCTATCAAATTGTTAATACATACTAGCTGTATACTTTTTTCATACATATCGGAAGCAAACTTTTCAAAAACCCAAGCACTCATGGTCATTTATACTCTCAATTTTTACTACCTTCCCGTCTGGTCGTTGATTTACCATGTTCCAAATACAGAAATTCATCAAGCGTTTATATGACTTCTGTTAATTTGTACTATTTTCTTTCGATATGTAGGATATACGTTATTTTACTCTTAATACAACTGATTTCCCGGCCTTCTTTCTAACTTTTTCTCTTAGATTCTTCCTCTCGTTACTGAAGTTTATCTATACTTTAAGTTAACAATGCAATATCATCAGCGAAACGAGGGTGACTTTGAGGTACTCCAACATACATTCCTCCCTCTTTTTCCAGCCTGAGCATCTGAAAACCTACTCTAGAGCTCATGAGGACAGTTTTGGGGTTATGCAATAAGCCTGAGTGTCTCATCTTTCATTTCTGAGTCTCTCATTGTCCTGATGAAGTTTAGTGGAAGCCGTATTATAGACATAAATGACCTTCAATGTGAAGAGATTGCCTTGAAAACATGTTAAAAGGTTTATTTAAAATTTATATATGCGAGAATAAGTGGTCATTTATATCCATAATTCCATTCTGCAATTTCATTCACGATTTCTAAATGGTCCACTGTGATATATTCAAATCTAGTTTCAAATTGCTTCTTCATCTCATCAAAATCTGTGTTTTTCCCTGTGCCATTGGTGATAAGTTTAGTAATTAGTTTAATACCAACTTGCTCTTTTCCTTATCAAAAGCTATGTTTGTTTCCTGTGCCGTTTGTGATAAGTTTACTGAATAAACATACTGACAAATATTTAGTCACCCCCAGAGAACTCACGCTTATAGCCTTGATACTGGCCTCAATTTGGTGCGTAATGTGACGATCCTATGCCGACTCTAAATTGAATTGATCGATACTGGTTTCTCTATTTATGCGTCCTGAGGTTGGGTTGTTTTGGGGAGGAGACCAGACAGCGAGGTCATCGGTCTCATCGGATTAGGGAAGGACGGGGAAGGAAGTCGGCCGTGCCCTTTCAAAGGAACCATCCCGGCATTCGCCTGAAGCGATTTAGGGAAATCACGGAAAACCTAAATCAGGATAGCCGGACGCGGGATTGAACCGTCGTCCTTCCGAATGCGAGTCCAGTGTTTATGCGTCCTGTATCACCTCTCGTCGTATTACGCTATTATTGGTTTTTGCCGGGGGGGATGGTTTATTAACATGTTTTCAAAGTAAATGAGAATATACGGGATTTTTGTTATGAAAACGTCTCTGTCGTACTTTGTTTAGTCTAGTTCAAATAAAAATAACCAACGTCGTATATTTTGGAAGGTGAAAATAATCCATATTTTGATGGATTTGTGCGGAACCGATTTACACTGCAAAAAATTAGTTCCACTAAAGTGCATCATTTGAAAAAGGGTATAATCGCGACTCGTCGGACAGACTACATGCTTCCAATCAGCTACTGTTTTTCCAGGTCCTTCGACTCACTGAAGACGTGCATCTGTGTGTTCCGCTGTCAGCAACGGCCTTATACGGAGTACCGGAACCCCAGTGTCCAATGCATGCGGTTCCCTTCGTAATGTTTGATCCGAAACAGGTTGCGATTGACCTGCATTCAGTGACAGCTGTCGGGTTTGGAACCGACTGTTACTGACAAGGAGGGAAATTCGTCTCTGGTCCCTGACGTTTTGCACTTTTATGACGACCGTTTTTGCGGAGTGTTACGGTGGTCCAAGTGGTACGCTGTTCTGGCGCACACATTGGACAGTCCACATTGATAGACCAACAAATCGAGCAACTTCATTCACGGTGGTCATCGACACGTGCAAACATGAAGAATTCTTTCTGCGATATTGTCACGTCCACTGTTCTTATTGCTCTGATTTTATGCACTACGTGATCAAAAGTATCCGGACACCAGGCTGAAAATTATTTACAAGTTCATGGCGCCCTCCATCAGTAATGCTAGAATTCAATGTGTTGTTGACCCATTCTTAGCCTTGACAGCTTACATTCTCGCAGGCATACGTTCAAACAGGTACTGGAAGGTTTCTTGGGGAATGGCAGCCAATTTTTCACGGAGTGCTGCACTGAGGAGAGGTATCGATGTCGGTCGGTGAGGCCTGGCACGAAGTAGGCGTTCCATACGATTTAGGTCGCGACTCTGTGCAGGTCAGTCCATTACAGGTATATTATTGTTGTGTAACCACTCTGCCATAGGCCGTGCATTATGAACAGGTGCTCGATCGTGTTGAAAAATGCAATCGCCATCCCCGAATTGCTCTTCAACAGTGGGAAGGAAGAAGGTGCTTAAAACATCAGCGAAGGCTTGTGCTGCGACAGTGCCGCGCAAAACAACAAGGGGTGCAAAGCCCCTCCATGAAACACGACCACACCAAAACACCACCGCCTCCCAATTTTACTTTTGGCACTACACAAGCTGGCAGATGACACTCATCGGGCATAACGCCATACCCACAGCCTGCCATCGGATCGCCACATTGTGTACCGTGATTCCTCCCTCCATACAACGTTTTTCCAATCGTCCAAGCGAGGCGCCGCTTGGCATTTACCAGCTTGCTGTGTGGCTTATAAGCAGCCGCTCGACAATAAAATCCTAATTTTCTCACCTCCCGCCTAACTGTCATAGTACTTGCAGTGGATCCTGATGCAGTTTGGAATTCCTGTGCGATGGTCTGGACAGATGTCTGTCTATTACATAATACGACCCTCTACAACTGTCGGTGCCTCTGTCAGTCAACAGACGATGTCCGCCTGTACGCTTTTGTGCTTTAAGTGTCCCTTCACGTTCCACTTCACCATCACATCGGACACAGTGGATCTAGGGATGTTTAGGAGTGTGGAAATCTCGCTTACAGACGTATGGCACAAGTGACACACAATCACCTGACCACGTTCGAAGTCCGTGAGTTCCGCGGGGCGCGCGCGCGTGATGACACACACACACACACACACACACACACACACACACACACACCTTTTCACTGCGATGGCTTACATCAGCGGTGGAGAAGACCGCCTGGTACGAATTCGGCTTGATCTACAGCGCTTCAAAGTGACATGTGAGCTCTTTTTAAAAGATGACCAATATAATTGTCCGGTGTACGTGTCCTGTACATTATGAAGAGGAGTCCCCTGAAATGTCTACAGTTGTGTATGTATTATTGCCTACTTTCATGAATGTAATTACTGCAGCTTGTTCCAGTTTTCGGGAATTATGTTTTTCTCAAACATTCTGTGACAAATTTTGCAAGCACCATATCCTAGCCCACTTTATTTTCAAACACCATCGTCTCTAGGCGTCTCACTTCCTTCATAGCTCGACTGGCTTGATACAACTTGTCCAGTTTTACTTCCGGAATGTCATTCTTTCAATTATTACATATATGCATGTTTGAACTACACAAAAATTGAAAGGAATGTTCGTACACATGTACAATTTAATCTTTCTTCGTTATTTAACTAATCTGCCTGCTTGACTGATGAAAAGTTGTGTCAAGGCATCATACTTTTCTGTTTTGGTTTATTCACACTAATTATTTTAAATTGTTTCTCTTTAACATTTTCACTGCATCCTCTCTAATACGTAATCAAATATTTTCCTTTAATTCACCATACTGCATTATGTTTCTGCTAAATTTTGCTCGAAACTATCGCCTTCTTTACAACCGGTACATATGTAACAGCGTGCGCTACCAATACGTTCTAAAACATTGCGCATATAGACGGAATCTTTACCGGGCTTCTATTGGTGATAAAAAGGTAACGTCAAGTGTTTTGGATAGTTCTTGGGATAGGGACCGTTTGTACAGCCAACAGAAGGATCGTCGTAACGTAACTATCCTATAGCACAGGGTCATTTTTTCGAAGTTACACACTTCCTTCAGCTTAGGGAAATGGAACAAATCAGTTGGTTCGTCTTACATTACACGTAGTCTTCGGTGCGCTTTAAGAGACTTACAGAGACACCGTTTACTTCATGGGCATTTTTAACCGATTCTTCGCTTTCAGCACAGGATATCTAAATAGCTAACAGCAGCAAATTACTCAAATTTTAACAGTATTATCCGTACGCATTGATCTAGAAGTAACATGTTCCCGTTTTGGTAAACCTATATCCGTTAACGAGAAAGACTCCGAAAACATGGCCTTTGGGTACCACAACCGAATTGCGGATTCCAAGAGGACTATCCATAGCAAATGGTCGTAATTTTTAAGACAGATTTTTAAGATATCGATCTCGAACATCCTTGAAAGTTTTCTTGATATCTTTATCCACTTCGACACTACAGAAGTTCCAAATTACCCTACTTGTGCATGTAATTTACATACGTAAAATTTGGTGTGAGGTGAAAACGTAGTTTATAAAGTGACGTAGCACCGAGAGAAATGCTGTAAAGTGTCTCCGTTATCATGAGAAGGGTTCTGGGAACCGCAGAAGGGATTTTTTCCACTACTGGGGCAACTTCCCCTAAGCAGAACGATCTGTACGTTGAAAAATGCTCGTGGCACTCTTTATGTGCATTAGAAAATTATTAAAATACAAGAGTTTTTCTGATTTGGATGAACATTTAAATTGTTTCTGTACTTTCAACAATACAAAAGAATGAGCACTTCATATTCTATAACATCCCAGTCTTATGGCAGTAAAATAATACAACGTACTTTAATAGAAGATTTATGATCACAACGTTTAAAGAACTAAAAATGGCAGCCAGAGAGATCTTTCTGTAGGCTAGGGGCTTCAAAATTTTGATTAGACTTATGCTCCCGTTATTGGGAAATGAAAGTCTAAACGTCACTGTGTGATTTACTGGGTACTTAATGACAAAATTAATTAGTGAAGTTCTGTTTTTATGGACAACCCTGAATCTTCCTGTTCGTCATTGTATTTCCTATCTACGTGTTATCTTCAAGCATCACCGAGTTGTATCTGTTTCTCCTTCCCATTACTTAATAGTCTTTTATTCATAATCTGCACTGTGACAGTGTCGCTAGCCTATATTACTTCAGCTGTCGCCATAATAGAATTGTTGTCAAGTCTTCAAAGTAAACACTCGATAAACGAATTCACGGAATTCACACGTTGATGGCTCCAGTTATGCAAAATCGATATATCTTATTCTTGTAGAAATAGTAAACATCCAATCAGCTGAAAATTTGAAGGTTCATTAAAATCTCATTATCATGTTTTCAGCATTTATAGAAACGTCTTCTTCAGTAGGAAATATAGACAACTGGATTATATGTTGTGGCAGAGGTGCGTTAAAATGTGGGCGAAATGTGCGTCTGCCACAAAATGTAATCCAGTTGTCCATATTTCCTTCTGAAGAAGATGTTTTTATAAACGCTGAAACCATGGTAAAGGGATTTTAATAAATCTTCCAATTTGCAACTGACTGGTTGTTTATTGTTTCTACAAGAAGGTTTCATTTTACCGTTGCTGCTCCAGCCATATACAAAAATTTAAAATATCTGATTGTCTATACAAGGGCGCATAAACCTGAAGATGGTCTTAATGAGACGCTGAAAAAATGAAATAAACTAACTTCTGAAGACATGCAGCTGTCTGGCGATTTTTCTTTGGTAAATAGTAGAAATGTGCCGCTGTAATTTTGACTGTGTCGTGTGGAAACGGCAGTCACTTTGTAACGCCGGAAATGCATATCCTCCTATTTCCATCTATTGCACTATAAATTTTTTTCCTTATTTTGCTACCTGAAGATATGACGTTTCTGTGTCTTTGTATATTGTAATTGTTTTACTATTTGTATATACATGCATTTATGTCTATGTATAATTGGTTTGTTTTGTAAATACTATTTGTATTTTTACGCTGGGTCTTGCCTAGGGAAAACTATGCTATCGAACGAATACATCGATAGGTCGTGTGGAGAACCAAAGTGTTTATGATCTTTGGTAGTGTTAACTCTGCCGCGCGGAGCGCAAGCAGAGGAGAGTCTGGCTGGAGTAGGGTGGTAGAGCAGGTGTTGTGTGACGCTCCCGCGAGTTGCCGCGCTTTCGGGGTTTGGCAGCATGTAATTGCGCTCGACTAACTATGATAGTTTCTGACACGGTGTCGCGGACGGGAAGCGTTAGCTGGCACACATCAAGAGCCCGTTTCGGCTGGAGACCGTGTCGAGAAGAAGGCGCGCCATCATCCAGATTCTGCAACAGCGACGGCCGACAATGAGTGACTGTCGCCACCTCCTCGATCGACGACTTCAAACCTTCAATCAACCAACAAGGAAGACTGGTAGAACGTAAAGTTTTAGAACTGTATGGCAGACCTCAGCTTTTCAAACTTAAATTTTTCTCACTAAATTACAGCAACGTAGCATGAACTTTTGTTGCGCATTGTCCCAATTGCATTACCAAGCAGGGTCCCTTCTGTTTCCGGAATGAACCCGAGTGTCGTTGAAATTCAAACGCCAGTATTAAAGTAATATCATTCGATTTCTCTGCTTTAATTTCAAAGTTCAGTTAAGGTATTCATAGCTGGCTACAATATTTAGATTACACAAGCACAAATTAAGAGTGCGAGTTTTGTTACTGTATTTTAGCTTACCTGTGACTGCAGCTCAGCTTGGTACGTACAAAATTTTACTATTGTTAGTTGTTCAGAATCACTTAATTCAAGTTCAAAGTTAAATCTCTTATTTCTAAATTGCGTAGATTCAAGTAGCTTTTGAAATGATTGTTGAGGTAGCCCAAGACTAACCGTATTTTACTGAATTTCGATGTGCTTCAGAAACAAAGCTCACTATTAATTTCAGTCACTAAATTAACTTTCAATTTTCCGGTTTTATTGATTCTTTTGCTAAATTAAGTCAGAGTGTAGCGAAATTTATTACTTCTGACAAACTTTCAGTTTTCACACTACACGTGTCAACCTTCAGTTGCCACGCTTCTAGTGCTAATTATATGTGTAATAACCTTTCTTTTTCAGTTACTATAGTAATTGTCGATAGGACTGGCGACCGTAATATCCCCCAAATCTCAAATATCTAATTACCGCTAGTTAATTGTTAACGTAAATGCCGCATATTTACCTTCTTTATTAACTTTACCCCTTTTCAAAATTAATTTCCACCAGTTTCGTTTGCATTTTTCCTTTCATTTAGATGTAACCCTTTCCTCCCTCTTTACCGACAGATTAACTTCGGTGACGATTGCTTTTCCCAAATTTCCATTAGGTACACGCGGTTTAATTTTTCACTGTCATTAAGGTCGATAAGTGAGGAGGAGGTTACAACTTACTGTGGCGTCACTTTTTAGCACATGAAAACCCGGTCTTAATTCATGCGAACAGATCTTCCTTATACGTCCACGTTTCCTAAGAATCATCTGTATCAAAGTATGCACAGCATGTATTTATGTAGTTTCACCGCAGTGTTAGTCGATATCATCTGGCCGTGCAGCAATTGTGAACATTCAAGAGTGCTATTTGCAGACTAGAAGTGATTTTTGTCTTCTTGATTTTCTAAAAAAGTAAAGCTAATGCGCACTAAACGTGCTGCAGGTTTGCACTGAATGTGATGGATCGTAGGAGATAGGGAGATATCGTCCTACATTTGGTTAGTTCACGTCTCCCATAGTTAATGTTAGTTTTTTTCTTTTTTGGGGGTTTAAGGGCGCTCAACTACTGAGGTCATTAGCGCCCAGTCACAATTGTTAGAGCACATAGAATCTAGTAAAACTCAAGGGGGGGGGACACCAGAAAGTTCTTACAAAGATGCAGATAAAATAAGTGGAGTTGGATGTCTTTGGACAAGCCAGTCAAAGTAATGAAACGAAGAACACGAGCAGCTGCTCGAGCGTCATCAGCTAAAATATCCTGTAAAGTAGATGGCAGAGACAGGACAACACGAGATTGACTAAAACGGGGACACGCCAATAAAACATGGCGCACTGTTAATACATGACCACAAGGGCACTGCGGGGCTGGGTCACCGGAGAGCAGGTAGCGGTGGCTAAACCGGAAATGCCCAATCCGCAACCTGGTCAGAAGGACCTCCTCTCGCCGAGATGGTCGGGAGGAGGTTGTCCAAGCAGTTGGGAACGGTTTTACTGCCCGGAGCTTGTTTCCTTGAAGTGATGACCAAGTATCCCACCACAAAGACACAAGCCTCTTACAAACAACATAATGGGAGGCTGGCCGAGGCAGGAGGATTGCAGCCTTGGCTGCAGCATCAGCAGCCTCATTCCCAGGCACTCCTACATGGCTGGGAACCCACAGAAAGCTGACAGGAGAGCCATCAGCAGCAGAAGAATGGAGGAACTGCTGGATCCGTTGCACCAAAGGATGGACCGGATATGGAGCTCCAAGGCTCTGAAGAGCACTGAGTGAATCAGAGCAGAGTACATACGATGAATGGCGGTGGCGGCAGGCATACTGAACGGCCTGATGGAGAGCAAAAAGCTCGGCCGTAAAGCTGGAACACTGGTCGAGGAGCCGGTATTTAAAGGTGCCGGCCCCGACGACAAAGGCACAGCCGACACCATCGTCAGTTTTGGAGCCATCAGTGTAAATAAAGGTGTGACTGGCAAGTCGCGCACGAAGTTCGACAAACCGTGAGCAATACACTGCAGCCGGAGTACCCTCCTTCGAGACCGAGCTGAGGTCAGGATAGATATGAACCAAAATCCAATTGTCGAAGCAGGCGACGAAAGCGGACTCCAGGGGGCAGCAGGGCAGGCACATACAACCCATATTGACGGCGAAGAAGGACTGATAAGAGGGGTGGTCGGGCATTGACAACAGCTGGCAGGCATACCGACAAAGCAGTACGTCGCGCCGGTAGGTCAATGGTAATTCGGCAGCTTCAGCATAAAGACTCTCGACAGGACTAGTGTAGAATGCTCTGGTCGCAAGACGTAACCCCCAATGGTGGATGGAGTTGAGACGGCGTAAGAGGGATGGCCGAGTAGACGAGGCTCCCATAATCCAGCTTTGATCGGACTATGTACCGATACAAGCCAAGCAGGACAGTGCGATCCGCTCCCCAAGATGAACCACTAAGAATGAGGACATTAAGGGAACGTGTACAACGGGCAGCCAAATAAGAGACGTGCGGAGAACAACATAGTTTCCTGTCCAGTGTGAGCCCTAGAAACTTAGTTGTTTCCACGAATGGGAGAACAACGGGACCGAGATGTAAGGATGGCGGAAGGAACGCTTTATATCGCCAAAAGTTGATGCAAACCGTCTTCTCTTCAGAGAACCGGAAGCCATTTGCCACACTCCATGAGTATAGGCTGTCTAGACAACGCTGAAGGCAGCGCTCCAGGAGGCATGTTCTCTGAGCACTGCAGTAGATCGCGAAGTCATTGACAAAAAGAGAGCCTGAGACATTAGGTTGAATGCAATCCATAATTGGATTGATCGCTATGGCAAAAAGGGCTACGCTCAAGATGGAGCCCTGAGGCACTCCATTCTCCTGGAGGAAGACGTCGGACAATACGGAACCCACACGTACCCTATACTTTCGATCTGTTAAAAAGGAATCAATAAAAAGGGGCAGGCGACCGCGTAGACCCCACCTGTGCATGGTGCGGAGGATACCTCCTTTCCAACAGGTATCATAAGCCTTCTCCAAATCGAAGAACACGGCTACCGTTTGGCGCTTCGCAAAAAGTTGTTCATGATGAATGTCGACAAGGTCACAGGGTGGCCAACAGCGGAGCGGCGGCGACGAAAGCCGCATTGAACATTGGTAAGTAGCCGTCGAGATTCAAGAATCCAAACTAACCGAGCGTTAACCATGTGCTCCATCACCTTACAGACACAGCTTGTAAGAGAAATGGGGCGGTAACTAGAAGGAAGGTGTCTATCCTTCCCGGGTTTGGGTATAGGAACAACGATGGCGTCACGCCAACACATGGGGACTTGACCTTCGGTCCAGACGCGATTGTAGGTACGAAGAAGGAAGCTTTTGCCTGCCGGAGAAAGGTGGGCCAGCATCTGAACGTGAATGGCATCTGGCCCCGGAGCAGAGGACCGGGACAGTGCAAGTGCACATTCGAGTTCCCGCATAGTAAAGGGGGCATTACAATTTTCCAGATTCAGCGAGTGGAAGGAAGGTCGCCGAGCCTCTTCTGACTTTTTCCTGGGAAGGAAGGCAGGGTGGTAATGGGCGGAGCTCGAAACCTCCGCGAAAAAGCGGCCGAAGACATTGGAGACATCCACAGGATCAACAAGGACCTCATTACCTGAAGTCAGGCCAGGTACCGAGGAGTGGGCCTTAATGCCCGACAGCCGGCGCAGGCCACCCCAGACGACTGAAGAGGGAGTAAAACTGTTAAAGGAGCTGGTGAAAGAGGCCCAAAAAGCTTTTTTGCTGTCTTTGATGAGTCTATGGCATTGCGCTCGGAGTCGTTTGTATCCAATACAATTCGCCAACGTAGGATGGCGGCGAAAGGTGCGTAAAGCACGTCGTCGAGTACGGATAGCGTCTCTACAAGCCTCATTCCACCAGGGAACGGAAACGCGACGTGAAGAAGAGGTAGTACGAAGAATGGAACGTTCGGCAGCATTGATGATAACAGCCGTGAGGTACTCGACCTGACTGCCACAACTGAGAAAATCGTGGTCCGGAAAGGTCGCCAGGGAGGAGTAAAGTCCCCAGTCAGCCTTCGGTATGTTCCAGCTCGAAGGACGTGGGGATGGGGTGTGGTGCAGGAGACAAACGACACAGGAGAAGTGGTCGCTCGAATAAGTGTCTGAAAGGACATACCACTCGAACCGACAGGCAAGAGTGGTAGAACAGATTGAGAGGTCCAAGTGGGAATAGGTATGAGTAGAGTCTGAGAGGAAAGTTGGGGCGCCAGTATTGAGGCAAACAACATTGAGATGGTTGAAGACATCTGCCAAGAGGGAGCCTCTCTGACAGGATGCAGGAGAGCCCCAAAGGGGATAATGGGCATTGAAGTCGCCAAACAATAAAAACCGCGGAGGAAGCTGAACAATCAGGTGCATTATGTCAGCCCAACTAACTGCGGATGACGATGGAGTGTAGATGGTACAAACGGAAAAAGTAAAGGCAGAAAGAGTAATACAGACAGCTATTGCTTGGAGTGGGGTGGTCAATGGGATGGGATGGTAATAGACATCGTCCTGAACGAGCAACATGACCCCACCATGAGCTGGAATACCGTCCACAGGGGTGAGGTAAGACCGCTCCGAGGTATAGTGGGTAAAAGCAATACGGTCAGTTGGGCACAACTTGGTTTCCTGGAGACCAAGGACGAGCGGACAGTGCAGGCGGAGGAGCAGTTGTAATTCCTCCCGATTAGATCGAATACCTCTTATGTTCCAATGTAACAAAGCCATCGCTAGTCAGAAAAAAGGGGGAACGAAACAGGTGAAGCGCTGGTCACCTCAATGGCCACGGAGGGCCAGGTTTCGAGGGAACAACGCTACAACTGGCCAGAGGTGGATCCTGTTCCATCGAGTCGTCGCCAGCTGCGGCCGCTTTCCCGGGTTGCGTAGGAGGGGCAGCATCATTCGCCAACGAGAGGCCAGCTGAGCACCTGGCAGCAGAGCATCCCGGCGAAACTGAGGACGGCCGGGAGCAGCGACTCACGGATGGAGCGTCAGACAAAACGCGCTGGGGTGGAGAGGGGGATAAAGACTACTTCTTGGAGGCCTTCTGGGAAGTCCGATGAGGCACGGGGATGGTGGGCTGGACCCAAAGGAGGTCCTCACGCGCGGGGTCCGTTTTGGAACGCCGGACCTCAGGAGCTGGGGTCCGGAACATTTCCCCGATGGACGCCTGAGAAGAGGATCACTTCTCAGGCAGTGGAGGGGAAGGAGGAGGAAGGGTGGCCCCTGGGGCAGAGGGGGCAGGGGCCGCGAGGGAGGAGGATTTGGAAGGGAGGGATTTGGGAGGCGGAGGCATAGACCCTGGATGGGGTGAGTAGGTGGAGGGGGGACAGGATAGGGGTGAGGATACTGTGGAAGGAGTGGACTGAGGCAAAGGAAGTTGTCAACGTCACGGGATGGAGGCGGTCATACTTCTTCCTGGCCTCAGAATAAGAGAGGCGATCCAAAGTATTTAATTCTTGAATTTTCTTCTCCATCTGATACACGGGGCAGTCTAAAGATCTAGGCGAGTGGATGCCAGGACAATTGATGCACCGAGGTGGTGGGGTGCATGTATGTTCCTCACGAAGAGGACGTCCACAATCGCCACAAAGGGGCTCAGCCTCACACTGTGACGACATGTGCCTAAAGCGCAAACACCGAAAGCAGCGCATAGGTCGCACGTCGCACTGGTAGCACATCACCTTTACCTTCTCTGGGAGAACATCCCCCTCAAAGGCGAGGATAAAGGCCCTGGTGTCGATGCGATGGTCGTTGGGGCCGCGCTGGACTCGCTGGACGAAATGCACGCCTTGGCGCTCCAGGTTGGCCCTGAGCTCCTTATCAGATTGCAGCAGGTGGTCCCGATGAAAAATAACCCCCTGTGTCCTATTCAGTGCCAGATGCGGGACAATGGACACTGGGATGTCCCCTAGTCGGTCGCACGCTTGGAGCGCCGCCGACTGAGTGGCGGAGGTGGTCTTTATAAGAACGGACCCTGAACGCATTTTACTGAGAGCCTCGATTTCCCCAAAGATGTCCTCTATGTGCTGGACAAAGAACATGGGCTTGGAGGTGGTGAGAACGTCCCCCATTGGTCCCTTCGTCCCAGGCAGTGGCCAAGGGGGAAAGGGCAGGAGAACCAGAACCAGAGACAGTACCTTTCTTTTTAAAAGACTCGGCCGCAGAGCGACCCGACATGTTGACGTTTCATCTGCGAAACGTCCGCCCCGATACCACCCACTCCGACCAGGGGCTCTCCCCACCGGCGCCACCCAGCCTCAGCAAGGACCACCTGGCAGGATGACCGTTGCCGGGAGTCCTGATGCCCCAAGGTGACGGGCATCTACTCCTTGGCCGACGTGGGGAGGGTGCAGCTCAGGTATCGGCAGTACGATCCCTGTGTGGTCAGGGGGCTACAACCTAGAGGGTACATGACGACCCCACCACAACGGGCTGGCTATCATGCTGGATTTCGGGTGCCATGGAAAGTCCATCATGATCGTAGGTGCAGATGGAGACGCACTATGGGCGTAACTTGTGCAACCCAACAGGCGTTTAGGCCCTATTTGAGGAATAGTGGGTGTGGTTACAACGCCGTTACAATGCTGAGTGCCAAGGTCTTAGTGCACTGAGGACCAGTGAGACACCACGTAAGGCGTCCTTCCCCAAAAGGCTCGTACTTCTGTAGAATTTTGAAAAAAGGGAGGTCAAACCCCAAGGGGGACCATCACATGAAAGGCCGAAACGGTTGAAACTCCTTTTAGTCGCCTCTTACGACAGGCAGGAATACCTAGGGCCTCTTCTAACCCCCGGACCCGCAGGGGGGGATAGTTGATGTTAGGTCAGAGAAAGGAAACGTAACACAAGTAACGATCTAATAGTTATTACGCATTAACAAAGCCTCTCTGGCTTGACAGGACTTTCAAAATTAAATTGAACATATAAGCAAAAATATTATCTGAGAATACCAGAATTCGCATGTGCAGGGAACTCGGCCGAAATGTAACGTGTTTCCAGCTCCGAAATAAAACAGTCGTATCGAAGCCAAGAGCTGCATACTGGACGACTGTAGTGAATGGAAAATGTACTTACGCACGTCACATCCTCTCAGTCTCGAATTCCTGGCGGGCTTCTGCGCTCTACGTTCTGTTCTTCGCTCGGAGGAAAGTCTCAAGCAGCTATTCAATTCTGTGCATCAGATCCGGAAAGAGCTACGGCGGAGGGAAGCCTGAAATAAATTGCAGAAGGCAATCATATTGGCTCTGCTGGATCGACCTCGCATCTGTAACAGTTGCTCCCGAAGTCTGTCTTTCGTAGCTCTTTCCGCACTTCTTCGAAAGCGGAGAGTGTGTCGGGTCTCACTGTTTTAGCTCACAGAGCATTTCTTTCGGAATCAATCGGATTTTACGGCTACAGCTCTTTTTTTTTAAGTTTCTGTATATCCTGGCTGCATTATATTCTGATTTCTTTCAAGTATCTGAAGCTGGCGCGTAGCACACATACTGCAAAGATATCAGGTAATGACGTATGATGTAGAATCAAGTAGTCTGCAACAGGGTTGATTCATTTTTCCCCGGGTAGGATCCTACCCGGGGAAAAATGAATGAACCTTGTACAGAGATACTCTGATATTTTCAAAGGTACAATTTTTTTCTTTATATTATTTTTCATTTTTGGGGATCAGCACCTCAGTCGGTAAAAAAAGAACCCTAGGATCACTTTGTTGTCACTGTCTCTCCAACTATTCAGCATACTT
The DNA here is from genome assembly GCF_021461395.2 of Schistocerca americana. Taxonomy (NCBI): domain Eukaryota; kingdom Metazoa; phylum Arthropoda; class Insecta; order Orthoptera; family Acrididae; genus Schistocerca; species Schistocerca americana. The sequence continues at coordinate 691,687,250 of NC_060119.1, forward strand.
TTTTGCAGGAACAGGCAGACGATCGTGTGAAACCCAGCTGGCGCTATTCGTCCACGAGACTCAGAGGACCATAGACACGGGTTCCCAGATAGATGCCGTTTCTTGACTTCCGCAAGGCGTTTGATACAGTTCCCCACAGTCGTTTAATGAACAAAGTAAGAGCATATGGACTATCAGACCAATTGTGTGATTGGATTGAAGAGTTCCTAGATAACAGAACGCAGCATGTCATTCTCAATGGAGAGAAGTCTTCCGAAGTAAGAGTGACTTCAGGTGTGCCGCAGGGGAGTGACGTAGGACCGTTGCTATTCACACAACTGAGGCTTTTTGCGGATGATGTAGTATATCGAGAGGTTGTAACAATGGAAAATTATACTGAAATACAGGAGGATTTGTAACGAATTGGCGCATGGTGCAGGGAAAGGCAATTGAATCTCAATGTAGACAAGTGTAATGTGCTGCGAATACATAGAAAGATCCTATATCATTTAGCTACAATATAGCAGGTCAGCAACTAGAAGCAGTTAATTCCATAAATTATCAAAAAAAATTTCAAATGTGTGTGAAATCTTATGGGACTTAACTGCTAAGGTCATCAGTCCCTAAGCTTACACACTACTTAACCTAAATTATCCTAAGGAAAAACACACACACCCATTCCCGAGGGAGGACTCGAACCTCCGCCGGGACCAGCAGCACAGTCCATGACTGCAGCGTCATAGACCGCTTGGCTAATCCCGCGCGGTATATATGATCTGGGAGTAGGCATTAGGAGTGATCTACAATGGAATGACCATATAAAATTAATCGTCCGTATATCAGATGCCAGACAGATTCATTGGAAGAATCCTGAGTAAGTGCAGTCCGAAAACAAAGGAAGTAGTTTACAGTACACTTGTTCACCCACTGCTTGAATACTGCTCACCGGTGTGGGATCCGTACCAGTTAGGGTTGATAGAAGAGATAGAGAGAATCTAACGTAGAGCAGCGTGCTTCGTTACAGGATCATTTAGTAATCGCGAAAGCGTTATGAAGATGATAGAGAGGCTCCGGTGGAAGACTCTGCAAGAGACGCTCAGCAGCTCTGTACGGGCTTTTGCTGAAGTTTCGAGAACATACCTTCACCGAGAAGTCAAGCAGTGTATTGCTCCCTCCTACGTATATCTCGCGAAGAGACCATGAGGATAAAATCAGAGAGATTAGAGCCCACACAGAGGCACACCGACAATCTTTATTTCATCGAAAAACACTAGACTGGAATAGAAGGGAGAACCGATAGAGGTACTTAAGGTACCCTCCGCCACACACCGTCTGGTGGCTTGTGGAGTATAGATGTAGATGTAGATTAAGTTGAAATTTATGGCACATGTTAACACCAAAGGTTGCTTCACGGTGTAAAAGGTCAAGGCAATCGAAAGGTACATATTTTCATACTCGCAAACTCACTCGTCAGTATCTATAGGGTATTTCTCTTTCACGTAGAATCATCAAATTCGGCAAGAAGAAAGATTTAACAGTACAAGTAAAGGAAAAAAAAACAAAAATTGTTAATTAGTTATTATATTATCCGAAAAAATATTTCAAATTGGTTCAAATGGCTCTGAGCACTATGGGACTTAACGTCTGAGGTCATCAGTCCCCTAGAACTTAGAACTAAAACCTAACTAACCTAAGGACATCACACACATCCATGCCCGAGGCAGGATTCGAACCAGCGACCGTAGCGGTCGTGCGGTTCCAGACTGTAGCGCCTAGAAAAAATATTTCTTTTGTGATTTGTTATGAGACTTCAAACTAGAAAATAAAACATTCTCGAAAGTACTGGAATCCTTGGAACCGATATCTTGCCGATATCAATGTCGATAACAAGCAGAAATCGTCGAGATCCTCGATTCCTGTAATGGATGAACTGTCTGTATACGTAATTAAGTTTATATGGAGCACTCAGTGTGAGTCCTACTCGCATCTTGCTAAATTTTTCCTTTCAATTTCAAAGGTAGGTAAGTTTTGTCAGCTGGGGCCATGACATATCGTCTCTGTATGCTATGACGTTACGTAAGGAAGTTGATGTTCTTTATGTAGAAAATTATTTGTCAGACATACACTGCTGAGCCAAAACATTCTGTCCACTACGCTCCGCGAGACGGAGTGCTACCTGGTGTCGTTACGGACACGTGCCGCTGTGAGGAAAGTAGGTAAGCGGAGCAGAGACAAATGGGGAATCAGTGTTGCCACGATACGGTCCGCAAACGGGGAAATTCACTGACATAACTGACGAAAGACCCATTGTTATGGGGTCTGGAAACGAGCATCTCGGTAAAAGCCGAAACTGGTCGACTGTTAGCGTGCTACTGTCCTGAGCATTTATGGAAATTGGTTAAATGGCGATGAAATAGCGTGCAGGTATTGGACCGCCACGCCTCATCACATAACACGGAGATCGGAGGCTTGCACACTCTGTAAAGCGGGGTAAGTTGCGACCAGTAGTCGAGCTGGCGATAAAGTACAATGTCCGTGCAAGCACAACTGTTTCGGAGCACACGGTTCAGCGTGCGTCGTTGAACATGGGGATCCGCAGCAGACTACCCCCACGTGTTCCCATGTTGACGCAACGATATCGTCAGCCTTCATTGTAGTGGGCACAGGATCATCTGGACTGGACCATGGATCAATAGAAACATGTCACTTGGTCGGATGAATCACGTTTCTTGTTACCTAAGTGTGATGGCGGTTTCCGGATAATACATCCAGGCGAACGCACGTTCGAAATATACACCATGACAAAGTCGCAGGCCGGTGTGGCCAGTATTATGGTATGGGGGATATTCAAATGAGTCAAAGGCCCATCAAATCTGTAGGCAACGTGAACATTGTTGCGGATTACTGGCATGCCTTCATGCTTGATGTCTTCCCGGACATCGGTTGCATCTTGCAGCAGGATAACTGTTCGTATCACAGGGTCAGAATTGTCCTACAGTGGTTTGGAGAGCCTATGATTGATGTCTTTGCCATCATAAAGCTTTTGCTCATCGGAATATGTATGAACTCTAAACTGTTACAGTATTCCGATAGTCGTATTATAAGTCTTCGACGGTTGCTGAGTGTAATGACCTGAGATGTCTGTTTTCATGCACATCCGTATTCCGCAAGTCATAGTGCATGTCGGAGGATACATGGTGTACAATGATTGTTTTCGCCTGTTCCATTCGCGTATGTTAAGCGGACAGGAAGATTTCCTGCTGTCTAGTGTATGCGTTGCATTATCCTAATTTTACTGCCGTGGTGACTAAATGATGTGTAAGTTGGGGGAAGTAATATGGTTCTTACTACAAATGGAACATGGGCTGTCGATGTTTAGAAGGTAAGTTTCTATCGGTGCAGAACTCATTTCTTGTAGTGTCTGCCACTTATTTGTTGAATATTTCTATGAAGCTTCTGTGCTGCCTGTATAAATCCGTGCTTAAGTGCTCCTCTTTTTATTGAATCTTCTTCATCTATTTCTTTCTTCAGCTTTTTTAGGGCACTGGATCGAGGAACAATACTCAATAATTACTGCAACAGCCTTGACTCTTATCTAAATATAACACTGAGGTGTAAAGTCATGGGATACCTCCTAATATCGTGTCGGACCTACTTTTGTTCGGCGTGGTGCAGCAACTGGACATGGCATGGACTGATCAAGTCTTCGGAAGTCCCCTGCTGAGATATTGAGGCGTGCTGCCACTACAGCACCCCATAATTGCGGAAGTGTTGCCCGTGCAGGATTTTATGCACGAACTGACCTTTAGAATACGTCCCATAAATGTTGGATGGCATTCATGTCAGGTGCTCGAATGAGAATATTCTTTGCCTGGTGACACAGCGCATCGTCATTAATGAACATTTCATCATTGTCTGGGAACATGAAACCCATAAATGGCTGCAAATGGTCTCCAAGTAGCCAAAAACAACCATTTACAGGCTATAATCAGTTCATTTGCACCAGAGGAGCCAGTCCATGCCATGTAAACACAGCCCACATCATTATGCAGCCACCATAGCTTGCACATTGTCTTGTTGACAACTTGGGTCCAAGGTTCCGTGGGGTCTACATCACACACGAAACCTACCACCAGCTCTTACCAACTGAAATCGGGCCTCCCGTAACGAGGCCACTGTTTTCCAATCCTCTAGTGTCCAACCGATATGGTCACGAGCCCAGGAGAGGCACTGCAGGCAATGTCGGGCTGTTAGCAGAGGCACTCTTGTCGATCGTCTGCTGCCATAGCCCATTAAAGCCAAATTTCACCGCACTGTCCTAACGGATAAGCACATCGTACCTCCTACATTGATTCCTGCGGTTACTTCATGCAGTGTTGTCTGTCTTTTTTCACTGACAACTCTACGTAAATGGCGCTGCACTCGGTTGTTAAGTGAAGACCGTCGGCCACTGCGTTGTCCGTGGTGAGTGATAATGACTGAAATGTGATATTCTCGGCACACTCTTGACGCTGTGGATCTCGGAATATTGAATTCCCAACGATTTCCGAACAGGAATGTCCCATGCGTCTGGCTCCAACTATCATTCCGCATTCAAACTCGGTTAATTCCCTTGGTTCGGCCATAATCAAGTCGAAAACTTTTTCACACGAATCACTTGAATACAAATCACAGTTCCACCTATGTACTCCCTTTTATACGTTGTGAACGCGATACTATCGCCATCTGTAAATGTGCTTATCACTATCCCATGACTTGTCACCTCTGTGTGTAGTGAGAATCTCTATATTTAACCTCTAATCGGTTAAGTATTACGTCCATATTTAATTTATTTGCTTTAAATTTTAAGATTTTGTAGTCTTATGTATTGATGTGTTGAATAATGCCAGAGAGTCCAGCAATGCTCGTCAACTCCACTGGCTATATGCTATGTCTTGCAAATTGGTCATGAAGTTACGATGAGAGAACTTCGAGATTATATGGAGGCTTACCAAGAAATTCTTCCAGCATCCTGTCGTGAATGGAAAAGAAAAATTGTAGTGATATACGATATATCCTCCATTAGACCCCGTAAAGTGGCTTGTGGAGTATAGAAGTTTGATGCAAGTGATCAGGCAACGATGAAATGCAGAATCCAGCTAGTAGCAAGTCTACAGACGAGTTTAGCCAGCGTCCTTATACGTGTATAGAACAAAATACGATGATTGATTAGGCTGTGTGTTACGTTCAGCCAAGGATAAGGGAGAGTTCCGGGGTGAGTTATCACTACACTGTAGCTGTCATGGGTATGATTTATCCGCATGACACACGCAACCTACATGCGTGCCTCTGTTTGCGTGTGGGGCAAAACAGTCGCACAGCGACTAGGCGCAAGGCTCACAGATATAAACGCTCCTTTAGCCCAACGACGGGACAACAACCTTTGGAGTCTGTGGGGTAAAGTAGTTAGATTTCTTAGAAATGCGAAACTGAACGGGAAAGTGAAAGGGAAACATTTGATGAGAATATTGTTGGAGCATAGAACAACACTGTGGGATCATATAAACATGTACGATGGTGCCTTTGTGATTTGGAAAGCCTCGACGATGGCTAAGACCTTGAGTAATGCTGAGTCGGTTAGTTCAGAAAGTCTTCTACCCACTTTGTTCTAAGATCAGGTAATCAAATTCCTGATTAAAGAGTGAACAAATCACTCTTGACACTCCGGGCTTTGCTACTGCAATTGTACCTGCGGTTGAAGTCTTAGAGGTTAATGTAACAAACAAGATACGATTCCACAGGCAGGTTTTGGCTCTGAAGAACCGTTTTAGCGAAATGCTATGGCACGATCCACCTCGCGATAACAGAAATAAAGCGGAAACAAATGTCAGTAGAGGTTAAATGACAGATCACTTGAATGATCGAATTGAAATAATTTTCTAAGAAGGTGAAAAATCTTGGGATGCACCCTAGGTAGATGTCTTTCGTTCTATTAAAAAGTTGTAAGTCATCCGTTCTTACAGCTGTCTTCAAATCTCTCATTCCTGTCTAATACAATTTTATTGTAAAGCCCTTTCTGAAAATTTAAATTCGTTTTCGGTTCTTGGTTTCTACCAAATGCACGTTAAACGACAGCGGCAATAAACGCTGAAGTACTGTTCACACGCCTGTTCACACGAAATCGTCTTATCATCATATCTGTTGATCCCGTTTGAAGTTCAGCTGCAATACTGATTCGTACGTCGCAGTGTCCCGTTGAAGGCAATAGGATTAACCCCCTAAATTACAGGCTCATATTAGTAACGTCGATAAGCAGCAGAATTTTGTAAAGATATTTTGTGTTAGTATGAACTGCCTCGAAGAGAACGGTCAATTGACGCATAGTCAACTCGGATTTAGAAAACATCATTGCGCGTGTGAAATCTTACGGGACTTGACTGCTAAGGTCATCAGTCCCTAAGCTTACACACTGCTTAACCTAACTTAGCCTAAGAACAAACACACACACACACACCCATGCCCGAGGGAGGACTCGAACCTCCACCGGGACCAGCCACACAGTCCATGACTGCAGCGCCAAAGACCGCTCGGCTAATCCCGCGCGGCAGAAAACATCATTCTTCTGAAATATAACTAGCTCTTTAATCACACGAAACGCTGAGTGCTATCGACAATGGATTAGAAATTGATTCCGTATTTCTAGATTTCCAGAAGGCTTTTGACACTATCTTACAAAAGGCTTGTAACCTAATTGCTTGATACAGAATATCGTCTCAGTTATGCGACGGATTTCGTGGTTTCCTCTCAGAGATGTCACAGTTCACAATAACTGAAGGAATATTATCGAATAAAAAGGAAGTGACTTATGGCGTTCCCTAATGTAGTGTTATAGGCCCTCTGCTGTTCTTTATCTATACAGGGTGGTCCATTTGTAACGACCGGGCCAAATACCTCACGAAATAAGCATCAAACGAAAAACTACAAAGAACGAAACTCTTCTAGCTTGAAGGGGAAACCAGATGGCGTTATGATTGGCCCGCTAGATGGCGCTGTATAGGGTCAAACGGATATCAACTGCGTTTTTTAAAAATAGGAACCACCATTTTTTATTACATATTCTTGTAGTACATAAAGAAATATGAATGTTTTAGTTGGACCACTTTTTCCACTTTGTGATAGATAGCGCTGTAATAGTCACAAACGTATTAGTACGTGGTATCACGCAACATTCCGCCAGTGTGGATGGTATTTGCTTCGTGATACATCACCCGCGTTAAAATGGACCGTTTAGCGATTCAGGGAAAGGTCGATGTCGTGTTGATGTATGGCTATTGTGAACAAAATGCCCAACGGGCGTGTGCTATGTATGCTGCTGGGTATCCTGGACGACATCATCCCAGCGTCCGGACCGTTCGCCGGATAGTTACGTTATTTAAGGAAACAGGAAGTGTTCAGCCACATGTGAAACGTCAACCACGACCTGCTACAAATGATGATGCCCAAGTAGGTGTTTTAGCTGCTGTCGCACATCAGTATCAGACAAAGTGCGCGAGAATCGGGAATCTCAAAAACGTCATACGTTCTCAGAAATGATAAGTTCACAAAGGTACTTGTATCACACTGGAACAACCGAAATAAAATGTTCAAACGTACCTACGTTCTGTATTTTAATTTAAAAAACCTACCTGTTACGAACTGTTCGTCTAAAATTGTGAGCCATATGTTTGTGACTATTACAGCGCCTTCTATCACAAAGCGAAAAAAGTGCTCCAACTACAACATTCATATTTATTTACGTACTACGCGAATATGTAACAAAAAATGGGGGTTGTATTTTAAAAAATCAAATGGCTCTGAGCACTATGGGACTTAACGTCTGAGGTCATCAGTCCCCTAGAACTTAGAACTACTTAAACCTAACCAACCTAAGGACATCACACACATCCATGCCCGAGGCAGGATTCGAACCTGCGACCGTAGCGGTCGCACGGTTCCAGACTGTAGCGCCTAGAACCGCTCGGCCAATCCGGCCGGCGGGGTTCCGATTAAAAAAACCGCAGTTGATATCCGTTTGACCTATGGAAGCGCCATCTAGCGGGCCAACCATAGCGCCACCTGGTTTCCTCCTTGAAGCTAGACAAGTTTCGTACTTTGTAGTTTTTTTCTTTTGACGCTAATTTCGTGATATATTTGGCCCGGTCACGATCAATGGACCACCATGTATAAACGATTTAGAACACAATATGAGCAGCCGCCTTAGATTATTTGCAGATTATGCTGTCGTTTATCGTCTAGTGAAGTCATAAGATAAAAACAAATTGCAGAACGAATTAGAAAAGTTCTCTGTATGGTACAAAAATTGGCAATTGTCTGTAAGAAATGAAAAGTGTGAGACCATCCACTTGGGTACTAAAAGGAATCGGTTAAACTTACACGATAAATCAGTCAAAGTGAAAGGCCGAAAATTCAACTAAATACCTAGGAATTACAATTACAACCGAATTAAATTGGAAATAACACACATAAAATGTAGTGGGGAAAGCGAACCAAGGACTGCTTTTTATTGGCAGAACACTTAGAAGATGCAACAGATCTGCTAAAGAGACTGCCTACACTACAGTTGTCCGTCATCTTTTGGAATACTGTTGCGCGGTATGGGACCCTTACCAGATAGGATTAATGGTGTACATCGAAAAGTTCAGAGAAGAGCAGCATGATTTGTACCATTGAGAAATGGAGAGGAGAGAGTCACGCACATGATACAGGACTTTGGGTGGACATCAATAAAACAGAGGCGTTTCTCGTTGCGGTGGGATCTTCTCACGGAATTTCAGTCACTAACTTTCTTCTCTGAATGCGAAAACATTTTGTTGATGCCAACCTACATAGGGAACACGATCATCATAGTAAAATAAGGGAAATCAGAGCGTGCACAGAAAGATATGGATGTTCGTTTTTTCCGAGCGCTGTTCGAGAGTGGAATAGTAGGGAATTATTGTGAAGGTGGTCCGATGAACCCTCTGCTAGGCACTTAAGTGTGATTTGGAGAGTAGCCATGTAGATGCAGATGAATTCTCTAGCGACAGTGGTGACTGGATGACAGTTCTTCCTTGAACAGAAGACGAGAGGGAGAATTTTCTATTAATGTATTAAAACAATGCACATACTGGTGTACTCTTCGGCCATAATTGTCTACTGAAGTGAATGTAACCTTCTGTTACATCTCCTCCACATCTACACTTCGCAAGCCATCTGTTATTGTTGGGTGGAGGGTAGTTTGTGTACCATGTCACTTTCCTCGTTTCTTGTTCCAGTCACAAATGGTCCGCGGGAAGAACGGTTGTTGGTAAGTTACCGTGTGAACTCTAACGTAAATTTAAATTCATGGTCTTTTCGCGAGATATTGACTGCGCAACAAAATTAAAGGATCACTGTTTTGAAACACCATAAATGTCTCCCATTCAGACGCATAAGTTAGAAATTTGGCTCAAAGGTGCCTACTATCTTCCTCTGTAATGGTGTAAAAGCGTGGCGCGCTGTGACGTCACTCTTGTGCTCGGCCGCGTTTCAAACAGCAAGATGTCGACACACACACAAAAGAGGCCAAAACCCAGAAGTTTATGTCAGCTGTTAGGTGGCAGCAAATTTCAACACAATTATGCCCAATTCCACAGTGGACGGGTCATACAACTGGAACATCATCGCAGTCCCTTTTACCCACATTTCACGCCTCTTTTTGACGCCTCTGCGATGGAAGTTGGAACCGGGAAGCGCAGCGTTGAAATCACGCAGTTTTCTTGCAGGTAGTAAAGGAAAATATTTTAGACACCCTGCTGCTCAGAATCAATGGAAACGCCTCAGGTGTGGCAGGAAGTGCGTTAATGAAACCACGCCTTCCCTTGGGCAGCTGACTGGAACACCTTTTTCGGGCGAAAACGATAGTTCGCAATGCAACGAGCAACAGAACGACGTTCTTGACAATGTTCGACACTACTTCCACTACCTGGGCGTTTCCATGCTGCTCTAGGGATAAAGTGGGGTTGCAACGCCATTGAACATGACCTGACCCCTTTGGTGTGCAGTGCGATGACAAGTTTTTCTCCGGTGTACAGCGTGGAACCACTGCGACCGTTCAAAACCACTGTACGTAATTTGAAGGTGATCCTAAGCAGAAAAGCCTTTTTATGCTCTTGAGTCCCATATTCTTCACTTCCACCTCTGGCGTGATCACAGTGGGCAGGGTGGCGGGGTACAGCATTATAGTGCAAGTGAATAAAACGGAAAAGTGTCCCTCTACGACCTCCTAGTTCGGCAACAGCCTCGATGCCACCCACGTACCTTTATTGAGCTCGTTACAAGTGTACCCGTCGGAAACTTCCAAACACGTTCCACTCGGCTGCTGCTCTAGCGCCTGAAGCTAAACAAACCCCACGTAAGTGGTGTCGAAGGGGTTTCCTAACCCTCAGGCGCTAGAGCAACTGGGAGGTTGAATGTATGTCGATGTATGTGTGAATCAACGCCCCAACGGAAGGGGTGGTTTGATTGACGACCTTTATGCCATCCCCTGATGCCTTTTCATGTCTCTGGAATGTTTTCCTTGGCCACCCATAAGAAAACCGCGTTATTTAAACGTTGGATGACGCGATTCTGACCTCTGTCGCAGGGGCATCGAAAGGAGTGGTGAGAGATGTTGGACGACGTTCCCATCGTATGACACGTTCACGGTGGCGTTGGGCAGATTTATGGTGAAATTTGGTGCCTTTTTCTCACATGTGTCGACACCTTACTGTCTGAAGGGTCACCGAGGCCGTCATTGACGTCGCAGGGCACCACACTTTTGCACCATTACACAGGAAGATTGTAGGCACCTTTGAGCAAAATTTCAAACTTATGCATTGGAGTGGGAGAAAAAACGACGATTCGACAAAGTAATCATTTAATTCTGTCACGCAGTGTGTATAGGGAGAAGCAATATATGGATTGACTCGTACAAGAACATACGCTCTCAGATTTTTTGGCAGTAAGACACACAACGATGCAGAACGCCTCTCTCGTAGCGTCTGCCACTACTTTTCCTCTATCAGTCCTATATACTAATGATCCCAGACTGAGGCGCAATATTCAAATATCTCAGTATTCAAATACTGATCGAAATGGGGTTTTGCAAGTTACCTTCTTCGTGGATGAACTGCACTTCCAGAGTATTCTTCTGATAAATCTCAGTCTGGCATCTGCCTTACCTGCTATTAGTTTTATGTTGTCGTTCCGCTTAAAATAGCTTTCTCCGTATGCTGCCGGATAAAGTGAGAGGAATACTCAGACAAATTAAAATATACTGAGGTATTACAATGCTGGTAAAATTGAATGAGAGTCAAGTTTTCCGCGTTAGCTGTTTAGTGTAGTCGCCCAGAGACTGGACATTCGGTTTCGTATGATGCAGATGTATTTTAGGTCGAATGTCACGTGTTATCTGAATGGCTTGGAATGCGTGTTCTAAGGTGCAATGACTGTCGAGACTACCAACGGAAGTCAGACTTAATAAAGCTATTCGTCGTTGATAATTTACGATCGGAGTGCGCCAGACATTCATGTGGTAATGCGAAACCGTCTACACTGTTGAACATCTCAATACTGAGATGGCGTCGAAGGCTACACCAGCGTATACCGCCCCCATTCTGACAACATCTGATGTCTCCTCGTTTCAACACATCAATATATATTTATTTATTTGAGTGTTCCTTTCAGAGTGGCCGAGAGGTTCTAGGTGCTACAGTCTGGAACCGCGCAACCGCTACGGTCGCAGGTTCGAATCCTGTCTCGGGCATGGATGTGTGTGATGTCCTTAGGTTAGTTAGGTTTAAGTAGTTCTAAGTTCTAGGGGACTGATGACCTCAGAAGTTAAGTCCCATAGTGCTCTGGGCCATTTGAACCAACCATTTGAGTGTTCCTTTCAGTGCCTATAATATCTTTAGCTGTGGATATCCTACTAATAAGATTGTTTGCAATTAATGGAAGTGACTGCCTTTGTTGATTCTTCTGCAATTATGTAATCAAACAGTAATGGTTCTTTGTATTTACGCTCAGTATGTTAGCTTTATTTATGCGGGGGTTCAACCGCCGGTCCCCGCATGAAGCTTCGATCGTCTGTGTGTCTTTCTGCGTTTCGTTACAACTTTCTAGCAGTGCGACTTCTCTGTTGACTGCGTCGTGTTAATTCGTCATGGTAGGATTCTGAGCAATTGGTGTGATTTGTATGTTAGTCCCACAAATTTCTTTTAATAGCTAAAGATTCTCATCATTCAAAAACTAAAGGCTGATGCACGGACAATGGAGAGATGTATCTTGGGAGTTACTGGCAGAGAAGGGAAAGAAACAAAAGGACCATGGAAGGCGTAATTTGTCATGTAACATAAGTGGGACACGCAGGATCTGTAGCTAGGAGCATGGGTGGTAGATGGGCCAAACGAGATCAGAGTGATACGAAATTACCAACATGATGACAGCGAGTAGATGACATTAGAAAACGTGCCAGAGCAATATTATTTTATTTGACTGAAGAGCATATTGCATGGAAAGGTCTAAAGGAGGAATTTATCCAGTAGAAAACTTCGAATGTCGTTTATTGTTGTTGATGATGACCATGATAATGATGACACAGCAGCTCGAGCTCTAACTGAATAAAGTGCTTCTCAGATTGCGAGCAATCCAAGTAAATTATCTACAGTATACAATGAACCACAATATTTCTTTAAATTGTCTGCTGTCTACAATGTAGCAGAGCGGTTCTTCAAAATGTGTCACTGTAAGCAATCTTTGCTTGGCATACAGTCTATGTTAAGTTGGTCAGACAACCTAGGAAGCATTTCTGGCAGTGAAAATCGGGCTCCACCCTCCCGCAGTACACATCTCTCCATCATTCCCACAATGACTAAAATATTGTCTGTCATCGTCGTGGAATGCACAGCCCGATTTTTGGTATTTCCATACTGTCCAACGTCTCTAAGACAGTAGGGAAAGTTACGAACTATGCGCTTTTGTCTTCACAACGAAGGGTTCGAGCCTTAAGTTATCCTACAAGCCTACAAACTAGTTAGTCGTCGTACTTGGAGGGTCCTGATTGGAGATGCGAAATCCATCTGAATCCATTCATTGGTGATTAGACCCTGTAGAGCCACCAGTTCGCCAGGATGTAGAAGAGACAGCACGTGGACACGGAGTACATAGTAGTTGATGTTTACAGTAACTTGAGTGAATGGAGGCAATTTTTTATGAGAAAAATACCCTCAGAAGATTGCAGAACCACTTTCGACCACTACAACCTTCACAGACTGTGGATTAATCGCCTCATGGGACCGTCGCCGCACTCGACACTTTGCATAATTTCAAAATATGTAAAATCGCGATCCAGTCCAGGGAGCCACGATCCAGTTTGTGTGTCGTTAGGTCGACTGAAGATGTGTCACTTTATGTACCACTCTGAGCAATCGCCTTTTGCGAAGTGACTAAGTCCAAATGCCCGTTGCATGTAGTTCACTCGGAAAATGTTTGAGATAGATCTGCGTTCACTGACAGCTGCAGTTGTTGTCTGGGTTTAAACGGATTATCAGAAGAGGCGTGACTCTTGTCTCTGGTCCATGTCGGCTAGGATCTTTTTACGACCATTTTTCTTACGCTGTTTTACATAGCTAGTGGTATACCATTCCCTGTAGACATGTTGGAGAGGCCACGTTGACAAGCTAACAAATTAGGCAACTTCATTCATGATATGGTCAAGGACATTTCCAAGCACTATAATTCCTTTCTTGCCATTCCGTCACGCCTCTACGTCTGCCCATGTTACTGAGACGATTCCATAAAACAGACTGGCACATTCATACCACTTCACTGGCATGTTTTACCTCTGCAAGATTTACAGTGCCCCAAAGCGGGCAATGTGCTTATTACTGACACACAACATTCTGATTCCAATACAACACTGATTGATTCCTCACGAAGGAACGTATGTCATGGAATACACAACTGATCAAGTCATAGATTATTGTCAGAGTGTCTATATCATAAATATCAACCCATAATATCCTCCCCATACTGATCAACGTCTAGAGGAATGACCAGTTGAACGGTACGTAAGATTATGGACCCTTCAGAAATTCGTAATGTTACAGATGGTATCTTCTCCTCTCTTGCCTCACGAAGATCTATCTGCCTCTTCCCCCTAAGTGACATGGACGAATACTCTCCTTTAGAAGGTCGGCATCAACGACCTGGAGTCTTCATGAATCTGTCATTGGCTAATGAGCTTCATGGAAGTTTTTGAATAGCATCAAGTACTCTTTCTTCCACCTGTTCCATAACTGTTCTAACATCTTTTGTTGTCACTGAAACTCCTTGGACAAATCCTTTCTAACTGGTGGTTCTTGACCTGTGGGTAGCGTTGTGAGTCGCTCCTGTACAAGGAAATGTGCAGGCGTCAGTGACTAATTCCTCTTCCCCTTGCGTAATTGGTTTAGAATTTAGTCTGGGTGTTGTGTGCTGTCCTTAGGTTAGTAAGGTTTAAGTAGTTCTAAGTTCTAGGGGACTGATGACCATAGATGTTAAGTCCCATAGTGCTCAGAGCCATTTGAACCATTTTTTAGAATTTAGTGTTGCTTCTATACTACCCAGGTCATATCGATACCTTCATCCAACTAAAATCTTTCTGCGGCAGCGTTTGACAGATGCCACCATCTGTTCCTAGAATCCTTCCCACCGAGCCGCGTATGGGACGATGAATTTCCATGTGATAGCTTGCAGGACGAGGTACTTGTGCCTCTTGCTTGCCATGAGAACCTACCAGAGCATCTACAGCTCTGTGTGCATGGAATGGAAGGTAGTAGCGCTGTCAGCGTTAATCGTTGTGAATACGTCTCGTCTGCCCACGTATCTGAGCATAGTTCGAGATGAAGGACTCGTGTTGTTGCGCACGTTAATAGAGCAACATATGCCTTCTTCATTACATGTCCCTGTCTGACGTATAATAGGCCAGTAAAAGTCAATACCTGTGACTTCAAATGGTTTCAATGGTGAGAGTCGTTCAGCTGGTAATGGAGCCTCGGTTTTTTGAACAAAGTGAGCTTTCACCATCTTGCAAAGTAGGCAGCGATTTAGAACATGTTTAACTGGCTGTCGAGCTCTAAGAATCCAGAATTATGTTCATAGTTCAGATAACACTATGTTTACCTCAAGGTGATGCAGGCGAACATGAGTTTGCTGGATAAGTAAAAGGGTGAAATGATGCTGTACATCGAGAAGAATTGGATGGTGTTGGTCTCTGCGTAATTTCGCGAACGGCAGACGTCCACCGACAGGAATAGCACCATAATCCAAAAACGGGTTGAAAAGAGCTATTAATATTATTTAGGCATATTATTATGTAGAGCATGCAGTTCCATCGCAAAAAGTTGGTTGTTGAACAACTTGAATCCAGTAAGCGCGCGCGTCGTCCAAGTCTGATGCTGTCAGTTCCCCGGATGTCCGAGTTCCTTTCATTAAGTTCCGTTTATAGGGAAGTGCCCATCCTGTGACTCTTAACAGTTTGTAGTAGTTACTACACCGCGTAGCTATTAAAACTGGGAGTGGTGTTTTTACAATGAAGACTTGATCTGTTTATTTGTTCTTTTCTGGCGAGGAATGATCTTTTGTCTGTATAAATTGTGGTCACTGTGTTACATTCTTTGTTAACCAAGCAGGCCGATGGAGACATATAGTAGCGTGCTGATGTTTGTCTGCTGTGGTACCTCTGGATATCAAATCAGCTGGCTTTTCCTCAGCAGGGCAGTGTCTCCACTGTGATGGATTCGTTAGCCTTAGTATTTCTGTAACACGGTTTGACAGAAAGGTGTTCCATCGATTTGGGTCATGTTGTATCCATCCTAAGGCTATAATTCAGTCAGTCCACAACGTAGCACGACTTACGCCGTAGCTCGTGGCCTTACGGGATAACAAAATAATCTTGATCCAAGAAGTGTTACTAGAAGTTCCAGCCGTAGAAGAGTTATCCTCCTCCTCGGAACTAGTGTGTTTTTACTACAGTCTAAATGGACTGAAGTCATGTTTGTAGTGGCACGTCGTACATAAAGGACTACTCGGCAGGCCTTTTCTGACGTGTCAGAAAATACATGGATTTCTGGTTCAGTGTCTTCAGAAACACCAATCCATCGGGCCATGTTTATGTGCAAACATGACGGGAAATTTGATACCGGCATTTGGCAACGTTTGCTAAGATTGCGAGGTAAGAGTTCGTGCCGTTCAATTCCTCTTGACCAAATTTCCTGGATAATTATCATTGGTGTGAGGGACGCAGTTGACAATAGACCAAGCTGGTCGTAGAATCTGCCAGTGCTTCGAAGTACTTCTTGCTTAGTGGCAGGACGTTCTATAGTATTGCCGATGGCACTGTTGTGAACACAAAGTGCGTCAGCCCCCGTGTTCCAACGGCCTTTTAGTACCTCCGTATCTGTAGTGTTTACGATATCTTCTGATTGTCCTATTTTAATGAGTTGCCTTGGATTTGTGGCTCCCTTCGCGACTGCTAGACTGATTTGTCCCATGACTTACGTAAGCTCGTAATGCAAGTTAATCACTACATTGTCATCCTCAGTATCTCCTACAAAATCATCCATATACACTCCTGGAAATTGAAATAAGAACACCGTGAATTCATTGTCCCAGGAAGGGGAGACTTTATTGACACATTCCTGGGGTCAGATACATCACATGATCACACTGACAGAACCACAGGCACATAGACACAGGCAACAGAGCATACACAATGTCGGCACTAGTACAGTGTATATCCACCTTTCGCAGCAATGCAGGCTGCTATTCTCCCATGGAGACGATCGTAGAGATGCTGGATGTAGTCCTGTGGAACGGCTTGCCATGCCATTTCCACCTGGCGCCTCAGTTGGACCAGCGTTCGTGCTGGACGTGCAGACCGCGTGGGACGACGCTTCATCCAGTCCCAAACATGCTCAATGGGGGACAGATCCGGAGATCTTGCTGGCCAGGGTAGCTGACTTACACCTTCTAGAGCACGTTGGGTGGCACGGGATACTTGCGGACGTGCATTGTCCTGTTGGAACAGCAAGTTCCCTTGCCCGTCTAGGAATGGCAGAACGATGGGTTCGATGACGGTTTGGATGTACCGTGCACTATTCAGTGTCCCCTCGACGATCACCAGTGGTGTACGGCCTGTGTAGGAGATCGCTCCCCACAACATGATGCCGGGTGTTGGCCCTGTGTGCCTCGGTCGTATGCAGTCCTGATTGTGGCGCTCACCTGCACGGCGCCAAACACGCATACGACCATCATTGGCACCAAGGCAGAAGCGACTCTCATCGCTGAAGACGACACGTCTCCATTCGTCCCTCCATTCACGCCTGTCGCGACACCACTGGAGGCGGGCTGCACGATGTTGGGGCGTGAGCGGAAGACGGCCTAACGGTGTGCGGGACCGTAGCCCAGCTTCATGGAGACGGTTGCGAATGGTCCTCGCCGATACCCCAGGAGCAACAGTGTCCCTAATTTGCTGGGAAGTGGCGGTGCGGTCCCCTACGGCACTGCGTAGGATCCTACGGTCTTGGCGTGCATCCGTGCGTCGCTGCGGTCCGGTCCCAGGTCGACGGGCACGTGCACCTTCCGCCGACCACTGGCGACAACATCGATGTACTGTGGAGACCTCACGCCCCACGTGTTGAGCAATTCGGCGGTACGTCCACCCGGCCTCCCGCATGCCCACTATACGCCCTCGCTCAAAGTCCGTCAACTGCACATACGGTTCACGTCCACGCTGTCGCGGCATGCTACCAGTGTTAAAGACTGCGATGGAGCTCCGTATGCCACGGCAAACTGGCTGACACTGACGGTGGCGGTGCACAAATGCTGCGCAGCTAGCGCCATTCGACGGCCAACACCGCGGTTCCTGGTGTGTCCGCTGTGCCGTGCGTGTGATCATTGCTTGTACAGCCCTCTCGCAGTGTCCGGAGCAAGTATGGTGGGTCTGACACACCGGTGTCAATGTGTTCTTTTTTCCATTTCCAGGAGTGTATATGCTACCTTCAACAAGTAAAGCGAATCGAGGAAAATTTATTTTGTGCATTGTACCAAGTTCATTCAGCATGGCTCCAAGAAGAAACGGGCTGCAGGTAAGACCAAAAGGTAGCTGGGTGAAGCGGTATGTAATCCTTTCGTCAGATGTAGTATAGTTGCCATGATGATCTATGATTACTATGACTACTTTATACCAGAAAAAAACCTAGTGAGATCTCTGTCTTTCCTGTGAAGAACTAACTGTAGAAATGCTTATTTGATATCGGCAATTAAGGCTACTGGGTACAGACAGAGTCTCAGTAATATTGGAAGAATGTCAGCGAGTAAATTAGGACTCATACCTGAAAAGTCTTCCTCTTGTGCGGTGGACCGTAGAATACAATCCTCCATCTGACGCTACGTAACTTCTCTTTCTTTACTTCTTCATATGGCAAATAAAATGGCATTCAATGTCTGTCCAGAAGTGATGATTTCCAGACGTCTCTTTTTGATGTGGGCTATTTGCGCCTTGTATTTTGTTTCAGGTTGCCGTCGTTCGTAAATTTCTTCTCCAATGCAATAAATCTTTCCTTCCCTTGCTGAAGATTATTAGGCACCACAATTCAGTTTTCTAGAGAAAGACACCACTGTTCTTTTGTCTTCGATGCAGTAGGATATTGAGAAATGTTGCAATAAAGCCAATTCCTTCGGATTCGGAGTTCTTGTTAGGTCTTCTGCGTTCCCCATTGTTCCTAAATTCCAGAAATGTCGCAGAATATCGTCTGTTGTTGTCGCTGTTTCTAAGCTAATGTAGTCTGCCATCACAACGTTTGCCGTGGTGCTTGATTTGATCCCGCTAGGAATTCAACCTAGAATGGTAGGTACATTACAATGGATGATGTCAGTCGAACCCGAGAGGAATCTTTAACAATTTTCCAATAGTAACTTGCTCCGGTAAGGATCTCGGTGGGAAGATCTTCTGCTTCATCCTTTGGGTCCGCTAACTGAAGTCTCCGGTGCGCACATGTTTCGTTATATCGGACAGTACAGTTGGGTGGGCAGCAAATGAGTATGTACTTTCAAATGCAGTCACAGAGGTCGCGGAATTTGTCAAGATACCGGATAATGTAAATCCTACGACTCCACGATGCGTTGAAGTTGCGGATGGCGTTTCAAAGGCACTGACGAGTAGGTCGCGATGCTCTGTAGTTCTCAAACCTAGCTTGTCAATAAGGAACATCGAAATGAAGCTTGGCTGACTACTGCTATCCAGGAAGCAGCGAGTACGTCTGCTTAATCCTCCGGATCCACTCCTCGAGTTGTTTGAAGATAAGCAAAACCTGTTGAAGTTACTACGGCAATAGTGCTAACTTGCTGAGAAGATGAAATGTAGAGAGCAGTGTCAGTACAGATAGCTTTGTGATGACGTTTCTTGCACCTAGAACACGAAACCTTGCTAATCTTGCTGCAGTTTTTAGCATTATGACCTCAGTTAAGACGTATAAAACAACGATTATCTTGCTTTAATGTATCGATACGTTGTTGGCTATCAGTTATTATGTTGTAGTTATGTGCCCAAAGAGTGTGACCTTCGCAAACTACACAGTACGATTGTATTTTTGCTTGCTTTGAATTTATATGAAATGCTGGTGCAGTGTAAGTGAAATTAGGTGACGACAGACATTCTACGAATCTGTCGTGCAGTAAGACCACCATGAATTTCTACCAAAAAGTTCAGTAACTTCAGTACATCTCCTTCCGATACAAAGGTTCTTCTAGCATGAATAGCCCATTTCTGACACATTTCAGCAGGAAATGCTGGCAGAATTTTCGGACTAAGAACTTTACAGTATGTTACGGGACGTTTTCCTAGGGCACAGTGGGCAGTGAGTGAATGCGACGATTACAATCCAGGCATGTGCTGTTCAGCGTTTCAGGTATCGCTCACTGTACAGGCTTTAGAGCACTCCGAGGACACACAGCATCCAAATAATCGACGTTAGCCTGTATAATGCGATTACTACCATCGTGCCAATTCAATAAAATTTTCTTTGTTTCATCGTCTGTGTTAACTGTTATAGGTATACCATTTACTAACAACTTCGGTTCGCTTGACAGATTCCGCTAGAGGAAAACATGTTTGTCTAACGTAGAAAGCGATGGGTCTTTATCAATGTTCGATTAGAATTATTCCCGAAAGCGGGACCACATTTCAACATCTTCACAAAATGGCTCAAGCTTAATTGCTGGTAGCTTCACGGAGTGGAGTAGAGTGGGCTGTGTGGACGCTGTAGGTGTTAATCTAGGACGTTAAGGCTGAAAGCTTGTTTTTGTCACCTTCAGCATAGCGCGTTTAATTTTGTCTTTTATACATTCCACACAATTCAGCACGTCTGCTTCAGATTCATCACCACAGAGAAAATTATGAATAGCGTCACATACTGAAACGAGCGTCTCTGAAGTGTCTTAAAGACGTTCCCTGTAGTGTTCAAAATCTTCGAACGGGCTTTCTGCAGTAAGTTCACCAAAGCCGTACAAAACCACTTGGCATTAATCCTCTTCCTAGCTCGCTTTCCTTTGAAATTTGCTAACTGTTTTTCTGATTGGTCCGGCATTATGTCGTACTAAAAAAGGGTATTTGAAAATTATTTAAGAGTGCACTTGTGAATAGCTTAGACGTCTGAGAAAGAGCGCATGCGCAAGAGCAAAACGAAAGAAACTTTTCTTTTTTTTACCAAATTAGCTACTCTGGGCGAAAGTTTCAGACTTGCAATACAAAGAATGTCCCCGACATTGATTTATTTCAAACAAAGGAACGTACATCATGGAATATACAAGACTTCAAGTCAAGGATAATCAATACTGTAAGTGTGTCTCTAATTACAAACAAAATGGTTCAAATGGTTCTGAGCACTATGGGAGTTAACATCTGAGGTCATCAGTCCCTAGAACTTAGAACTACTTAAACCTAACTAACCTAAGGACATCACACACATCCATGCCCGAGGCAGGATTCGAACCTGCGACCGTAGCGGTCGTGCGGTTCCAGACTGAACCGCCTAGAACCGCTCTGCCACACCGGCCGGCAATTACAAACATAACGTGCAACAGTGTTCTGCTAACGGGATGACTTATATTCTGTTCAGAGACCCTAAGAGAGTGCATATGAAAGTATCATGTTTCTCGTCTTAAAAACCTGTATAGGCGTCTGGGACGCTACTCCAGTACGGATGTTGTTAGTATGACAGAGGACGAGTATGCAGCCAGCGTGGGACTGGTGAAAGAGACTGCTGGTGCCTCATCTCGGGACTCCTGCTGGCCAACACTTGTGGCTGTGCTGGCTGTGGAGGAGGAGGGGCCGGGAGGGGTGAGGTGCTAGCACCTGTTCCCGTACATTGATCCTACCAGTCGAACGTAGCCGCAGTGATGCATTGGACTCTGTGCATTAGGCTGATTCATTTTGCAAACACGCACCTTATAAGTCATCGCCGCCGTCGCGTGTTCCCGCGAATTTATCGCTCGCCACGGCGCTGGACAGGAATATATCGCTCCCTATTTCATGTCTCCGTCGTATCAAAATTAATGGCTATGTCCTGTTCCGCGATACATCACCGCAGTGTTGGAGCACTGAGCGTAAGAATCCTCGCAGTCGTTGCAACTGCCTGCCGCTCACTCCAGGCCCAGTGCTGGAAAAGATCTATGGGATCGACTAATGTGTCGCGCAGTCCGCGGTAGTGATTTCGCTGATGACAGAACAACAGCTGAGCTCTCCGCAACGAGAGTGCGGAACAATCACTTCGGTCAACAGGTGGCAGTGAAACACTTTCCATCATCCACTGCAAAATACGACTGTAATGTCCACCGCCATTTAGAAAGTATACGGTCTGGTCAGTTGCCTGTGCAGTGTAATGAATTGGTTAAAAGATTATTGTATTTTGTTTAACTACAGTGGAAATTGGGTCTTAGTGGAAAATTTGTTTAGATGTATGGTCTTTGAACGGGACAACAATGTTAAAGTAGGTACTAAGTTTGACAGTTAAATCTTGGAAGACAGTCTCCCTTTTATTTCGACCTTCACAATAATTAATATTTCCCAGTTTACTTAATTTCCCAGATGCTACTCCAGGCGGGTGTAAAATACATGTGCGCAACGGAAAATATTTAACACTAAAATGATGATTTGGCCCTGTCTGACTACCCCCTGAAGCAGATCTTAGGATCTCATACTTCTCTTTAACATATAAATTACAATCTCAACATAAATGAATGATTAAGGCAACTAATACTACTAAATGATAAACGTTGTGTCTTATTATACATTTATTGTAGACTATAAACCAACCCTTTACATTATAATTGTCTATATTTCCTGACTAAAAATTGCTGATCAATTGCCCAACTCTGCCCCTTTTTATGCCCACGCGATCTAACATAAATAACGTGAAATGACTGACATCATCTACGTACCAGCCACTAGAAGACACTACTTTCAAAGATGATCTACGGTGGTGTGGAACCTCAGTGGAAGTAAACTAGCGTGATCACAGCTGTTTAGCTTTATAGCCCTAATAAGCCGAAGCAATTAGCAAAAAAATGTTCAAATATGTGCGAAATCTAATGGGACTTAACTAATGGTTCAAATGGCTCTGAGCACTATGGGACTCAACTGCTGAGGTCATTAGTCCCCTAGAACTTAGAACTAGTTAAACCTAACTAACCTAAGGACATCACAAACATCCATGCCCGAGGCAGGATTCGAACCAGCGACCGTAGCGGTCTTGCGGTTTCAGACTGCAGCGCCTTTAACCGCACGGCCACTTCGGCCGGCCGGGACTTAACTGTTAAGGTTATCAGTCCCTAAGCTTATACACTACTTAACCTAAATTATCCTAAGGACAGACACACACACCCATGCCCGAGGGAGGACTCGAACCTCCGCCGGGACCCGCCGCACAGTCCATGACTGCAGCGCCTGAGACCGCTCGGTTAATCCCGCAATCCCAGCAATTAGCAATATCACCGTATCTACTGTGTCCGGTTCGTCGGAGTGATGGTTCTCGTACACGTCTGCGACGATAGAAGAACTCCAGTCACAAAGTAAAACTCCTTCAAACACTAGAACGGCAGAATGCGGTCCTCTGACTAATACACTCTAATACTGTCTTCTTCTCTCTGTGTTCTACAGACGGGAACGCGAACTCCCAGCCACGAGGACGGAGTTCAAATAACATCTCAACGAAGTATAGGCAGAACGCTGCGTACCCAACGACTACTTCCAACCCGGAGGCAAAGTCCAGAATCGTGGAAGTTCGCAACAGTACAGTGCCTACCGATCTAACTATAAACTCTCCTGAGTGCAAAGACAGCAAGTCCGCCTGTACCAACAAAGCTGAGCTCGGCTAATTCCACGCGGTCTGAGGTGCTGGACTGTGCGGCTGGTCTCGGCGGAGGTTCGAGTCCTCCCTCGGATATGGGTGTGTGTGTTTGTCCTTAGGATAATTTAGATTAAGTAGTGTGTAAGCTTAGGGACTGGTGACCTTAGCAGCTAAGTCCCACAAGATTTCATACACATTTGAACATTTTGAACAAAGCTGATACTGAGCGACCGTCACACACGGGCGCTCAAAACGGAAGACTCTTCCTCTCCACTGCTCGCTACCCAGCAAGACTCGGCTCCCCGCCCTCGTAACTGCAGAAGGCGAATCATATCCTCGAACCCCCTGAATTTTCTCCCTCTCAACTGATTCTTCCGAACGCCGACCAACCATATTTTAGTCTTTTGTTGTCCAGTGCGGAAAGTTTGCGAGGGGATACCTATGCCTGCGTGATTTCCGAGGTGACGTCTCCTCTTTCCTCTCAGCTGCGTCCAAGATTTGCAGAGTTCCCGGTTATCCTTCTGGTCCACTTACAATACCGGCCAGCTGCGACTCTATTGTGCTCCAGCGCTCAGGTGCTTCTACTTCCTGTGTCAGGCAGGACCAACAACTGTGCGGTCCTTCCACCCAGGGCTTGAGTACCGCCTGCCGTTTCATCTCCACTGGCGTTCCAACCTCTAATAGTATAGGCAATCATTCATTACGCCGTTTTGATAATAAAGACATTCCATCATCTTTCATGCAAAATCATTAACAATTATTTACAAAGCGTACGTGACATTGTCAGTCTCTTTAAATATTCATATACACGATGTACAGCCTATCAAACGATACCTAATTGTGGTTGTAGATAATGGCAAAGTATGTAGATGAGTGCTTGTAAGGTTCCATTTCTATACTGCTGTACAAGGTTTTTGTTGAAGTGAATATTTTTTGCGTCTGGGCTCCACAGTTTCATTATATGGTAGGAGTGAGATCGTTGTACACCTACAAAGGAGCTGTTTAGTTATTTTTATTCTTCCGTTACTGGTGTCTATCTTGGATCATTATCAAGCGATGAATATAGAGAAACGTAACAGTTCACAGCGTACCTATGGTGTTGTCATATGTAATGATATACAGGGGGTAAGGAGTAGGTAGCATAAAATAGCGAGTAGCTGTATACAACATGCTACTGAAAGCTCTTTCGAGCCAGACAGGTGACCAGACAAGCTGTTGGTTGTAAGGTGTGCAGCCTGTAACCTCCCCCTCACTTATCGACCTTAATGACAGTGAAAAATGAAACCGCGTGTACCTAATGGGAATTTTGGAAAAGCAATCGCCACCGAAGTTAACCTGTCGGTAAAGAGGGAGGAAAGGGTTACATCTAAATGAAAGGAAAAATGCAAGTGAAACTGGTGGAAATTAATTTTGAAATAGGGATAAAGTTAATAAAGAAAGTAAATGTGCGGCCGTTACGTTAACAATCAACTAGCGGTAATTAGATATTTGAGATTTGGGGGAAATTACGGTCGCCAGTTCTATGGACAATTACTATAATAACTGAAAAGGAAAGGTTATTACACATATAATTAGCACTAGAAGCGTGGCAACTGAAGGTTGATACGTGTAGTGTGAAAACTGAAAGTTTGTCAGAAGTAATAAATTTCGCTACACTTAATTTAGCAAATGAATTAATGAAACCGGAAAATCGAAAGTTAATTTAGTGACTGAAGTTAATAGTGAGCTTTCTTTCTGAAGCACATCGAAATAAGTTAGTCTTGGACTACCTCAACAATCATTTCTAAAGCTACTTGAATCTACGCAATTTAGAAAGAAGAGATTTAACTTTGAACTTGAATTAAACGATTCTGAACAATTAACAATAGTAAAATTTAGTACGTACCAAGCTGAGCTGCAGTCACAGGTAAGCTAAAATACGGTAACAAAACTCGCACTCTTAATTTGTGCTTGTGTAATCTAACTATTGTAGCCAGCTATGAATACTTAAATTGAACTTTGAAATTAAAGCAGTGAAATGGAATTATGCTGGCGTTTGAATTTCAACGACACTCGGGTTCATTTCGGAAAAGGAAGGGACCCTGCTTGGCAATGCAATTGGGACAATGAGCAACAAAGGTTCATGCTAAGTTGCTGTAATTTTGCGAGGCAAATGGAACAATTTGAAAAGCTGAGGTCTGCCCTACAGTTCTGAAACTTTACGTGCTTTTAGTCTTCCTTGTTGGTTGATTGAAGGTTTGAAGCCGTCGATCGAGGAGGTGGCGACAGTCACTCATTGTCGGCCGTCGCTGTTGCAGAAGCTGGATGTTGGCGCGCCTTCTTCTCGACACTGTCACCAGGCGAAACGGGCTCTTGATGTGCGCCAGCTAATGCTTCCCGTCCGCGACACCATGTCAGAAACTATCATCGCGAGTCGAGCGCAATTACATGCTGCCAAACCCCGAAAGCGCGGCAACTCGCGGGAGCGTCACACAACACACCTGCTCCACTCGCTACTCCAGCCAGACTCCTTCTGCCCGCGCTCCACGCGGCAGAGTTAACACTACCAAAGATCCTACACACTTTGATTCTTCACACGACCTATCGATGTAATCGTTCGATAGCAGTTTTCCCTAGGCAAGACCCAGCGTAGAAATACAAATAATATTTACGAAACAAACCAATTATACATCGACATAAATGCATAAATATATATATATATATACAAATAGTAAAACAATTACAATATGTAAAGACACAGAAATGTCATATATTCAGGTAACAAAAATAAGGAAAACAAATTATAGTACAATAGATGGAAATAGGAGGATATGCATTTCCGGCGTTACAAGCCTCGTGCACATTCCATCAGAAACAGAATAACAGACATCCAGCCTTGGCAGTTCCAGTGTCACGCTAGGAAATGCATGGTAAAGTTATCCACATTTATTCGAGCCTCCACAGTAAACAATATCGGCCTACCAGTACAGCAACAGAAAGGGAAGCAATAGTATAGACAACGAGTAGCATAACTTTGCGCCGAAAGTATAATGAGGGATACTCGCTGTATTCGAGTTCCTTTTACCAAACCTACACATTGAGTTCGCCATCCGAAGAAAAGTAAATAAACGAAGGAAATGAGCAAAGCATATAATACATTCCGCAGGTAGCCCAAGCAAACTGATCTTTCATCTCCTCTATCTCGCTCTTTCCCTTTATTGTCTTCATTTTCATCATTTATCTTGGTTTATTATTCTTAACATGTCAATAGCCCTACCTGCTTTTGCTCTCATCTGTCTGTAGCTGTTTGCAGTCATCGGACACAATGTTCCACCTGCATATTGCAATGTCTACCAAGTTCAGTTGTTAGTACACTGTCTAGAACGCAGCAATCATGGACTGTAGCGGTTGTACAATGGATACTGGGTAGAAGAGTGTTAACATGGCGGTATTTTGCTCTTTACCGGAATTAATGCTTGGAAGAATGTTTGTGTTCGGTTAAAAGTTTGAGTTGAACCCGATGCACTTCCTTTTGCGGACATTGCTGTAAGAACTACTTGTCTGAATGTTTTTCAATCTTACATGTGGATGTAAAATTGAATGTGACGAAGGTACAACAAAGTGGAAGCTTTCTAGTGTGACAAGAAGTATCCTTCGATGAAAGTACCCGAATTCGTGGTCATCATGGTTTAATACAAGCAGCGGTGCAATAACCGCAACATATCGTCGCTTCTTTATGATCAGGACACAAAAATTATGAGGGAGCGAAACTGTTAACGTATGGTGTAATCTGTGACCTAAAGTCATGTATGTACGTCCGAAGCAGTAGTTAGAACGTCTACAAAAGTAGTGGATCATGTGCACAAAACCACACTTTAATGATCCTCTCGTGAATATTACACTACTGGCCATTAAAATTGCTACACCACGAAGATGACGTGCTACAGACGCGAAATTTAACCGACAGGAAGAAGATGCTGTGATATGCAAATGATTAGCTTTACAGAGCATTCAAACAAGGTTGGCGCCGGTGGCGACACCTACAACGTGCTGACTTGAAGAAAGTTTCCAACCAATTTCTCATACACAAACAGCAGTTGACTGGCGTTGCCTGGTGAAACGTTGTTGTGATGCCTCGTGCAACGACTAGAAATGCGTACCATCACGTTTCCGACTTTGATAAAGGTCGGATTGTAGCCCATCGCGATTGTGGTTTATCGCATCGCGACATTGCTGCTCGTGTTGGTCGAGATCCAATGCCTGTTAGCAGAATATGGAATCGGTGGGTTCAGGAGGGTAATACGGAACGCCGTGCTGGACCCCAACGGCCTCGTATCACTAGCAGTCGGGATGACAGGCAACCTATCCGCATGGCTGTAACGGATCGTGCAGCCACGTCTCGATCCCTGAGTCAACAGATGGGGACGTTTGCAAGACAACAACAATCTGCACGAACAGTTCGACGACGTTTGCAGCAGCATGGACTATCAGCTCGGAGACCATGGCTGCGGTTAGCCTTGACGCTGCATCACAGACAGGAGCGCCTGTGATTGTGTACTCAACAAGGAACCTGGGTCCACGAATGGCAAAACGTCCTTTTTTCGGATGAATTCAGGTTCTGTTTACAGCATCATGATGGTCGCATCTGTGTTCGGCGACTTCGCGGTGAACACACATTGGAAGCGTGTATTCGTCATTGCCATACTGGCATATCACCCGGCGTGATGGTATGGGGTGCCATTGGTTACACGTCTCGGTCACCTCTTGTTCGCATTGACGGCACTTTGAACAGTGGTCGTTACATTTCAGATGTGTTACGACCCCTGGCTCTACCCTCCATTCGATCCCTGCGAAACCCTACATTTCAACAGGATAATGCACGACGCATGTTGCGGGTCCTGTACGGGCCTTTCTGGATACAGAAAATGTTAGACTGCTGCCCTGACTGGCACATTCTCCAGACCTCTCACCAACTGAAAGCGTCTGGTCAATGGTGGCCGAGCAACTGGCTCGTCACGATACGCCAGTCACTACTCTTGATGAACTGTGGTCTCGTGTTGAAAATGCATGGGCAGCTGTACCTGTACACGCCATCCAAGCTCTGTTTGACTCAATGCCCAGGCGTCTCAAGGCCGTTATTACGACCAGAGGTGATTGTTCTGGTTACTGATTTCTCAGGATCTATGCACCCAAATGGCGTGAAAATGTAATCACATGTCAGTATAATGTATTTTTCCAATGAATAACCGTTTATCATCTGCATTTCTTCTTGGTGTAGCAATTTTAATGGCCAGTAGTGTAATAAAAGTTGCGATAACCAAACATCAGAATTAATCGTGATGTACAAACAGAGCAAAGTATAAACCTAGAGTTTCGAAGTTACCTTATTATTTAACTTCATTATTTGTTGTTTAATATTTGCCTCTCTGCTATTTGTTACACATTATCATTTAGTTCCTTAAAACTGCTTTAAATTTGTAAATTTACGGCACTGAGGTGAATAGTTCGGCCTTGTTTGTGTTTTAGTGCCGAATTGGAAGCGGAGGGATGTGGCAAGAATACAGGCAAAAAGTGTCCTAGTTTCAAAAGCCCTTTCTGTTTACGATACTGAAAATCATCCATGTGACGTAGAACTACAACTCTGTCTAGTAGTTTTGAAGCGGGACTACGGTAAGTATTGTCCAGAGTTGCAGATATATTTTGACAAATTCTGTGATACAATGCTTCTGCAGCTGCGACTAAAAATTACGAGTAGAGCTACACAGGGTATGGGGGATGTTTGTGCTGCTGTTGCGGCGTTTGAGTGGCACAACGTCCAGAAGCTTACTCCATTCTGAGCTCTGTGTTGACAGAGGCGTAAACATCGATCTAGTTTCCATGGAAAGTGATTTTTTTACATAGAGATATACTTTTCTGACTTGAAATTCCTGTAGTCTCATTAAGAAAACCGTTCAAGTGATTTTGTTAGCGTAAGCAGGCAGAGCTTTTGGAATCAAAGACCTTAGTAAAAACCTTTTTTTTTTTGCCAAATCAACAGAAACCTTGCAGATTCCACACTTTCAGGAACAATTCAGTTTAGTTAGTTGTATGTGCAGTTGCGAGCTTCTGTCGTCAGCGTTTGAATTTTGTGAAATGACGTTAGGTGCACGTGTTTGTTGAAGCTGTTGGCGCTGTTGTTCATGATAAACTAATGTGTTAATTAAGATCGAAAATTAAAGCATATAAAAATCAGAATGACCTGTGAGGACGGGTCGTGAGTTGTGCTCGTGTAGCTCAGTTGCTAGAGTACTTGTCTGCGAAAGGCAAAGGTCCAGAGCTCGAGTGTGGGACCGGCACACGGTTTTAATCTGCCAGGAAGTTTCATATCAGCGCACACTCCGCTGCAGAGTGAAAATTTCATTGTGGAAACATCCCCCAAGGCTGTGGCTAAGCCATGTCTCCGCAATATCCTTTCTTCCAGAAGTGCTAGTTCTGCAAGTTTCCGCCGGCCGGAGTGGCCGAGTGGTTCTAGGCGCTAAAATCTGGAGCTGCGCGACCGCTGCGGTCGCATGTTCGAATCCTGCCTCGGGCATGGATGTGTGTGATGTCCTTAGGTTAGTTAGGTTTAAGTAGTTCTAAGTTCTAGGGGACTGATGACCTCAGAAGTTAAGTCCCATAGTGCTCAGAGCCATTTTGCAAGTTTCGCAGAAAAGCTTCTGTGAAGTTTGGAAGGTAGGAGACGAGGTAACGGCGGAATCAAAGCTGTGAGGACGGGTCGTGAGTCGTGCTTGGGTAGCTCAGCAGGTAGAGGAGTTGCCTGCGAAACGCAGAGGTCCCGACTTTGAGACTCGGTCCGGCACACTGTTTTAATCTGGCACGACGTTTCGTATAAAAATCATATCTGAATGATTGTGACAGAAATCTGTCACTGCAATATGAGTGCAATAGTGCAGGCTGCAGAAATGTAAGTAGCGGAAGTGTGTAAAGAAACTACAGCGCTGCAGTGAAGTGCATAAGGCTGAGTGTGATCCTTTCCAATCACTGTCGAAGAGAACACTCCTCCCCTCCGGTAATTGCGCGAAAGGAACATCTGGAGCAAACTGGACAGTAAAAGGATCTTTATCACTCCGAATAAACAGACACCACGCTCTCATGTAATTGATTCACCAGAGGACAGTTAATCCACCACCGTCAATGCGGATGCACAAGTACTTCGACCTCTTGCGGGAATCTCTAAGAAGCAAGAATGGAGGACATGGATGGGGACTGTGAATAGGTGGCGCTAGGTGGGAATGTCGGGCTGCCGAGATAGTCCGCGGAATGGAGATGAACACTGTGTTGGTTTGGCGCTGTAGTCAACGCAGCAAGACCCGGTCTGGCACACATTTTCAATAGTCGCTGCTGATTCCGCATAACGTCTCGATGCAGCTCACGTCAACAGTTTCTTCCCTTTCATTCCTTTTCTCCCCTCTCCACCTCCAATTTACATAAAAGCGTATTACTTGCATTTAGTTCTTCTCAGCTCTACTACAGCTTTTAATTTTTGGGGAAGATTTTTCACTAGATTCTGATTTATTTCCAATTCCACCTTGTTATCACAAGGTGAGTAGTGTTATATTATCGAAAACGTTTTCATAAACATATAAATAATCACCCCCCCCCCCCCCCCCATGAACCATGGACCTTGCCGCTGGTGGGGAGGCTTGCGTGCCTCAGCGATACAGATAGCCGTACCGTAGGTGCAACCACAACGGAGGGGTATCTGTTGAGAGGCCAGACAAACGTGTGGTTCCTGAACAGGGGCAGCAGCCTTTTCAATAGTTGCAAGGGCAACAGTCTGGATGATTGACTGATCTGGCCTTGTAACAATAACCAAAACGGCCTTGCTGTGCTGGTACTGCGAACGGCTGAAAGCAAGGGGAAACTATAGCCGTAATTTTTCCCGAGGGCATGCAGCTTTACTGTACGATTAAATGATGATGGCGTCCTCTTGGGTAAAATATTCCGGAGGTAAAATAGTCCCCCATTCGGATCTCCGGGCGGGGACTACTCAAGAGGATGTCGTTATCAGGAGAAAGAAAACTGGCGGTCTACGGATCGGAGCGTGGAATGTCAGATCCCTTAATCGGGCAGGTAGGTTAGAAAATTTAAATGGATAGGTTGAAGTTAGATATAGTGGGAATTAGTGAAGTTCGGTGGCAGGAGGAACAAGACTTCTGGTCAGGTGACTACAGGGTTATAAACACAAAATCAAATAGGGGTAATGCAGGAGTAGGTTTAATAATGAATAGGAAAATAGGAATGCGGGTAAGCTACTACAAACAGCATAGTGAACGCATTATTGTGGCCAAGATAGATACGAAGCCCACACCCACTACAGTAGTACAAGTTTATATGCCAACTAGCTCTGCAGATGACGAAGAAATTGATTCAGATTGTGAAGGGAGACGAAAATTTAATAGTCATGGGTGACTGGAATTCGAGTGTAGGAACAGGGAGAGAAGGAAACATAGTAGGTGAATATGGATTGGGGCTAAGAAATGAAAGAGGAAGCCGCTTGGTAGAATTTTGCACAGAGCACAACATAATCATAGCTAACACTTGGTTTAAGAATCATGAAAGAAGGTTGTATACATGGAAGAACCCTGGAGATACTAAAAGGTATCAGATAGATTATATAATGGTAAGACAGAGATTTAGGAACCAGGTTTTAAATTGTAAGACATTTCCAGGGGCAGATGTGGACTCTGACCACAATCTATTGGTTATGACCTGTAGATTAAAACTGGAGAAACTGCAAAAAGGTGGGAATTTAAGGAGATGGGACCTGGATAAACTGAAAGAACCAGAGATTGTACAGAGTTTCAGGGAGAGCATAAGGGAACAATTGACAGGAATGGGGGAAAGAAATACAGTAGAAGAAGAATGGGTAGCTTTGAGAGATGAAGTAGCGAAGGCAGCAGAGGATCAAGTAAGTAAAAAGACGAGGGCTAGTAGAAATCCTTGGGTAACAGAAGAAATATTGAATTTAATTGATGAAAGGAGAAAATACACTCCTGGAAATTGAAATAAGAACACCGTGAATTCATTGTCCCAGGAAGGGGAAACTTTATTGACACATTCCTGGGGTCAGATACATCACATGATCACACTGACAGAACCACAGATACATAGACACAGGCAACAGAGCATGCACAATGTCGGCACTAGTACAGTGTATATCCACCTTTCGCAGCAATGCAGGCTGCTATTCTCCCATGGAGACGATCGTAGAGATGCTGGATGTAGTCCTGTGGAACGGCTTGCCATGCCATTTCCACCTGGCGCCTCAGTTGGACCAGCGTTCGTGCTGGACGTGCAGACCGCGTGAGACGACGCTTCATCCAGTAACAAACATGCTCAATGGGGGACAGATCCGGAGATCTTGCTGGCCAGGGTAGTTGACTTACACCTTCTAGAGCACGTTGGGTGGCACGGGATACATGCGGACGTGCATTGTCCTGTTGGAACAGCAAGTTCCCTTGCCGGTCTAGGAATGGTAGAACGATGGGTTCGATGACGGTTTGGATGTACCGTGCACTATTCAGTGTCCCCTCGACGATCACCAGTGGTGTATGGCCAGTGTAGGAGATCGCTCCTCACACCATGATGCCGGGTGTTGGCCCTGTGTGCCTCGGTCGTATGCAGTCCTGATTGTGGCGCTCACCTGCACGGCGCCAAACACGCATACGACCATCATTGGCACCAAGGCAGAAGTGACTCTCATCGCTGAAGACGACACGTCTCCATTCGTCCCTCCATTCACGCCTGTCGCGACACCACTGGAGGCGGGCTGCACGATGTTGGGGCTTGAGCGGAATACGGCCTAACGGTGTGCGGGTCCGTAGCCCAGCTTCATGGAGACGGTTGCGAATGGTCCTCGCCGATACCCCAGGAGCAACAGTGTCCCTAATTTGCTGGGAAGTGGCGGTGCGGTCCCCTACGGCACTGCGTAGGATCCTACGGTCTTGGCGTGCATCCGTGCGTCGCTGCGGTCCGGTCCCAGGTCGACGGGCACGTGCACCTTCCGCCGACCACTGGCGACAACATCGATGTACTGTGGAGACCTCACGCCCCACGTGTTGAGCAATTCGGCGGTACGTCCACCCGGCCTCCCGCATGCCCACTATACGCCCTCGCTCAAAGTCCGTCAACTGCACATACGTTCACGTCCACGCTGTCGCGGCATGCTACCAGTGTTAAAGACTGCGATGGAGCTCCGTATGCCACGGCAAACTGGCTGACACTGACGGCGGCGGTGCACAAATGCTGCACAGCTAGCGCCATTCGACGGCCAACACCGCGGTTCCTGGTGTGTCCGCTGTGCCGTGCGTGTGATCATTGCTTGTACAGCCCTCTCGCAGTGTCCGGAGCAAGTATGGTGGGTCTGACACACCGGTGTCAATGTGTTCTTTTTTCCATTTCCAGGAGTGTATAAAAATGCAGTAAATGAAGCAGGCAAAAAGGAATACAAACGTCTCAAAAATGAGATCGACAGGAAGTGCAAAATGGCTAAGCAGGGATGGTTAGAGGACAAATGTAAGGATGTAGAGGCCTATCTCACTAGGGGTAAGATAGATACTGCCTACAGGAAAATTAAAGAGACCTTTGGAGATAAGAGAACGACTTGTATGAACATCAAGAGCTCAGATGGAAACCCAGTTGTAAGCAAAGAAGGGAAAGCAGAAAGGTGGAAGGAGTATATGGAGGATCTATACAAGGGCGATGTACTTGAGGACAATATTATGGAAATGGAAGAGGATGTAGATGAAGATGAAATGGGAGATATGATACTGCGTGAAGAGTTTGACAGTGCACTGAAAGACCTGAGTCGAAACAAGGCCCCCGGAGTAGACAACATTCCATTGGAACTACTGACGGCCTCGGGAGAGCCAGTCCTGACAAAACTCTACCATCTGGTGAGCAAGATGTATGAAACAGGCGAAATACCCTCAGACTTCAAGAAGAATATAATAATTCCAATCCCAAAGAAAGCAGGTGTTGACAGATGTGAAAATTACCGAACTATCAGATTAATAAGTCACAGCTGCAAAATACTAACACGAATTCTTTACAGACGAATGGAAAAACTGGTAGAAGCGGACCTCGGGGAAGATCAGTTTGGATTCCGCAGAAATGTTGGAACACGTGACGCAATACTGACCTTACGACTTATCTTAGAAGAAAGATTAAGGAAAGGCAAACCTACATTTCTAGCATTTGTAGACTTAGAGAAAGCTTTTGTCAATGTTGACTGGAATACTCTCTTTCAAATTCTAAAGGTGGCAGGGGTAAAATACAGGGAGCGAAAGGCTATTTACAATTTGTACAGAAACCAGATGGCAGTTATAAGAGTCGAGGGACATGAAAGGGAAGCAGTGGTTGGGAAGGGAGTAAGACAGGGTTGTAGCCTCTCCCCGATGTTGTTCAATCTGTATATTGAGCAAGCAGTAAAGGAAACAAAAGAAAAATTCGGAGTAGGTATTAAAATCCGTGGAGAAGAAATAAAAACTTTGAGGTTCGCCGATGACATTGTAATTCTGTCAGAGACAGCAAAGGACTTGGAAGAGCAGTTGAATGGAATGGACAGTGTCTTGAAAGGGGGATATAAGATGAACATCAACAAAAGCAAAACAAGGATAATGGAATGTAGTCTAATTAAGTCGGGTGATGCTGAAGGAATTAGATTAGGAAATGAGACACTTAAAGTAGTAAAGGAGTTTTGCTATTTGGGGAGCAAAATAACTGATGATGGTCGAAGTAGAGAGGATATAAAATGTAGACTGGCAAGGGCAAGGAAAGCGTTTCTGAAGAAGAGAAATTTGTTAACATCGAGTATAGATTTAAGTGTCAGAAAGTCATTTCTGAAAGTATTTGTATGGAGTGTTGCCATGTATGGAAGTGAAACATGGACGATAAATAGTTTGGACAAGAAGAGAATAGAAGCTTTCGAAATGTGGTGCTACAGAAGAATGCTGAAGATTAGATGGGTAGATCACATAACTAATGAGGAAGTATTGAATAGGATTGGGGAGAAGAGAAGTTTGTGGCGCAACTTGACCAAAAGAAGGGATCGGTTGGTAGGACATGTTCTGAGGCATCAAGGGATCACCAATTTAGTATTGGAGGGCAGCGTGGAGGGTAAAAATCGTAGAGGGAGACCAAGAGATGAATACACTAAGCAGATTCAAAAGGATGTAGTTTGCAGTAGGTACTGGGAGATGAAAAAGCTTGCACAGGATAGAGTAGCATGGAGAGCTGCATCAAACCAGTCTCAGGACTGAAGACCACAACAACAACAAGAACATAAATAATCAAGTTGTTCCTTAGAATAAAACTGATGGGCCTGGTTTTATCAAGGCGTCAAATCCAAGACCGGGAACATTGCTACAGAATGTAACGTTTACCACTATACACTCCGGTAATCATTATTCAGCGTATGTTTTCTGCAGGTGGTGCCTCACAGCTCGTAAATATTTAAAGAAGGCCCTATTTAGACGTTACGATTTCAAGTGGCAGATAATTCCCGCTAGTCCTACACTCCGTGCTTAGAAGTTTTCAGACGCACCAGGTGAGTGACCTGCATTGAGCCGTCAATTAGTGTAGGCCAGTCCATTCAGTTACTATGTAAAACTGTACCGTGGTCATAACCATATTCTTATGTATTAATAGTACATGTTGATTACATCTGCGTCGACATCAT
The DNA here is from genome assembly GCF_021461395.2 of Schistocerca americana. NCBI lineage: Eukaryota > Metazoa > Arthropoda > Insecta > Orthoptera > Acrididae > Schistocerca > Schistocerca americana. Next base: position 691,723,352 of record NC_060119.1, read on the forward strand.
ACACCGAAAGCCACCTAATGGTGTATAGTGGAGTGTACTTCTGGTACCATTATCTGGTCCCACGTACTCGGTTTTAACCACGAATGGCGCGTGGCAAGAATGATTGCCGGTAAACCTTTGTATTGGCTCTGACTTGCAATTATGGTAGAGATAATCCTTTAAGAAATGTGGGATTGAGCGGTTTCGGTAGATACATAATTGAAATTGAATATAATTCAACATATTTCTTTTTGAAGTATTACACAAATACAAGAAATTACTGTCTATTTGCTAATACTTTTAGTACCATGTAAAGTTCTATGTACTGACTTGGCAGAAAATCCTAAGAAATTTTGGTCTTATGTCAAAGCGGTAGGTGGATCAAAACAAAATGTCCAGACGCTCTGTGACCAAAATGGTACTGAAACAGAGGATGACAGACTAAAGGCCGAAATACTAAATGTCTTTTTCCAAAGCTGTTTCACAGAGGAAGACTGCACTGTAGTTCCTTCTCTAGATTGTCAAACAGATGACAAAATGGTAGATATCGAAATAGACGACAGAGGGATAGAGAAACAATTACAATCGCTCAAAAGAGGAAAGGCCGCTGGACCTGAAGGGATACCAGTTCGATTTTACAAAGAGTACGCGAAGGAACTTGCCCCCCCCCCCCTCCCCCCTCCCCCCTCCTTCTTGCAGCGATGTACCGTTATGTTAGAGTATAATGACTTTTCTGGAGACTAGAAATCTACTCTGTAGGAATCAGCATGGGTTTCGAAATAGACGGTCGTGTGAAACCCAGCTCGCGCTATTCGTCCACGAGACTCAGAGGGCCATAGACACGGGTTCACAGGTAGATGCCGTGTTTCTTGACTTCCGCAAGGCGTTCGATACAGTTCCCCACAGTCGTTTAATGAACAAAGTAAGAGCATGTGGACTATCAGACCAATTGTGTGATTGGATTGAAGAGTTCCTAGATAACAGAAGGCAGCATGTCATTCTCAATGGAGAGAAGTCTTCCGAAGTAAGAGTGATTTCAGGTCTGCCGCAGGGGAGTGTCATAGGACCGTTGCTATTCACAATATACATAAATGACCTTGTGGATGACATCGGAAGTTCACTGAGGCTTTTTGCAGATGATGCTGTGGTGTATCGAGAGGTTCCAACAATGGAAAATTGTACTGAAATGCAGGAGGATCTGCAGCGAATTGACGCATGGTGCAGGGAATGGCAATTCAATCTCAATGTAGAAAAGTGTAATGTGCTGCGAATACTTAGAAAGATAGATCCCTTATCATTTAGCTACAAAATAGCAGGTCAGCAACTGGAAGCAGTTAATTCCATAAATTATCTGGGAGTACGCATTAGGAGTGATTTAAAAAGGAATGATCATATAAAGTTGATTGTCGGTAAAGCAGATGCCAGACTGAGATTCATTCGAAGAATCCTAAGAAAATGCAATCCGAAAACAAAGGAAGTAGGTTACAGTACGCTTGTTCGCCCACTGCTTGAATACTGCTCAGCAGTGTGGGATCCGTACCAGATAGGGTTGATAGAAGAGATAGAGAAGATCCAACGGAGAGCAGCGCGCTTCGTTACAGGATCATTTAGTAATCGCGAAAGCGTTACGGAGATGATAGATAAACTCCAGTGGAAGACTCTGCAGGAGAGACGCTCAGTAGCTCGGTACGGGCTTCTGTTAAAGTTTCGAGAACATACCTTCGCCGAAGAGTCAAGCAGTGTATTGCTCCCTCCTACGTAGATCTCGCGAAGAGACCATGAGCATAAAATCAGAGAGATTAGAGTCCACACGGAAGCATACCGACAATCCTTCTTTCCACGAACAATACGAGACTGGAATAGAAGGGAGAACCGATAGAGGTACTCAGGGTACCCTCCGCCACACACCATCAGGTGGCTTGCGGAGTATGTATGTAGATGTAGATGTAATTATGGAGTACTTCTAGTTGAATATATTAACAATACTAAAAGAAATCTATAATACAAGGAAAAAACTGTCTATCAATACATTTCCGTAAATCTCATGCAGAAAATGTACTTATTTGCACTTCAGTTATGTCACTGCAAACGTTTCTTGTAATACTTTAACATTACCCTTTATGCTAAGTGATGCTGTATATATACAGATTTGTTTGACATGGACCAAAATATATACGTAAGACACTCAACTTAATTGCCCATCACATCACAAACATTAATAGTTCACAAATAACTTTGAAACAGGTGTCTGAAGAATTGAAAAGATAGAGGTTACTAATTACAGCTAGAAACTTTCTGCTTACTAAACCGTAACGTCTTTGCCCCGAGTTGTTAACATAAACTGGCTGTCCAGTTTGTCAGTATGCAGAGAGCACTCCACAGAGCAGTGGGAAACACAGGAATGTTCAGTGCGCTACGATTGCTAAATGTATAAATATATTTTACTCTTGGTAGAAGGAAACAATGTGCAAGTGTTTGATATCCAACAATTTCATGTTAAGTTACGAAAATTCCGTTCCATTATTTTGCATTATATATTTAATTTTCAGTTTTATTGAATGACTTTTTATAATTTTATTTTTACTATTGACGCCACAGTAAGAGTGATTCCATAAGAGCTGCTGTAACAGTTTTTTGAAGATGTATCGGATTTCGTACGACAGTTTCGTGGGCACCACAGATCATTTGTGGGGTGTCAATTGGGTAGGAGCATACCTCTAGTACCAAATTCTGTACCAAATTCTGAAGCCCGATAGAATGAGGAACCACCACAAAAATGCAAATTATTGGAAAACAAGGATACTGTTGCATAATGGAAAACGTCTCATTTAAATGATGTTAGTAAGGGTGGACCAATTAAGCAAGGAACATAGATAAGTAGCGGGAGGAGGGATCTTCGAGCTGTGAATGGAAACTAATAGACACTTTAACAAATAGACTTCTTGACTTTGAACATGAAAGTTTCAACTCTGACATTTTAAAGGGAACCATTAGCAATCGAAATGCAACTCAAAGTATAACCTTGGCACAGGCGGGTGCTGGGGATAAAACACAAGGTACTTTAATAATTCGCGGACACGGCCAGTGGCTGCGAAAGTTGATAGTTAAAAGTAGTAAGTGCACAAAAAGAGAGGAGCGAACACCACGAGGTTCCCAAGAATGTGCATTCCGAGCAGCAAGCTGGATGCTTGACTTTAAGGTCGTGTACTCTGTTTCTCAAGGGAGCGAATTAACTTCACAACTGAACGACATTCGCGGCAGCGATGATGGCTCGTCTTATCGAAACACAGATAAGGCGAACAAGGTAGCCGGTGGCAATAATGGCTGGAGAACATGAATTCCATAATATTTTTGTACTTAGTGCTTAAGTACAGACATCCCTCCAGCGGCAGGAAGGCTCATCTGCTCAGTTCTCTCTTCTGTCCTAATCTGGAGTCTTTGCTCTACAAAGCCTAAAGTGAAGTGTTTACAACAGTCCGAAGAGAAGTGTGTCCTTCAAGAGCCATCTGTAACTCGGCTGTGTTGCGGCCACGAATGGCAATCGTCGCTCAATGGCAGTGGAGATTCCGACTTCCAGTGAGTGAAAAATACGTAACAGTGTTAAACAGTCTCCTATTCCTTTCTGTCTCATTATACTTCAGCCAGGTGCATAAAGGCAGACAGCCGGCCCAGGGGGCTTCTCCCACTCAATGAAATGATTCTCAAATTAACAAATGGGAAACTCTGTAACTAGGCACTGGGCGAAAGTGCTGGCTTTACAGTAAAATACAGAATGACTTAATGAGAAAGCTGTATTCTGAAAGTTTAAACTGAACGTTGTTCTGAGGCGTTGTAACGAACATTCACGCACCCTGGGGGAAACCACACCTGCCTAGAGATCTCTTATCTGCCTAAAAGGCTTCGGCGAGGCTTCCTTGTTCCTTTCGACAGAAAAACACGTATTTAGCAACTCTCCTGGACAATGAGTTGTGGGGACGAGAAGGCCTGCCTCCCTACCTGTGGCCAGGCGCCTGCCAAACCACAACAATTTTATAGCGGCAAATTCCTATTAAAAGGACACTACTCTCGTGTATCCAAATTGTAAGCTGTCAGGCCTTCTAAATCTCCACCAACTACATAGCAAAAGCAGGAGAACAAACAGTGAAACGGATAACAGTCACTGGCAATGCTAATTCAGATTACAAAGCAGTGTAACTGAATTACTACTTGATCAAGAGAATTTGCGTACTATCCTCTGAAATATATTAGTGGACAGTTTCAGAGAAAAATGCCCACGTTACACATTGCTTTAATAGACGGACAAATGTATGTAATGTATAATCCCTGTTGCCTGGTGATGATGATGATTTCGATCGAAACTGGCAAGAAATAGCTTCCTTTGCATCAGCACTACTTTCTGTACAGCACAGTTCGTTGGACACCCACCAGGCCCATGCATGTCGCTGAGTGCCTTATGCCCCAAGAAACCTCCTGACACTAGTCCATAGATCAATGGAGTATCGGAGCAGATTTACGACTGGATTCAGGACCTCCTTGCAGATAGAACTCAAAACGTCGCTCTTAACGGAACAAAATCGACAGATGTAAAGGTAATTTCCGGAGTACCACAAGGAAATGCGATAAGACCGTTACTGCCTACAGTATACTGGGTGATTATCGTTAAAGTAAAACTTTCAGATGCTGTAGAAATAACACTACTGGTCAGAATGACGTCAAATTGCAACGGAATATTATCGGAGAAGGGGAAAAACGTATGGCAGAAGAAAACTAAATAGTTACAAAATGTAGCAATTTGTGGCGCTGTAAGCATCATAATTTAATAGTGGTCGACTACAAATGACAAATGAATTAGGCAACAATGCCTAAGGTGTGCGTTTGATGTTAAACAAACTGTACTACTCAGTGTGTATGGGGCTACAGGTGTGATACTTTTAGTTACGTAAGCCCATCCACCACGGCAAGGTCATATCACATTAGAAGGGAAAAATCGATTTTTAACTGTCCCGAGGCCAAAAACCGCATAAAGAGCATCAATCACATCGGTATTTAATTGTCCTGAGGCTAAAAACCGCATAAAGAGCATCAATCAAAATCAGATCGAATTATTAATTCCCGTGTGACTGGCACAAAACATGATCAATATGCTATCCACCGTTTTCTGCACCGAGTTGAAATCGAGAAACAGCATGTTCCACAAATGATCGAAGTGTTTCCGGGGTCATGTTGAGAATATGTTGCGCAATGCGTGCCATCAATGCAGCTAAGTTTGCAATCGAAACACTGAACACAACATCTTTCAGATAGCCCCACAGCCAGAAGTCACACGGATTAAGATCAGGTGATCGGGACGGCCAGGATGTAGGGAATGGCGGCTGATAATTCTAGCATTTCCGAAAAGGCCCTTCAGTAGCTGATTAACTGGATCTGCAATGTGCAGAGGTGCTCCATGTTGCATAAAAGTTCTGTTGGAGAACTGGAATGTCGTGGTTGGGCAAAAGACACCCATAGCGCTTACCAGTGACGGTACAGGTAACAGGATCAGAAGCACCTGCGTCTTTGAAAAAATATGGCCCTATGATAAATGATGCCGTAAACCCGCTCCACACAGTGACCTTTCCAGGATGAAGTGGTACTGGTTGATTTGCGTGTGGATTTTCCGTTGCCCATATTGGACAATTCTGTGTATTGACATATCCTGTCAGATGGAAGTGGGCTTCATCTGTCCACAAAATCTTCCACGGCCAATCGTTGTCCACTTCCATGCGAGCAAGAAATTCTAAAGCAAAGGTCTCTCTTGCAGCAAGTCACCAGGAAGCAACTCGTGCACAAGGGTAACTTTGAACGGATAGCAAAAAGAAAGATGTTTCGTAGGATTTTACGCACCATGTTCACGGGTATGTCCAATGTTCGGGCAATTCTCCGTGCACTGTACGTTTGCACACCACCACTCGTCTCCTCCTGCATTACTGTGGCCACTGCTTCCACTGACGTTGAATCAATTCGTTTCCTCCCTCGACCAGGTTGCACTCCAAAAGAACCTGTCTTTTCTAATTTCCGAATCATTTTCTCCAGACCTACGGCAGTCATCGGACCAACGCCTTTTTTCAAACCCTTCAGTGTCCGGAACTTCTACAGAGTGACGTGTGCACGGTCATCATTCTTGTAATACAGCTTTACAAGCAGAGCGCGATCCTGCATTGAGACAATCATGGCGAACGTCGAAGACGCGAAAGGAGGAAAAGCCGTGTATCCGCTGTGTTTATACCAACATCACTGGGTCGTGCGCATGACTGGTGCTTTCATTTACGTGTTCTGACACGTACAACACCATCTATTGATCAATTTTCACACTATTTTTTTTCTTCTGCCATACGTTTTTACCATTCTCCGATATATTCCGTTGCAATTTGACGTCATTCTGACGATTGGTGTTATTTCTACAGCGTCTTGAAAGTTTAACTTTAATTATGATCACCCTGTATATAAATGATGTAGCAGAAAATATCGGATGCTCTTTAAGGCTGTTCGCCGATGTTGTTGTTGTCTATAACAAGGTAGCAACGCCAGAAGGTAGTAACGATTTACAGAATGACTTCCAGAGAATTGATGAATGGTGCAATATCTGGCAGCTGGCCTTGAAGGTAATTAAATGTAAGATGTTTCTCATACACAGGTAAAGAAATCCACTACTTACAGCTTCACTATTGACGACAAACCGCTGGAAAAAGAATCTAACGTAAAATATCTTGGAGTAACTATCCAGAGCGACCTTAAGTGAAATGACCGCCTAAAGCAAATAGTGGTTAAAGCAGATGCCAGACTCAGATTTATAGGAAGAATTTTACGAAAATGCAACTCATCTACAAAGGAAGAGACTTACAGGGCACTTGTTCGATCGATTCTTGAGTACAGTTTAGCCGGCGTGAGAGCGTTACGGAGATGCTCGACAAATTAAATTGGCAGACGATACAAGAGACACGTTGTGTTTTATGGAGAGATTCGCTATTGGAATTTCAGGAGAACGGTTTCCGGGAAGAGTCGGAAAACATATTACTTCCCCCCCATATACGTCTCGCGTAATGACCACGAGCCGAAAATTCGAGAAATTAGAGGTGATACAGAGGCTTACTGGCAATCGTTCTTCCCACGCGCTATTCGCGAGTCGAAAGGTGTTGGAGGGCTCAATTAGAGACACAAAATGCCCTCTGCCACACGCTATTACATACTTTGCGACTATGATGTAGATGTAGATTGGCGGCGCCTGCGTCACCTATATGTAATATAAAAATAAATAGCTAACATGCAGAGGGGTCCAAAAAAATGTATCCACTGTTTAAAAGTCCATAACTGGCAAACTAATTGACGGAGTTGTCTCATCTTTGGTAGTGTAATAGTTTGTAGTTCCGGCAATCACAGCACAAGCATTGTACTGCGTTCTTTTGTTTTGTCAGATGACAGTCGCCAGATAGTCAGTGTTTTGTTCTTAGTTGCACCTAGTTACTCGAGTAAACATGGGTGGTGCGACGCTTACATTCGATGAAAGGAAGTCTAATTGACGGAGTTGTCTCATCTTTGGTAGTGTAATAGTTTGTAGTTCCGGCAATCACAACACAAACATTGTACTGCGTTCTTTTGTTTTGTCAGATGACAGTCGCCAGATAGTCAGTGTTTTGTTCTTAGTTGCACCTAGTTACTCGAGTAAACATGGGTGGTGCGAGGCTTACATTCGATGAAAGGAAGTCAGTTTTGAAGTGGTATTTTAAGTACTAAAACATTAATGAGGTTAACGGCAATGGTGAGATGAGTATCAAACAGAGCCACTGACACGTTTAACGATTCGTCGCATTTGAGACAAATTTGAAGCCGAAGACTGTGTTAAAGATGTACACAAACAACGATCTGGACGACCTGTAACAGTAACAAGTCCAGCTAATTCTCGTCGTGTGTTACAACAATTCAGTCGCTCACCACAGAAGTCTGTGAGATAGTGTGCCCATGTAACTGGAGTGAGTCGCTCAAGTGTTCGGCAAATTTTGAAGACAGCAAAGTGGAAGTCTACATCCCACGATTGCTACAAGCAATGAACGAGGACGACCCAGATCGTAGAATGGAGTACTGAGAGTGGTTTACTAACATGGTGCGCAACGATGAAGAGTTTGCAGAGATGATTGTGTGGTCTGATGAGGCACAGTTCTAACTCAATGGTACAGTAAATTGCCACAGTTGCATCTACTGGGCCGCCGAAAATCCGAACGTACATGTAGACAAAGCCGTGAATTTGCTAGAAGTAAATGTGTGGTGTGGGTGGTCTTACCGGGGCTTGATTGGGCCATTCTTCTTTGACGGCACAGTTACCGGTGAGGTGTACCTTCAGAAGCTTCAGACATCCGTTTTACCTGCCATCCTAGACTTGTATGGAGACGGAAGAGTTTACTTTCAACAAGATGGTGCCCCAGCCCACTACCAAAATCGTGTTAGGGCGTATCTCGACGAAAATCTACCAGGAAGATGGATAGGCCATAGAGGTGCTGTGGAGTATCCACCACGTTCCCCAGACCTAACTCGTCTGGACTTTTACCTGTGGGGAACACTAAAGGACGTCGTTTATCGGCAGAAGTCACGCACATTGGATGGACTTCGAGAATCCTTCGTACATTCATGTGCAAATATCCAACAGAACACGTTGCAGTCAATAGTTCGTGCTGCAGTTCGGCGGCATCGTTTGTGTGTGGATGTTAATGGTGACCATTTCCAACACCTACAGTGATATCTTTAAGTTAGACTTTAAGCTACACTTTCACCAAAATTGAGACAACTCCGTCAATTAGTTTGCAAGTTACGGACTTTTAAACAGTGGATACAATATTTTGGACCCCTCTGTAGTTTCAACATTTTCAGTCCACAATGCCATATAGGATTACATTTAGGGTAGCTCATCAAGCAATGACACAGCTGTCTGTGTGAAAAAGCGTCTAATATAAATTAAACTGATGCGCAGAGCTGCCAAGTAACACAGTTCGATCAGACTTGGGCCATACATAGAAAGAAATTTTACGGTGAAGTACAGAAGGTTGGGTTGGTGTTGTTTGGGGGGAGATCAAACAGCGAGGTCATCGGTCTCATGGGGTTAGGAACCATCCCGGTATTTGCCTGGAGCGATTTAAGGAAATCACGGAAAACCTAAATCAGGATGGCTGGACGCGGGATTGAACCGTCGTCCTCCCGAATGCGAGCCCAGTGTGCTAACCACTGTGCCACATCGCTCTGTACAGAAGGTAATAAAGAAATTCGCAATGAGACGAACAGATATGCCATTTTTGCTCAAAGTGAAGAATTGCTGTGGAGTCACTGCTGTTAAAGGCGGTCCCCTCAACATTACAAAACGCTGGTCATGGTATTTAATACGATGGGTGTTGACCAAGCCTGGCAATGCAGCATGCCCCCCATGCGGCCACTAGATTGGCAAGGAGTTCTTCAGGTAGTATGTTCCATTCACTCACCAGCATGTATGACAGTTGCTGGATGGTCGTTCACACATGTGTTTGTGCCACAGTGCGTCTCCTGAGCGCGCGCCCAGGGGAATGAGCCTCCGCCTGCGTTGTTCGATGTGGTCGCGCATGGTATGGCGTACCAGTGTATGGCAAACTGTAATTTGGGTGCGACGAACTGATATTGTAAAGAACGCCATATACAGACTGCGAGAATTGACGTTCCGTGTTACGAACGCATCTCTGTGCCTTATCGAACCAAAGAATTTGTTTTAAGAACTCTTTGTGAAGGAAATAGAGAGATAGTACTTGGGAGAGGAGGAGAGAGATTGCATTGTTGTGGGACGCCATTACGGTATACAGTAAATGTTCAAATAGTTTTTTTTGCACAAAATAGAATCCGATAACTAGCATCAAGTATTCAAGGTGTGTATATCTCCATATCGAAATTAGTTAATTATGACGGTACAGATATTACGAGACGTAAATCGCTCGGAGGTGAAGTTTGGAAGGATAGTGCGAACCTGCATTTTCAAAGAAAAAAAAAATGTTCAAATGTGTGTGAAATCTTATGGGACTTAACTGCTAAGTTCATCAGTCCCTAAGCTTACACACTACTTAACCTAAATTATCCTAAGGACAAACACACGCATGCCCAAGGGAGGACTCGAACCTCCGCCAGGACCGGCCGCACAGTCCGTGACTGCAGTGCCACAGACCGCTCGGCTAACCCTGCGCGGCACTGCATTTTCCACGGTCAGAATTCGTGGAGAGATTATCTCCCAATTAATGAACCTTAACTTGTTAAATTGTTGGACCTATCATCCAGACACATCAACCAACATAGAACACAGTTGTGCCGAACAATCTGCGTAGCGAGCAAAGGTTTCAGAGATTTCAAAAATGGTTCAAATGGCTCTGAGCACTATGCGACTTAACTTCTGAGGTCATCAGTCGCCTAGAACTTAGAACTAATTAAACCTAACTAACCTAAGGAACTCACACACATCCATGCCCGAGGCAGGATTCGAACCTGCGACCTAGCGGTCGCTCGGCTCCAGACTGTAGCGCCCAGAACCGCACGGCCACTCCGGCCGGCCCAGAGATTTCAGGTGGAGCAGAGAACGACGAGGAATTTCCGCGAGATCGCCGCTGTGGAATACATGTCTTGCTCTCCTGTAGTATTTAAAACGAAATATTTATATTTTCCAGGTTTTCAGGAGAGTAAAGATAAAGGGAAGTAAGGAAATAAGCAAAACGAACTAAAACCAATAACCAAACCAATAATTAAAATAAAAGCACACATAAAGAATATTTCTTTATAATAATAAATAAATAAATAAATAATAGTTTTAATTAACTAACCAATAATAATAATATATTTGAGATGGTGCGTTTCTGACGCCAGTTTCCATCGTTTGTCATTTTGATCTTTGAGTCGACTTCCACGCTTATTTGTTTTCTTCACATCTTTGGTGGCGGGATTTAACGGCAGGGCGTGCGCTCTGCCAGAGGGGCGTGGGGGGTGGGGTGTGCGGGTATCAGCCGTGTGAGGTGGAGTGTCGTCAGGCTTCACGAAGGAGGGTGGCCAGCCGCTACGACGTGTTTAGTCATGCAAGGCAAATCCATTGCCCATGGTGATGGGGTCTTCCTAGAGGTTGGAAGGACAAGTTTCTTCGAGTCTGTTTCAAGCTACACAGGCCGAATGAATTGGAGTCGTCGAGTTGTTTCGGTGGGTTGTGTGCATCTTAACTGAATATTACAGTGTACTAACACCATTTGGGACTTCTAGTTGTCTATCAGTCAATTCGGTGTCGTGACTTGATTCCTAGACGGCAGTAAGAAAGTGTAGCAACGCCCTACAAACAGACACGCAGTATGGCTAAATACGTAGCTAGAAGTGCAACAAGTAGTGCGTAAGTTGGTGTTTGGCGTTCCAAGCCACGCCGGAATATTTCTCCCATTCTACCTTGTAGTTCATTATTCGAGTCTGGCTTTTAAATGAACGCCAATATAGTTGTGTGTCTTTTTAACTTCTAGGCTATTACTTTGTTGGTTGTTTTAAGCAATTGATTCATTAAATTTTAAGGGCCGTGACTGGCCAAGAAACTCACTGAGGTTAATTGTGCTTGCATTTAGTTGTGACGTATGCCATTGGAAGTTATTGATAACCTGCTCTCTAGATAAGATTGTGTATCTCATGCCTCAGAATATTGTCTGCTGCTGATGTGTTTTATGTTGCAGATCATTGGCACTGGTTGACGCGAGCAAACCGGAAGCCGAGTATCCCCGCCCCCCTTGCATATCTGGTTATGTTGTTACTGTTTTGTGATTCCATCCTTCCGGTGAAGAGTTATGGTGTCTGAAGTTTAAATTGCAGTGCAACGTTGAATACATTTCTATTTCATTTTCTGTCCCGTGGATCTCTTGTATTGGTTAAAATCCTTTGGTGTGCGCGCGTATCTGATTCATACGCAGAATTGAAGCGGCCTCCTTTTAGGGGCTATTTGTCATATTGTCATGTTCTAGTAGCAATGGTTTTATGCATATTTTTCATTAATCAACTTGGTTAACCAAACTAAAAGAAAGTTGTTTGGTGAAATGAATGCACCTCCATAGTCGTAGAAGTGGTTCTTGTTTTTATTAATAAAGCTCTTATGAATATTGTTTTATTTAAGGAAACTTGGCTAGTCAGATGTTGCAAGATGGTTTTGGACTTAATGTATTTTCTTTGCGGTTGGAAGTAACTAGAGTTCTGATAGGAATCGTGTGGACGTTAGTTTCATCTAAGTAATGAAATTTATCTGAGTTAGTTCACATAGTCACATTCAATTTTTCAGGTTTTATGGGCATTTTTCTAATTAAAGAAATTTGCTTGTGTCATTTGTTACAGTTACGTCACTTTATAAGGCAATCGCCTTTGTATTATTGTTATGATTGGGATTTGATAAAAGCTTTATGGTTGTAATAAAGAAATATGTGGCAACTACAACGGATTACTCCTGTGATTTCGGTGTGTCCTTGAGATCCGCATACCCATATTTAAATTGTTACCGATAAAAATGAAGCCAGGGTCGAATGCACCCTTGAAAGACGCACACAGGGAAGGAGCACATTGTCACAATAACGTTGACCGATGAGTGTCCTGTGTCAAATATTTGTACGTTATGCCTCCCCACACCATAACATATTACGTGTTCCACGCCGCGCTATATGAGGATGTATCCAGATCACTGCTCAGACTGAATCTGCTCTTATATGAGAACAGGAAGTGAACCCAATTCTCGTTGGTCCGGTTCCTTTGCTCTTGGTGGTACCGTCAGAAACGGTGCCGCCGATGTGCGCTTTCAATGGAACACAATGTACTGATCGTCGGAGAAGGAAAGCACCCCTACGCAGTCGCCGTGCCTCTGTGGAGCTTGAGACCGCTGCGTGCCTTGTAGTTCCGTTAAATGTCACCGCAGTTGCACGTGGGTCTCTTCTCGCCTGTCGAACAATGTAGCGGTCATCCGCTGCTGTAGTTGACCGTGGTCGACCACCTACTGCCTTTCGGGCAGCTTAGCCTGTTATTCAGAACCCTGTCCATGCACGTGAAACAATGTTGTAAGCAATATCAAAGTTTTGGGCTAAACTCGTCACATTTCATCCTTCCTGCAGTACCTTCCCCGCGTGAAGTCATCGAAATGCTGTCCACGGACGATATTATAACGAAGAACACCACAACATTGTACCTTAACTGCTCACTGATTGACACAAAGTGTCCCGTCCCATTATTTGAGCTGCCCCGTGTTGCGGGCGCAGCCCCACATGGCGCAGCCCCACATGGCGCTCACCCCACACCATATGACGTGCATGACTTGGAGACCTCTGGCAACTTGCTCGCACACTTTCATTCGTTTCTACCTAGCAGTTAACATATTATTCTACTTTATTTATCTCGTATTGAAGTTTCACAGAACTCTCTGTAGTATATTTGTGCCAGAATGAGATTTTCACTCTGCAGCGGAGTGTGCGCTGATATGAAACTTCCTGGCAGATTAAAACTATGTGCCGGACAGAGACTCGAACTCTGGACCTTTGCCTTTCGTGGGCAAGTTTCATATCAGGGCACATTCCGCTGCAGAGTGAAAATCACATTCTGGAAACATCCCCCAGGCTGTGGCTAAGCCATGTCTCCGCAATATCCTTTCTTTCAGGAGTGCTAGTTCTGCAAGGTTCGCAGGAGAGCTTCTGTAAAGTTTGGAAGGTAGGAGACGAGGTATTGGCAGAAGTAAAGCTATGAGGACGGGGCGTGAGTCGTGCATAGGTAGCTCAGTTGGTGGAGAACTTGCCTGTGAAAGGCAAAGATCCCGAGTTCGAGTCTTGGTCCGGCACACAGTTTTAATCTGCCATGAAGTTTCATATCAGCGCACACTCCGCTGCAGAGTGAAAATCTCATTCTGAAAATATCCCCCAGGCTGTAGCTAAGCCATGTCTCCGCAATATCCTTTCTTTCAGGAGTGCTAGTTCTCAAGGTTCGCAGGAGAGCTTCTGTAAAGTTTGGAATGTAGGAGACGAGGTACTGGTAGAAGTAAAGCTGTGAGGACGGGTCGTGAGTCGTGCTTGGGTAGCTCAGTTGGTCGAGCACTTGCCTGCGACAGGCAAAGGTCCCGAGTTCGAGTCTTGGTCCGGCACACAGTTTTAATCTGCCAGGAAGTTTCACATCAGTATATTTGTGGTCTGAACTCAAAAACGTCCTGCACACGTCTGTTCTAAGCGCAGGGGATAATTTTGAGCCAGCGGATTTACCGCAGTGGTAACACAGCTTCCAATCAGGTCACCGAGTTAAGCACTGTCGGGCTTGGCTAGCACTTGGGTGACCGTCTCCGGGTCTGCCAAGAGTTGTTGGCAAACTGCATGTACTCAGCCCTTGTGAGGCCAATTGAAGAGCTACTTGAATGAGAATTAGCGGCTTCGGTCTCGAAAACTGACCACAGGTGGGAGAGCCGTGTGCTGACCACATGTCCCTCCATATTTGCCTCTGGTGACCCCCTTCGACTGAAGGTGACACGGCGGTCGGTCGGTACCGTTGGGCCTTTTGAGGCCTGTTCGGACAGAGAGTAATAGTTTTTTTGATATTAACGAATTTTGTCATAAATAATACAACTCTTTTTCAAAATCAACTGGAGTGAATACTAACAAGAAGATTAATCACACTTATTAAATATTCTGGGCTACTCTGCTGTCGTTAGACGAATTTCTTGCTGGAACCCAAAGTTTCGTCCCTATCTACGGAGGACATCTGCAAGGGGGTGTTTAGCCTCTTAAAAGGCCCGATGCACACACTTTGTCTCTCTACTGATCGAGCCAGGGTGTGCATAGGACCTTCGAAAATTGTTTTGCGGAGATGAGGACGAAACGTTCAGTTTCAAGAACGAACTCATCCGACGACGGCGTAGCAGCCAGGAATATTTAATAAGTGTGATCTTTATGGTCGTTAAAGTTATATTGAACAATAAGAATAATCTTAAAATTATAGGTCATTCACGAACACACATTTTCAATAACTTGCCAGTAGCCATAAAACGTTTAGCTGCCAGTAAGGTTCGGTTTGAGATGAGCATAAAGGATTTATTGATGGCCAACTCGTTCTACTCCACCAACAGATCTACATCTACATCTACATTTATACTCCGCAAGCCACCCAACGGTGTGTGGAACCAACTGCTGTGTATTTTATTGATAGTAATAAATAACTTAAATCTTAAGTAAAAGCTGACTTCTGCAGTTCTTCATTGGAGCAACGTGATCTATGTGAATCTTACAAACTGATTTAATGTTTGATGAAGCGTGGTTACAACAGCCCAAGAAATATCTTCTGCGCCTCACTGTATTATAAATTTTAATATTTTGTGAGAAGTTTATTACCACTTAAACGGAAACATGTTTATGATTTATCTGTTTCTATGAGGAACGTTTCACTGTGAAACGAATATTAGCTTTTTGCTGTAAATACATATTGTGTGTTCTTGTTTGATTGTACACTATGTGATCAAAAGTATCCGGACACCCCCAAAGACATGCGTTTTTCATATTACTTGCATTGTGCTGCCATCTACTGCCATTTACTCCATATCAGAGACCTCAGCAGTCATCAGACATCGTGAGAGAGCATAATGGGGCGCTCAGTAGAACTCACGGACTTCGAACGTGGTCAGGCGATTGGGCGTCATTTGTGTCACACGGTCTGTACGCGAGATCTCCACGCTCCAAAAGCTCTCTAGGCCCACTGATTCCGATGTGATAGTGAAGTGGAAAGGTGAAGGGACACGAACAGCACAAAAGCGTACAGGCCGACCTCGTCTGTTGACTGACACAGACCGCCGACAGTTGAAGAGGAACGTAATGTTTAATAGGCAGACATCAATCCAGACCATAACACAGGAATTCCAAACTGCTTCAGGATCCACTGCAAATACTACGACAGTTAGGCGGGAGGTGAGAAAACTTGGATTACATGGTCGACCGGCTGCTCGTAAGACACACACCACTCCCGTAAATGCCAAACGACGCCTCGCTTGGTATAAGGAACGTAAACATTGGACGATTGAACAGTGGAAAAATGTTGGGTGGAGTGACGAATCACGGCACACAACGTGGCGATCCGACGGCAGGGTGTGGGTATGGCGAACTTTATCTGCCAGCGTGTGTAGTGCCATTAGTAAAATTCGGAGGCTGCGGTGTTATGGTGTGATCGCGTTTTTCATGGACAGTGCTTGCACCCGTTGTTGTTTTGCTTGGCACTATCACAGAACAGGCCTACATTGATGTTTTAAACACCTTCTTGCTTCCCACTGTTGAAGAGGAATTCGGGGCTGGAGGTTGCATGTTTCAACGCGCTCTAGCACCTGTTCATAATGCACGGTCTGTGATGGAGTGGTTACATGACAATAACATCCCTGTAATGGACTGGCCTGCACGGAGCCCTGACCTGAATCCTATAGAACACCTCTGGTATGTTTTGAAACGCCGACTTCGTGTCAGGCCTCACCGACCGACATCGATACCTCTCCTCAGTGCAGCACTCCGTGAAGAATGGGCTGCCATTCCCCAGGAAACCTTCCAGCACCTTATTGAACGTATGCCTGCGAAATGGTTCAAATGGGACTTAACATCAGTGGTCATCAGTCCCCTAGAACTTAGAACTACTTAAACCTAACTAACCTAAGGACATCACACACATCCATACCCGAGGCAGGATTCGAACCTGCGACCGTAGCAGTCGCGCAGCTCCGGACTGAGCGCCTAGAACCGCGAGACCACCGCGGCCGGCGTATGCCTGCGGGAGTGGAAGCTGTCATAAAGGCTAAGGATGGGCCAACACCATACTGAATTCCAGTATTACCGATGGAGGGCGCCAGTAACTTGTAAGTTATTTTCAGCCAGGTGTCCGGATACGTTTGATCACATAGTGTATATTCCACACTTACCTGATGATATCGTCAGTATGCATCGATGGAACAAAAAGTATATCTCATCTCTAATCTAATCGATTCTAACGACATTGCGCGTTCGATCTTGTGATCAGTGGTTTATTTTAGAAACGAGTCCTATCGCCAGATGAAAGTCCATTCCGGGTCTGAGCAGCCGCGGAGGTCCTCAGCAGCAGACTATACTTGAGCCTGATATCTGGTTCGAACGGAGCCCATTACAGTTCGGTGGCCCCTATTCGTTAATTCTTAGGCCTGTCATGGCGATGACTGTGTACATCTTAGATAACGTCAAGTTCACAATTAGCGCTTAACATTGCACTTGAGTATGCGTGACTGCGGTGAAATCCTCACGGGCCTTTTCAGCCGTTCCTCGTTAGAATTTACTCGATTATCTTCCTGACTCGTTCTCGCGGAGAATGCGCTTGTTGCCTTGC
The DNA here is from genome assembly GCF_021461395.2 of Schistocerca americana. Taxonomy (NCBI): domain Eukaryota; kingdom Metazoa; phylum Arthropoda; class Insecta; order Orthoptera; family Acrididae; genus Schistocerca; species Schistocerca americana. Next base: position 691,740,725 of record NC_060119.1, read on the forward strand.
AGCCCTGCGGCTGGATGTTCAGACGGGTACCGCATCGTCAAACAGAGCGCATTAAGTGAAATGTGAGGGGACGTGTGATCGTATTGCGACACGGAACGGCATCCGGCCACAGAAATGTAATAATGCTAATTCCATGAGAAGGCGGGAGGGGAAGAAGAGACTATCCAAAACCGGGCGAACAACGCCAGAAAGAGGCTGACAGAAAGACCGAATTTTGTGGGATATAATTTGTATATGTGATGATGAACAGCTATAGTAAAGGTTAGGAACTGCATCATGCAATACACAGCTGAACTAATTTTTATTTTGACAGTCGATTTCGGTAACAGTCTTACCATCCTTGGACCATTTAAGACGTATTTAACTGAGTCACATTTGCAACAATTAATGTAACTCTTGAAATGATCGATTTTGCTAGTGATATGACCAGGGGGACACAGAAGTACCTTCAGTAGGAAGTATTTATGGAATATTCCATCGGTACTTGGAGGAACATAGATTAAAAACTTTAATACGCAGCATTGTTTTTTCACAAAAAAATTTATTTAACAGTTCATTATGAACCGTATTTCGGCTTTCTGGGCCTCCGTCAGATAACTTAGTACTAAACAGGTAGTCCACAAACATCAGCGAGAATTCATAGCTGTGCAAAGATTTTTTCAAAGATATGTGACATTTTAAGACACAAAAATACTAGAAAATGCTCTGAACAAATGTCTTAGGCAATGAAGGAAAGAGTGGCAATGGGTCGCTAAATCTGTCATTTTATGACAGCAGATCTAGATTTCAGTTATTACATAGCCAACTTCAGTGCTAAAAGTTACAAAACAGGAGACTCAGGAACAAATTAAGATAGCTGACACCGTATCGGAAGTGTGAACATGAGTACGACACAGCTGTATACCATATAACAACAGATGACATTAGTCCAAAGTATCACAATATTGTATATTATGTAACACTTCGGACTAACGTCACATGTTGTTGTATGGTATGTAAGCGTGCGGTACTTATGTTCACTCTTCTGGTACGGTGTAAACTATTTTAATTTGTCCCTGAGTGTCCTGCTTTCTAATTTTTAGCGATGACGGTGACTATGTAATAGCTGAAATCTGGATCTGCTGTAATAAAACGACGGATTTCACCATCGAATGCTGGCTGTTCTTTTCTCCATTGTCTATATCCAACGATCGATGCGTACAACGGGATCAACGATCGCTGCGTACAACGGGATCACATGAATTCCAATCTGATTAAAATAAATTTTACATTAATCTGTACTCGAAGATTAAAAGTATAGGAGTGTACACTTTGTATGGACAAAGTGATGAATTTGATGGACAGGCCGAAATATGGGTGTGGAACAGTTACAGCAAGCGTATTAGCATATTACCTAATAGTGAGAAATATATTAACTGGCTTCTGCCACTTTAGTAAGAGTGAATAATGAAACAGTGTTTGTTCATTAAGGACCAGTTCAATATTCTTTGATTGGTGTTTGTTAATAGCCAGAATTTCGAGTAATGGAAGTTTTCTGCCTTTAGTCCCTCTATGGAGAACATCACATTTGATGTCATTCTTACGATATTCACTCAGAGCATGTTCAGCAAAGATGGAATCTTTTTTTTTCAGTCTCCAACTCCTATCTGATTGCCCTACATACAGTGTGCCACACACATTGCACGAAATCCTATTAATTATAATCTCTTCTGAATGTGAAATATCGCCTTAACTGTTGAACAGAATGTGGGCAACTGTATTCCTAATATAAAATGCTAGAGCTTATTTCCTGGATTTTAGTTTGGTGGCAAGTACTTGTGAAGTCCTACCTACAAACAGCATGGGGGCCCGTTTGTTATCATAAAAAAAAATGGCTCTGAGCACTATGGGACTCAACTGCTGAGGTCATTAGTCCCCTAGAACTTAGAACTAGTTAAACCTAACTAACCTAAGGACATCACAAATATCCACGCCCGAGGCAGGATTCGAACCTGCGACCGTAGCGGTCTTGCGGTTCCAGACTGCAGCGCCTTTAACCGCACGGCCACTTCGGCCGGCTTGTTATCATAAGAAAGTACTAAATGACACTGTCTAGAAGTAGTTAATGTGGAACGGCAGCAGGACTGATCACAAGTTTGTTTCCCTGCGGGGAGAGCTCCGAGGAAATAATGAGAAACGTCAAACATCAAGCGATAGACGGTTAGATGGGGACGCCAACGACGCCACGCAAGCCTACACGCAAAGTTTCAAGAACCAGTAGTAGGGAGAAAGGAATATACTGTAGCCCCGTATGTGTTGCTGTCTCAGAGGCTGTGAATACAAGATTAGACTAATTATCGGAACACGGGGCGGAGTTTAAACTGTCAGTCCTCCTATGTTCCCATTTACGAATGGAACAGGAAAGAACAATAACACGTTTTACAATGGGAAATGACCTCCATCGTAAAATTTGCAGTGGCTCGCAGCGTACGGATGTCAATGCAGACCCCTCTTACCGGAACAGAAACAAGATTGTCTCGCTTATTTGTTTTGCATGATGGGACCCTGCCCACACGGATATATACGAAACCCAATTCAATAATCCGATTGACCTTATGAAGCCGTAGTTAACGTCACGGTTAGCTGCTGGCGTATTATTTTCTTCCCCTCGTAACTTACTCTCAAACGGCATGAAACAGTGGGAGAAGTATTCTTAGCAATGGTTCAATTTAAGCAGCCCTGTTGTAGGCCAAAATTAAATTAGCTATTCCTGCAGAAATGAAAGCGAAACGCTGGTGGAAGTGTCAGGGCACCGCCGAGAAGAGTCTGGGGCGTTCCAGAAAATATTGTCAGCAGCACTCAGAATTTTCAGGAAAAAGAGCAATTCCTTTGCCACTCTACTGTTGCACGTCACTTGCTTTCCTCAAAATGCTTGCGGCCTGTCTAAAATGTTTCCTCGAGGAGAAATGGTATTATTTCAGAGACGTACACACAGCGGAAAATTAAATGTTTCGCTCAAGTACACTTCACTCCTAAAGGTACCAAGGATTACTCTTCTGATACGAATTCTTGCTTCTTACAGACGAAGAAACGTAGTAAAGAGATGTGGACGAGTGGCAGAGAGAAAGTACAGTTAAATGTCGTATTTGATGTAGTTTATCTTGTTTGAAGGAGCCTACTTTAGGGTGTAAAGTGTAACCGATGTTGACATCATTAGAGGCGGAGAGGGATTAAATACTGTTGTTTTAAGGGGAGGGGGGTTGGGAGGTGGAGAATAGGCTGCCGAAGGAATTCAGACTTATCTTTTCGGAAGGATTCTTCCTTGTATTTCCATTAAGTGATTTACGAAAATTCACCTAAACGGGGATCTGAACTGTCGTCCTCCCAAATGTGAGTGCAGTCTGGCGTGACCTCAAATGGTTCAAATGGCTCTAATCACAATGGGACTTAACATCTGAGGTCATCAGTCCCCTAGAACTTAGAACTACTGAAACCTAACTAACCTAAGGACAACACACACATCCATGCCCGAGGCAGGATTCGAACCTGTGACCATAGCAGCAGCGCGGTTCCGGACTGAAGCGCCCAGAACCGCTCGGCCACAGCGGCCGGCGGCGTGACCCTACCCTGAGACATGCTTGAGGAGTCTCACAGACAGATAACGCAGTTCTAACTATGAAATTGCCCATGAAATATTGGATCTGTTCGAAATACAACAATAATTCGGCGTAAAATAACTTGTCTTTAAAAAGTCGGAAAAATATGATGCTATACATTTCTTCCTATGATAGTTTGATAATAGTTATTTCCCAGGCGTATCCGATAGTGAAACATAACGCGAAACCTTTTTTCTGCCTACGCCGTACAGAGGCCACACTGTTCTCACCGTTGAGTCTTTGTGCAGGTGTAAAGCAAACTACTTTATTTCCGGAAAATATTTTGGGCCACTTGTCGAATAACAGCTCGCATTGTACCACTCCACTACAAGGCCAGCCCAGCCAATACACGGATAATCAACTGACACTCTTCGATCTTTATAAGATTTTATAAAATGCTCTATGTAAAGAAGTTAGTGTGAAAACTGCAAAAGAAAGGATCGGTATAGTCAACCACAGATGTCCTTTCGGCAAACGTGTGCAACTGGTAATAAAAATTTAGACGGCTGTGCGACACGTTTGTCAATACATAGCCGTCCTCTTTAGTTATATACTTTAACTAGTTTGCAACATTTCGAACACTGTGCAAATCAAACACTGCATTATTACCATATGTTCGAATAAATCTGGCGCGCAACAAATTCATATACAATGGCTGCTTGACCTTAACATAAGCATGAATGTGCTTACCGTCATTTAAATGAAAATCCTCCTCTGCCGAGCATTACCCCTTAGCATCAAAATTCCACTGCAGCCACTGAAGCGTCTTTACTCTCCACTGGCTAACAGTGAACTGGACTCACTCTCTTATCTGTATACTGTATACTGTATTGGTATACAGTATACACTGTATACTCTAGTTCTACTAGGCATCGCGCGCGCTATTGCTCTCGGACCGGAAGTTGATAAGGTCCCAGCAGCGGAAGTTGCTAATAGGTAAGGAAGTGCTATACACGTAATGTATCTGGAAAGATGGCGCCAGTCGTCGGGCAGCCGCACTTGCAGCAGCACTGAACGACTTGCAGGGATGCCGCGTTATTGTAGGAGGAAAAGCCGTTCGCGCCTGACAGTGTTTGAAGCTGTTGATAATATTGCTATTAGTATGAAGAACAGTGTAGGTGCGCAAGTGATTTTGCATGGCCCTTCAGTGTTTTGTGGATGTGTACTGACTTTTATGCAGACGCTAGTGGACATGGTAATGGTTGGGTTACTGTGGCTGTAGTACGTGGTGGTAAAATAGAGACTGTAGCAGGACTGGAGACATTTAACAATCGAGAAATTATTGTTTATGGGACATTTCAGATTTGTGAGGTGTACAGCAGAGATAGGGGTACATCTTATTATGCATCCACAATGCCTTTGGTTCTTAGAACGAGGAATCATCGCAGAATAAATGAGTCAGAGTCTGTGACTGTATGGGTTAAAGGAGCTCTTAATTGCAGCAAGGTTAAAGTCGCATATACTGTATTTGTATGCAATTCTTTTTATCAGATTTAGATACAATCACACAACACGTTTTTAATTATGACTGGTTTCGACCATAAACTGGCCCCCTTCACAGACCTTAAATTCTCAACGAGCAGATGGCAAAAAGAGTGTTTAGACACACGTTTGAATAACATAACAACTCTCGAGCTCAACTTGCTGGTTAAGACACGCTTTCTGAAAAGCGTTTTTCTGTGAATATGCCTAAATAAGTTAAAATAATTTTATAATTAATGTCAACCACGTTTCCAACTACATAAAGTAATTTTTGTGCAAATAGAGCGATTCCTCATTCATATGCAGTGTTGTATACATTTTTAAATCGTAAGCATTTAGTCATATACATTTTATATTTAGTGTCGTATGCATCTTGGAATGCGTAATGGATTCCAACCATGTTCGAAGGTGGTTTAATTAGACAGATGATATACCACTGAAACAGAAGGAAGTAATAAGTTTGGGTGAACACCGAAACGCTATCCGTCCCCGTTGAAAAACTAAAAGATTTAAATGTCGCGCACTTTTGAAGATAAACTTTCTGATATTCACAATTGTTCCAAAAGGAAGATTCAACCAAAGAAACCAAAACATTGGTCCTATTAGTGGTACAATGCAAATGATTTCTTACTACTGAACAACATTTTTTCAGTAGGTTCATTCATTACTGTATTTTGAAGTGAAAATAGCCTGTTCTTTTGGGCCAAATATAGCATGGTAGGGTAGCAAAACTCATATAAAATAAGATTAAAGGTTTGAGGATTTTTACAAATAAATCGAGATAAACAGGATCTCTTGGAACAATAACACACAAAAAGTTTATGCAACCACTTCATTACTATCAATTTTCAGTGCACTTTACATATAATTAAGAACTGCTGAACGATTGTAGAAGGAGCTCATAGATGTAAAGCAAGATAATGTCCGTGTAAGGGACTGAACGTGAAAATTTTACTAAACTTTTTGAATTTCAAGTTAACATAAAAGAAAGATCTTTTGAAATGTAAACAACATCACCCGTTATGTTAGGTTAGGTTAGGTTAGTGGTGTTTAACGTCCCGTCGACAACGAGGTCATTAGAGACTGAGCGCAAGCTCGGGTTAGGGAAGGATGGGGAAGGAAATCGGCCGTGCCCTTTCAAAGGAACCATCCCGGCATTTGCCTGAAACGATTTAGGGAAATCACGGAAAACCGTTATGTCAGATTTTTATATTGCACTTCGCAGTTTCACATCAACTGAATAAAGTGGGACGCAAAATATTTGCTATTAAGCATAAAGTACCAGTAGGTACTGGGAGATGAAGAAACTTGCACAGGATAGGGTAGCATGGAGAGCTGCATCAAACCAGTTTCAGGACTGAAGACCACAACAACAACAAACATAAAGTTCGCCGGCCGGTGTGGCCGAGCGGTTTTAGGCGCTTCAGTCTGGAACCGCGTGACTGCTACGGTCGCAGGTTCGAATCCTGCCTCGGGCATGGATGTGTGTGATGTTCTTAGGATAGTTAGGTTTAAGTAGTTCTAAGTTCTAGGGGACTGATGACCTTAGAAGTTAAGTCCCATAGTTCTCAGAGCCATTTTGAACATAAAGTTCCCTTAGTACAGATCACGGGATCAGTGGTCAGGCCTTTTAAAACACAGAAAGCGTGAAAACCAGAAACCTTGTCACTGCTTTAAACCTTAACTTACAGCTCATAAAAGACTATGACCCCGGCTTTCAAAGTCCTCAGACTTCATCTCTTGAAGAGGAACTATACGTGAGCAAACGCGATCTAACTTCATTTTAGATTTCATTGTGGCAGGGAACTTCCTCTTAGCGCAACGAAATACTTAAAGGGGGATTTAACGTACGCTAAACCCGAACAAACTGAAAATTTAATCTTTACAACAGTTCTCATACAGCCAGTCATTATATGTACTGTATATGTGAATTATATCGTATAGGTGCAACTCGTGCAATGCAAATGTGTTTGAACTCTGTATCCTACACCACAAAATACACAAAAAAGATCTGGGCTAATGTGATAGCAAAATATAGAAGTCCACGTCAATGAAACCGTATGCAATGAAGTTCACTGCAACACGAACTTACCTGAATACCTAAAATTCGTTTAAAAATAAGAAAGTACCATCGCTGCTGAAGCTACTTTACTCTATATCTGCTTGAAATATAGTGTAAGAAATGCATAGTTCATCTATATCTACATCTACATACATAGTCTGCAAGCCATCTTAAGGAGCATAGCGGAGGGTATCTTGTACCGCTACTATTCGTTCCCTTCTTTTCCCACTCGCAAATGGAGCGAGAGGATAGTGATTGTTTATATGCCTCCGTACAAGCTCTAATTTCTCTTGTCTTATCTTCGTTGTCCTTATGCGAATTATTCGTTGACGACAATAGATTTATTCTGCAGGCTACCACATATACTGGTTCTCTAAATTTTATCAACAGCGCCTCCCGAAATGAACGTTTCTCTGCTGGGATTCCCATTTGAGTTCACTAAGAATCTACGTAATATTTGCACGCTGATCGAACTTACTGGTAACAAATCTAGGAGATCGTTACCGAATTGCTTAGATGTTTCCCTTTGAACCGACCTGGTGGGGATTCCAGACACTCGAGCAGTACTTAAAAGCCGGCCGGAGTGGCCGTGCGGTTCTAGGCGCTACAGTCTGGAGCCGCGTGACCGCTACGGTCGCAGGTTCGAATCCTGCCTCGGGCATGGATGTGTGTGATGTCCTTAGGTTAGTTAGGTTTAATTAGTTCTAAGTTCTAGGCGACTGATGACCTCAGAAGTTAAGTCGCATAGTGCTCAGAGCCATTTAAACCAGTACTTAAAAATCGATCGCACTAGTATTCTGTACGCGTTCTCCTTTGTAGAAGAGCTACATTTTCCTATAATTCTCTCAGTAAACCGAAGACCATTCGCCTTCCCTACTACCGTTTTGCAACAACACTCGCAGGTGTTTACCCGAAGTGACTGTGTCAAGCAGCGCACTAATAACTCTGTATTCGAACGATACGTGATAGTTTTTCCTACTCATCTGCGTTTTTCTACAATCAGGGCAAGCTTAAATTTGTCACAGCTATCAGAAATTATGTCGAACATGACTTGTGTTCTACGGTCGCTTAACGGCGACACCTTGTTGAACACCAAAGTGTCATCAGTAAACAGCCGCGAACGGCTGGCTGCTCACCCTGTCCATCATATCGGTTACGTGCACAGAGAATAAAGCGGTCTCATCACACTTCCATCAGGAAGTCCTGACGATAGCCTTGTCTCTGATGAACACTCGCCGTCGACGACAACGTACAGCGGTCTATTACTCAAGAAGTCTTCGAGCGCACTTACAAATCCGTACGCTCGAACCTCAGTAAACAGTCTGCAATGGGGCACCGTGTCGAACACTTTCTGGAAATCCAGGAATATGGAAAGTGTCTGATGCCCTCCATCCATGCTATGCGCTAGAAAAGGGCAAGCTGAGTTTCGCACGAACTATGCTTTTTAAATTTCTGCTGATTTATGTACAGAAGCATTTTGTCTCAGGGAAATTTATTATGTACCAACTCAGAAAATGTTCAAGAATTCTGCAAGATATTGGCCTGTAATTGGGCGGGTTCTTTCTTTTAGCCTTCTCATATACTGCAGCTCTTTCAAATTCTAAAGGTGGCAGGGCTAAGATACAGGGAGCGAAAGGCTATTTACAATTTGTACAGAAACCAGATGGCCGTTATAAGAGTCGAGGGGCATGAAAGGGAAGCAGTGGTTGGAAAGGGAATGAGACAGGGTTGTAGCCTCTCCCCGATGCTATTCAATCTGTATATTGAGCAAGCAGTAAAGGAAACAAAAGAAAAGTTCGGAGTAGATATTAAAATCCGTGGACAAGAAATAAAAACTTTGAGGTTCGCCGATGACATTGTAATCCTGTCAGAGACGACAAAGGACTTGGAAGAGCAGTTGAATGGAATGGACAGTGTCTTGAAAGGAGGGTATAAGATGAACATCAACAAAAGCAAAACGAGGGTAATGGAATGTAGTCGAATTAAGTCGGGTGATTCTGAGGGAATTAGATTAGGAAATGAGACACTTAAAGTAGTAAAGGAGTTTTACTATTTGGGGAGCAAAATAACTGATGAGGGTCGAAGTGGAGAGGATATAAAATGTAGACTGGCAATGGCAAGGAAAGCGTTTCTGAAGAAGAGAAATTTGTTAAAATCGAGTATTGATTTAAGTGTCAGGAAGTCGTTTCTGAAAGTATTTGTATGGAGTGTAGCCATGTATGGAAGTGAAACATGGACGATTAATAGTTTAGACAAGAAGAGAATAGAAGCTTTCGAAATGTAGTGCTACAGAAGAATGCTGAAGATTAGATGGGTAGATCACATAACTAATGAGGAGGTATTGAATAGAATTGGGGAGAAGAGAAATTTGTGGCACAACTTGACTAGAAGAAGGGATCGGTTGGTAGGACATGTGTTGAGGCATCAAGTGATCACCAATTTAGTATTGGAGGACAGCGTGGAGGGTAAAAGTCGTAGAGGGAGACCAAGAGATGAATACACTAAACAGATTCAGAAGGATGTAGGTTGCAGTAGGTACTGGGAGATGAAGAAGCTTGCACAGGATAGAGTAGCATGGAGAGCTGCATCAAACCAGTCTCAGGACTGAAGACCACAACAACATACTGGAGACACCCGCTCTTTTAACCAGTTGTCTGGAACTTTGAGCTGGACGAGAGGTTCGCGCCAAACACTGCAAGCTAAGTAAAGGGGCGATGTCGCATATTACTCCCTGTAAAAGCGATCTGTTGTTCCATCCGGACCTGGCGACTTATTTCTCTTCAACTCTTTCAGCTACTTCTCTACGTCCTCCACCCTAAAGGCTGTGAAACGGTCAAACGACGGTATGTTTGTACGCTCGCCTACGTGAATGACTTCTTAACACTGTATTTAAAACTTCAGCTTTCTTCTCGCTGTCTTATATTGCCACACTATACTGGTCAACGTATGCCCGTGGAGAAGCCTTCGACAGCTTAGCGCGTCCGAGAACGTGTCTCTTAACTTATTTGTCATTTATGCTATCAGAAATTTTTATTTGTTTTATGCTTGATTAACATAATGCAATGCGCTTCGAGCATATTCTGCCCATATGGATGTATAAATGCCTATAGATGGACGGAAAGTGTTCGAAACGTACAAGCCTTATTACACATACTGCGCCATCAACACTTTCTCCTTCAATGACTTTCCAGGAGCTTGGAGACAGGAAACATCATTACACTTGGAGATACAAACATTATTGTCCGAATGGATGAGGTAGGTGTGAATCCAGCCTGCGTTTTGGTCAGCAGAAAGGGCACAAATATTTGCAGAATGAAGGCATGTATCGTAGACTGCTCTCACACATATCAGTAAAATGAACTTATTGATTCGATGCAAGCTGTTTCGAGGTCTGCAAATGCTCGTATTCAGGAAATTTGATAAGATATTTTTTAAAAATTAGATTGTATCGTTAAGGTGTAACAGTATGATACATAGGCTAACGTATCAATGAGAGTACTTGTTACCTACACTCTGACTTTCTGTACGGAAGCTATTCGTGTCTTCTGGCACACTATTATATGACTAGTTACGGTTAATAACAAGATGTGTGGTTTGAGAATACGGATGTCAGCGCGGATCTGGTAACCACTGCAGCAAAACTTGTATGTTCGTGAAAATGAGACGGACAAAAAATCAGTTTTCCTCAACAGAACAACAGGAGTGCAGACGCTGTAGAAACTAAGTGTAAGTCGTGATAATGTTGAAGTTATTTATGAGAAGAAATGTCTTAGCGAGTTTCTTAGGAAGTTTCTATTAACATGGAATCGGAGGGCTTAATGCAAAAGTCACGAAATTTACTCTTAAATAATTCGACTGGCAACACGAGTTAGCCAGTCAGATGTTTCGCCACATTCACAGAATACTTTGTAAAACGCTAGGTGACAGCTTTTCCTAGTGTGTAACACACTGATTCAAGGCTTCACGAGATACGCTTCACTGCTAAGCCTCATTAGATTTGCGCTCTACCGGAAGTGCGGTTCGGTAGTTTTCGTACAGCACATGAATGATGTAGGAAATGGTAGTATTACGGTAGTATTAGTAGAACTTCTAGGAAAGGAAACATAAATGCAAGCCTACGTCCTCTCTTTTTGTTGTTGGTTTGTCTGATTGTTCGTTTTGCACATAATTCGAAGCACGCATCATTCAGTGTTAGACCATTGCGTATTTTGTATCCTTATAGAACAAAAATTACATTTTATAAGTAATAAGCATTAGTTCATCACGTAACTTCTGCGCTTTCATGCAGCCAAAGCAGTTACTTTTGATGCAAGTACAGTTTACACGCACAAACATAAAAAATACACTGAAGAGCCAAAGAAACTGGTACACCTTCCTAATATCGTGTAGGGCGCCCGTGAGCACGCAGAAGTGCCCCAACAAGACGCAGCATGGACTCGATTAATGTCTGAAGTAGTGCTGGAGAGAACTGACACGTGAATTCTGCAGGGCTGTTCATAAATCCGTAAGAGTACGAGGGGGTGGAGATCTTTTCGGAACAGCTCAATAATGTTCATGTCTGGGGAGTTTGGTGGCCAGCGGAAGTGTTTAAACTCGTAAGAGTGTTCCTGGAGCCACTCTGCAACAATTCTGGATGTGTGGGGTGTCGCATTGTCCTGCTGGAATTCTCAAGTCCGTCGGAATGCACAATGGGCATGAATGGCAGACAGGATGCTTACGTACGTGTCACATATCAGAGTCGTATCTAGATGTGTCAGGGGTCCCATATTACTCAAACTGCACACGCCTCACACCATTACAGAATCTCCACCAGCTTGAACAGTCCCCTGCTGACATACAGTGTCCATGGATTCATGAGGTTTTCTCCATACCCGTACACGTCCATCAGCTCGATACAATTTGAAACGAGACTGGTTCAACCAGGCAACATGTTTCCCGGCATCAACAGTCCAATGTTGGTGCTGACGGGGCGTAAAGCATTGTGGCAAGGCGTAAAGCATTGTGTCGTGCAGTCATCAAGGGTACACGAGTGGGCCTTCGGCTCCGAAAGCCCATATCTCGTTGAATGGTTCCCACGCTGACACTTGTTGATGGCCCATACTGAAATCTGCAGCGATTTTCAGAAGGGTTGCACTTCTGACACGTTCAGTAGTTCGTTGGTCCAGTTCTTGCAGGATCTTTTTACGGTCGCAGTAATGTTGGAGATTTGATGTTTTACCGGATATTAACGGTACATACGTGAAATGGTCGTATGGGAAAATCCGCAATTCATCGCTACCTCAGAGATGCTGTGTCCCATCGCTCGTTCGCCGACTAACACCCCGTTCGAACTCACTTAAATATTGATAATCTGTCACTGTTGCAGCAGTAACCGATCTAACAACTGCGCTAGACACTTGTTGTTCAAATGGCTCTGAGCACTAACGAACTAACTTAGAACTATTTAAACGTAAATAACCTAAGGACATCACACGCATCCATGCCTGAAGCAGGATTCGAACCTGCGACCGTAGCGGTCGCTCGGTTCCCGACCGATGCGCCTAGAACCACTAGGCCACCCCGGCCGGAAAACAGAATATTGTTTGAAAATGTTAGCATTGATATACGTCGTGAAGCACCGATAATCTTCACTTGAGAAATATTTTCAATCGTTACAAGTAACTCATAACCTCATTTCGGAAAGCTAAATAATCTCTAGATTGAAAAAAAAGTGGGGTCCACTTTGGTCACTAACGCCGATATACTCTCTGCCTTGCTGTCACTTCCTGCTAAAGTACTAACCTGCCTGGCAGCTTTCGTGTCCAGACCGTAATCTAACCAACAGCTTTTTTTTCCTACTGGCAAGTGTCATTAACCCAAAATATTTGGTTAATAACAATGAGCACGATAGAATTACTATTGAAAATAAAGGACAGGTAAGGAACTAATATTAAAACGAGAATCATAGTAGTTTGAAATAAATGGAAATAATGAAATTTTCACATAAATTTTCCAACAAGTTCACAGACAAATGTAATCGTACGGAAATAGGTACAAAAATTGCGTAAGTGATTCAAAATGAACACAGAATCAATCCGAAGGTCATAGCCGTTAATCGGCCACAAAAAAAAACAAGGACACTAGCTAATCAGGAGAGCGAGATAATAACGATACAATGCCTGTGCGCCATTTAGCTCTAGATGAACGACAAACCACGTGCTTAGCTATGATCGTACCTTCAAGTTATCATAGATACCTTTGCGAAACGAACTATTGTAACTATTGTAACTGTATAGCAATGAGATAATTGAAGTCACCTGATGTTGATGCAGTTTCAAACAGAATTCTGAACAGTTGTTTTGACTTTGAAGCTTTTAGTGATATATATAACGCATCACTAACAGTAGCATTTTTTCCAGAGAAATTAAAATATTTCTTTGATAAACTTCTTCATAAGAAAGATGATGGAAACTGTCTAAACATACTGACGGAAAAAAATCGGAACACCAAAAAATAATTAATGTAGAGTAATGAAATTTTGGGAATACATTTGTCTAGGTAAAATTGTTACGTGAGTAACATTGATAGAAAGCAGCTTAATGAAAGCGTGAGATAAGCCATTGCAAATGTTAAATGCTGGTACATTAATATCCGGTGTAGCCGCCAGAATGTTGAAAGCAAGGATGCAAACGTGCATGCATTGTGTTGTACAGGAGCCGGATGTCAGTTTGTACGGTGGAGTTCCATGCCTGTTGCACTATAGGGGCGGTTAATGATGACGTTGAGTTGTCGCCCGATGATATCCCATATGCTCTCAATTAGAGACGGATCTGGTGATCGAGCAGGCCAAGGCAACATGTCGTCATGGCATTATCCTATTGGACAACACCCTCTGGAATGCTGTTCAAGAATGGCAGCACAACAGGTCCAATCATCAGACTCACGTACATATTTGCAGTCATGGTATGTGGGTTAACCACGAGAGTGCTCCTCCTGGCATACGAAATAGCACCAAAGACTATAACTCCACTGTGTCTTGCACGCAGACAGGTTGACTGCAGGCCCTCGTCTGACCTCTTTCTAACCAACACACGGCCATCACTGGCAGAGAGGCAGTACCAGCTTTCATCAGAAAACACAAGAGACATTCACCTTGCTCTCGAATGAGTCCTCGTTTGACACCACTTAAGTCGCTATTGGTGGTGGTTTGGGTTCAGCGGAATGTACGCTACAGGACGTCTGGGTCGGAGTTGTCCTTAAAGTGACCGATTTGTAACAGCTCAGTGCGTCACCTTGGTGCCAACTGCAACTCAAATCGCTGCTGCATTTTCAATAGGATGCGCAAGAAGTCTCACGCCAAGCTCGATGGTCTTCCCCCTCGGTAGTGCCACGTAGGCGTCCGGAGCCGGGTCTTCTTACGACCGTGCATTCTTGTGACCACCGCTGCGAGCAATCACGTACAGTGACTACATTCTAAACCTCGTTCTAACTCAGTGTGGTGATGATAATGGCGCCTTTGTCGCCTTAAAGGTTTTCTTGAGTAACATCAATTCACCACGTCCAATCTCAAATGTAACTAGCCTTCACGCCTGTTACAGCGTGTATTTAAAGTAAACCTGATCTGCACCCTCATAGTGGCGCTACTAGCGCCACTCTTATACAACTGGCACCAAATTTGAGTCGTTTTAGAACACGCCTACCAACTCCCGTTTATGTTGCACAACTCCTCCTTGGTGTCGCTATCTTTTTCCGTCAGTGTAATTACGTCTAATTTCATTACTCTCACTTGTTTCTACAATGAACCAGAAAGTGATTCGCTGTCAAAAGTTCTGACTTAATTTATAAGTAATTCTGAGTCTAAGATTAATTCTAATGAAGATTTGGATGAGGCTGTGTAACTTTCTTTCATAATGAATAAAATAACTTTACGATTACGTTGAAGGAATCTCTGAACTGTGGAATGGATACAAAACTCGAATTATCGTGTAGCATGTTGTAACTGCAAGTGGTGTGCTTACTCTGTGTTATTGTTAGCAAAAACATTATATGAACTGATTGTTGGGCAATGCAACTCCCAATACCAATAAAGAAATGCAGTTACTGCAAAAACACGTTCAGCCCCTTAGGCGCTGAATCCTCTGGCCCTGTTCAAAAATGATAACCTTGGTCCATGTGCACATAACAATAAATTAAATTGTATTACCTGTAAAGCGGCAACGGTGGAACGCGATATATTCTGGTCCCTCATAAGAAAAATATATAAATATGCTAGCTACAGGCTCATCAGTGTGCAATGCTGGCCATAATACGTGAAATGCACATGAAATTCATTCAGCTGATAAACGAGAACATTTATGAAAAATCCAACTTCTTTGAAAAACATATGACCCGGACAGGGAGGCAGTACTGAGTGTGGTGAATTACTAACACTGAGTTCTTTAGCAAAATTATATAGCAAATTAAGTTTGTCTTTTGAAATACATCTGAATTTGAAGGTACATTACTCACAATTGATTCACAATTAACGAGATTTAAACAGCATGTATTATTTAACCTCATTAAAAAATTTAAATCATCAAATTACATATAGTTCTGTTAACAAATCTTGGAAGCATTACAAAATATGAAATATCTAACTAGCCTTTTTATCAAAACAGTCTTCTTACATTTTGGGGTTACTCAACAACTACAAATTATCAGCCCACTGATCTATTATAACGCGCTGGAAAAAACAAAAATCATTATTATTTAACATCTTGCATGAAGACTTCTGCTTCCAAGTTCAACAATAGTGACATTTGTAAATTAATCTAACACTTGGTGGCTTCACACAGCTCACCACAAGAACTGCCTACTCCATCGTCTTTCCCTCACAGACAGCTACCTACAACTTTGCGCCCGGCGCTCTCTTACTCCGACACTATCACTTTAGACCAGAAACAGTATCTTTGACTCTGTGGTCGCACAGTCAGCGATTGGCTTTATAATGACTATCAAAGACATGCATCTTTTATAATATTATAGTTTCAGTTTAAAATGGTTCAAATGGCTCTGAGCACTATGGGACTTAACAGCTATGGTCATCAGTCCCCTAGAACTTAGAACTACTTAAACC
This sequence comes from Schistocerca americana, assembly GCF_021461395.2. Lineage (NCBI taxonomy): Eukaryota > Metazoa > Arthropoda > Insecta > Orthoptera > Acrididae > Schistocerca > Schistocerca americana. Next base: position 691,756,998 of record NC_060119.1, read on the forward strand.
TAACTAACCTAAGGACAGCACACAACACCCAGTCATCACGAGGCAGAGAAAACCCTGACTCCGCCGGGAATCGAACCCGGGAGTTTCAGTTTAGTTTACATTAATATTCACTATCATTTCCGGGTGCGACACACAATTGTGTCCCAGTAGACTCCTTTCAAGGATGTTAATGTATGGAAAACATTACCATAAATGTATCAAATGTAGTAGAATGGAATGCAAAATGGTTCACAGGAAGACACTTTGCAGCGCATGCTAAGCTCAATACTGTCAAAAAGCTTCCCGAAGCTAGCTGCAAGTCTTGCCCAGAGAAATCGTATTCAGATTAAGAATAGTACCAGGAAAGCAACCGCTTCTGTGTCCAAGATCACTAACGCACCCCTGTGTAGCGCCACTCGTTTCGGAGGGAGCCACTTCGAACTTTGGAGTCTGGAGAAAATTCTATCCCTAACATTGAGTAGAAGAAGAGAAGAGAAGAGAAGTGGAGGCGGACTGTTTCTAATCACAAGACTTGCATCGTTGTCCTGCTTTTAATTACTAACATCTCCTCAGTGTTACGTTGCTGATGGTGCCTGTCTCTCAGATGGGAACGTTAAGTTGGGCGGCCCTCTTGCTAGGGCGTCGAAGGAAGGCAACAGCTAGCCCCGATCACTAGGATATTACCCTGGACGGGAATGCCGAATTCCAGAAACTGGCCTCAACGCTCATTTCCAGAGCGTGACATCGAGAAAATAAGAAAAGAAGGCCACAGGTGATACTAGGAACTGTTGCAATAAATAACCATGCCAACGCTAGTTAAATTCTGCTCCAAGCAACTTACGAACGAAAAATGGAAAATTAAGTGTGGTGTCACCGCCAGACGCCACACTTGCTAGGTGGTAGCTTTAAATCGGCCGCGGTCCAGTAGTACATGTCGGACCCGCGTGTCGCCACTATCAGTGATTGCAGACCGAGCGCCGCCACACGGCAGGTCTAGAGAGACTTACTAGCACTCGCCCCTGTTGTACAGCCGCCGTTGCTAGGAAAGGTTCACTGAGAATTACGCTCTCATTTGCCGAGACGATAGTTAGCGTAGCCTTCAGCTAAGTCAATTGCTACGACCTAGCAAGGCGCCATCACCAAGTTATATTGAGATGATAATACTGTATCAACAAGACCAATGTTCACCAATTGTGGATTAAAGTTAAGTATTCCAGAAGCTACGTACTTTTCTTTATAGCATTCATTACGTATCCTGTTTCAGACCTCACGCCAGCCTGCGTGAGCTTTATAGCGTGCATTTCGGCTTCCTCAAACAACACGGTGTTGGCACTTCTGCCGACACTTCATTACGTTTCGTGTATCATTCAGCAAATCTGATCAACATAAACACTTCTTTTGAAGTCTCAAATGGTTCAAATGGTTCTGAGCACTATGCGACTTAACTTATGAGGTCATCAGTCGCCTAGAACTTACAACTAATTAAACCTAACTAACCTAAGGACATCACACACATCCATGTCCGAGGCAGGATTCGAACCTGCGACCGTAGCGGTCACGCGGTTCCAGACTGAAGCGCCTTTAACCGCACGGCCACACCGGCCGGCTTTTTGAAGTCTCCAACAGTCCAAGAGAATATAAAGGGTGGGAGTGTCTTAACATTTGGAAATTCAATACTTATCGGAATAATGGAGGTAGAGAGGTAAAAAACACAAGTCCTTGAAATGACATTGTATTTTATTGAAACAAAAAATTGCACAAAATGACCAACAGATGCCGTTTCATATGATACATGAGCATTAATTAGCATAACAACGTATTTTTATCAAAAGTATTTGTAGTCGAGAGACAATGTTGTGAACAGGATATCAATAGATATAGTGAGAAATTGCTGTCGGGTGCTGTCTTTTAGCATCCGTAATGAGATCGGACGCTGGCGGTAAACTTGCGACTTCAGAAGACCCCACAACCAATAATCACGCGGATTTGGGTCTGGGGACCTGGAGGCCAAGCGTGTCGAAGTGGCGACTCAGCAAGCGATTCTCATCAGACGATGTGCGGAAGATCTTTCACACTTGCCATATGGGGAGGGGCTCCATCCTTCATAAAAGTCATACCTTCGAACAGGTGTTTATCAGCTAGGCTAGAAATGATGCGTACCTCGAACTCATCACGCTGACTGTTAAAAAATCAACATTCTACATTTCTCCGAAAAAAAAAGGTTCGATCACGATTGATGTGGTAAAGCTACACCATACTGTGACTTTATTGTCATGAAATTGGGTTTCCACGATAGTTCTAGGATTTTTAGTGGTCCAAGTTCTGCAGGTAAGGGTGTTGCAAGACCCAAGAGTTGAAATGGGCTTCGTCGGTTCACAACACATTTGACAAGCAACCTTCCCCATCCCCCATTTTTTGAAGTGCCCACGCCGCAGGTGCACTCCGCGTCACGAAACCGCTGGCTAACAGATTACGATGACCCAGGATATTGTACGGATGGTATTGGAGGGTACGCCATTGTGCTCTCCTAACAGTTGCGCGTGGAATGGCGGTGCGACGCGCGACATCCCGAGCGCTGACGTCACCAAGCGGAGATAAACCCGCTAGATTCTCCATTTCTTCCTGAACTGTCCGAGCAGCAGTAGCACTTGTGTCTGGTCGCCACCATGCAGCCATTCGTCTAAACAACCCGTGGCTTCGAATGTCGTGATCATTTTCTTCATAGCGACGCTTATCACAGCGTCAATACTCTTCTTATAGAGATAGAATCGTAAGGCTACAGTAGCGGATTCTCCACGCCGATAGTAAAGCTCCACTAACAGTACTTTTTCCGGTAAAGTCAACATGCCGCGACTGCTGGCGCATCTGACTCCCTCTCTCACTACAGTTCGTTTCATACATGATTCTCGTACGAGGAACTGACGTGTCGCTGTCCAACGCCATCTATTGACCGGTCTTTGCACTAGTTTCCGGTTTCAATAAAACTTCATGTCATTTCAGGCACCGAGCGAGGTGGCGCAGTGGCTAGCACACTGGAATCGCATTCGGGAGGACGACGGTTCAATCCCGACTCCGGCCATCCTGATTTAGGTTTTCCGTGATTTCCCTAAATCGTTTCAGGCAAATGCCGGGATGGTTCCTTTGAAAGGGCACGGCCGATTTCCTTCCCAATCCTTCCCTAACCCGAGCTTGCGCTCCGTCTCTAATGACCTCGTTGTCGACGGGACGTTAAACACGAACCACCACCCTCATTTCAGGCATCTGCATCAAGTTTAATCTCTCTAGCTACATTATTCCGTGTATAAGTGCATTTTCAGATGTTAACGGACTTTTGCGTCACCTTGTATATAGTATTTTGAGTATGTTGGCGAATTCTTACAACAGAAAACGACATACATTTCTAGTTTGCCTGTCATTAGTTTCGATGTGGGAATGAAAGATATTTTAAACCCATTTTTTTCATTGTTTTCCGTTAGACACATGAATAGTTACTTCATACATCCTGTTCTGATAGCGAACTTCTGTTCTAAAAACAAAACACGCCACGGCTCCAGTTGAAAAAAAATAAGCATCATGTCCTTATTTCTGGGGTATTACAGATTACGGAAACTTGTTGCTCATTATCATATGAGTCCATTGTGTCTGTTGGTCTAGACAAAAGGAGAGAAGCGATACTCCGAAAGAATGTAAGAATATTTGTAATGACTGATTTGTCCGTTTGTGTTGCTCAACGTTTTCTTTGCTTTATTTAATACCTTCCTTTCGACACAGATTACATAGTAGTGACCAACAAACCTGTTTTACCCCATTTAATGCCTGCTGGTCTTCCTTTTTTTCAAAACTGGCTCTGTGCACTATGGGGTTTAATATCTGAGGTCATCAATCCCCTAGAACTTAGAACTACTTAAACCTAACTAACCTAAGGACATCACACACATAGATGCCAGAGGCAGGATTTGAACCTGTGACCGTAGCGGTCGCGCGGTTCCAGACTGAAGCGCCTAGAATCGCTCGGCCACACCGGTCGGCCTTTTTTTCACCTGTTATCACTACCACGCAGTTTTTGTCGGTGGTGTGGGATACTCGTTTGTAATTAATTATCAGTGTTTTCTACGAAGGACAGTCAAATAAATACTAGCCACTGGACAAAGAATGTGACATATTATCTCAAAAATTATGCCCTTAACTGCTAGGAATGACAGTCTCACCTACTGGAAGTTGACTGAAGGTCGATGAAGGCACCATTTTATCTAGCCATACACAACACCATTGTGATTGAAACGAATCCAGAAACTGAAAAGTCACAAGTGATTGTAGTCCCTTGCTCGAGGAACTCTACTAACTTTGTAGTTTTACACTCTAGGGAGGATACTCATTTTACTAACATTTTTATTGCCTAATAGTCTCCCTGGAGTCTCCTTTACTAATTAAAATTGTGTCACAAAGTTTTTCATAGTACCGTTGCGTAGAATTCAGAGCTACAGTGATTCTTCGGGTCATTCATGTGCCAGGTACTCGTACTGCATGTACTATTTTATTATTACCTTGACTATTCCGTCGGTTCTTGGTAGAATACGTTATACATTATGAATGAAAACACACACGATACTGATGTAATATTCTACAATATTTGTTATCTATTTCACAAACCGGTTTCGGCTGTTACGTCATCATCAGCTTCAAAGATAAATATGTGGTGCAGTGGAATTTTGTAACATCAAAGTTTTAAACTAGTACAACTACTCAGTATCTCGTTTCAAAAGTCGAAAAATGTTAATGTTAGATTTAGAACTTAAACGAGTGGAATTATTTTAATGAAAATGCCATGTAAAATTATTTAACTTGAGATAAAATACTTATCACCTTAACTAATGAACACTATAACAAATTACAACAACCGTTGACAGACGAAAAGAAATTGAACTGTAAAGTTTGGTGATATGTTACAAGGGTGTGACTGGACAAAATAATCTTGTCTTTAACCGGCCATGACTTACAACAGATGAGATATGCTCGTGAGATTACACAAAATAAAATTTCTTTAACAGGATAACACAAATTATAATAACCAAAATAAAGGAGAAACGGGGGATGGAAGTAAGAGGGGTAATCTATAACATGGTTTAGATGGGATTATGAGTAGCGTCTGTAATTAGAAGAGGCGAGTGAGGGAACTGTGTCTGGCCATTAAGTACTAAGTTTGGGCAGATGGACATATGTTTATTAATTTCCATAATTACAAGACAGTCCATCTTCCTTCCAGGCTCAACATTTATTACTGAAAGAAATGCAACGGCTAATCTCACTTGCAGCATAAGAAAGTGGCATTGGTTCGTGGTGGTGCTAGCTCCGTTTTCTACACGGTAATTCAACAACTAACAACAGTTTCACAATAAACGTCATCCTCAGCGACCTATTCTCTCTTGTTGGATCTGTTATATAATGATGATAACTGGTCGGTCTGTGGGCCTCCCACCTGAATTAACCATCCACAGAGCAGAGTGTGCTTCGTAAAGAAAGTTCTTGATAGATTAAAACTGTGTTTCGGACCTGGACTCAAACTCGGGCACGAAACAGCTGAGAATATCAAGTAGCTGCTTACAACCTGTCGAAGCATTTGCACAAGGAAGTCAGAGTTTAAACTATATCAGAAAGCTGTGTGGCCGATTTAATACTTTGCATCAGGGATTGTCTAAAATTTGCAATCAACAGCACTGAAGTCTCGGCACAAACTTATGACTTTACCGGAAAGAGAGGCTCCATGGGAAGGGAGGTGAAATATTTATAGTAGCATACAAGAATCTTGAATCAACTGAGGCAGAAATCGAATCTGTATAGATAAAAAATGAGCATGAGTCATCCACGGACAAAAAAAGGAAGTAGAATTAAACCTCCCGAGTATGTCCCGTATCATTCACATCTATTTGTAGCAGTATTCTGGAACATAATCTGAGGAGTTTATAAGCTTCCTGAAAATAATAATTTGCTCTATGACAGTCAACAAGGGTTCCGAAAATATAGATTATGCGAAACTTAACTCACGCTCTTCACAAATGGAGCGGTTCTAGGCGTAACAGTCTGGAACCGCGCGACCGCTACGGTCGCAGATTCGAATCCTGCCTTGGGCATGGATGTGTGTGACGTCCTTAGGTTAGTTAGGTTTAAGTAGCTAAGTTCTAGGGGACTGTTGCCCTCAGCAGTTAAGTCACATAGTGCTGAGAGCCATTTGAACCATTTGAATCTTCACACATGATATCCTCAATGACATGGGAGAGATTGGTTCCATTTTTCAGACTTTCGAAAAGCTTTTGATTCAATGCTACATCTACAGCTTCTAAAGCGAATACGTTCCTATTGTGCCGGCCGAAGTGGCCGTGCGGTTAAAGGCGCTGCAGTCTGGAACCGCAAGCCCGCTACGGTCGCAGGTTCGAATCCTGCCTCGGGCATGGATGTTTGTGATGTCCTAAGGTTAGTTAGGTTTAACTAGTTCCAAGTTCTAGGGGACTAATGACCTCAGCAGTTGAGTCCCATAGTGCTCAGAGCCATTTGAACCATTTTTTTTCGTTCCTATTGTCTGCAACTGGGTCGAAAATTCAACGATATTTAGTTTCCGGTATGCAAACTGGTGCGAAGAGTCGTCTACGGACCTGAAATCATATCTGGTGTGCCACAGGTGAGTGCAACAGAGCTGTCACTATTCATCATGTACAGTCGTGCACAAAAGTATCCGAACGACCTGAATTGCATTTCGCCTGATTCGCATGCAACCCACATAACGTAGCTGTCTAGCAGGTCCTCTAATCGCTCCTTGGTACAGTCGTTTGACTATTGAAAATGGCTCCAACAAGTCACCACTAGAAAACTTGGCTCTGTATCGTAATAATTCAAAATGTAAAGTAATACCACGATACCAAAAATATCAGGGAACACCTTATCACAGATAAGACTCTCCTTAAGGATTGTAAGCTCACATTTATTGCAATAAATGACATACCTGAAATGTTACCATTCTCATTATTACGTCAGATAGGTAATGTACGTAGTAATTTCGTCGTATTCATGATTTCCACTTCAAAGTAACATACCGTACTTGTTATTTAACACAAAATGATATTAAAAATTTAAGTTATTCACGAGCAGCTAGTTGAGAATATGTATGAACTTCAAATGACACGACGAACCGTCTCGTTCTGCATATGGATTCAAACCCAGGTCATGCAGACTAGGATATCGTGACTGACAGAAACAAACAGTCATTCCTGACAAGGCATACAGAGAGTGATATACCTCGATTTTAGACAGTATCAGTTAGCAACTATCAGCTTTAAATTACATAACGTAAACATTTTTAACGGACGCGAATTCCTACCCAGCATCTATTGTCCCTGTTAACGAACTACGAGAGATGTTAAATATTACTTCTTCACAAGTAACTTACTTAAAATGCCGTGATGTAAAGCTTTGTGTTGGACAGGGATTCGAACCCAGAACCTAATCGGAATGTTATCGAAGCACAATCAACTGTGACATATCGGATTTTCTCGGTAGTAGCTAGATGTTTTAACTGAAATGACGAGACGAAACATTAATTTTTTCCCTCCCAGGACTCCAACCCGGAACCTATAGCTGTTATATATTAGAGAAAACAAACCTTAAATATGGGTTTGTTACATCAGCAGCGACTTGTGAGCATGTTTGAACTAGAAATAATATGACGAAGAGTTCAATGCTGACTGGGAATCGAACCCCACACATATCGTTGTTGACTACACACAAAGAGACGTCAGCTACAGAATTTTTCTCCACCATCAGCTCGGAATAACAACCTACAACTTAGAGTGATCTCTCAAATAGTTCTGTGTCTCACTGGGAGTAAAACGTCGGATATCGTTAATGTTGACAACGAATCAAAATGCATTAAAAATCAAAATTATTATCCATCAGCAGATAGGTATTCCCATGCTAGAGCTTGATAATACATAACGAAAACTTTAGTGCCGGGGCAGCATTCGAACCCATTCACGCGCAATATGTGGAGATGTTGAGGAATCTGCAGTTTTGAACAAACAACAAATTGTAGTCGAGCTGTATTGTCACGAAGGGATCAAATTCCGCGTTAAGGGCGGTCTGAGTTGCATTCCAAGTTCAGAACCAATATTATCGACATACAGAAGCTCAAATAAAAGATGGAATAAGGATCCTGTGACCCTACATAGCGCTTGTTTCGTCCCTATAAATAAATAACTAATATAAGAAAGGTTACTGGTGACAGAGTTCCCACATTTCGCCACTTCTGACTTTATTGTGGTGCAACCTAATGACTACTTGGAAGAGAAGGAATATCATGTTTAATGTGAATTTCCGACCACAATGCCGTTATACCTTCTTCACTTGGCGTAGCCAGAAGAGAATAGAATCTGTCTCTCTCTATTAAAAATGATCAGCAGAAGTTGGAATCGAACCCAAGCCACCATCTTGGGAACCTATCATCAATCCCACAGACCACCAAATCATCTTCTGTATGATTCATTTTTCTTTCATAACACCGTTGCTGAACACTCGATGAGAGTTCTGACACACAGGCTCCCTTTAGTGGTTTACAGCATGTTCAGTACATTCATTTACTTGGTTCACCGAATCGCCATGAACTAGCTGCCTCGGCTACCCAGTGCATACATTCGACTCTATTTTGTAATCACCGAAATAAAATCATGTAACTGCCACCTACACAGAACTGCCAACAGTGTAAGATGCAGAAATTTAAAGAGAAAGTGTTCCTTTCCATTTGAGCTACTCTATTGCGCTATCTGTTTGTTGAAAACGTCGTGCAGTGCAAAATAAAAGCTGTAACTGTCTGTCTCTCACAAGTCTAGATCCGGCCATATGCATTATCTCACAGCACTGTGGAATTCTGAAGTTCTGAAAGAATTATTGTCGACTTCTGGAGGTGCTGTAGGCAGATAACAGCTAGTAGCGTCACGGTAAGTGCCACGCACCGTAGATAAGATGTCGCGAGTTCCATTTCATTCGCTGCTATGTTTTTACAACGCAATTCTGCTGTCTGCCGAAGTTACCTATTTAATGAAACTTAGAACATAATTACTTTCACTTCTCAACACAAAATAGCCGCATGTGGAAAAAGGGCTAACTTATGCGACATTTTGTTCTTTTCAGGTTTATTAGACGGCCAGGCAGCAGATGCATCTCGAAGCTTTTGTATTATGTATGGGGAGAGCGCATCGTGCCAAAATAGTCAGAAAAGTATTTTCTACATTAGCTGTCGTCTAGTAGTGGCATTTTATTCTTCTTCAAACCTTGTTTGACAGCTTTAACTCAGAACAAGTTTTCTACATGCATGTAATCAATAAACTGCATGTGTAATGTCAGACTGTTATAGATAACATCAGAGAATTCGCGTATTCGCGTATATCGTTGATGATTAATTTCTCTCTCATGTTTAGTATTGTTTTAATAACACTAAAAGAAACCTTACGAAAATTGTGCACTGTATTAAAAGAAATGAAATAAAACTACCCTCGATAACCTTACGACGAAAGTCTGTTTTGATAAAACTGAGTATCTGTTGAAACACGTATGTAACGCAGCAGCGATGGCGAGGCATTGTAGCATCTGTGACCAGAGAGTATGCGCTTGACCGCGCGAGTGTTGCGAGCGGTTCTCAGTCAGTAGTAGTCTTTGCGAGTTAGTTTGTCGCTATGCAGAGTAGCAGTCAGTCAGTCGTTGCGAGTCTGTAGCTCTGTCTAGTTGAGAGCAGTACTCAGTCTGTAGTCGTCATGCAGAGCGGTCGGTCAGTAGTAGCAGCCCAGTGCGGTTGTGTGATGTAGGCGGTCGGCAACAATGGTCAAGATGAGGAATAAGGTATACTTTTAATTAATATAATCATTAGATAATGAAAAATTTTATTTATTGTAATTATTCTCCAACAAGTCTCCCAATAATAATTTTTTATTTCAAAAGCATTTTCTCAAAAGTTTAATTTTTTTTGAACTAAAGATCTCGTTGCACTTCCCATTTCATTCCACTTCTTTTTGAAGAAAAATTTCACTAGAATTACAAAAAAAAAAGGAGAATATTATTATTTGCAATGTAGTTCCTCCAAGTGGTGCGCAACAACAAGAGCAGATATGTGACATCCATTTATTCTGAGGTAAGACTTTAATTCTGATTGTTTTTACACAGGGCCAAAGACCGATATTTCGGTTTAATTGAATTTTCTTGTCACTGAATGGACTTTAATTTTTTGAAGGATTTATAATTGAGTCAGATTGCGAATTTCACATTTGTTGCCATTGTCAGTACATTTGATTGTAGGCAGGTTACGCATAGAGCCATGTCCATCAGCATTTCTAATTAGTATCGTTATTTTCTTTTAAAATTTTTTGTGGGGAGGTTACACTTGGCTCCCATTTCCATTAAGTATTGCTATATTATCTTTCTTTTAAAATTGCGGTGGGGAGGTTACACTTGGCGACACCCAGTCCAGGATCGTATTTCGTTGAGAGTCTTTTGAGCGACAGTCAGATATCTGCTCTTATTTGCTTAGATAATTAGGATTTGGCGCAACGCTTTTAATAATATTGTGACTTTCTTTCTACAGGTCAACGGCAATTTGCTGCTTTGTTGTATTTGTGTGTTGCTTTTGCATTGTGCATATTTATTTTGTGAAAAATTGTGACTATTGTAAAATGCCGCGAAAGACTGTGAATAGTGTATCGCGAGGTATTATGAATGAAATTACCGACCCAAACAACTTTGCCGATAGGACATATGACACGCAGTGTAATGATGACAATCCTGCGTTCACTAACAATCAGTGCATTCCAACCACTAATGATGACTTTCACCTTAATGATGAACAAACGAACTCAATTGTCTCGTCTGTTAACTTGACGACAATTGATGACGCGGAGCGGTCTATAGTAATGAGCGCTGCCGAGCTTAACACACCCGATTTAGAAAATCCAAGTAATGTACAGACAAATTTGTCTAATGAAAATGAACAGGATACTGAAAGTACGACGGATTTATTTAATTCCGAAATAATGTCTGACAGTGTACATCCGACTGCTCAGAATAACCAAATGGTTACAGTAAGCGTGAAAGTTCCAGATCCACCACTAAACAGCACAGAGAGTATAAACGCTAACTTTGGCTTTGAACAAATCATGGTAAGATTGCTACAACAACAGAGTGAAGATATCAAACAACAATTTAGTGAACAGGACAAAAAATTTAATAAAAATGATGAAAATTTCAGACAACTTAGGGAAGATAACAAACAACAGAATGAAAACCTCAAGCAACTCAATGAACAGGTCAAACAACTTAGGGAAGATAACAAACACTTAAATGAAAAACTTGACAATAATGACGAAAATTTCAAACAACTTAGTGAACAAATTACAGCCGTTGCCGCGCAGTGCCATGACACTAAGGAACAGTTGCGCGTGGAAATTGAGGCTTGTTCACAAAAAAATAGCGAAGAAATAAAGTCTGTTGCGCAAGAATTAAGGGAAACGCAAACAGCCGCGACAAATACACTCAGAGACGAAATTAGCGGAGTCGCCAAACAGTGCTCTGAAAAAGCTACACAATTACGGGACGAGTTTAGAGCAATGACGGTAGAACTTTCGCGCACTATGAACGCAAAGATAGACACGAAATTCGAACAGCAGAACACTCAGATTAACGAGCGCTTTAATCAGCACATACAGAACAGTGATACGCGTTTCCGCAGATTTATTCAGGATCAAAACAAAGTAAAACGACAAGTCATGGAAACAATCACTGCACAGAGACAAGAGGACAAACGTAAAATATTCGCGAAAGCGAAGACGTATGTAGACAATAATATTACTACAGTGTCCGACAAAATTAATACCATAGAACAATTGAACGCGGAATTACGGGATGAAATTTCTGACCTTAAATCAAAAACAGATACACACACAGTAAATATTCAAACAGTGACAGATAGATTCGAACAGTTAGATCTAACACAGGATTGTGATGTTATCAAAGCTGATGTTAAAAAACTGAGCGAAACTACGCGCAAGTTGCAAAAACAGATTAATGCGTGTGATTCAAAAACCGATGATCAGGTTAAGATATTGACTGAAAAATGTGATGAATTGGCCAGTCGTATTGATGTTATCGAAAATGCTAATGACAATAAATCAGACGATACTGCACCGGTTTCATTTATCCAAACGCCTGAATTTCAAAATTTACAGCAGACAGTTAATGAGATCGATTCATCTAACAACACGTTACGTAGGAAGTTATCAAATTTACAACAAGAAGTAACAGAAATGAAAAACACTTCTGTTAATAATACACAACAGACGCCACTTTATGAACATGTGTCAGAGTCACGCAGCGTGTATAATGTGAGCAATTTACAGCAACTACGCGACTTAAAATCCGAAAAGCCACGCGAATTAAAATCTGAAAAGCTACGCAACTTGAAAACCGAAATGACAGAGACGAACAGATTCACACACAAACCCGAACGTGTTCTCAAATTCAGTGACGAGAACGTTGATAATAAGCAGTTTGCATTTGTAAGAAAATGTAAGGAATTTAATAATGGCAGAACACAGATACACGATTTGCACTGTATACGACAATTTATTTTTGTACTTTCACCGCTATTATCTGTAATGGAGAAACTAGCTTTGAACCTGAAGCGACAAATTGCTATTGTATTTTTATCAGCATTGCCTGTAATGAGGAAACTAGAATTAACATGGATACAACTATTTGCTTTTGAATTTTTACCGCTATTGCGTGCAACGCAAAAGCTAAAATTTATTTGCAGTGCGTAATGGACCTCAGGGGATTCATTACGCTTTAATGAATATGTGCCGTAGCGAGCATAGGGCCCCGAGCTGTAGTAGTGCTGTTTCATCTTTAGTTTTCTGCACTGCTGCCTTTTCTTCTACTATCCTTTATATCTATCAAAACTGCTCTTTAACTATTGCTCTACCTAGTATTAAGAATATGTAATGAAAACCCGATAAGACAAATTTTTACCGAATGTGACAATTTTCATTAGGCACTCCAGAATCACGAGAACTTAAATAACAGATAAAAATCGTAATCATCAGTATGTGTAAAATTAACAGCAAACGCATTTTTTTTGTAACAATAGACGTTTTTCACCGCAACAGCATGAAAGTCAACCGCTTAGCATACCTAACCAACAATGCAGTCTACAAGGTCAACCAAACTTTAATGTTTCGCCGCGTGCATGTATAGTCTCAGCTACAACAAATAGTAACGCACAGCAGCAAAGAAATAACTACGTACAGACAACACTCTATTTCAATTCCTATCGCAATACGCCGTATAGAAATTACTATGATGACAGAAGTAAAAATGATGAGCACAATTTTCAGCGTACATTTAATAACAGTCGATCTTTTCAGCAGCAAGAACATTAGCAACAACACATTATTATGAATGATCCAGACAATAGGTGTCATCCATAGCGTAACACGTCAGTATGAAATAACAGAACAGTTCATACAGTGGATATGCCACAACATTCTCCCGTAAATAATAACACGTACGATAGAATTTAACCAGATACAGCACAGATTGCATACTACAGTAACGCAAACATTACTTTTGACACGCAGAATTTTGTTCACGAGAATGTTATTTGAAACATGCTTTATTGAATGCTCTACTTTTATCGCACCCAGATCTCACCAGAAATTTTTCCATTGCCACTGACAGCTCTAACACCGCTTTAGGTGTACATATTTTCCAGGAAATTGAAGAAGATGGTTCTACAGTAATTAAAAACATCGCATTTGCAAGCCGCATTTTGTCACCCGCTGAACGAAATTATTCTGTTACAGAACTTGAAACATTATGTGTTGTATGGGCTTTCACGAGATTTAGGCACTTTCTTTATGGCAGACATACCACTGTTTACACTGACCACAGAGCGATACAATTTTTACTTTCGGCCAAATTCACTCACGATAGATTAAGCAGATGGAAACTATATTTACAGGAATTTAATTTTACAATAGTTCACATTCCCGGCACGCAAAATGTTATAGCAGACGCATTATCGCGTTCTCTGAGCAACAATCAGCAAGACGTTGCAACCAACTTCTGCAAAACAAATTTCAGTGTCATGTACATTCAGCAAGTTGCATTTGAAAACTTTATTTCATCGTCATTACAGGACATAGTAAAGGAACAAAACAAAGACAATGTCTGGAAAGAAATTAAACACCTTTGGCTAGATAAGAATAATGTTACGATTAGGAACCATTACACTGTGCGCAATGACATTCTGTTTCGCCGCTCTCATCCTGACAGCAACATTTGGTTATTATGCATTCCTGACGAACTGGTTAACAAACTAATTTGGTACACTCATTTAAGTTACGCACATTACGGAGCACGAAAATGTTTTCTTATACTGAGACAGAACTGTTATTTTACCAACATGGAGAAACGTATACGACGAGTTTTAGCGTCTTGTAAAATTTGCCATAAAGCTAAATCAGACACCACTTCACATATTCCTCCTTTATATCCCATTATACCTGTGAAATTAAGACACATGGCCGCAGTAGATATTTTTGGTCCGATTCCGAGAACTAACAGAGGTTTTTGCTACATTTTTGTCGCTGTTGAGCTCACTTCAAAATTTGTTACTTTCACTCCGTTACGCAAAGCTACTGCTAAAACTGTTTCGAAAGCATTTGTAAAACATTTTCTATTTCATGTAGGGCATGTAATGAAAGTAATTTCTGATAATGGATCTCAATTTCGTAGTAGTGTATGGACACGCATGTTACGAGCTAGAAACATTTCTCCGATCTATATATCCAAGTACCACGCTTCTTCGAACCCTTGTAAAAGATTAATGAAGGAAATTGGTAAGCTGTGCAGAATATACTGCCACAAAAGACATATTGATTGGGATACACACATACTCTCATTCCAAGATGTAATTAATTCCATTCCAAATGAATCCACTATGCTATCTCCGACTGTTATACTGAAAAACGTTGAACCACCGAACAAAATTAAAGAATTAATAGAATTCCCCAAAAATCGTCGCCTACGACACCACGAAATAATTGACATTGCGCTGAACAACATCAAACGTGCCGCAGAGCGCCGGAGAAGACAGCAAAACAGGTTTGTACACGCCGCGACTTTCACGTTGGACAGAAGATATTAGTACGTACACACTATTTATCCAGCAAATTAAAAGGTAAGTGCAGTAAATTTGAACTTCTATACGCAGGTCCGTATCGGATTCGCAGCATCCCTCACCCCAATGTTGTACACGTCGAAACTTTGAGAACCAGAAAATCGAAAGGCAATCACCATATCTCAAACATTAAACCGTTTATTGAGTGAAACCACTGTATGATTCAACACACTATGATGCCATTTACTAATGCAATTAATTCACCTGACTACTTATTGATGATTATCGTATTTTTTCTTGGCAAGTGCCCGGCAAGGTAAGGTTAGCAGGTCGCTTTTCTTGTCGTTACACATCAGACCGTGCATATTTTTCCAGATGAATTTACACATTTACGACTTTTTTTGCAATTATATTTATGTGACTACTTATTGATGATTATCGTGTTTTTTCTTGGCAAGTGCCCGGCAAGGTAAGGTTAGCAGGTCGCTTTTCTTGTCGTTACACATCAGACCGTGCACATTTTCCATTTTTTTGTGTATGTGACTGTACTCCAGTTTTGTTTGTATGAACTATGAAATAGTTAAGATATAACACACACCAGTCGACTTTGACATTTTTTTTTGCCTTATGACATCTCAACATCGTGACTGTTTCACATTTTTTTTGCTACTGCATTGTATTATTCTGTGTACATTTTTTCGCTGTCAATGTCTTGGACATATTACGTTTTCTGTCATGTTATGCTGTATGGTTAATTGTGTCACCATAAACCAGTCATTATTTAGTGGGTATAGGATTTAAATGCAAGACATTAATCTTTGTTCATCAATTTCAGAAAGGAATGATGATTCTAAGAAATAAATTTAACATAAATGGGAATTTCACCTACGGAATAAACGAAAGGAGATGCAATAACTTTATGAGGAAGAGTAAATGGATCAGGATTAACAAACATTAACAAGAATATACTATACTCATCACAGAATAGCAGTCTTAACTAATTTTTTCTTTCAGAATACAAGGTGATTGATGCAGGCTGTCAGAGAGAACTACACATCTTAGTTTTAGTGATGAAATATGCTAGAGATAAGGAATAGTTATGTAATGAGTAATGAAGTGATTTTTTGCAGATGATAGTGAATACTGATGAATAATGATGAAGGAAATGGTATTATGAATAATGAAGTTTTTCTCTACAGGTGATGATAATGGTGAAGTTATGATGATATGGATAATGAAGTTTTTTTCTTTATGCCACGTAGTTATTTAAGTATTTGTTGCGGTTTGCTTTGACAGCAGGTGTTACATTGCATAGTAGGATGACGGAAAGTTTTGGAAAGGACAGCTATGGAACACATTTTATACACATTTCACTACTTGTTAATTCGAAGTTCACTACTTTTCAGCATAGTGTGCGTTTCTTCTTTCAGGTCAATAATCCGTTTTTGTATTTTTTCCAGGAGAAGTTTTTCATGACACTTACTAAACCTGTTACTTATCATACCTGTTCTAGTACTTGCATTTTTATATTTTTTACCCATTTGTGTTTATCATTTATAAATGTGATCACATGTACTGCCTTGTTACATAATCTTGCTACAGCTGACTCGTGACGAATGACGTTACCTATCCTCATTTGCAGCAATAGGTCAAAAGCAAAAAGTATTATGCCTCAGCAATTAATTATCGATCCCAATGCAATGCATTGCTACCAAAAAAATGTATTACCAGTCCCACATAATGTCACTAGTTTATGATAATTCTGAATAATACTGATCAACTCTGAATAGCATGTCACTCGAGTAATGACCTCTTAATGAGACTATATTCAAAATAATGCTTTGTCACTAGCTAATAACTGCCACTGTTTATTGTAATGCCTGTGATTACTAATGATTTGACTGTAATTAACTGATTTTTAATAATGACTTCGTAATAATCTGAATAATACTGAATGATGATTTTATTCAATACTTGCTGGCCACTGAGTGCCAATAATTAATGTCACTCCACGAATTGTTATTAATTATGCCATTGATTAGCTCTTGTTTCCAATGTTGATACTTTGTTGTTGGAAATGAATGTGACTGTTTCATAATGCTTTGTAATTAGGAAAAGACTAATGATTCTTAATAGATTGGAATGACACATAATTAATTAACTATGGTACTGTTTAATAATGCTTTGTAATTAATTAAGGCTACAAATGATTAATTAATTAACTGTAATTAGACAAATGATTAATTAACGACAAATGATTAATTAACTGTAATTATACAAATGATTAATTAACTGTAATTAGACAAATGATTAATTAATGACAAATGATTAATTAACTGTAATTAGGAGAAGGTTAATGATTCTTAATTATACTCTGTAACTGAAAAGAATGCGATTATTTCATAATATTTTGTAACCAGGAAAAGAAGGCTACTGATTCTATGTAAAACAATTAATGAACATTTTTCTGTAATACTACATACTTGGTACAGAAATGTTCAATAACTGGGCTATGAATGCCACGAACTATCAATGAAGACTGTAATTGTCAATATTATGTGACTTGATGTCCTTCACCTCATAAGCTGACTACCCTGAATTACTGCAATGTCCATTTGTCCTGTTTATCCCAGTGATCATGGAGCACTATATTTGGTTTTGCACTAATTCTACGTTGGTGTGCCTTGTAAGAGTGTGGTGTTGACACGACATGCTGTCCACCACCATGAGCGATGAAGACATTATTATGGTCCCACTGTTTGGTGTACCTAATGTACTGCCAAAATGAAAACATGGAACATTACTACGACAGTTCAGTGTCTTGGCTACACTGATAAATTCTGATGGGAAAAGAACTTCAAGTTGTGTCACTTGGTGTTGTACTACTGTGGAAAGATATGGACTTTCAGAGCAGCTGTGTGCAATCTAAAGTGCTACAACCATGATGCAATCCTTCCCTTTCCTATCCTGATTCTTGTCACATAAAAAAAAAAATTTTTTTTTTGGTAACATCATTTATGTTCATAGGTTATACATTTTTCGATTCGCTAAACTCCAGTGTGAGTACACTTATGTCACTGGTCGACATGATGTTTGCCATTATGTTTATTTGTTGTGAAAATACTAAAGACATTTTTCAGTGCATGTGCACTTTGGACATGAATTTTTTTTTTTGCCATTATGTTTATTTGTTGTGAAAACGCTAAAGACATTTTTCAGTGCATGTACACTTGTCAACATAATATTTCTTGCCAGTCTGTTTATTTGTTCTGCATATGCTAAAGAATTTTTTTCAGTGCCTGTGCACTTTATCTGTCAAAAAGTTTGTATATACTTTTTTCTGATTTGCTACTATGTTTAGTATTCACATTTTGTCCTTGTCTGATATATTTTGTACTTAGTGCGTGTGCACAACATTTAAATATTCTGTAAGTTGTAGGATTTTGTTAATTAAAGAAAAATTTTGCCGCGCTTGGCAAGTCCAAATGACTCACCATCGCTGCCAAATTTTTGCCCCCCGAGTGGAGGGTTATGAAACACGTATGTAACGCAGCAGCGATGGCGAGGCATTGTAGCATCTGTGACCAGAGAGTATGCGCTTGACCGCGCGAGTGTTGCGAGCGGTTCTCAGTCAGTAGTAGTCTTTGCGAGTTAGTTTGTCGCTATGCAGAGTAGCAGTCAGTCAGTCGTTGCGAGTCTGTAGCTCTGTCTAGTTGAGAGCAGTACTCAGTCTGTAGTCGTCATGCAGAGCGGTCGGTCAGTAGTAGCAGCCCAGTGCGGTTGTGTGATGTAGGCGGTCGGCAACAATGGTCAAGATGAGGAATAAGGTATACTGTTAATTAATATAATCATTAGATAATGAAAAATTTTATTTATTGTAATTATTCTCCAACAAGTCTCCCAATAATAATTTTTTATTTCAAAAGCATTTTCTCAAAAGTTTAATTTTTTTTGAACTAAAGATCTCGTTGCACTTCCCATTTCATTCCACTTCTTTTTGAAGAAAAATTTCACTAGAATTACAAAAAAAAAAGGAGAATATTATTATTTGCAATGTAGTTCCTCCAAGTGGTGCGCAACAACAAGAGCAGATATGTGACATCCATTTATTCTGAGGTAAGACTTTAATTCTGATTGTTTTTACACAGGGCCAAAGACCGATATTTCGGTTTAATTGAATTTTCTTGTCACTGAATGGACTTTAATTTTTTGAAGGATTTATAATTGAGTCAGATTGCGAATTTCACATTTGTTGCCATTGTCAGTACATTTGATTGTAGGCAGGTTACGCATAGAGCCATGTCCATCAGCATTTCTAATTAGTATCGTTATTTTCTTTTAAAATTTTTGTGGGGAGGTTACACTTGGCCCCCATTTCTATTAAGTATTGTTATATTTTCTTTCTTATAAAATTGCGGTGGGGAGGTTACACTGTACACAAGCGTGCCTAAGGAAGTCATTCACGGACGTTTTCGTGCCTCGCCGATAGTCGAGCACACCTAACAAATAAAAATACAGTCCACCCACTCTATACAATCTCAAACGAGATTCGTCCGACCAGGCAACATGTTTCCAGTCATCAAAAGTCAAACGTTGGTGTTGAAGGGCCCAGGCGAGGCCTAAAACGTTGTGTCGTACGGTCATCAAGGGTACACACGTGGGTCTTCGGCTCCGAAAGCTCATATCGATGATGTTTCGTCTAATGGTTCCCACACCGACACTTGTTGATGGCCCAGCATTGAAATTTGCAGCAGTGTGCGGAAGGGTTGCGCTTCTGTCACGTTGAACGATTCTCTTCAGTCGTCGTTGGTCTCGTTCTTGCAGGATATTTTTCCGGCCGCAGCGATGTCGGAGATTTGATGTTTTACCGGATTTCTGATATTCACGGTACACTCGTGAAACGGTCGTATAGGAAAATCCCTACTTCATCGCTACCTCGGAGATCCTGTGTCCCATCGCCCGTGCGTCGACTATAACGCCACGTTAAAACTCACATCTTCATAACCTGCCATTGTAGTAGCAGTAACCGATCTAACAACTGCGCCAAACACTTTTTGTCTTATATAGGCGTTGCCCACGGCAGCGCCGTATTCTGCCTTTTTGCAAATCTTTGTATTTGGATATGAAGGCCTATACCAGTCTCTTTGGCGCTTCAGTGTATATCAGGCTGGACTAACTCAGGACAAGAAACCTACAAGGTAAGGATGTTGTAAATGATCACAAACTTGTGTGACTGGCGACAAATTGTAACAGAGATGATAAGGACTCTAACTTAGCAGACACTCCTTGAACTACGCCCGCACATCTCGCGAGAAGCTGCTTAGAAAACTTTACACGTTAACAACTGCAACATTCTTCATCGTATGAGTTACCCGTTCCATAGAGATAGTGATATAAAATTAGGCCAATACCAGTTTGCACAAAGGAGTACGAACAATCATTGTTCCCATGCTCCATTCGACAGCAAGACAGGACGAAACTTTACTACCTGGTACGACAAAAACTGCCCTCCGTCACGTACTTCACAATGAGTCGCACAGTATAGATGCAGCGGTGTCTCAGGAAAGTAACAAATGACTTTTTTAGTAGTCAGTGTCAGCGTAAGATTGATATTACGGCACACGATAATTTTAGCATAATACAAACAGTCTACTGGACCTAAAGAAACAACCGGAGAATGAATAAAAAGTTCATATTGTAAGAGCACTCGCGAAGCATCCTCTAATGCTGCAAGGGCTTGCAGCTACAAACGGCATGTTGAAACTTTCTAGCAGTTCGCAGACAGCCACTTTTCCGCAGATTAAAGTTCGAAATAGGGCACGTAATTGCTTTCTGTGATTAGGAAACTCGCGAACAAAACGACTAAAGCAAAGAAGGAGGCTCCCCATTTTCGGGCCGAATGAATCGCGGAACTCTGGGAGCCGTAAATGCTGCACCGCCGGCAACGGTCCGCGCCTTCACCGGTGCTCCGGGGCTCGTCGACTCCACCTGCGCTACACTGCTCCGTAGAACGCTGTACTGCGAAAGGAACTCGAATGGTGTGGGCACGGCAACTCTGCGTTCCTCAGCGTCACATATCTCAGCGTTTTGAGTATACACGTTCAACAGAAGCATCTTTCTCCTTACGTGAACTTGCATTACGTATAACTAAAAACGAAGTGCTCTGAGTAAAAAAGGGTGTAAGGCAGGAATGTAGTTTTTCGGTCCTACTTTTCAGTTTCTATATCTCAGAAGCAATGACGGAAATAAAAGAAGGGTTCAAGAGTGGATTTAAAATTCAAGGTGAAAGGATATAGATTCGCTGATGGTATTGCTGTCCTTAGTGAAAGTGAAGAGGAGTTATAGAATGTGTTGAATGGAATGTTCAGTCTAAGGAGTACAGAATACGGATAGAGTGTAAATCGAAGAAAGACGAAAGTAATGAGAAATAGCAGAAATGAGAACAGCGAGGAACTTAACATAGCAATTGGGGATCACGAATTAGATGAACATAAGGAATTCTGCTACCATAGGCAGCAAAATAACCCGTGATGAATGGAGCAAGGATTTGAGGAAGAAATTTCTGAGACTGTTCGTTTGGAGCACAGCACTGTATTGAGGTGAAACATGGCTCTGAGCACTATGGGACTCAACTGCTGAGGTCATTAGTCCCCTAGAACTTAGAACTAGTTAAACCTAACTAACCTATGGACATCACAAACATCCATGCCCGAGGCAGGATTCGAACCTGCGACCGTAGCGGTCTTGCGGTTTCAGACTGCAGCGCCTTTAACCGCACGGCCACTTCGGCCGGCGAGGTGAAACATGGACTGCGGGAAAACCAGAACAGAAGAGAATCGAAGCGTTTGAGATATGGTGCTACAAACGAATGTTGAAAATAGGTGAGCTGATAATGTAAGGAATGAGGATATTCTACGCAGTATCGCAGAGGAAAGGAATGTGTGGAAAACACTGTCGAGGACCATGGTACTAGAGAGAGATGTAGAGAGTAAAAACTGTAGAGGGAAACAGAAATCGGAATACATCCAGCAAATAATCGAGGAACCAAGGAGTAGGGTGCATGTGGTACTGTGAATGGAAAGGTTGGCAAAGGAGAGAAATTCGTGGCGGGCTGCATCGAACCAGTCAGAAGACAGAGGACTCAAAAATTAAAAAAAATAAAGAAAGCTTGCAGTAACTCTACAGAGATTTCTCTAACGCGACATGTCGTGTGTCTGCATATCTGTGTCATAAACAACTGCTCTTATTACAGAGAAAAGTCACTGAGCGTCTTCTTATTATATAAAGAGCGGCTACAACCATTGACTTTCACTTTTAGTTTTTACGAATAAAAAAATTACAGTTTCCATCATTCCAATAATTTCTCTGTCCGAATTGCCATATATCAAATATACTCCTGCTCTGTTGAAGTTATATGCGAAAAGCTTTCGGATCGTACATAAATGAGAGGGTGAATTGGTAATGGTTCAAATGGCTCTAAGCACTATGGCACTTAACATTTGAGGTCATCAGTCCCCTAGACTGAGAACTACTTAAACCTAACTAACCTAAGGACATTACACACATCCATGCCCGAGGCAGGATGCGAACCTGCGGCCGTAGCGGTCGGGCGGTTCCAGACTGTAGCGCCTAGAACCGCTCGGCCACTCCGGCCGGCTATCATGAAGTCTAATAACTCCCTGTAGTGTTCAGACTAACTGTAGGGTTACCAGTTCACTGCTTGCTAACCTTATTTTCCTTATCTATATTTGGTCCCAACGTTCTTCACAACGCTGCAGTATTGCCGCGTTTCATTTATGTAATGCATAACACGAACACGACGGCAATTCGAATACAGAGTGCAGTTCCACAACTCCACAGTTGCATTTCTTGCTTGCTTCTGGCAGCATGCATATGAGGAAACAGTAGTACTCGAATACAAGTCCATAATGCGCTCTAACCACGATTAATAAAAACGGAAGTCACTCACTTGCGTATTTATATCGCGAGAGCACAGAATTTCTGCTATGCACTGGGTGAAGAAAAAATGCGTACCAGTTCAAGACAAAAGTGCGTCTAGCAAAACCTAGTCCCGCCAGTAGGTTTAATAGAAATGAAATTTAGAAAACGAGGCTCTAGCAACATTGTGTAAATGCGTGCAGCGTTTCCAAAACCGCTAATGGCGTTATCTTACCGCCGTGCGACTATAAAGATCACCTTTCGAGCAGAACATACACGACCTCGAGCGTGCGAAGTGGAACAGTTCATACGTGACAAACTTTATCTCGCATCCTCAAGATGATGCAGGAATTCACGTCTCCATCAAGAGCACCAACGTATACATCAAACTGCCAACAGAAGAAATTTTACGCTGATGTGCGACGCTTCACCCAGGGACTGAAATGTAAACAACCTGATGGCCACGTCGGAGATCTTTCTGTTGGTCACGCAGCGTCTGGCATCCTCACCCTGCGTGTTTCGAACTTCCTTCTGAGGTACCGCAAGACGTGGTCGTATCAACGTTTCGACCTTACGGAAATGTCATCCATCATATCGCAGAAAAATGGCAGACCTTCGAGACCTATCACGTCTTAAATGGGGTGCGTCAGATGAAACTTGAATTGCAAAGCGCGTGCCATCTCATTTGATGATTGATGGCGTGCTGGCAATCGTCACGTACGACGGTCAGCTACGAATTTGTGCGGCTGTGGCTAGGACGGGCTTGTGTGGCCGGATTGTCTCCGGTAGGAGGTGTCGGACCACCCTGCCGCTGCTGAGGTGTCGGATGCACCGCCTCACAATCCTCCCTATCTGCTATCATTGCCAAACACTGACGGAAACGACGCCCTCGTACACCCGGCAGAACCCGACAAGTGATGTTTCAGTAGTGATCAAAAATGTTCGAATGTGTGTGAAATCTTATGGGACTTAACTGCTAAGGTCATGAGTCCCTAAGCTTACACACTACTTAACCTAAGTTATCCTAAGGACAAACACACACACACACCCATGCCCGAGGGAGGACTCGAACCTCCGCCGGGACCAGCCGCACAGTCCATGACTGCAGCGCCGAAGACCGCTCGGCTAATCCTGCGCGGCTCAGTAGCGAGCGACCTCTGCTTTTCTTCCGGTTGGGGTGGCGTCAGATGATGGCCTATCTCACTCGAATAAAAAACATGTTCGGAAACAGAAGTCACCGAGGAAACGCGTTAGTCCCTTAAATAAATTACTTTGCAAGTGCAAACCTAATTTGCTAGCAGAATGACTCAAACACAGCTGACACTACATGCTGAATCTCATAATGTAACATTCTCTATATTTCCTGCTTTATCATTAGCAATTATCTGAACCTTTTAAGTAGTTGCCCTCTTTAATTCCGTTTCCTCTCCTGGCTGGTCCCATTCATAGCATTATTGTTTTGGTCCCTCTGTGGGCACTGAGTGAGGTATCAGCTCCCCAACCGACTGTCTTCAATGTTTGCTGCTAGTAGGTTCTCACGTCGTGGCCTCTGCTTTTCATCACCTATTCTTTACTAAAACGTATTTTTTCTCCAAAAGTTCCCTCTCCCTGCTGCCAATTTCTTATATCCGTATCACAATTATTATACTCATTCCTCTCATGTCTCATTAACTGCCATTGTTTCGATTAAAACTGCTGTAGTTGTAATTTCCCCTGTACTGTTTCCTAACACTCTAAGTTCAACATATCTTGGTCTGTAACACAGGCATTATCCACGCTCTCAATGAAACTGAGAAACTCTTTCACAGAATCATTATGACTATACAAAAGTTTCCGTTGCAAAGATTATTCTTACATTCAGATAGGAAATCTACTACTTAATATTTATTTTCTCCGCTGGCGGGTTTGTTATTGAACCCTTCCCCCCCTCCCCCCTCCAAAAAAAACACAGTCCGTACAGGCCTTGATGGCCCAACAGTATAGACGGGCTGCCGTGTCATCCTCAGCCTGTAGGCGTCGCGGTATGCGGGTACGGAAGGGTCGTTGTCAGTTTTCGTGACCGGTACCCCTTTCCCCATAGGATATCACACTACTGAATTACAGCACCTTGCTGCTACATTATTGATAGTCTCTTTCAAACATTTATTTACCCTTCTAATACATTCTTGATACTCCTTATCCCATTATTACATTCAGAAATCTGTACTTTTATGGACCTCAATTCTACATTTGTTAAAGCTTCCACTTTAGCTACTGACCCCCTTTGTTCCTGATCAACCCTATGATCAACTCCCTCCACCTATCTGACATTTGCTAACAATTTCTATGAATTTGGCTTCCAAGTGATCATATTTTTCATTTCCTTCGCTTATTTTTCCCTATAGCTTAGATTTTCATTCCTCAGTGCGCCTAACAAGCGTCGATTCCATATTGGTACCTCATTCACATTTTATTTCCCGAGTTTTAGACTCCATATTTCAAAAGCTCGATTTGATCTCCCTGAAGTTCGACTCCATTCTATCTCTATCTGTTTTTGCTTTCTCCATGAGCCAATTAAAAGGATTAATCCAACTTAATTGCCCATCAGCCATTCATTTTCCTCGTTGAAATCTCCCCTTTGCATTCTGGCGATGCCGACCCTACCTGTGCCCTCAGATCCACAGTCACTTGGCGAGCTTTTAATCTCGTCAGCCATGGGTGAAGACCAGAACACAAATTGTCATGCATTGTGGCTGTGCTTTAGATTTCTTGTTCACCGCCTCTGCTGCTCTGGATCTGGTGCAATGTTTTGCCAAAGTCGACGCTGTGCCGTGTCGACATTGGTGTCGCTTGCGGCTCGCGAATTCACCTTCGCCCGCATCTCGTGCTCGTGCGGTAGCGTTCTCGCTTCCCACGCCCGGGTTCCCGGGTTCGATTCCCGGCGGGGTCAGGGATTTTCTCTGCCTCGTGATGGCTGGGTGTTGTGTGATGTCCTTAGGTTAGTTAGGTTTAAGTAGTTCTAAGTTCTTGGGGACTGATGACCGTAGATGTTATGTCCCATAGTGCTCAGAGCCATTTGAACCATTTTGAATTCACCTTCGGCGGGCATAGGGTTCGCGTCCGATGCCTACGGAGGACGCAGCTATTCGCTGGGAGGAGTCTCGCTGGCGCACGCGAGGAGTGCAGCGAGGCGAGAAAGACGGTGAGAGGGTGTGCCTCGATCTCAGTTACAGTCGCGCTTTGGACGAAGTCGGACCGCTCATGGTTGCAGTGTGGATTATGTGCCCGAGCTGGGATTATGTCCAAGGGGATAGGCAATGCCTCCTAGGATGCTAAGTGTTTCTGAGATTGGAGATTGGCATTGATCGCCGTGTCATAGTAAACCACTTATAGTGCTTATCGTGCTTTCAGCGAAGTGGTCTTGTGGATTACTGTGGAACTGACTACCTTTCAACATTAACTCAAGTTTGTTACAGGTGGCATTTTATTGCACTGTGTTGTTCGACAAGCACCAAAGCAGATGTGTATGCGAGCGTTATTGTTGGCGGGAGAAGCAAGAACCAAGAGGAAAGCTTAACGTCACATGGAAGAATTGCTTTGTTCCATTAATAGTTGTAGTATACTGTTCTTATATATATGTAACTTGAAAGATTTCTTTTTGTTCGGTGTTAATGATAATGTTTCTCTTGAAGAACAGATTTTAATTCACCAAAAGTAAACGCTATTCTGTGTTTTATGTAGTCCTCTCAATGGTATCACTCAACGGACGTGCAGAGCCGGTGGCTCCAGCGCAGGGGAACTGTTCCTCTGACACGTATTATATTGTTATTACGTTTGATTATACAGACTTGTATAAATTTTGTTATTGCCACTTGGCGATCTTTCATAAAACACCATTAAATGCTTAATAATTACATTATATTTCAGCCTCCAGTTGCATAAGAAAAGAAACTTTACCTAGGTTTCGGCTATAATAATGTAGCTTCTTCAGAAATGTCACAATATAAAATTAAAACATGCCAGATATTGGCCTTGTCAGACTTAAAATGTTAATTTTATATTTTGACATTTCTGAAGAAGGCTACATTGTTACAGCCGAAACCTAGGTAAAGTTTCTTTGCTTATGCAACTGAAGGCTGAAAATTAATATAATTACATTTTACAGTTGCTGACTCTGTTGCACCATGCTAAAAATAATACTTATTAGTTAGAATACTTTCTTATTTAACACTTGCGTATGTTGGGGGGCCTGAGGGCTGCGTGTCTATTATGTAATACAGGTGCGTTTACGTTGTCTTATTCTAAAATTTTGGCTAACTTTTGTTAATGAATGATTTCAGACATTATTGTATACGGAATTTTATCAATTTTTGGAGTGTGTTTTTTAAATAAATCTTTATGAAGAGTAAAGATCCCGTAACGGTCAATCAGTCGTTCCGCTTCTTGACTTCCACCTTCCTGTTACAACACCTGGGATCACTGTAAGCGGTGTGGAGGCGGTGAGGCGCATACGTGCTGCAGTGCAGAGACACTGCAACGTGAAGTCACACACGCGTACACACGAAGGCACAGAGGTGCTGCAGCGTGGAGACGCTGCAGTGCTGACACGCGGCGGCGTAGACAGCGTGTCCGAAAATTTCCGTTGCAGACTTCTAGGAGGGGAGTGAGTACATAATATTTTGAATGGGAACCCACGTCCGGAAACATCATCCAACGACGCTACACAACGTCAAATGTATAGGCCCAGGCGCCTGTAAATGTATGTATATGCAGGGTGCTTCCGTGATGTGGTCGCAAACTTCCAGGGAGGATGCAGGCGGATAAATGTATGAATTTGAGGTAAGGGTCCCACTTTCGGAAACGAACGAATCGAAAGTTACAAGCGAAAATCATTCTGATACCTCTGACAGTGGAATACATGTACTTATACTGTTGTTCCTAAAAATGTAGGGTGTGCAACTTTCAGAAGTGGTAGTATGGCCCAAACCAAGAAAAAATGTGCAGTAAACATTGCCTCTAAAATACATACTTGAGGTGCTATGAGCACTTGTTTGTCTTTGTTAGTATGAAACACATATTCTGTATTAAACAAAAGCTCATAGCTCTTAAGGTATACATTTTAGAGTCCATGTTTACTAGAGATTTCTTCCTTGTTTTTGTGCATACTGTCACCTCGAAAAGTTTCCTACGGTATAATCGTAGCAACAACAGTACCAGCACGGGTATTTCGCTTTCAGACGGGTGCTAATGACAGCGCAGTTGAGCGCCCCACAAACCAAACATCATCATCATCATCATCATCATCATCACTATCAGAAGCATCAGAACGGTTTCCGCTTATAAGATTCGACTCGAGAGTTTCCGGACCAGGGTCCCATACCTCTAATTGATACATTTACTGTTCTTCATCATCATTGGAAGTTTATATCATCATCACAGATTCATCCTTACATACGAGGGTTGGAACTTAAATAGTGGTAACTACTTATTCACAACCGATACAAAAGAGTTACATGTTTGCACCTGTTACTGCCTTTAAAAGCAGTCGCCAGCGTTGTGTAGAATCCGTTGCCAGCGATATGGAAGACGTAATATACCGCTAGCAGAGCCTGTTCTGCTGATGGTGCGAATGGAGCGGTCTGAAATTACGGTGATTCTCGTGTACGACTGTGATGGTCTTATGCTAAAGCATTCCGTTCCTCCACGGCAGACCGTCCATACACAGTATTACTGTTCGTTTTTGGAGAATCACCTGCGACCAGCTTTGCGAAAGAAGCGGCGACGCTTTCTGCGCAACCCACCCATCATTTTGCACGACAATGAGCGGGCGCATACAACGCAAGCTGTGGCTGCTCTGTCCGGTCGATAGGACTGGGAAGTACTGTACCATCCACCATACTCCCCAGACTTAAGTCCTTGTGACTTTGATTTGATTCCGAAGATGAAGGAACCACTTCGTGGCATTCGATTCAGAACCATTCCAGAGATTGGACAAACAGTAGACCACACCATTCGCACCATCAACAGAACAGGCTCTGCTAACGGTATAATATGCCCACCTTCCACATCGCTGACAACGGATTCTACACAACGCTGGTGACTACTTTGAAGGACAGTAACAGGTGCAAACATGTAACTCTTTGGTATCTGTTGTGAAAAAATAGTTTCCACCATTTAAGTTCCAACCCTCGTACATACACTCCTGGAAATTGAAATAAGAACACCGTGAATTCATTGTCCCAGGAAGGGGAAACTTTATTGACACATTCCTGGGGTCAGATACATCACATGATCACACTGACAGAACCACAGGCACATAGACACAGGCAACAGAGCATGCACAATGTCGGCACTAGTACAGTGTATATCCACCTTTCGCAGCAATGCAGGCTGCTATTCTCCCATGGAGACGATTGTAGAGATGCTGGATGTAGTCCTGTGGAACGGCTTGCCATGCCATTTCCACCTGGCGCCTCAGTTGTACCAGCGTTCGTGCTGGACGTGCAGACCGCGTGAGACGACGCTTCATCCAGTCCCAAACATGCTCAATGGGGGACACATCCGGAGATCTTGCTGGCCAAGGTAGTTGACTTACACCTTCTAGAGCACGTTGGGTGGCACGGGATACATGCGGACATGCGTTGTCCTGTTGGAACAGCAAGTTCCCTTGCCGGTCTAGGAATGGTAGAACGATGGGTTCGATGACGGTTTGGATGTACCGTGCACTATTCAGTGTCCCCTCGACGATCACCAGTGGTGTACGGCCAGTGTAGGAGATCGCTCCCCACACCATGATGCCGGGTGTTGGCCCTGTGTGCCTCGGTCGTATGCAGTCCTGATTGTGGCGCTCACCTCCACGGCGCCAAACACGCATACGACCATCATTGGCACCAAGGCAGAAGCGACTCTCATCGCTGAAGACGACACGTCTCCATTCGTCCCTCCATTCACGCCTGTCGCGACACCACTGGAGGCGGGCTGCACGATGTTGGGGCGTGAGCGGAAGACGGCCTAAGGGTGTGCGGGACCGTAGCCCAGCTTCATGGAGACGGTTGCGAATGGTCCTCGCCGATACCCCAGGAGCAACAGTGTCCCTAATTTGCTGGGAAGTGGCGGTGCGGTCCCCTACGGCACTGCGTAGGATCCTACGGTCTTGGCGTGCATCCGTGCGTCGCTGCGGTCCGGTCCCAGGTCGACGGGCACGTGCACCTTCCGCCGACCACTGGCGACAACATCGATGTACTGTGGAGACCTCACGCCCCACGTGTTGAGCAATTCGGCGGTACGTCCACCCGGCCTCCCGCATGCCCACTGTACGCCCTCGCTCAAAGTCCGTCAACTGCACATACGGTTCACGTCCATGCTGTCGCGGCATGCTACCAGTGTTAAAGACTGCGATGGAGCTCCGTATGCCATGGCAAACTGGCTGACACTGACGGCGGCGGTGCACAAATGCTGCGCAGCTAGCGCCATTCGACGGCCAACACCGCGGTTCCTGGTGTGTCCGCTGTGCCGTGCGTGTGATCATTGCTTGTACAGCCCCCTCGCAGTGTCCGGAGCAAGTATGGTGGGTTCCTACACACCGGTGTCAATGTGTTCTTTTTTCCATTTCCAGAAGTGTACATATATAGGCGCCAGTGCTTATAGCTTTCACACTCCGTAGCGTCATTGGCTGACGTTTTCTGATACGGATTCCTGTTCAAAATATAATGTAATCACTCCCCTCTACAAATCCTAATAGTTTATAACGGGAATATGCAAGCATCCTGTAGACACAGCGACGCTGACACGCTCCATCACAAAGACTGTGGTGCAGAAGCGCTGTGGCATGAAAACGCTACGGCGTCGAGATGAAGAGGCGCATAGACTCTGCAGCACATACTCGGCTGCGCGTGGAAACTACAGTGCAGTGACTGTGGCTCAGATGGGCTGCGGCATAGAAACACTGATGTGCAGAAGCATTGGCACATAGCCGTGGTGGTTCTGTGATGCTGTGCCGCAAAGACTGCATCGCACAAGTGCTGCAGAATGGAGACGCTGTGGTGTGGAAACGCGGTGGTCTGTATGCGCAGTGGTGCGTAGACGCAGTAGCACAGAGATGCTGTGATATGGAGACCGCAATATGTATGTGCTGTGTCTTGGAGAGGCTGCTGTGTGGACTGTTGCTGCACTGACGACGGGGTGGAAATGCTGTGGTTTTGTGTGGACTTTTCGCGCTGCTACATCAAAGAAATGCTCCCACACCTATCGACAGCAATTCTATTGCTGATGCTGCTACTGCTACTACTACTACTGCAGTACCTAAAGCTCAGAGCCCCCATACGACTAGTCTACAGCTAAGACCTCAAAATGTTTGCTGGAACACCTGCTCATGAAATAAATTTTAGACAGAACTGCAAATGCAGTGGATCAGGTAACACAACAGCAACTTCACTGCAGCTTGGGCAACAATAATGTAAAGTTAATACCTAGTTAACACGGATTCGTTGCTACTTAACCAGCAGAGGGCGAGTGCACGACCTTAGATTTTAACCTTGCTCGTCTGATCAAGATGGGTTTGGTCATGTGCTGTTGCTTTTATGTCCTTATGGAAGGATGGACTATTGAGGAAAACATTAAAAAAATATTTCATTGAATAATAATGTGGGCTACAACTAAAGGTTTTTCTTGGTGACGTGTATATTTAGATAATCACACACAAGTTTGAATCCGAGTGGTAGCCTCATGTACATTGTTAACTCATCACAACTGAATCAAAATACGACTGAATGATTAACTCGTAGTGCAAGCACAGCATTTAGTAGTCAGCAGCAAGTGCGGACTAAATGCTCAAGAAGGGCAACGAAATAACAAAAAAATTCTCCCTCATTAATAACAAGTCTTCAAGCATTAACAAATTTTACTGCCGTCGGAATTATTTAATCACTAGTAACCGGCCTGTGACTCTACGTTCACCAGAATTTAGATTTCCAAAATTACTCTAAGTTCTGGGCTGGTGGACATTGAAACATCTCTGTCCGAACTACGACAGTTAAACCCAAGCGGCACTGTGACCGCATAGTGCCTTCCAAACACCTTACCAGGTCAGCTACACACTGACAAAATATCCCAATCTCTGGCTTGTGTGCCTATTTAAAACATTGGTCAACTTACAACTATCTGACTCAATGCAGCTACTTACAGCCTGACCACAATTTGTGATATTCGACATATTATAACATTAGTAAATTTCAGATGTGTGTAGCAATTGCCCTTTTTTAATTAGCTATCTCATATTACGTTATTAAATTATAAACATAACAATAATAACTGGTTTCATATAATTTAATGCGCTGAAAATGGATTTTCAGTAAAACTAGTCAACATAGCGACTTTAAACACCTTGGTACCCAGTCCTACATTAATCAAATGACTCTCTGGTCCTGCCGACTAAGCAGGACCAGCCATACCTCTGAGTATGTCCAACGTAGTATTTAACGAAACGTTAGGAATAGAAGAATTCCATGGACCACGGCCATATAACCCGGAAGAATTATCAACAATAGTATCATCCGGTCGCGAAAGCCTTCATTGTATGACTCTCTGTAATGCCCCAGCTTACTCCGCGCTGATTTACGCCGGGGTGCACGGTGAAACAGTGGTAGTATTGACAGGCCTTTTAAAGCAGCCGTGTGCAGCAATCCAGCCATCCTCACGGCCGCACTGTGTGCTTGCAAAAATAGCCAATTGCGGAATGCGCCAGTGATGTTCGTTGTACTGGGTCCCAGGCGGCAGCTCTCGCAGTGCTGAACAGTCCACCAGCAGGCGACGCCATGCGTGCCGCCAACGGTGAGGAACAAGGGGGGCAGACGCGCTCAGGTCTTCCGGACTCTTGATATCTATGCAATCGCCCCCCCCCCCCCCCCCCTCCCTGACGCTTGCTCGTGGTCCCCATCTCGTGCGCTTGCATGCAGCAGCTGACACCAGATGTCTGTTGCTGAGCAGCAATGCCGCAGTCACCTCCCCCCCCCCCCCCCCCCCCCTACCCTTACGTTCGACAAGGATGATGGCCGATGACGTCAAGGTGGCTAGGAGGCTGCGAGGGCGCATCCCCAACAGTGGGAACGTAGGCAGCTTGCAGTCCCTCAGTGGGCGGATGCTGGTCTCACCACAGCTCCAAGCATCGAGGGAGTTACCCAAGTTCCGCGGCCGCTACGCCAGAACTCGATGAATCAATCGGCGGCGGTCAGTCAGCCGATCTTCATTACCGAGGGTGGGTCACGGTGACTCTGAACCTCAAAAGCCTGCCATCCTCTCTGGTTCAAGACGTAGACTGAATGGCGGCACGACCGAATGCTTTGAACCTCAAAGTTCTAATATTTATAATCTTATAACAACACATCTGGAGTAGTACACTCGAGGGGAACGAGTAAGTTTGATTCCTGTTGCTTGTCCTGTCAGTTTTTCCTAGCTCTCCCTGTCCCAAGCACGGGTTGCTAGGCCTGGTTAAGTTTGCAACATGCGAGTTTCTCGGTAGCTTTAAGTGCTCGAGGTACAAAATATTACTTCACTCTTGGTCACAACGTGATAGCTCCACTGACCAGTGTCGCAAACTCCTGTCTGACAGGAGTATTTTGTAGTAATGTCAACAATAACGTCCAGTGACTTACCTTATTAACACATCAGCTGGGCTGGCGTCTACTGCCCTGGCGCGGTAGGAATGAAACTTAAAAACTTCACTCTCAATAGGAAAACATATGGACTGATTGCATACGGCAATGCTGGCGATAACCAATAGTGTACACTTTGAGAACTCATCGTGTTGGCCCTCCTTTTCGGATAAAATATAGCCGGCCGGAGTGGCCGAGCGGTTCTAGGCGCTAGAGTCTGGAACCAAGCGACCGCTACGGTCGCAGGTTCGAATCCTGCCTCGGGCATGGATGTGTGTGATGTCCTTAGGTTGGTTAGGTTTAAGTAGTTCTAAGTTCTAGGGGACTGATGACCTCAGTAGTTAAGTCCCATAGTGCTCAGAGCCATTTTTTCGGATCAAATATAACTTAATTTATAAGTGTTTACTGTTTTGTTTAACTATTTTAGAGACTTATTCACCACTTACCTGTCACAGTTTGTCGCCTGCATATGTTGCATGTCTGTATCAGTCATTATTGACATTAAGAACAATTTCAGTGCTGCATGTTGATAACTTTGTTAATAATAATTTTATACACATGGTAATAATTTTAGTGAGCTCGTGTCACTACTGCGTATCACGCGCTTTCAGATAATACATAGGATTTCTGTAAGCATTTTTGGTAATTTTCGTGAATATATTAGGGTCAGTTAGCACATTCATTGGCATTGCAATCTTACTTGCTCACCGACATGCCGCTGCGGCACCTTTTCTCCCCTTCCACTCGGGATTTCCAAGTTTTTCGAATTCTTCCATAGGAGTCTAACCGTCCTTCCTGGAGCCCAGCTTGGCTTTCCTGGCCCGGCCAAACTACGGAAATTTTCGAGCTCGTGGTAATTTATCCGAATACCCTAAATGTACTCGCCGTAATTAGCAGACATGCCGCTCTCATTGTTGCATCTGGACTCGTATTCATAAGGATTTTGTTTCAAATCCCCTTCTGACTTTCCAGACTTAGGTTTTCCTTGTTTTCCATAAATCGCTTGGGGCGAATATCAGCATGGTTTCTGCGAAAAGGCGGGATCCTCTCCCAATCGAATTTGGGCTCCACCTCTAATGACATTGTTGTCGATGCGACGTTAAAGCCTAGTCTTCCTCCCCTCCATTTTGTTAGAGCTTCAAATGTTCATTCGTCGTGAGCAAGGACTTTACTAATTCTAATTTCATAGCCTGTGATCAACTATATCTCCTTACCTGCAGCCTGTAGCATGCAGGTCTTTCCTTGAGAGTATCATCGGTAGGGAAGATTCACAGAACTCGTAGCACTGTGCCCTGAGGTGCTACAGACGCAGCAGATAGCCTCAGAGGCACACCGTGGTCCCGCAGTCTCGCCGGGCCCAGCTGCCGCTGGCTGGAAGCCCAGTACAGACAGCGGCGCGCTCCCCGCTGCAGTGAGGTGGGCAGCCCCAAGTTGGGGGATTACGCTGTCACGCAAGCTCAGCCCAGCCTGCCAGGCACACAAGGCCTGCCGTGCCTGGCTGGTTCTGCAGCTTAGGGAAACCAACAGTCGTGAGTACACAAAACAAGCCCAAAGCCCATTTTGTCCAAAGATTACATGCTACAAGCGGTTTACAAAAATAAAATTTTGGAGATAGTGTCGTGAAACTGCTTTCCCTACTATGCGAACAAACAGTTCCGCTATACGCAGAAGTGCCAAAAGTCATGGGATAGCGATATACACGTATACAGATTACAGTAGTACTGGGTACGCAAGGTATAAACTACACTACTGGCCATTAAAATTGCTGCACCAAGAAGAAATGCAGATGATAAACGGGTATTCATTGGACAAATGTATTATACTAGAACTGACAAGTGATTACATTTTCACGCAATTTGGGTGCATAGATCCTGAGAAATCAGTACCCAGAACAACCACCCCTGGCCGTAATAACAGCCTTGATACGCCTGGGCATTGAGTCAAACAGAGCTTGGATGGCGTGTGCAGGTACAGCTCACCATGCAGCTTCAACACGATACCACAGTTCATCAAGAGTAGTGACTGACGTATTGTGACGAGTCAGTTGCTCGGCCACCATTGACCAGACGTTTTCAATTGGTGAGAGATCTGGAGAATGTGCTGGCCAGGGCAGCAGTCGAACATTTTCTGTATCCAGAAAGACCCGTACAGGACCTGCAACATGCGGTCGTGCATTAGCCTGCTGAAACGTTGGGTTTCGCAGGGATAGAATGAAGGGGACAGCCACGGGTCGTAACACATCTGAGATGTAACGTCCACTGTTCAAAGTGCCGTCAATGCGAACAAGAGGTGACCGAGACGTGTAACCAATGGCACCCCATACCATCACGCCGGGTGACACGCCAGTATGGCGATGACGAATACACGGTTCCAATGTGCGTTCACCGTGATGCCGCCAAACTCGGATGCGACCATCACGATGCTGTACACAGAACCTGGATTCATCCGAAAAAATGACGTTATGCCATTTGTGCATCCAGGTTCATCGTTGAGTACATCATCGCAGGCGCTCCTGTCTGTGATGCAGTGTCAAGATTAACCGCAGCCATCGTCCATGCTGCTGCAAACGTCGTGTTCGTGCAGATGGTTGTTGTCTTGCAAATGTCTCCATCTGTTGATTCAAGGATCGAGACGTGTATGCATGAACTGTTCCAGCCATGCGGATAAGATGCCTGTCATCTCGACTGCTAGTGATACGAGGCCGTTGGGATCCAGCACGACGTTCCGTATTACCCTCCTGAACCCACCGATTCCATATTCTGCTAACAGTCATTGGATCTCGAGCAATGCGAGCAGCAATGTCGCGATACGGTAAACCGCAATCGCGATAGGCTACAATCTGACCTTTTCCAAAGTCGGAAACGTGATGGTACGCATTTCTCCTCCTTACGCGAGGCATCAGAACAACGTTTCACCAGGCAACGCCAGTCAACGGCTGTTTGTGTATGAGAAATCGGTTGGAAACTTTCCTCATGTCAGCACGTTGTAGGTGTCGCCACCGGCTTCAACCTTGTGTGAATGCTCTGAAAAGTTAATCATTTGCATATCACAGCATCCTTTTCCTGTCGGTTAAATTTTGCCTCTGCAGCACGTCATCTTCGTGGTGTAGCAATTTTAATGGCCAGTAGTGTAGCAGTGCATTGGAGGAGCTGTATTTGTACTCAGGTGATTTATATGGAACGGTTTCCGACTTCATTATGGCCGCACGGGGGGAATTAACCGACTCTGCACGCGGAATGGTAGTCGAAGCTACACACGTCACACTCCATTTCCGAAATCGTTAAGGAATTCAATATTCTGAGATCCACAATGTCAAGAGTGTGCTGAGAATACCAAATTTGAGCCATTACCTCTCACTACAGATAACGCATTGACTGACGGCCTTCACTTAACGACCGAGAACAGTGGCGTGTCCGTTGTGTTGTCAGTAGCAACAGACAAGCAACACTGCGTAAATTAACCGGAGAAATCAAAGTGGAACTTACGGCGAACGTATCCGTTAGGACAGTGCGACGAAATTAGCATTACTGTGCTACGGCAGCTGATGACCGAAACGAGTGCCTGCAGCGCCTCTTCAGGGCTCATGACCATAACGGTTGGATCCTAGACGACTGGAGATCCTTGGCCTGGTCAAATGAGTCCCGACTTCACTTGTTAAGAGCTTCCAGTGGCCTAGACCCCACGAAGCCATGGACCCAAGTTGTCAACAAGATTCTGGGCAAGCTGCTGGTGGATCTATAATGGTGTGGGCTGTGTTTGCAAGGAATAGATCCTCTGGTCCAAATGGTTATGTTCACCTACTTGGAGACCATTTGCAGCCACTCCCATGAAATGCGCCATGGCACCGGCCCGTAATTGTTCGCGACTGGTTGGAAGAACATTCTGGACAGTTCGAGAGAGTGATTTGGCCTCTCAGATTGTCCGACACGAATCCCATCGAACAGTTACGAGGCGTAATCGAGAGGTCAGTTCGTGCACAAATTCTCCACTTGCAACACTTTCGCAATTGTGGACAGCTATAGCGGCAGCATGGCTCAATATTTCTGCAGGGGCTTCCAGCGACTTGGTGAGTCCACACCAGGTCGAGTTGCTGCAATACGCTAGGCAAAAGAAGGTCCGAAATGATAACAAGAGGCATCCCATGACTTTTTTCACCTCCTTGTAATATGTATCAACCTGAGCTTAGATTGCTGGGATGTGTTCATTTGCCCCCCCCCCCCCCTCCAGTATCGGAGTATGTCTTCTTGTTAACGTTGATGCAGTTACTCGGGAGCGAGATGGCGTCATGGCTAAGACTCTACAGTGACATCTGGGACAAAGTATTATCAAATTCCATTCTAGCTCTTCAGATTAAAATTTTTTGTGCTTCTGTTATGATCGAAAAGTCTGTGCGTCACCTTTAGGGGTTGCAAGTAGTCAACATCTACAGCGGTTTCACAAAAATGTCAATACACAGCGAGAAATGCATGCTTGAACATAAATGCAGGTGCCAGATAAGCCTACAGTTTGCGCTGTTGTATCTGAGCAGAAATGGTATCTATGCAACGTACTAAATACGTTGCCGTTTCAGTCGTGGTTAGAACAATGTTCTGACCATAGTGGTATGTTGCATTTAAGTGCAATCGAACGTCGGCTAACGGTTGGTGTTCCTGTGATGGGTGCTTCCATAACCAAGGTAGACGAAGCATTTGCTGATTCAAGAGGCACTGCCTACATAGAAAGCGGAAAAACAACATCCGCTAAGTCACAACGCGAACGAAAATATATGTTGTGTTATCGTGA
Organism: Schistocerca americana; assembly: GCF_021461395.2. Lineage (NCBI taxonomy): Eukaryota > Metazoa > Arthropoda > Insecta > Orthoptera > Acrididae > Schistocerca > Schistocerca americana. The sequence goes on from NC_060119.1 coordinate 691,795,533, forward strand.
CCTACAGTCATTGAAGAGGACTGTGACAAAAAAATAAGAGGGTGACAGTTGCAGAAGTCTCTGCAGAACTGAAGGTCGGACTCGCGTGCCCTGTCAGCACCAAACTAAAATGAAGGGAGCTCCATGAGCTGGGAATTCCAGAGAGACCTGTAATTCCAAAACCACACATCAGTGGTACAAATGCACGTAACATGAAGACATGGTGCCGTAACTAGAAAGTCTGGACGAGGAGCAATGGAAAAAATTTATTTGTTCGGATGAGTCTTGTTTCACATTGTTCTCTACTTGTCGCCGAGTTTACGTTGCATGAGCGAAATATTTCGGGAGTTCGATGATGATTTGGGCAGCCGTATCATGATTGTCCACTGGATGCCATGGCTACTATGCAAGGGCGCATTACTGCTAAGGATTCTGTGACCGTTTTGGCCGATCAAGTCCCCCCCCCCCCCCCCTCCCAATGCCGCAGTGTTTGTTCCCCAATATGATTCTGTGTTTCAAGATGAAAGGGCCTCTATCTCCACAGGTTTTGTAATGAGGTTATGTGATGACGAGGGACGAGGATGAGTTGTCGTATCTTCCCTGGTCACCACAGTCATCAGATCTCGATATGATTGAGTATTTGTGATCTGATTTGGAGAGAAGATTCGTGATCACTATTCACCTCCATTACCTGTACTTCGCACTATTTTGGAGGAAGAATGGGGCAAGACTGCCTTGCAAACCATACAGAACGTGTATGTACTCATTACTAGACGAGCTGGAAGCTGTCTGTAATGCTAACATGTTTCCTACATCGTATTAGGAGCTACGATGGTCTGCGTCTCCACATTTTTGTTCACCTTCTGCATATCTTCTCGTTAATACTGCTACAGTCATTCGCGTCCGAGATCTCGCCAAGGCACAGACACTACAATGACGTTCGGAACAAAGTATTATAAATTCTCGCCGGGCCCTTCAAATTCAAGTTTTTTCTGTTTTTGTTGTGACGGAACTTCTGTGCACCACCTGCAGGGCTTGTGCGTGGTCAACAGGTATGTCCTGCGAGATTGACTCCGAAAACTGAGGCGGGTGAGTGTCCAATGGTAGGGTCATCTGTTTAGACATGGCTAACTGAGGGAAACTTTGGGAAATAGAAACTTCAAGGAACCAAAACTGCAGTTCACGAGGTATGTATCTTCTGTCCTAACGCATGCAACTGGTGCTTACAGAGGTCAAGTCCTACGAGAGGTATAAAGCCAAATACGGAGACGCGAGATGCGATAATGTAAAGTCGTACATCACTGATCGAAAGTCGACTGTCACAGGTTCGACGTTACTATGACTGATGCTGAGAGAAATGGCTGTTAAAAGAAAGAGGGGTGAAAGGCCGTCAATTCCGCATGACGGATTTCCGGGAAGTGTTCCCGTCTTCCTTGGTGTGCCATCACTAAATAGGACCCATTGCCCTTGTTGGCGTAAATAATATCAATAATGGTTGCCTGTACGCCATTTGATGGGGGGCACGTTGTTGTTTCTTTTTTGCCGGAGTAGGGAGCACTTGTTTGAATGCCTTAGTTCAGAGTTCCCAATCTTTGAACACTGATGGGTTATACTCACACGAGTGGAAGTTAGCAACCACGAGCGCACAACAGGCCTGATGAACTTGCGTCATAGGTAAACTCGACGTGACCAGCAGATAACAGTTTTCTTCAGCGGCTCCACCTGGGAAGTTCCAGGAATGAAACTAACTGGTCCCACAGAAAGACTGTTGCCGTCTCTACTATATGTTCGCCTGTATGAGTTTGCGTATCTGGTTTCGAATCTCGGCTGTTGTCGCAGATCACGACACTTTTCCTAAATCGTCAATGGCCTCCCTGGATATACTAGACTCGTTTTCAACTGAAGAGGAGGAGATCAGTGTTTAGCATCCTGTCGACAACGAGGTCGTGAGAGACGGAGCACAAGCTCGGATTAGAGAAGGGTAGGGAAGGAAGTAGACCGTGCCCTTTCAAAGGAACAACCCTGGCATTAGCCTGAAGCGATTTAGGGAAATCACGGAAATTTCCAACTGAGCTAGAACTCGCATCTAATGACTATGCATTGGCGAACATTTTTTGTAGCGTCCCAGACGGGACATCATCATCAGATATTAATGACTTGCTAACATGGAAGGTGTATAGTTCTTGGCATTGTAGTCTTACAATAGTCAGATGACTGTGTAATGCCCCGGCCTATTACGGACCGCTAGGTGTCAGAATGGGTGAGAGAAATGGCGAGGGAGAATGCAGATTTATGGTGGGACACACAGTCAAACAGTGGCAGTATTGAGAGGTTTTTATTCAAGCAGCCTTATCAGCACTCCGGCCGTCCTTACGGCCGCACTGTGTGCTTGCAAACGCAGCCAGCAGCGGAATGCGCTAACGCCCCGGTCTGCTTTGACGTAAGAAAGATCTAGAAAGAGGGCCAAAGTGCAAATCATGCCGCCCAAGTGCGATCTAGTCTTTTAAAAAAGAATTCAGCAGTTACTTTGAAAAGGAAGAGGCACCAGAGTGCTGATTAGTATGATCTAACTGCATCAGGGGAGGGGCAACATTCTGTGACGAATCCGGAGGGATATGTTTATGCTGCGAGAAGTCGGGCGTATCTAGAAAGGGATGGGTATAAAAGGTTGTAGCACCGTTGAGTAGCATCTGAAATAACAATGGGAGTGGAAGAATTGGCTTCAACCAGTAAAAAATATAAATTAAGATAGATTAGTGTAAAAACTTGTTAACTACATTTCCATCCGGTACTGAAAGGCGCTGAACGCAATAGTTTTAAAATAGACATTTGGCTTGATAGAATTAAATACATAAAAGGACCCATCAGAATAATATAAATCCCAGGGAGAAACCTGCTGGAAACGAGAGATCTGTTGTGAATCCACCATAGCTTGGTTAGAGATTTGGTTCTGGGCAATGGTATGGAGAGAATGGTATCAATACCTGGCCCACCACCACTGTTCGAAGTATGGCCATCGCCCGCAGACGAGTGACCGCTGAAAACAACAAAAACAAAAAACATCGATACTAATGAAACGAACACAGCAATGTGAACGCAATACTTAAATTGTGCTCTACGAGGGAAATGTATAGCCAAAAAATATAAAAATGAAGAGTCCTGTGACACGTAGGTACAGAAAACATATGTCGAAAGAGTCGAAAACACAGTAAGTACATAAAATGCCTTGCAACAGCTGAAAAAAATTAACTGCTTTTGAATCTTCCACAGAAAAAGAATGTAAAATACTGCAATTTTTATATCACTGATGATGTTTTGGCTCAAATGGCTCTGGGCACTATGCGACTTAACTTCTGATGTCATCAGTCGCCTAGAACTTAGAACTAATTAAACCTAACTAACCTAAGGACATCACACACATCCATGCCCGAGGCAGGATTCGAACCTGCGACCGTAGCGGTCGCTCGGTTCCAGACTGTAGCGCCTAGAACCGCACGGCCACTCCGTCCGGCTGATGATGTTTTACCATTAAAGAAATACATATGGTTATAGTAAGTTGTGCACACTGCATCAAAATTAACGATGTATTTTTAAAGAAGTTAAGAGGATCATGGATGCACAAACGAAGAATTTAATATTATATGTGATAAACGACGCCGACTTATTTCTTGATAAGTATGTTTAAAATTCCGTTGAAAGGAAGCGAACGATATTTGGAAAGCGGTTTACGATACGCAAAAGATCTAGGCACCGTTAAGCACCCTTTCACTGGCAACTGGAAATTCCATACTAACCTAAACTTCCTTGATTGTGTACGCAAGTGGTTAAGAAACAAATTGTGGCTCTTTCACGAATACTCAGGAGTCTACAATTTTCTGAGGATGCGGTAAACCACATTGGCTTCGTCGCGATCATTTTCACTGACTTTTCACGCACATTTTCCTATGCAACTGTGTTTTTTGGCATAAAAATTTTCCTTGTCCTTATGAGACATGTTCCTTACGAGATACATTTTCCGTACTCAAATTTTTGTGGGACTGTAAACACTGCCGTTATTGATTTCCAAGTCCTTCCAATTGAATCTACGAGTCAGCTAAAGATTTTCTTCCAGAATTTGTCGAGGTGGGTCGACGTTTTCGATCGCTATGTCTTATTGCAGTGCACACGAATGAGATGTAGTTTCCTTTCCTTTAAGCGCACGTTTGAATGAGCAGTAAACACACCGAAACTTCCTGCCAGTTAAAACTGGATACCGGACGAGGTCTCGATCCAGGGACCTTTGCCTTTCCCGGGCTATTGCTCTACTGACTCCGCTATCAAAACACTATTCACGACCAGTCCTCGCAGTTTAAATTTTATCAGTGAACACATTTCCTACTCGCCACTTCTGTTTAGTCCACTTCTAGCACTTTCATATCTGACAGCGCCGTCGTTTTTCACAAATTATAACAAAACTTGATTTTTTGTGTGTTAAGTGTGACTTTTCGCATTCTCTACCGGCCTCAGAACGGTAATTTGCTTCAACGTCATTCGGTAGATGCTACTTGGGACTTCTCGACATTTGGCTTGGCAGACGATATTAACAGCAAGGTCAGATGTTTTGCAGATGTAGTTATCTATCTCTAATAAAGTACTATTTGAAAAAAGCTGCACGAGTATTCAGCGACATCCTTGTAATGTTATAAAGTATGCAAACATTGGGAGCTTGCTTTAAATCAGAAATACAAAATACTACACTTTACAAAAAGCAAAAACGTAGTATCCATTGACTGCGAACATCAATGAGTCACCAATGGAATAAGTCAATTCATACAAATGATTGAGTGTAACAAATTGTAAAATTATAGCGGGATGACCACGTAGGCTCATCGTAGGTGACACAGGCGGAAGATTACTTTTCATTGGAAGGGTTCTAGACTACTGCGGAAGTGTGTCGAATCCATACCAGGTACGACTAATAAGGGATACTGCACGTATACAGAGGAGGACAACACGAATGATCATAATTTTGTCTGACACACGGGAGAGCATCACTCTAAGAATCTGATCTGGCAGACCCTTGAAGAAAGATGCCTATGATCTCACAAAAAGCCTACTTACGAAGTTTCACGAAGCTGTATTGAAGAATCGAGGAATGTACTAGAACCCCCACGTACCGCTAACGTAGCGATCGCGAAGACGTGACTAGACTATTGACAGTACGCACGGAAGTTTTGAAGCAGTCATAATTCCCTCGTTCCATACGTGAGTAGAATAGCAAGAAAACTTAATACGCGGTACAATGGGAACTACCCTCTGCCATGAACTTTGCTATGGCTTGCAGAATTTAGAAGTTAGCGCAGATTTGTCCGTGTGTGTGCGCATGCGCACATTTTTAGAACATGTTGGCAGTTAGATTTTCTTTTGTTTTTTGTCAGTCTTGTGAGTGCTTTGCTGAGGATCGTCACCTCCTGGATCAACATCTTCAGCTCAGCGTAGCACGTGTACCAGCGTCCTAGATTATTTACTGGATACGTTCCAATCTCTGTCTTCGCCTACTGTTTTGTTCTCTAGGGTAGTATCATGTTAGTCCCTGATGTGCTGATCAGTGTTCTGCCATCCCCTACCTGTTTCTAGTTAGTGTTCTCCACATACCCCTTAACTAGCTGACTCTGTGGAGAACCTCGTAATATTCTATCATTCTACTTAATTTTGTCACTCAGTAACACTACATCTCAAACACTTCGAATCTCTTCTTTCCGCAGTCCACGATACACTTCCAAAAATTGCTGTGTCCCAGACGTATATTCTGATAAATTTCTCCGTCAAAGTAAGGCCTATAGGTGGTTCTTACATGCTCTCCAAGCCATTATAAGATGAATGGTGGAGAGTACATTGTACTATTGTTAATCTTTTCCTTTCGTGTTCCACTCGCAAATGGAGTGAAAATTATATGTTTGGTTAATGGTTGGTTTGTGGGGTCCTCAACTGCGCGGTCATCAGCGCCCGTACAAAGTCTCAATTTTTACCCAGTCCAACTTTAACGCAATCGAATCTAGCCACCGCCACGAATGATGAAGATGATGATGATGATGAAATGATGAGGACAATACAAACACTCTGTCTCCGCGCAGAAAAAATCCCCATCCTGACCGGGAATCGAAATCGGGGCCCCGTGATCCAACAAATGGAGTGAGGGAAACGACTGTCTATATGCTTTCACACGACCCCTACTTTCGCATGTCCTGTCTTAATTGTGCTTCTGAGATGATGAAATGATGAGGACAATACAAACACTCTGTCTCCGCGCAGAAAAAATCCCCATCCTGACCGGGAATCGAAATCGGGGCCCCGTGATCCAACAAATGGAGTGAGGGAAACGACTGTCTATATGCTTTCACACGACCCCTACTTTCGCATGTCCTGTCTTAATTGTCCTTCTGAGAAATGTGTGTTTGTGGCAGTAGGATCGTTCTGCAGCCTGTCGCAAACGTCGACGCTCTAAATTTTCTCAAAAATTTTCGTGAAAAGTTCTCGAGGCATTTCCTATTACCACGTGTTGTTGAAACTTAACGGTAACAAATTTAGCAGCACGCCTCTGAACTGATTGTATCTCTTCCCCTCATCCGACGACCTGTGGGGGGGGGGGGGGGGGGGGGATGTCCCAATCATGCAAAGGTAATCTGCGCGTGGTCAGCTATACTTCTCTAGAATACTCCTAAAAAATCGAAGCTGACTAATCGCCTTCCTTAAAACCGACTTTAGTATTCGGTTTTTTTTTTTTTTTTCATGTCGCTTTGCAACGTTACGCTTTCGTACTTAATCGACGTGACTGTTTCAAGCAGCACAACTGTAATACTGTATTCGAACATTACAGGACACTTCTCTCTACTCCATTAACTTACGTTTTTCCACATTTAGAGCAAGCTGCCATTCATCATAAGATGGGGAGTTCTATCCAAGCCCTGCTGTATCTTCATACAGTCACTGAAAGATGACATTTTCCTGCAGACTGCAGCGTCATCAGTGAACAGTCGCGCACTGCTGCCGCCTATCTGTCGGATGGTTTACGTACAAGGGATGAAACTCTTAGTTGTGGCAACTATTTATTTTCAATTTATACTAGACAGATACATTTCAAAGTTTTACTCTCCTTCAGAGTAGTCACCAGCATTGTGCATAAGACGTTGACAGCGATGTGGAAGTCGTAGGGTATTCTTAGCAGCGTCAATCGTTTGAGAAAGCGAGTGGGTCGGTGTATTGTCCGACGAATCTCTAAGTTCTGAAACGAAAGCAATGAAGTGCTTCCTTCAATTTAGGAGTGAAGCTGAACTCACAAGGGCCTAAGTCCGGGGAGTGTGGTGGGTGGCAAAGCACTTCCCAGCCCCATCGATGGAACAAGTCAGTCACAACTTGCGTCTTATGTTCCCGAGCAATGTCCTGGAAAATGTCGGCACTCCTTTATGGAACACAGCCTGCTGCCAGCTTATGGCGCAAGTTGTGAATGATTTCTTCGACTTATGGGGCTGGGAAGTGCTGTGCTACCCACACATATTCAACGGAGCACTTTATGCTATTCGCTTCAGAAATGTTACGATATTCGTCGGACAATCCACCGCTTCACTCGGAGTATCCACATGAGCGGCGCAGCTAACAGTATCCTATGAGTTCCACATCGCTGGCGATGGGTTATGCGCAATGGTAGTGAGTACTTTGAAAGAGAGTAAAACTTTGAAACGTATCTATTTTGTGTATGTTGTAAATAAATAGTTAATAATCTCCTCATATAGAGAACAAGAGTGCTCATATTACACATCTCTAGGACAGTCCTGACCATCCTTTAGATCAAAATGAAACTGGTCTACGACTGAAGTGGAATTGAGCCTTTCTAATAACCATGAAAATGTCAAAACTGCGAGTTAGATCCGCGTATCGGATGATGTGAGATGTGAGCATCACATTCATTACGTCAGAATGTGTGTTAAAAGAATGTGTTTAGTGACCAGTTGAATGCAACAAAAAATGGCGCTCACGATAAAACAGCGTATCTTAAATATCGAGTGTTATGCGAATTACAGGTAATGGAAAACGTCTAATATACCGGGCAAGTGGTTAAGACTGGAGGTGTTTTGGAAAAACCTCCAGCAAAGACTGAAATGAAAAGCTTAGTGGAAAAATGGAGCGAAAAGGGCTCTGCAGCGAATAAAAATCGTAACTATGCGAAAAGAGTTTGAACACCCGAAAACAAGGCTCGAGAGAAGATAAATCCGGCGGAATCTCATCGCTGTTTGTACGTACAAATGGGAATCAAGATGTCGTCGTGTCGACACATTACCAGAAAGGACCTGCCTCTGTGTCTTCCTAAATTTACTGCTGTGCATGGGTTCAAGCATCCAGTTGAAATTTGTATCGAGTTCTGCGAGCGATTTCTGAATGAAGTGGGATCAGTAATTTTTGATCCTCAGTTCTTATTTCTTGAAATAAGGCCTGGTTCATCCTGCCATGGCATGTGAATTCACAGAATACTCGTCGCTGTGCATAAGAAAAATCTTGTCAGTGCTTTGAAGAGCTGTTGCATAATTTCAATATTGGCGTTTGGTGCGCAGTGTCCGGCATCCGGATCGTTACATGATTGTTTTACCAAACTGTTAGTGCTAACCAGTATGACCAGAAACTGTGATGCATACGTTACAGATATTTTCAGCAAGACGGAGCAATATCAAACACCGCCTTAGTTCCTTAGTTAGTTATATGTTCCATAGCTCATTTGAACAACTCTTTTATTGGGATAATATGAAACGAGTTAGTTTACGGGACTAGTGTTAACATCAATGAACACAATCATTTTATTCCTTCTCATGCATTTACACATAAAAGCAAGTTTTTGTAAGTAATGGTAGTAGAAATTCGTCAGTGGAAATGGAATACAAGGAATTGTCCACGAGAAATGATTTTGAATTAGATTTAAACTTTATTCGCTACCTGTCAGACATTTTACACTACTGGCCGTTAAAGTTAATACATCAAGAAGAAATGCAGATGATTAAACGGGTATTCATTGGACAAATATATTACACTAGAACTGGCATGTAATTACATTTTCACGCAATTTGGGTACATAGATCCTGAGAAATCAGTACCCAGAACAACCAACTCTGGCCGTTCAAATCAAATTGCTCTGAGCACTATGGGACTTAACGTCTGAGGTCATCAGTCCCCTAGAACTTCGAACTACTTAAACCTAACTAACATACGGACATCACACACATCCATGCCCGAGGCAGGAATCGAACCTGCGACCGTAGCGGTCGCGCGGTTCCAGACCGTAGCGCCTAGAACCGCTCTGCCACCCCGGCCGGCAACTCTGGCCGTAATAACGGCTTTGATACCCCTGGGCATTGAGTCAAACACAGCTTGGATGGCGTTTACAGGTACAGCTGACCATGCAGCTTCAACACGATACCACAGTTCATCAAGGGTAGTGACTGGCGTATCGTGACGAGCCAGTTGCTCGGGCACCATTGACCATACGTTTTCAATTGGTGAGAGACCTGGAGAATGTGCTGGCCAGGGCAGCAGTCGAACATTTTCTGTATCCAGAAAGGCCCGTACAGGACCTGCAACATGAGGTCGTGCATTATCCTGCTGAAATGTAAGGTTTCGCAGGGATAGAATGAAGGGTAGAGCCACGGGTCGTAACACATCTGAAATGTAACGTCCACTGTTCAAAGTGCCGTCAATGCGAACAAGAGGTGACCGAGGCGTGTAACCAATGGCACCCCATACCATCACGCCGAGTAACACGCCAGTGTGGCGATGACGAATACATTCTTCCAATGGGCGTTCACCGCGATGTCGTCAAACACAGATGCGACCATCATGATGCTGTCAACAGAACCTGAAACCATCCGAAAAAATGACATTTTTCCATTCGTGCACCCAGGTTCGTCGTTGAGTACACTATCGCAGGCGCTCCTGTCTGTGATGCAGTGTCAAGATTAACCGCAGCCATGGTCTCGGCAGGTAGTTCATGCTGCTGCAAATGTCGTCGAACTGTTCGTGCAGATGGTTGTTGTCTTGCAAACGTCCCCATCTGTTGACTCAGCGATCGAGACGTGGTTGCACGATCCCTTACAGCCATGCGGATAAGATGCCTGTCATCTCGACTGCTAGTGATACGAGGGCGTTGGGATCCAGCACGGCGTTCCGTATTACCCTCCTGAACCCACTGAATCCATATTCTGCTAACAAGCATTGGATCTCGAGCAACGCAAGCAGCAATGTTGCGATACGATAAATCGCAATCGTGATAGGCTACAATCCGACCTTTATCAAAGTCGGAAACGTAATGGTACGCGTTTCTCCTCGTTGCTCGAGACATCACAACGACGTTTCACCAGGCAACGACGGTCAACTGCTGTTTGTGTATGAGAAGTCGGTTGAAAACTTTCCTCATGTCAGCACGTTCTAGGTGTCGCTACCGGCGCCAACCTTGTGTGAATGCTCTGAAAAGCTAATCACTTGCATATCACAGCATCTTCTTCCTGTCAGTTAAATTTCGCGTCTGTAGCATGTCATCTTCGTGGTGTAGCAATTTTAATGGCCAGTAGTGTATGTTATTGGGCAAATGATCAACAATTTTTACTGCCGTGTATGGAGCTCCTCTGTGGGTCACTGACAGCTTTAGCAATGGGTAATAAAGGTTATTTTTCCCTCTTGTGTTGCAGTTATGTACACCACTGTTCTTCTATTATTTGTGACGAACTGCATTATCGAAAATATGTATTGTGACGGCGCAGTTTAAGTGCCCAGCTCCTTGAAGAGGTACCTGTACATCGCTAGTGGATGAACACCATATAACCATATATTATTCTTACTCCTTGACTATCTTGTTACTGTAGTCTCCTGGCCACCTTGATCGCTTGATTTCTCTCCCTGTGGCTTTTACCTGTGTGGCAAATAGAAAGCACAACTGTACTTAAATGATCCTCACACCCTGGAAGATATGTAGCAAGATACTGAAAACGCTATTGCCGCTGTCCCTCAGGAAGAATTGCCACACGTGCACACGGTACGATAAAACGAGTACGGCGCTGCGTCGACATCAACGGTAGTTATTTTCAGCATGTTACATGACCTTAATTAACAAAGGTGAATCCCGCGTCTGTTTTATTATAAATAAAGACTGGTGTACAAAACTTAAGGACGAAAGTTACTTCCGCACAACGTGCCAGCCGGCCGCGGTGACCGAGCGTTTCTAGGCACTTCAGTCCGGAACCGCGCGACTGCCACGGTCGCATTTTCGAATCCTGCCTCGGGCATGGATGTGTGTGATGTCCTTAGGTTAGTTAGGTCTAAGTAGTTCTACGTTCTAGGGAACTGATGACCTCAGATGTTAAGTCCCATAGCCGGCCGGTGTGGCCGTGTGGTTAAAGGCGCTTCAGTCTGGAACCGCGTGACCGCTACGGTCGCAGGTTCGAATCCTGCCTCGGGCATGGATGTGTGTGATGTCCTTAGGTTAGTTCGGTTTAAGTAGTTCTAAGTTCTAGGGGACTTATGACCACAGATGTAAAGTCCCATAGTGGTCAGAGCCATTTGAACCATTTTGTTAAGTCCCATAGTGCTCAGAGCCATTTGAACCATTTGAACAACGTGCCACTGCCAACAAACATAGCTCTATGGAACTTGTAGCATACAAAGAAAGGGCTCCTACAGTATAGTACAGAAGGTATCTGAAAGAAATACGCTATGAGACGAACGGAAATAACACTTTTATTCAAAGACAATAATTACACTGAAGTCATCGCGGTTCATGATGGACGTCTGGACATTACAAAAGGAAAATGGTTCAAATGGCTCTAAGCACTACGGAACTTAACATCTGAGGTCATCAGTCCCCTAGACTTAGAACTACTTAAACCTGACCAACCGAAGGACATCATACACATCCATGCCCGAGGCAGGATTCGAACCTGTGTCCGTTGACAAAAGACGAGATATCGTTTGTGATATCTGTGGTCACCATGGACGGCAATGCATGCTCTACAAGCTGCTAGCGTGCTGGTGATAAGGTTGGTGAGATCTTGTAGTAGGGCTTTGCATTGCTTCGCAATGCGGATGACAACTGCTCTATGGTCATTGGTGCGTGTGGACGCGCTGCAACGCGTCTCTCTTGGAACGAAAGGACTTTCAGAGAGTGGTCGGGCCTGCCCCTTCCCCTGACTTACACTGAGGTGACCAAAGTCATGTGATTGTGATGTGCACGTGTACAGATGGCTCTAGTATCGTGTACGCAAGGTATAAAAGGGCAATGCATCGGCAGAGCTGTCATTTGTACACAGGTTATTCATGTGAACAGCTTTCTGACGTAATTATGGCCTCACGAGTGGAATTAACAGACTCTGAACGCGGAGTGGTAGTTAGACCTAGACGCATGGGATATCCAATTTCAGAAATCGTTAAGGAATTCAATATTCCGAGATCCACAGTGGCGAGTGTGCCGATAGTACCAAATTTCAGGCACTATCTCTCAATACGGACATCACATTGGGCGACAGCCTCACGTAACGACAGACAGCAGCTCCGTTTGCATACAGCTGTCAGTGCTAACAGTGTCGATTTCAGTTGGTAAGAGCTGGAGGTAGGGTTCGAGTGTGCCGCAAACCGCACGTAGCCTTACGGACCAACGTTGTCGAGAAGACACTGTGCAAGCTGTTGGTGGCTCCATTATGGTGTGGACTGGGTCATCTGGTCCAACTGAACCGATAATTCACTGGAAATGGTTATGTTCAGCTTCTTGGAGACCATTTGAGCCATTCATGGACTTCGTGTTCCCAAAGAGCAATGGCATTTTTGTGGACGACGATGCGCCATGTCACCGGGACACAACTGATTGCGATTGGTTTGAAGAACGTTCTGGGCAGTTCGTACGAATGATTTGGCCACCCAAACCGCCCAATACGAATCCCATCGAACACTTATGTGATATAATTTAGAGGTTAGTTCGTGCACAGAATCCTGTACTGGCAAACCTTCGCAATTGTGGACAGCTATTGAGGGAGCATTGCTCAATGTTTCTGCAGGGGACCTCCAACGACTTGTTGAGTGCCTGACAAGGCGAGATGCTGTAAACTGAGGTCCGACACGATATTAGGAGGTACCCCGTGACTTTCGTCACCTCACTTTAAATCCCATCGAGTACGTGTGCGAGGCTTTGGGTAGAAGTGTTGAGCACGTCCACATGCACAAACGACCACCAAGTGCGCGGGTGGTGGAATGGTGGGCTTTACCAGAAGAGCTCCTTACCGAACCCGTGGCCAGCGTGAAAGCACTTTGCAGAGCGTGCATTACCGTCCGTAGTCATCACACACAGTATCAGGAATCATGTCGCTTCTTTCGTAATGTCCATAACTCGTGGTGACAGTGTAATTGTTGTCTTTGAATAAAAGTGTAGTTTCTGTTCGTCTCATTGTGTATTTCTTCCAGTTAGCATTTGTACCATAGTGGAACAGTTCTCTCTCCATTTGTTCCAAGTTTCATCGAGCTATGTTATTTGGCAGTGAGACATAATGTGTCAGTCACTTTCGTCCTTAAGTTATTTGCGCCAGTGTATTTCGGGCCAGTTCTACACTCATGCTCATAAATTGAGGATAATGCTGATACATGGTGAAACAACGCTCTGGTGGGCGGTTTGCGACTTTAAATCACCTCGTGGTATGACCATGCGGTGCATTTGACCTGCGGTCGTCGCACGGTGGCGCTGGCAGCAGTCCACATACGCAGTGGTGTGTTGGTGCATGTCAGAGTAGGTTTTCTGACGTACTGCTGGTGAATGTGTGTTGAAAATAGCTCAGAGAACACGCATTGATGACGTTATGAGGGGTAGAATACAAGGGCGACTGGAGGCTGGTCAAACACAGCATGTCGTAGCAGACCTCCGTGTGCCACAGAGTGTGATCTCAAGATTATGGCAACGATTCCGGCAGACAGGAGACGTGTCCAGGCGCTACAGTACGGAACGTCCACGGTGTACAACACCACAATAAGACCGCTATCTCACCATCAGTGCCCGCAGACGGCCACGGAATACTGCAGGTAGTCTTGCTCGGTACCTTACCGCAGCCGCTGGAACAGTTGTCTCCAGACACACGATCTACAGACGACTGAACAGACATGGTTTATTCGCCCGGAGACCTGCAAGGCGCTTTCAACTGACCCCTGGTCATAAGAGAGCCCATAAAGCCTGGTGTCAAGAACGCAGTGCATGGTCATTGGAACAGTGGTCCTAGGTTTGTTCACCGACGAGTCCAGGTACAGTCTAAACAGTGATTCTCGTCGGGTTTTTATTTGGCGTGAGCCAGGAACCAGATACCAACCCCTTAATGTCCTTGAAAGGGACCTGTATGGAGGTCGTGGTTTGATGGTGTGGGGCGGGATTATGATTGGCGCACGTACACCCCTGCATGTCATTGACAGAGGAACTGTAACAGGTCAGGTGTATCGGGACGTCATTTTGCATCAGTATGTCCGCCTTTTCAGGGGTGCATTGGGTCCCACCTTCCTCCTGATGGATGATAACGCACGACCCCGCCGAGTTGTCATCATGGAGGAGTACCTTGAAACAGAAGGTATCAGGCAAATGGAGTGGCCTGCCTGTTCTCCAGACCTAAACCCTATCGAGCACGTCTGGGATGCTCTCGGTCGACGTATCGCTGCACATCTTCAAACCCCTACGACACTCAAGGAGTTCCGACAGCCAATGGTGCAAGAATGGGAGGCTATACCCCAGCAGCTGCTCGACCACCTGATCCAGAGTATGCCAACCCGTTTTGCGGCCTGTGTACGTGTGCATGGTGATCATCTCCCATATTGATGTCGGGGGACGTGCGCAGGAAACAGTGGCGTTTTGTAGCACATGTGTTTCGGGACGGTTTTCTCAATTTATCACTAATACTGTGGACTTACAGATCTGTGTCGTGTGTGTTCCCTATGTGCCTATGCTATTAGTGCCTGTTCTGTGTAGTGCCACATTGTGTGGCACCACATTCTGCGATTATCCTTAATTTATGAGCGTGAGTGTATTTTGCCCATCCTGTTGCAGTCTCCTTTTATTTTTTATTGATTTTTTTTTAATGGAACAGCCCAGCTGCTACAACTCAGGCAGGCTTGACGTTAGAAGGGAGAAGCAAGTCAGTATGGTCCTAAACGCAGTGGCTTTCGCAGACAGGCGGCTGAATGGTGGCCGGCGGCGACAACGGCGCATGGGCGGCGCGGAGCAGCCTCCAGCGTGCAGCTCGGCATCCAGGAGCCGCGCGGTCCGTGAAACAACGCGGCTGCGGCTGCGGCTGCGGCTGTGCTGCTCTGCGGCGGAACGAGTCCGTCCGCAGCTCTCCTCCTGCCCCACTCTCCCTGCCTCTGCTCCTGCTCCTGTTCTAGGGGCTCCAAGTCCTCGACGCAAACTTGGACCGTAGCGCAGTTTGCTCGGCTTCTCAGCGACCAACTTCCTCCAGGTCCGCGCGTCATTTCGCGCTTCTCTTGCATAGCTATCGACGCTTTTGCGTCCAGGTAGCCGAGTAGTACTACAGGTTGCTGAAGTTGCAGCGCAGTAGGGTCCGAAACTCGCGCAGTGGATAGTCTCGCGCTTGATAATTAGGAAGTTAAGTGCAGCTTTAGCATAGCCATCATAAGCGAGGTTGAAACGCTTAGAGTCTCTTTATTACTTTTCATTGCTTTCTATAGAAACAACTCGTACTTTACGTGGAGCGGTGTCTTGTGAAGAGACGGTGATGGGTTTGAACTGAAGCGACTTTAAATATTCAGTATGCGCAATTTATCACGATTTTCTGAAGGAGCCATCAGCCCTCAAAATGTACCGAACAGGCACGAAAATTACGCATAAATTAACAGAAATCAGACTGTTAAAGAAAAAGGAATAGTTTTCAAAAGAACAAGATAAAATTTCAGCAACAGCTATACAGTGCAAGAGATGGATGAGGCTCAGTCCCTAACAGTGACCACGTCTTTTATCAGCACCACAAAACGAAGTGAATATGCTCAACAAGCTTTTCCAACAGGCGAAAACGAAACCCTTAAATTTTACACAACTCGTTTCAAAACAAAATTATTGCTTCGATGACAATAATGACCATCTCACCGAACCCTGTACTGCATCGCTCATCGGTAAGAAAAGTATAGTCCCAAAGATAAAACAAACATAAAAGTCACGAATCTCGAGTGGTAGTGGAGTGAAAAGTAAATGGAAATATTGACATCAACACAGGAAGTCACCAATTTAAGTTATACAGAAAAGACACATGCGCTGGTTCCTATATTTCAGTTTCTTCAGTGCACCCTACCTCCCACAAATACGTTACTTTTCACTTCATGATCCAGCGTTCGCTGCCAGTGCAAATGACCATCACGAGGTCTGAACAAGAATTACATACAATCAGAACAAAAGTTCTGAACAATGGTTACCAACCTACTCTCATTGACAGTATTGATACAACCGCAATACCAGATCGGATACGTCTAGCATCTTGGCTGTACCTTTACATAACACAAAATCTTTCTCCGTGTCATTCTCCATCTCAGCCATACGACTATGGAACGCGCTCCCCTGTGATCTGCGTCTTATCCAAAACCACTCTACATTCAAGAGGGAACTTAAGACTTACATATTAGGGACGGTATAGCCACCATTGTTGTGCCCCCCCTCATCTTTTTTCTTTCTCCTCTCCATCATAGCTTCGAATTTTACCATTCTATTTCTCTTCCTCTAATCTATCTACCTCTTCTATATCTCTTTCACCCCATTCCATCGTCTTATGTCTCTGCTTGATGAGAATAACTCACAAGCTGCAAGAATATAACGAGTAAATTCCCAACTAGCAATAGGACTGACACTCATAAAAGAAAAATATGTTTACTTTCATATACATAGTCATTATTATTATTATTATTATTATTATTATCATTATTATTATTATTTTTATTATTCTTGATTGTTATAATTATTTTTTTGATTGTTATAATTATCATTGTACTACTTTTATAATCTCTATTTTTTTTCTTTAACGTTAATACTGTATAACATGTTATATGTCCTAATTTTCTGTAGACACTGAAATTTGTTGAATCTGAGTATGCCTGGTTAGGTGTAAGAGGTAAAATAAATGCATAAATAAATAAATAAATAAATAAATAAAAACGTGTGTGTGTGTGTGTGTGTGTGTGTGTGTGTGTGTGTGTGTGTGTGTATACGTGTGTTTGTTTGTACGCTCCACATCTCCTCCTAAGTCACTAGACGATTTCAACCAAACTTGGCACACGTATCTTTTACTGTCAGGCAACAATCGCTGTGGGAGTAAGAACCACCTATTTGTCTTAGTTCAGGAGATAGGACGTCGTGAAGAATGAGACGCGTGAAAAATTGCCGCATCATGCATGACGTTTAAATGTATTACTTCTACACTACTAACTGTATTCGCAATAAATTTCACAGGTAGTATCCATACATGCCGCTAAATGCACCTACAAAAGTATCTCATGCTACTGGACATAGTTCAGGAGATACGACGCTATAAGCACTGAGATGGGAGAAAAACTGCCGCATTCCGCATCACCTTTAAATTTATTACCTCTTTTCCACATGACCGATTTCGGTTCCTCTAGAACCATCTTCAGATCCGCAATTTCGGTTACAGGAGTAACCCGTCCACGCCTAACAATCTTCACATGCTGCGCCACATTTGAATGTGATTCCTGTTACAGAAATTGCAGATCTGAAGATGGTTCTAGAGGAACCGAAACCGGTCATGTGAATAAACATTTTGCAATCAAGACGGATTATAATTAACATTATATAGAAAGTGATTGCGGTATCTCTGCAGACATTATGTCTGTTTTTTCTAACTTCTTTTCCATCAGCCAAAGGCCTTGCCGCAGTGATCACACCGGTTGCCTTCAGATCACAGAAGTTCAGCGCTGTCGGACTGGGCTAGCTCTTGGATGGGTGACCGTCGGGTCTGTCAAGCGCTGTTGGTAAGCGGGTGCACTCAGCCCTTGCGAGCCAACTGAGAAGCTACCTGGTTGGGACATAGCGTCTCCGATCATGAAAACTGTCAACGGCCGGGAGATCGTTGTGCTGACCACATGCCCGTCCATAACCGCATCCAGTAACGCCTGTCAGCTAACGACGACAGGACAGTCGGTCGGTACAGTTGCGGCTTCTCAGGCCTGTTCGGACTGAGAGTTGTGGTTTTTGTTAACTCTGTTCGCAACACGTTTTGCAGACAGTCTCCACATACGTCGCTGAATTTTGTCATTGTGACAGGTCACGAGATAAGATGTCATAAAAATTAAGATACTTGAAAAAACCACCACATCATGCATGAAGTTTTAATACACTTATTCATTACTACGAAGATACTTCTACAGTCGAGTTAACTTAAGGAAATACCTGATGTTTGGCCGCGCTTTTGACAGCTTTCAACTGCTAAGCGCTTTCGGCTGTAGGGGAAAACAGCAGCCGTCTACAGAGCAATGAAGAGGCATTGCCATAGAGACGTTTACGAAATCGCGTTGTAGACAAGTGAAGCAGCTGTACCCTGCGTACAAAAACTGCCAAGGACCATGTTTATTAATTAGGGTACTGTACTTACACATTTGTACATTATGCATATTTCTTTGTGTGACTGTTTCACAATTTCAAAGATGTTTCCACGAACACATCGAAATGACATTTTCTAGGTGCCGGTACTTCGCTACAAACCCAATTCATTTTTTTGTTTTTGTTTCTTATAGAAAGTGGCAACAGGAATATCTGGCCAATACAGGGTTTTTCGACAAGTTGCAAATAAAAAGATAGAAGAAAGAAACAAAAGCACTAGTACATTCACCAACAGTGCTCCAGACGATTCCCAGAAAAAGATGTGTATTACAAAATAGGTAATATTCTGAAGAAAAAGAAATATTCAGTGACCTGCGATACCATACAGACAATAGGTAAAATCCACAAAGACAAGCAGTCCCCCATGAAGAGAAGTGGTGTCTATAAGGTTAGTACTATGTTGGCTAAGCGTGTAGATGATCTAACATTTTGCGTGGTGTCTGTTTGTTCTAAGTCGTGTCTCCCTACCACTTTCGCGCAACGACGCTCTGAGCGTGTTCTTTACGAAATTGACTAGTTTGAACCTGGGACCTGTTGCTGGTAAGGAGACGCCAGACCACACATGACATGTAGAGTTCAGAAGAGTTCAGTGAGACTAGCGATGATATAGTCAAATACTTAATGATTTCAGCGTCAGCTCCACTGGACTCCCTGTAAGAGAATCTTAATACTAACTAAATTTAGTGGAAGCGGTTCAAGGCTTTCCTATTTTTAGTTAGATGGTAAAATGACGTCGAAAAAGCAGTTAAGTTTGCCACTGAAATTTTTATTCTACTCACAAAACATTGTTTATAAATTGTACTGTTGATAAAAGGAAATATTTTAATACGGGATGATAAAACCAACTGCATTCAACAAAAATGTGAACGAATATTCCCTGAATGGGTTTCCAAGTTCTATAATGGATCGGAGATACCACATCTATAATCTAGGTTTAAATTGAGTTTCATAAAAGAGAAAACTATCAAGAATGGTCTACAGTGACCCTCAATTATCTTTAATTACTTATTTAACTTGTCGTAAATTACAGTGGCTGATGTGGTTTCTCAATAATTATATAACAGAAAAATCATCGCGTATCAGATTTTAACTTCAAGTAGCAAATGTGAATACCACGAAGTTTAATTGATGATCGACACTAGTATTTCGTTAAAAGGGTATGTAACAGATGAGACTTCTGCAGTTCTGAGCGAAGCAACTCCCTCGAACTTATCCTTACTACTGTCTACCGAAGTTGGTTTAAGAAAAAGGTATCTGGCTGTGTTTTCAACTGACCAATCAGCGTCTCAATGTTAACCTTAAGCTCCGCCTACAAAAATTCTGTCTATCCAATGAGAAACGTTATACTTTTCGTGGTGGGGCAATGTTTTTAATATTTGCTACTTAACAGAGACGCGTATAGTCTCACGCTAAAACTTGCAGCTGGTGTGGCCCTTTTAGTGTTATCGTAAGATCTATACTGTTCTTCTGGAGGGCTCTATCTTTTAACATGGGCTGGGAGATGGACCTCTTGGCGGTCGGCCGAAGATGCGGGTGTCCCATTGTCCCGCTCTTATCGTAGGGCCTTCTAGCCTACATGACATGCATTTAGACGTTCTTGTGTTAGTCTGTGGTATTCCATTTGCTCACTCGTTGGTCGTATTACTTTGGTTAATTTAATGTCAGGATTTATTCGGAGCTATGTGACATATTGTCGAATTTGCTATCATCTCGGGATTTTCATGGAAGGTGTTGGATTTGCCTGACACCTTACAATGAGTGTGCACCAGATGAATAGAAGACCGCAGATTTGGAAGCGGCGAAAGACTCCTCCTTAGCGCAGTGTTATCTGGAATGCAGGCACTTATTTAGTAGATGTAGAAATACTGCAGTCTGGGCACAGTGAGCAGGCACTGTCTGTGATTGAATTATTGGGGATCAAGAGGCTAGAACCATGCTGAACAGATACCGAATGATCAGCGTTTTGTTACTCTTCACTTCTTGATACTGCTAATCCTTACTGATTACCCACTGGCATTTTGTTGAGTTGTAACCGAGTGTAAATCGATCTGCACGTGTTTTACTTAGAGGGAAGAAGAGACACACAGTAATCAGTCGCAATACCATTAGTTTTTGTTACTCTTTCAAATCTAGGTTTCGGCTATAAATAGCCATCTTCAGAGCAATGAGTTACAATCTAATAATCTATGACTATGAATGTGATATTTAGTGTATTTAGTATTAGTACTTTATTTCTTTGATGATGGTAAATTATTTGCTGTTGACAGTGTTACCACAATGCACAGGAAAATCTTTGTCAGTAATGCTACATAATGGGCTATTAACCAGAAACCTAGGTTGAAAAAATGAGTGACTTAATAGCAAATAAGTGTCTTTTTTATGTAATTGTGTTTCTTCCAGTACCAGTAGTGATATCAACAGAACATCGAAAGGTGAATGATTTTCACCACAAGGTATCCTCAAGTGAGCCACGTGTGATATTGAACCATATCAAGGTCGATAGTTTCATTAACATAAGGGCAGCTGTTGGAAAATGACCAACAACAATTAGTGATCAAGAATCTTCATAAAAAAACAAGGGAATACATAAACTAGTGACTAACTTGAGTGCGTTGGTTACTTGCCAACTCGAACCTTGTTTAACTGCACGCTGCATCCGACCTCAAGGGAAAACGTAGAATGCACCTGGCCGGCGTGGGCTTCCGATCACTAAAAGATTTTACCGCGACCGTAGTTGACAGTGACGTAACACGATCTAGCTCAGAGAGAGTGAGAGTGAGTGTGTGTGTGTGTGTGTGTGTGTGTGTGAGAGAGAGAGAGAGAGAGAGAGAGAGAGAGAGAGAGAAAATACGACGTTATTAAATTTAAAATTTGATTATGTAGGGCGTTTGAGTGATGTAGAAATAAATGAAACACATTCCTTTCAAGGTCTCATTAAAAGGTGCTTTGTGCTACGATGTTTTCCCTCTTGTTTTTCTCTCATTTTTCTACGATATAGTTGATGACTTCAGACTGAGTGCTGCTTTATCGAATATCCACTTACAGTATCTCAGATGAATCGGATATGCGGTATCGGTTCTATCCACCGCCCACACTTTGTAATACGCGCACCGGCAGCTACGCCGCCGCATTTCCTACAGCCATCACCTCGGCACGAAGCCGCTGGCACATAGATTACGCCGCTGCCAATGAGATGCATGCATCCCCTCCCCGGGGCTCCAGCAGCCTGTGTACTTAAGTTCATGCACTGACCTCATTTTGTATGTTTGCCAGTTTGTATGTTTTCCAGTCACTTTGGACTTTGCGCTGTATGAGAGATTCACGATAAATACAAGCTAAGTGAGAGACCAATGCTGTCAAGTACTCTGCGTTAAGACTGACTTGGGATTCCATCTGGGATAGTGGCCAGAGCTCGACATCTTCTGAATAGACATTGTACTGAAGAGTGACAGATTTATAAATATTTTGTATCTATATATATTTCTGCATCCAAATCTACTGTTAGCAACTGACGCTGCAACTTTAGCAACAAACTTATGTATCATTTCTACTATTTGGTATTAAATGTAGAATTAATTAATATCTGAATTCTTTGATCAAGATCAGCGTTTGTTGCTCGCTCCCGTATCCACTAAAGAACCACACAGCGTGCAAAGGAAGTCACCACAGGACCAGTAAATGATCGCTGTAGCGTTGAATATATACACTGAAAAGCCAAAGAAACTGGTACTACACCGACTTAATATCATGTAGTGTTCCCGCGACCACGAAGAAGTGTCGACTAATATCTGAAGTAGTGCTGGAGGGAGAAGGGACCATGAATCCCACAGGGCTGTTCATAAATCCATAAGAGTACTAGGGGGTGGGGATCTCTTCTGAACAGCACGTTGCAAGGCATTCCAGATATGCTCAATAATGTTCACGTCTGGGGAGTTTTGTGGCCAGCGGAGTGTTCATGGGGCCACTCTGTAGCAATTCTGGGCGACTGGGGTATCGCATTGTCTTTTCTAGAACTGTTCAAGTCCGTCGGAGTGCACAATGGACACGAATGGATGCAAGTGATCAGACAGGTTGCTTGCGTACGTGTGTACATGTGACCTGTCGGAGTCGTATCTAGACTTATCAGCGATCCCGTATAACTCCAACTGCACACGCCCCACACCATTAAAGAGCCTCCACCAGCTTGAACAGTACCGTGGTAACATGCAGTGTCCATGGATTCATGAGGTTGTCTCCATACCCGTCCATCCGCTCGATACAATTTAAAACGAGTCATCAATAGTACAATGTCGATGTTGACGGGCCCAGGCGAGGCATAGAGCTTTGGGCCGTGCAGTCATTAAGGGTACACAAGTGGGCCTTCGGCTCCGAAAGCCCATATAGACGTTGTTTCGTTGAATGGTTCACACGCCGACACTTGTTGATGGCGCCGAGTGGGGTAGCCGCGTGGTCGCAGGCGTCTTGTCACGGTTCGGGCGGCTGCCCCCGTCGGCGGTTCGAGTCCTCCCTCGGCCATGGGCGTGTGTGTGTGTGTGTTGTCCTTAGCGTAAGTTAAAGTTAGATTAAGTAGTGTGTAAGCTTAGGGATCGATGACCTCAGCAGTTTGGTCCGATAAGATCTTACCACAAATTTCCAAACTTGTTGATGGTCCAGCATCAAATCTACAGCAAACTGCGGAGGGGTTGCACTTCTGTCACGTTGAACGATTCTCTTCAGTCGTCGTTGGTCCTTTCTTGCAGGATCTTTTTCCGGCTGTAACGATGTCGGAGATATGATGTTTTACCGGATTCTTGATATTCACGGTACGCTCGTACGGGGATATCCCCGCTTCATCGCTACCTCGGCGATGCTGTGTCCCAACGCTCGTGCGCCGACGCCACAGTCAAACTGATTTACATCTTGATCCGAGACATTGTAGCAGCAGTAACCGATCTAACGACTGCGCCAGACACTTGTCGTCTTATATAACGTTGCCGATAGTAGCACCGTATTCTGCCTGTTTGCATAGCTCTGTATTTGAATACGCGTGCCTAAACCAGTTTCTTTGGCGCTTCAGTGTATTTTATCCAGAGTGTACCTGGACGACCTGTCAGTGTTATAGGAGGAGTCACAAATTATCATCTGATGATAAGAAAGTTTCGTGTAGTTCAGAATGGTATCCGAGGTACATTACCTTTCGTGAACATTAATATCTCATTAGCTGCGTGAGGTTACTGTCCTGCCCACGATACCATTACTGCTCCGAACAGCTGTCGTCCAAATGTCTTTTCTGCGATGAAATATTTATTTGTTACTTCCGTACGAGTGCGACCTACTGCAAGAGCGCAAGTATGAACCGCCAGTTAACTGTTTCATAATAGAGGCACATTCTAATAATAACACAAGTACGCACTAACGAAGAATATGGAAGTTCAGTGTATGTTTATAACTTCTGACTTGTCTTATCGGATAGTACTGACGCTATTACTATTTCAGATAGAACAGACATCAGTTTTTTGTCTGCTGCATTCCACAATGCACTCCGTCGTAGCTCAAATGGTTCAAATGGCTCTGAGCACTATGGGACTTAACATCTGGGGTCATCAGTCCCCTAGAACTTAGAACTACTTAAACCTAACTAACCTAAGGACATCAGACACATCCATGCCCGAGGCAGGATTCGAACCTGTCACCGTAGCGGTCGCGCGGTTACAGACTGAAGCGCCTAGAACCGCTCGGCCACGGCGGCAGACTACGTCGTTAACCAATTTCGGTTCCTCGGGCGCTGCGGAGAGCGTTGCCGGGTAATCCGCCTCTTGCGTTGAACGAGGGCTCCCTGGTTGTGGGGATGATTCCCCTGGTCCGAGTGACGAGTGCAACCAAATGCCGACCCACGTCAACACGGTTCTTGTTCCTTGGTTGGCCCAAAATGGTATTTGGAAGCCGTGTTTCGTCCCGTCTTTGCTTGATCGGGTAGGTGTTGCTTGATTTACAGTCGATGAGGTGAGTCTACAGTACCAAAGTTCATTTTCCTAATGTATGAAGCAGGAGCTAGTTTTGCAGAAGTTTGAAATTCAGATGACACGACGAAGTGTTTTGTTATGGATATGAATTGATATCTGGTCATTACAGTCATTCCTAACTAAACACAAACAAACGTTAAACACACAATTCCACAGTTTCATACCATCGGCGAGATTTTCACATATTTACACTTGAAAATGCACGATGAAAGCTTTCGTTATCGGGACTCGAACACAACACTTAAAACCGTCGCAAAGGGATAAAGTAACGTGAAATCTTCTAATGTAGTACCTCGTTGAGATGGAGTCTTCCACGCTGATTCAGTCACCGCCGATCAGTATCAGCAGAGTAAAATGGGTCAAATGGCTCTGAGCACTATGGGACTTAACATCTGAGGTCATCAGTCCCCTAGAACTTAGAACTACCTAAACCTAACTAACCTAAGGACATCACACACATTCATGCTCGAGGCAGGATTCGAATCTGCGACCGCACCGGTTGCGCGGTTCCGTTAAGCGCCTAGAACCGCTCGGCCACACCGGCCGGCTCAGCAGAGTCGACATACAGCGAAGATCCTCAATAACATGTTCCGCCGTCGAGCCTTCTTGAACCCACGCACTTTTAGAGATTTACCTCATGTCAGTTCTATAACAGTTGGGGCATAAAGTCCATGTCCCGTCAAGAAGTGTGTCACACCTCTTGAGGGATTCATTGCCTCATCTCTCAGTCTCCATATTACACTGGGGTGACAAAAGTCTTGGGATACCTCCTAATATCTAGTCGAACTTCCTTTTCCCTGGCGTAGTTCAGCAGCTTGACGTGGTAGGGACTCAACAAATCGTTGGAAGTCCCCTGCAG
Organism: Schistocerca americana; assembly: GCF_021461395.2. Classification (NCBI taxonomy): domain Eukaryota; kingdom Metazoa; phylum Arthropoda; class Insecta; order Orthoptera; family Acrididae; genus Schistocerca; species Schistocerca americana. Next base: position 691,821,022 of record NC_060119.1, read on the forward strand.
AAATATTGAGCCATGCTGCCTCTATAGCCGTCCAAATTGTTAAAGTGTTGCCGGTGCAAGATTTTGTGCACTTCTTGATTATATCCCATAAATGTTAGATTATATTCATGTCAGGCGAACTGGATGTCGAATCATTCGCTCGACCTGTCCAGAATGTTCTACAAAATAATCGTGAACAATTGTGGACGTGGGACATAGCGCATTGATATTTAAAAAAAAATCCATCATCGTTGTGAACATGAACTCTGCACACGGTCTCCAAGTAACCGAAAACAACAATTTCCAGACAACGATCGGTTCAGTTAGACAAACGGACACGTCCATTCCATGTACACACATCCCGCACCGTTATGGAGCCGTCACCAGCGTGCACATTACCTTGTTGACAACTTGGGCCCATGGCTTCGTGGGGCCTACGCCACACGAACGCTACCACCAGTAGCTGCTAACTGAAATCGGGACTCATGTGACCAGGTCACGGTTACCCAGTTGTCTAGAGTCCAACGGATATGGTCACGACGCCACGAGAGGCGCTGCTGGTGATGTGCTGTTAACACAGGTACTCGTGTCGGCCGTCTGCTGCCATAGCCCGAAACGCCAGATTTCGCCACACTGTTGTAATGGATACGTTCGTCGTACGTCCCACATCATTGATTTGTGGGGTTATTTGCCTCAGTATTGCGTGTCTGTTAGCACTGACAGCCCTTCGCAAACACCGTTCTCTCGCTTGTCTAGTGAAGGTCGTCGGTCAGTTCGTTGTCCGTGGCGAGAGGTAATAAGTGAAATTTGATACTACCGGTACACCATCGATGCTGGTAATCTCAGAATATTGAATTCCTTAACGATTTTTGAAATGGAATGTCCCATGCGTCTAGCTCCAACTATCATTCCGCGTTCAAAATCTGTTAATTCTCGTCGTGCGGCCATAATGACGTCGGATAGCTTTTCAGATGAATCACAGTTCCACCAATGCACTGTCGTTTTATATTTTGTGTACGCGATATTACCGCCACCTGTATATGTGCACACTGTTATCTTCCCGCTTGTAGCATGCATTCCATTAAATTCTTCACTTCGTGTTATTTTTCTTCCTTTAGTCAATACGCAGCCCCTTTTCACGTATTTGGAAATCGAGTGTACATATCCCAAGTGTTACCTGCAACATCTCAACCGACAGTCCCAGACATTCCCGTCAACCAAAGTAGCATTCCTGTTAACTACCCTTGATGGCACTAGGAGCAGAAATCTATGTGTACAAGCAGTCGCACAGTACGTCTACTCGCAGTGAGGATACCGTTATTGTTTGCATTGGTAGTTTGCAACCATAATTACCTAGACATTTTCCAGAATGAGATTTTCACTCTACAGCGGAGTGTGCGCTGATATGAAACTTCCTGGCAGATTAAAACTGTGTGCCCGACCGAGACTCGAACTCGGGACCTTTGCCTTTCGCGGGCAAGTGCTCTACCAACTGAGCTACCGAAGCACGACAGGTACGACTCACGTGCTTCGGTAGCTCAGTTGGTAGAGCACTTGCCCGCGAAAGGCAAAGGTCCCGAGTTCGAGTCTCGGTCGGGCACACAGTTTTAATCTGCCAGGAAGTTTCATATCAGCGCACACTCCGCTGCAGAGTGAAAATCTCATTCAGGAAACATCCCCCAGGCTGTGGCTAAGCCATGTCTCCGCAGTGTCCTTTCTTTCAGGAGTGCTAGTTCTGCAAGGTTCGCAGGAGAGCTTCTGTAAAGTTTGGAAGGCAGGAGACGAGGTACTGGCAGAAGTAAAGCTGTGAGTACCGGGCGTGAGTCGTGCTTCGGTAGCTCAGTTGGTAGAGCACTTGCCCGCGAAAGGCAAAGGTCCCGAGTTCGAGTCTCGGTCGGGCACACAGTTTTAATCTACCTAGACATTTTGTTGATCACGTTTCTGTCTCCCTTGCTCTTTTCTTCAGTATATGCACTACAGTTCCGTCATTCGTCCAAAAAGAGGCCAAGGTATCTGGTAACGGACTTTCTCTTTACGGACCTGTTTCTTAATTTCATGATCGAGTCTCTTAAAAGATTTCCTTTTAAAATACTTATGTGGTCTTTCCAGGTGCATATATCAGAAGTAGCATATCCTAGAAGACTGAACCACTTGTGCATTGCGGGATTTCAAATAATAAATGTGACCCTCAACTACGTACCCTCAGACTCAGAGTGGAAATATTAAAAGTTTTGGCTGGTTTCGTTGTCTAGGGGCTGGGATACGTAGTTGCCGGATTGGATTGGATTGTTTGGGGGAGGAGACCAGACAGCGAGGTCATCGGTCTCATCGGATTAGGGAAGGACGGGGAAGGAAGCTGGCCGTGCCCTTTCAAAGGAACCATCCCGGCATTTGCCCGGAGCGATTTAGGGAAATCACGGAAAACCTAAATCAGGATGACCGGACATGGGATTGAACCGTCGTCCTCCCGAATGCGAGTCCAGTTTGCTAGCCCCTGCGCCACCTCGCTCGGTCGTAGTTGCCGCATTATAAGCCAAATACTACTGAGTCTACGGTATACAATATGAATATACATATTACTCGAATGGTCGAAGGTTCCTATCACTCGGAAACTTGAAGAAATGGGGCATCACACAAGGCGGAGACACATTGTGTGAGTTTGGAGATGAACAAACTACAAGCCATCTCCTTAGGTGTCGTCTCTGCCCATACTCTTGTACAGGACTGGAACTAGCCTTGGCTTATAGCAACGCATTCAATGTTGCCAAATACTGGACACAACTAGTGTAAATCTGTTTATTATGTAAAAATTGATTTCTTACTCCGTGCGTATTATGTAAACATTGATTTCTTACTATTGTGTGTATTATGTAAATATTGATTTCTTATTCTTTTTCCCTATGTGTTCATTTTATTACGTTCATATGTCTTTGGATTACTCATGTATTTTTTTTTAAATCAGCACAGTCTGTGACCTGGTACTTCTGACACGAATAAACAATAAATAATAAAACTCGGAAATTGCGAATTTTGAATGTAACATAGAAATTTATAAATGAAAGGTTGCAATTAAATAAAATCAGCATGTACCATTTTAACGACTTTAAATGATGAGTACGATAGCAGAAGTACCTTTAAGAATGCCATTTATTACTGTAAAACATTTATTGGTGTCGATTGTCCAGAAATTAAATAAAATATATGTTGAATAACAGGGGAAAAATAGATTCCTAGTTCACGTAATTAGTTACGAGCAACAAAATAGCTCGTGAGATATTCACTTCTAAATGCATAGTACGACTTCACTGCAGAAGCCATGGAAATCTCACAAGTGCACAAGTCGGCAGTACGAAATATTTCTATCTCCCGCGACCACGCGCTAACTGCTCAACACTCTCCAAGTATTTCCTGCGACCGTCCATCGCGCCTTCCCGTCCAGCTTTCCGCCGTGTCCTCTGCGACCCGATGCTCCTCCCCCACTTCCATACAGTCTCTCCGTTGACTTCGGTAGTCGTCTACCATAGTAACGACCGCTGTGATCGGCTAGAGTGTTCCCGCCATGTCTCCAAGCCAATGCACACTCACAAACATATTGAAATACATACGAAATACTGGGTTTACATTTAAAAAAACTTGAAATTAAATAAATATTCCTAGGGCTGGACCATAAACACACTCTAACACACATTATTAAATACATCAACAAATTAAATAAACATATATCAAAGGAATAGAAGCAAAAGTAGGCCAGTAGTCTAATATCTCTGCGCCTTCTAAAACACAGTAAATATTTGACCAATTTCTTCATGAGTAGTACATATCGGATATAAACAAAGACATAGACGAATAAATATATATTTATAAGCATGCTGCTACCGTTTTTTCGTGTAACTGGAGTACTTATGGCCTGATGCGGTCAATAGTAATCGACCACTTTGACCTCCAATAACTCATGTACTATTCAAATTACATGCCTGTAATTCAGATCAATTTGAGTTTACACTAATAGCTTTCTAAAGACATGTCGATCGACAAAATCGAATCAACCATTTAAATTCTGGAAATTCGTTGCTGGGTGTTACTTGTATAATTTAGTCAGAAACTAAACTTTGAGCTAATAAAGATATTGAAAATCTGATTACACCATCAGAATCGTCCTGCAAATAATGGTAATGTACATGTTTCTTTGTAAGGTATCATGATTCCTCTGGCTATTATTAATTTCTTCATGAACTGTGAAATGTGTGCCACTATGGTTTCACAAAGTCCGCCATCTTTGGCACTCCCAGCATACAAATCTCCTTCATCGACACGAAGCACAGTGCTCGACACAGCATCAACATGGAATTTCCAGCCATGCAGTCGGCGTGGACCACGTGCTGGGCGACCCCACTTGCTCCGGCTAATGTTCAGCACCAGGCGGTTGCTGACGAGCCCCGGCTTGCCGAGCGGCCCGTGCGGCCTCGCCAACGCCAAACTTAGAATATTTTCAGGGCGCCCCAAATCGCCCGTTACCTCACAGGATTCCTGTGGGCAACCTTTTGAAATTTCTTTTGCTAGAATCTCTCCTGGACACGACAGAATTGATCTCTGTTTTTGCAATACTTCTTGCAACACTTGTATAGTGTTTGAGGGCTGTCCAAGCTTCTCAGGTGATCAAACAATCCGGCATTACCTACCTTCATGGTTATAATATAATTATACTGACAGTTTGTAAGCCCCATTGCGTTATTTACAGTGTTTTACGTTGACTTCCCACTTCTGAACCCATACTGTTGGGAATTCATTACCTTAAGAATGCTTTTGTCCTGTGGTCTACCGCATAGCAACTTCTCCTGCACTTTCCCTAAGGTATAGAGAAGTAAGTTGGTCTGTAGACTTTGGCTGGGAGAATATTGTCTTCATCATTTTTCAAAATGACGCTTGATTTCTTCCAAATAACTGGTATTCTTCTCTGCAATAAACATTCGTTATAGAGCTGGCTCAAATATAAATCAATATGTGTATGAAGGGCATGTAGAACTTCAACAGGGATGCCGTCAGAAGTCTGCGAGTTATTTATTTCTAGTTTCGGGACTCATTTGGTCACCTACTCTTCTGAAAACGGAAGAACTATCTTCACTGTACGCTTCACTACCTTTTTCTCGCGGTTCTCTGTGTTCATCAAATTCATCCTCAATGTCGTCTAGAGAGAGAGAATCCATCAGTAATTACTGTGCAAATTGCCGCCAGTTTTCTGCCATGTTGCCATCTTCAGGTTTTGTGGGAGGTTCTGTCTTTCGACAGACGATTTTATACGGTACACTCCATGCGTCAAGATGTAGATTCTGTGCCAAGAATCGCTTCCAGCCCTCTCTTCTAAGCTTCCGCAGGCGGTCTTTAAATTGCTGCCTCAGGTTCCGCAATCTGGGAGTGCTTTTTTCTGCAGTGCGGCGGTGGAATCCTCTTGTTCTTTTAACTTTTGTTCTTAGTCTTTTGAGAATCTCGTTCCATGGTGCTTGTGAATTCCAGTCTGTTTATTTTATGGCTGGTATTGCACCTTTCTCGGCCGTTCGCATTGCAGGGAGGAACTGTTGAAGTTTTGCCTCCACGTTTTCATCTACTAGTGTTCGTTCTTCCCACGCGCTATACGAGATTGGAATAATAGAGAATTGTGAAAGTGGTTCGATGAAAGGGTGGTTCGATGAAAGGTGGTTCGATGAACCCTCCGCTAGGCGTTTAAATGTGATTTGCAGAGTATCCATGTAGATGTAGATGTACTGCCATCGTGTCCAGACAGCCGAAAATACTCCTCAGATGATTGAAAACTGCTTTCCTTACCGTGTTTTTAACGTACATGATGCATCGTCCTCTCTGAGTTCATTTCTACAGGGTCAACTGTAAAGATTATGTCCGCCTGCTTAGCTCGGTGGTACCGTGCTTGCCTCCCATGCAGGCGGGCCCGGGTTCGATTCCCGCCGGATTGGAGATTTTCTCCGCTCGAGGCTGAGCGTTGTGCTGTCCCCATCATCATTTCATCCTCATCACCGGCGCAAATCGCCCAGTGTGGCATTGAATGAAATAAGATATGCTCCTGACGGCAAACTTCCTCAGATGGCGCTTCCCGGCTAACGATGTCATACGCTCATTTCATTTCATTTTTTTGTAAAGATTATAACATTGTGGTCATCGTGGTGAGACCTGTTTCAGCACTCCAGCTTCTGGTCTTCCCGACTGCATGTTCGTAAACTGTTGTGGCGTTGATATTTGATTGCAAAAAGGTTCAAATGGCTCTGAGCACTATGGGACTTAACATCTGGGGTCGTCAGTGGCCTAGAACTTAGAACTACTTAAACCTAACTAATCTAAAGACATCACACGCAGCCACGCCCGAGGCAGGATTCGAATCTGCGACCGTAGCGGTCGCGCGGTTCCAGACTGAAGCGCCTAGAACCGCTCGGCCACGCCGGCCGGCTATTTGATTGCACGCCAATCCTTCATACATATGGAGGAAATTTCCACTTCCGTTTGCCACTACTACGTTTAATTCCTCTGTGGCTTCCTGTAGGATTTTGCCTATTTCATCCTGCATTGGACTAAACGATAATGGTAACTTAGTGTTCGGGTTCATTGTATAGATTGGTGGATTCTATTGATCACGGTGCAATATGGGCACCTTTCCTGATGTCAAATGCTATTAAACCAAGCGATGTAACGAACTACATGTACATCTTCTTAGTATAATATGCTATATTTCTTAGGGGAAAAACTTTAAACTATGTAGTAAGACATCCTACAAACTGGGTTAGTAGGTAGGAATTTCGATCAAAATTGAATAAAACCCACAGCATGAGGTAAAGAAAACTTTATAAATTTTCCTTTCTGCTCTTTTGTTCATATTGTGTGCCTCAGCGCCGATAGCAGGTCTGATGGGGCAAGGTGGAGTGCGTTTACACATCCTTGCGGATTTGTTGTGAGTTCAGTATTGTCCTTGGTATTTTTTCCCTTCTGCTGCTTAGTACTTTATCTACTCTTTCATTGTCCTGTTTACTCTCAGTTAAAATTGTACAACGCCGTGTACTCTGTCCCAGTTTTTGTGTTGTGCTTGTGCAGACTCAGGAATTTAAGTTGCATCGGAATCTCTTCTGCTGACATGTTCACGATATCACATTATATCTTATTGTACCTTACTGTAACCTTTCTGAATGTGCAACGTACGTTTCCAGTTTTGATAACTGATTTGATGACTGAAAGGATAAGTGTCTGTGTGAGTGAATCGAGAGCGATAGTACGAACGGGAGGAACATATGCACAACCTTTCCCCATAAGAATACAGTTAAGGCAGGAAGATGCGCCGTCATGTACACTGTGTTCTCACACTGGAGAAAGTTATAAGGAAGAGCAAAGTTGAATGGTGTAATGGCCTACGAATCCGAGGTGGTAGGCTTCAGACATTTACTTATGCAGACGTCATAGCGTTAGTGAGCGAGAGCGAACACGATCTCGAAAAGATATGCGAAAGCATCGCTATAACAGCAAGCAGAGCAGGACTACCCACCAATAAACAAAAACCAGAGCATATGCAGGTAGGCAGAACTAAATACGCTCAAGACAACATTACAATTGACGAAGAGAAGTTAAAGTATATTGATGAGAGCAAGTACCTGCGGAGTTGCTACAACTTTTATAATCAGCTACCCATAGACGTAAATAAAAGAATTTCTACTGGCTGCAGATTTCTGTATCCCATCAGAGGTACTTTTAACTCTAAAGCCATACACTATGTGATCAAAAGTATCCGGAGACCTAGCTGAAAATGATTTACAAGTTCGTGGCGCCCTCCATTGGTAATACTGGAATTCATTATGGTGTTGGCTCCCCCTTAGCCTTGATGACAGCTTCCACTCTGGCAGGCATGATTTCAGTAAGGTGTTAGAAGGTTTCTTGGGGAATGGCAGCCCATTCTTCACTTAGTGCTGCACTTAGGAGAGGTATCTATGTCGGTCGGTGAGGCCTGGCACGAAGTCGCTGTTCGAAACATCCCAAAGGTGTTCTATGGGATTCAGGTCAGGACTCTGTATATACTAGTCCATTACAGGGATGTTATTGTCGTGTAACCACTCCGCCACCGGCCGAGTATTATAAACTAGTGCTCGATCGTGTTGAAAGATGAAATCGCCATCCCTGAATTGCTCTTCAACAGTGGGAAGCAAGAAGGTGCTTAAAATATGAATGTTGGCCTGCGCTGTGATAGTTCCACGCAAATAACAAGGTGTGTAAGCCCCCTCCATGAAACACAGGACCACACCATTACACCACAACCTCCGAATTTTACTTTTGGTACTACACACGCTGGCAGATGACGTTCACTGGGCATTCATCATACCCACACTATGCCATCGAATCGCCACATTGTGTACCTTAATTTGTCACTCCACACAATGTTTTTCTTCTGTTCAGTCGTCCTATGTTTACGCTCCTTACACCAAGCGAGGCTTTGTTTGGGCTTTACCGGCGTGCTGTGTGGCTTATGAGGAGCCACTCGACCATGAAATCTAAGTTTGCTCACCTGCCGCCTAACTGTCACAGTACTTGCAGTGGATCCTGATGTAGATTGGTCTGGATGGATGTCTACCTATTACACCTTACGACCGTCTTCAACTGTCGGCGGTCTCTGTCAGTCAACAGACGAGGTCGGTCTGTATACTTTTGTGCTGCACGTGTCCCTTCACGCGTTAGTTGGTTGGGTTGTTTCGGGGAGGAGACCAGACCGGGAGGTCATCGGTCTCATCGGATTAGGTAAGAACAGGGAAGGAAGTCGGCAGTGCCCTTTCAAAGGAACCATCCCGGCACTTGCTTGGAGCGATTTAGGGAAATCGCGGAAAACCTAAATCAGGATGGTCGGACGCGGGATTGAACCGTCGTCCTCCCGAATGCGAGTCCAGTATGTCCCCTCACGTTTCCACTTCACTATCACCTCGGAAACAGTGGACCTAGGGATGTTTGGGATTGTGGAAATCTGGTGTACAGACGTATGACACAAGTGATACCCAATCACCAGACCACGTTATAAGTCTGTGAGTTCCGCGGAGCTCCCATTCTGCTCTCTCACGATGTCTAATGACTACAAGGTCGCTGATGTGGAGTACCTGGGAGTATGTGGCAGTACAATGCACCTCATATGAAAAGCGTATGTTATTTGGGGTGTCCGGATGCTTTTGATTTCATAGTGTAGCGCATCCTGCGAAAATGAAGATCTACGATAACGTTATATGTACCATTATCCTCTGTGGTTCAGCAAGCTGGACACTATCTAAAAGGGAGCTACAAAAGTTTCTAATGTTTGAAAGAAAAGCGATGAGAAGAATATGGGACCCGGTGAGAGAGGGAGATATTTTGGAAGCAAGAAAGAATTACGAAAATTATCAGATCATAACCCGACCCGGAGTTTTACAATATCAAAAGAGCCTAAAAATCCAAAGGGCAGGTCACATAATCCGTACACCAGGGAACCAACTTTCTAAGCAAGCTTTCATTGTCCTCATTACAACAAAACGATCCCTGCATAGGACAAGACAAAAGTGGGAAGAAGTCGTAAAGAAGGATGTAGAACTTCGAATGAAGACCATTGGGAGGAAACTACAACAAATAGAATTCAATGGCGTGCCGAGTGATCATTAACCCAGCGGGTGATCTACAGTGCCTGCATCCGCTGGATAAGTAAGTAACTTATATCGCTTCCACTCATATTCATGGCTCCGTTGTGAATGACTTTCCTCCGTCCGAGTAGCAGCACAACTAGTACAACATTTTTTTTTAATTATTATTTTCTGTTAGAAACTTCGCGGCCTCTCTGTATCTCGCTTACTCTTAGAAGGAAATTTCTGCCGCCTACACTTTCTGCAAGTTTTCTTCTCGTCTAGTAGTGCTCTGTTAGCAGATATTACTGGTATTTTACCTATAATAGATACGTAGGGTAAGTCTGTCCAGTACCATCTGATGTATTGGGCAGTCATTTCGATCTGCGTTACACGACCACAGAACAGAGAGTACATAGACCGGAAAGTCGTCTGCCATCCATGCTCCAAATTTCAGTGTGCATGCGAAAAGTCTGCCACGGAGTGTCTGTGTCTGTAGTCAAAGGAGAACGGATACGTTTTGTATATTTTATTATTTACGCATTTTAGCTGCTGACCTACCTACAGGTAAACAGCTGTTTGATGTACTTTTTAAAGATAGAAATAAACTGGTTGACAATTTCTAAGAAACAACTTATATTTGCTGTGAAACAACTGCCAGTTGTTAGCGAACAGTCGACAATTTCTACGGATGAGTGCTAGTTAAATGCAATGTAGAGGGCGGAATGCAACGAACTCTTTCCACGAACGCTCTGTATGCATTCGACCGTTCATGCGGTACGGTGTTTCACGAAGGTTGTTGCGGAACCGGTTAGTGGTACGGCAAGATGTCTGCAAGACATCATTTGAGTGCTTACGATCGTGGTGGAGCAGGTGGACGGCTCAAAGCCGGCCAATATGTCACAACTGTGGCCACAGCAATGGGTGTGGCCAAAAGTATCAACGCGCGATTAATGAAGCCAGGAGAAAATTGAAACGGTATGCGAAAGCATGCCGCTGATCGTAGACAAACCACCTCGCCGCAAGAGGATCGATACGAAGCCCTAATGGCAAAAACTAACAGTCGTCTCACCCTTCGGCAGAAAGCTGCAGGCGTTGAAACCGCTAGGGTACACGTGCTTCTGACAGAGCCATTTTGCGGAGATTAAATTATGCTGGTTTCTATGCATCCCACTTCGACCACGCCATCGTCGAGAAGGAGTTCGTTGGGGTAAGAAGCGGGCTGGGTGGGGCAGATGTAGTGGTACAGAGTGATGGACGAATTCTGCTTCACTGTGGCACGTCATTTTGGCCAACAGTTAGTGCCGAGACAGAGAGAAACACGTTACTTATCACAGTATGTTAACGTACGACATCGACATGGCCTAGGTGTTATGGTGTCGGAGGCATTATGTACCATAGCCGAACACCGCTGCTTATCTTTACGGGGAATTGCAGAGAGATCATTCTGGATCATGACCGTCTGTTTAGGGAGGTGCAGTAGGTCCCGAATTTCTGTTTATGGGCGACAATGTCCACTCACGCAGGACCGCTGAGGTATCGAAACACTGGAAAGTGAAGATATTGAACGTATGGAATGGCCTACATACTCCCCAGACTTTTTTTCAACCTGTGTCCTCAGTTATTATCTGTATGTTTTCCGGTCTGTATCTTCCCAACAGCTTTTACCCTCTACAGTTCTTTCTAGTGCCAAGGATGTTATTCCCTAATGTTTTAACAAATGTCCTACCATACCGTCCCTTCTCGTTTTCCATATATTTCTTTTCTTGCCGTTCTGCGTAAAATTTCCTCATCGCTTACCTTACCAGTACAGCGTGAATAACAAACGCAATATGTCCATTAGTGCCCGAGGGGGCACATTCCTTACTGAGCGAGCGATATGGACGTTATATTGCGAGTTTGACCTGTGTCATACATGAACATTATTTATGACTGTAGTCTTGCTTTTCTGTGTGGTGAAACACGCACCAATTTGTTCCTTAACAAGTGTCAGCAGTGTACAAAAGGAACAGTAGTAAGAGAAAATATCACACAGGGGAGTAACGAGTGGTTCCCACAAAGCGTCTAATAGCAGCATGTCATAAAAGTGAGATTTCAGATTTTATTGCTGTAAACAGTAAAAATTCATTAAACTGTAAAAAATACTTTATGTAAATGAAGCAAAGCTGTATCAACTCCATGAGTTAGTTTTTCGTTACAGGTTTTCCCCTTTCCTCCAAAAAATTAAAAACGACTTGTATCGCATTTGCACATCTCCTTCAGTACTATGTGTAATACATCTCATTCGATTCTGAGGAAAATATTTGGTGCATATATTTGATTTCTTTCGTATCTTACAGCTTCATATCACAGATCGATGGTGAAGTGTGTATTTTTTCGATATTGGTCATAGCTACTGGGAGACTTAGTTTCCAAGTAATCTCCAGGACAAAATTTGAAGGGTTTTCAGTGAAAAACGTGGTCACTGACTACTTTACTTCTGGTTCATTTTAGGTGGTACGTTACTCATTATTAAGTGTAGCTAACATATCGAAATTGTTTTTAAAACTAGAAGAAAGGCTACATCTCACTACACCCTGAAGAAAATAGAAGTCGAAGTTTTTCGTTTGAATGCACAACCTGACAGCACCAAGTGATAGTAGCCTGCAGTTCCGTCGTGAAGAGTTCGTGTTAGTAGAAGCGCATTTCTCAAATTAGTGGTCGTGACCTATTGCAGTACTAACTTCTGGAAGAAAATGATGAAGTAAAAGACATTGCACACAAATAGTCACATAATGGAACAGCTGAAACGCATGTCACATTTAGGAGAATGCTTGACAAAAGTTTCTTCGCGACACTTACCAATCGTCGTCTACAGAGGGGCGCACTAAACATCGGCCCCGAGTACTGACTGCTCGCCAGTTACGCACGGATTGCTGCCCGCCACCAGCAGATACAACAAGAAATAGTAAACATGTAATAACAGAGAAAAAAATAAGCTATTGCGAAGCTCTGTATGTACTGAATTCATGTCAATTGGCGGGCGACAACGAGCCATCTAGTGCTCGAGACCGGTTTTCCGTGTGCCACCCAGTATTACGCGAATACGACTCATATTACGCAGTATGTTAGTGTGAACTTATATGTCTGGGCCTGATACAGAACATTTGTATAATTAAATATCTATAAACTAAATCCGTGTAATCAAATTTTAATGCAGCATACTGTCTTCATTTAAAGTAAAGCCTATGCGATACTTTCAGGTTGAAAACATGGTTGAAAACTACAGCACTGAGACAAACGCTAAAAACCCGTATTACAAAAAAAAAAAAAAAAAAAAAAGGCTTCATTGTCATCAGAAGCTAAAAACAGTGGCAGTTTACAGCTCGTGAGTGTGAACAGCAATCAATTTAAAAGTTTATCTAGCTTATGTGATTATTTTTTAACTAAAGATTTATCACCAATTGTTTCATTTCGTAAAAGTTTACTTAGTGAGATTAGGACTACTTCCATAAAATGTTTTCGCAGTTGCGAAAACGAACAACCATCGGCTCTACAAGGTAATTGCGACGACGCCATTACCTTTTGAGTCATTGGAGTCATTGCTTAGGGGGGTTTGGAGGCAAAGTGAGCAGCGTCCGCACGCGAGGCCTGGCCACCATGTCCCGTTCTCTACAGCAGAACCAAGAAGTGTGGAGTGCATAGGGTCAAAGAGGACCAAAAGTATCACCACAAATGTGTTGTAAAAGGTCGTGCTATGGCATGCCACATAATGCAAGTGAAGGCCAGTCGTCGTCGACTACCAAACAGGAAAAAAGTCAAAAGAGGTCGTCCCGTTACGACATGAGGACTTTCTATGATGCTCTTCGCTGCGGAGTTGTCGATGCATGCGTCTTGTTGTATCAGTGTGGTTAAGGTTGGTAGTTCAGTCTTCACAATAAAAAGGAGCTGGTGTTTCAACTTCTCCTATCATGGATAAGCCAGCTGCGATGTGGGTTATGGAACGCACTCCGAAGAAAATTTGAAAAGTATTGTTGGTACTTAGGTTTCGGTAAGTTCGCACAGTGTGATTCGTTTAAGTAGTGCCCAACCTAGAGGACTGTTTTCCCAGTGTCACCAAACAAGTAGTGGACGGCGTGACCGCGTATCCACGTCACAGAAGTCGTTTTTGCTCTCGGAAAATACATCTCATCCGGGAAAAGAGGATCGAGCGGGGTGGCGCAGTGGTAGCACACTGGACTCGCATTCGGGAGGACGACGGTTCAATCCCGTGTCCGGCCATCCTGTTTTAGGTTTCCCGTGATTTCCCTAAATCGTTTCAGGCAAATGCCGCGATGGTTCCTTTGAAATGGCACGGACGATTTCCTTCCCCATCCTTCCCTTTTCCGAGCTTGGGCTCCGTCTCTAATGACCTCGCTATCGACGGGACGTTAAACACTAAGCCGGCCGGGGTGGCTGAGCGGCACTAGGCGCTACAGTCTGGAACCGCGCTACCGCTACGGTCGCAGCTTCGAATCCTGCCTCGGGCATGGATGTGTGTGCTGGCCTTAGGTTAGTTAGGTTTAAGTAGTTCTAAGTTCTAGGGAACTGATGACCTCAGAAGTTAACTTCCATAGTGTTCAGAGCCATTTGAACCATTTTTGTTAAACACTAATCTCCTTCTCCTCCTCCTCCTCCGGGAAATGAGGCGACTGTGCTGTTATCCGGTTGGGTGTCGCTTGTGTGAGGAAAGCTAACATCTGGCGCACCGAAATCTGGCGCAAAATCCAAAGAGATTCTGGTCGTATGTGACGTACGTTAGCGGCAAGAAACAATCAATGCCTTCTCCGCGCGATAGCAATGGAGATACTACCGAAGACAGTGCTGCCAAAGCAGAGTTGCTAAACATAGCCTTCCGAAATGCCTTCACAAAAGACGACGAAGTAAATATTCCAGAATTCGAATAGAGAACAGCTGCCAACATGAGTAACGTAGAAGTAAATATACTTGGAGTAGTGAAGCAACTTAAATCACTTAATAAAAGCAAGTCTTCTGGTCCAGGCAGTATACCAATTAGGTTCCTTTCGGAGTATGCTGATGCATTAGCTCCATACTTAACAATCCTATACAACCGTTCGCTCGACGAAAGATCCGCACCCAAAGACTGGAAAGCTGCACAGGTTACACCAATATTCAAGGAAGGTAATAGGAGTAATCCACTAAATAACAGGCCCATATCGTTAACGTCGTATGCAGCAGCATTTTGGAACATATGTTGTGTTCGGACATTATGAATTACCTCGAAGGAAACGGTCTATTGACACACAGTCAACATGGATTTAGAAAACATCGTTCCTGCGAAACACAACTAGCTCTTTATTCACGTGATGTGTTGAGTGCTATTGACAAGGGATTTCAGATCGATTCCGTATTTCTGGATTTCCGGAAGGCTTTTGACACTGTACCACACAAGCGGATCGTAGTGTAATTTCGTGCTTATGGAATATCGTCTCAGTTATGTGACTGGATTCGTGATTTCCTGTCAGAGAGGTCACAGTTCGTAGTAATTGACGGAAAGTCATCGAGTAAAACAGAAGTGATTATAGGCGTTTCCCAAGGTAGTGTTAAAGGCCCTTTGCTGTTCCGTATCTATATAAACGATTTGGGAGACAATCTGAGCAGCCGTCTTCGGTTGTTTGCAGATGACGCTGTCGTTTATCGACTAATAAAGTCATCAGAAGATCAAAACAAACTGCAAAACGATTTAGAAAAGATATCTGAATGATACTAAAAGTAGGTGACCCTAAATAACGAAAAGTGTAAGGTCATCCACATGAGTGCTAAAAGGAACTCGTTAAACATCGGTTACACGATAAATCAGTCAAATCTAAAGGCCGTAAATTCAACTAAATATCTAGCTATTACAATTGCGAACAACTTAAATTGGAAGGAACACATAGAATATGTTGTGGGGACGGCTAACCAAAGACTGCGTTTTATTGGCAGGACACTTAGAAAATGTAACAGCCCTACTCTAAGGAGACTGCCTACACTACGCTTGTTCGTCCTCTTTTAGAATACTGCTGCGCGGTGTGGGATCCTTACCAGATAGGACTGACAGAGTACATCGAAAAAGTTCAAAGAAGGGCAGCACGTTTTGTATTATTGCGAAATATGGGAGAGAGTGCCACAGAAATGATACAGGATTTGGGCTGGACATCGTTAAAAGATAGGCGTTTTCCATTGCGACGGAATCTTCTCACGAAATTCCAATCACCAACTTGCTCCTCCGAATGCGAAAATATTTTGTTGGCACCGACCTACATAGGGAGGAATGAAACACCACGATAAAATAAGGGAAATCAGAGCTCGTATGGAAAGATATAGTAGTTCATTGTTCCCGCGCGCGATACGAGATTGGAATAATACAGAATTGTGAAGGTGGTTCGATGAATGCCAGCCACTTAAATGTGATTTGCAGAGTATCCATGTAGATGTAGATGTAGATGTAGATGTACATTCACCGATCTGCAGGCAAGGCGATGATCGTCAGTGTCAATCGCTCCACGGGTGACAATCCGCGAGGTAGATTTGATGTAGGCGAGACTAGCCTTCCAGCTTCGCGCTACAGTTACTTTCGAACCGGACAAAATGTCCATATCAAGAGTGGCGGCGCTCACCGACTAACAAGGAACACGCAGCTCTATATGGGGGTATTTCCTTTCAACCCCATTCGATATCCTACTCAGTTGAAGATCGTTGTTTATCGCCCTCGACAATGAACCGTTCTGGCTATTCGTGCACAACACACGGCCGGACTCAAACTTCCATGTGTCGTCGTTCCTGGGTCACAAACTGTACTCGCACGCTCATTATGTAATTCCCTTAGAGGGGAGGACATTTCAATTGAAAGTCGCTGCTGACGTTGCTTGTAACACGTTTAATGATGTAAGGATCAGGCAAAAAAATTTGCAGCAAATAAACAAAACAACAAATGATAAAAACGATAGTGCAGTGCCTGCGTTTTTAAGAAGAATGACGGAACGTTCCTTCGGACACGCGTGCCTGCATGCATCGTAAATTACTTCTGTTTCGTAAGATTGTCCATTTTACGCTAAACAGCTATCGTTTCGAGTTTACTTTGAAAGTTGGGCGTCAATGATTCTCCTGTGTGCATACATAGACTTTAAGTCTGAGATATTTTCGCTTGTAGCAGCGAGTGAACAGTTGTCGAGGAGAGTCGGAAGAGGTCGGACGCAGCGAGCGATGGAGAGAAGCAGCGCGACATGAGAGGTCGCATCCTGCCGTGATCGTGCTAGTAGCGCCGGAGGAGACTTTGTGTTAATTGCGGAGTTTTTGGTAATTTGCGTTTTTGGTGCATGTATTTGCTGGTTGCTTGCGCACTGGAGGGATTTTGTTGGATTTGTGTATGCATACACTGAGAGTAATGTTGGTATCTTTGTTGTGGCCAGAAACGTGTTTATTGAGTATAGACATTATGGAATAATTAAAAGTCTGTGTAAAATTTCCCAGTGTTTAAACAATGTATTGCAAATGTAATGGACTATAGAATTTATTGCTTTCTTTCATTTTTTTACACCGTTTAAAGGCTAGTTGACCAAACCCCTCCAGATCATTCAATTTATATGTATAAAAATATGGCAGTAATTGTTGCAATTAGTCTATGCATTGTACTCTGCATGGATCGCAGTACTGCTTTTAAAATATTTTATCATGTTGCTGATCACGCAGTTGCAGCGGCAAGACGGGGTATGCTGTCTGTTGCGTACAGGAGCATTGCAGAACAGTTGTCAGGAGACGTTAGAGAACTTTTTAAAAACTCGCTAAGTGTCGATTTCCTTATAATTGCTAGGAGGAGTAATTTCTTTTTGTTCTCAATCGGAATTCCATTATTGTCAGAGTTCAACTTCACATATTTCCGTACGTCTTTTAAAATATTTATGAATACCGTAAACCGAGGTTACTTTGCACTTCAGGGGTAGCTTTGCACCAATTTTAGAAATTGTAAGACTCTAGTGGTGTCTGAGGGAACGAAATCCATTTGTTTTCCCCTTTTCTTTGATTGATGGCATGCAAATGCTTTATGTTAGCTGTAATCACCGACAATGAGCATCTTTATGCACCTTCATTGTTGGAGTTAGTGAATACGTGTATCTAGTGAGTGTGATGTAAGAGAAGTTAATTATCTTCAATCACAATCAGCGTGCATTAGAAGTAGGTAAAATTCATATCAAACTACTTCTTATTTATTTATTTATTCACAGTGTCTGGTATAGTTTGTTAATCTAATGTCAAAGTATTTCCTGTCAGAGAACAATATGGTCACCAAGACAGATTTGAGGCTAATATGGGGTTACTTTCCACCAGTTATTGAAATTAGATTATGTTATGTTATGTTATGTTATGTTATTAAATTATGTCATTAGCA
This sequence comes from Schistocerca americana, assembly GCF_021461395.2. Classification (NCBI taxonomy): domain Eukaryota; kingdom Metazoa; phylum Arthropoda; class Insecta; order Orthoptera; family Acrididae; genus Schistocerca; species Schistocerca americana. The sequence goes on from NC_060119.1 coordinate 691,839,025, forward strand.
TTAGAGAAATATCCTAATATACTAAATTGTATTATTTAAATTATGTGAATTATTTAGATTTGTTTTCTGTTTCTCATTTCAGTCATGCCAAGGGTATGCAAACGCTGCTTAGGTTCCAGACCGTATAATAACTATTCACAAGAAAAAATGGAAGTGTGTCTTGAAGCAGTGACAAGTGGAAAAATGACCCAGAGAGCCGCTGAAGCTTATTTCAAAATTTCCAGGCTGACAATTATAAACTGAAGAGTAAACATTCCAAGAAGCCAGGAAAACCAACATGTTTTTTCATCTCAAGCAGGAGAAACATTTGTTGATTGTGTTATAAAATTGAGTAATTTTGGGTTCGCAATCGATGAATTCGACCTGAAGCATATTGTTAATTATTATTTGCAAGCCAGGGGAAGGCGTATAACCCAGTTCAAGAACAACTTGCCTAGTAATGATTGGATTAAATCTTTTATGAAACGGCATCAGTGCTTGTCTGCCCGCTTTGCTGCAAATATAAGGGAACACAAGAGCTGGAATCAGTGAACAAGTTCTGCAAGGTTATATAAGAAACTTGAACGAAGTTGTGAAAAATGTTTCAAAATAAAACATCTGGAAGTGTGATGAGACGAACTTGAGTGATAATGCTGGTCAGAAGAAAGTGCTTACCAAGAGGGGAATGAAATATCCAGAGACAATACGAAACACGTCAAAAACTAGCATTTCCTTGATGTACTGTGGCAATGCAGCTGGAGAACTTCTTCCTCCTTACTTGGTACATAAGCTGCCCATACGTGCAGTGCATGGACTGAAAATGGACCGATAGGTGCCAGAAACAACACAGCAAGTGGTCGGTTTGACTCTTAAATTTGTTGATTGGTCCAGTCTATGTTGATTCCAAGACTTAAACAGGGGAAGAAAGTGGTGATAGAAGATAATTTGTCCTCCCACATCACGCGAGATGTGCTAAGTTTATCCACGCAAAATGAAATCTATTTTGTGAGCCTGCCCCCAATAGGATTCTTCTTACACAGCCCTTAGATGTTACTTTGTTTGGACCGTTGAAGAGAAAGTGGAGATGTATTTTATCCCAATACAAATACAGCTCAAATGGAATAAAAAATACTGTGCTTCAAAAACAAGATTTTCCAACACTTTTGAAGGAACTGCACGAGGTCATAACAGAAAATGCTCCTGCAAATCTGATATCTTAAAGTGTGAAATGTACCCAATAACTGTAGCACCCCTATTACCACAAATACCAACATCAAGTTTCGATTCAGAGGACGTTGAATCGAATTTCAATAAATACCTAGAAGAGAAACGAAAGATAGTTACGACAGGTGGAGGGCCAAAACGGGCCAGGAAGCGAGTGCAAGTAGAAGCAGGTAACAGCATTGCCTATGCAAGTAGTTGTTCTACTTCCGACACATCTACTGCAATTTAGCCATCACCATCAGCCTCTAACATTTCTAAAACCAATAAGAAGCGTAGGAAGAAGATAATAGTCGACTCTGATTCTGAAGTTACTGACAGAGATCTTGCATGTCAACAATCTTCCGACTGTGAAATCAATTTTGATGGTGACGTGAATGAAAAGTAAGTTTGGAAAACTGTCAAGAGGATTTGTGGGAAATTTGTTGTCTTCCAGTACGAGTCTGAAATATTTCCTGGGCAGATGATGAAAGTTAAAAAAGACCTTGTAGTTATCAAGGCAATGCAAGAATCCTTCAAATCATGGGAATGATCAGAAATGGGTGATATTATGGATTACTAATGGGAGGACGTACGCGGAGGAATTAATCCTCCCATACAAATGTCTAGGAGAGGCTTTCATTCTGTCCCAGAAATTGATAGGAAATGATGTGTCTAATTGTTTACATAGATATTTACGTTATGAAACCAAATAAGTTGACCATATGTTTCTTACTGTGTCAGTTTAAACATTACCAAGGCAATGCAAGAATCCTTCAAATCATGGGAATGGTCAGAAATGGATGATATTATGGATTACTAATGGGAGGACGTACTCAGAGGAATTAATCCTCACATACAAATGTCTAGGAGAGGCTTTCATTCTGTCCCAGAAGTTGTTAGGAAATGATGTGTCTAATTGTTTACATAGATATTTACATTATGAAACCAAATAAGTTGGCCATATCTTTCTTACTGTGTCAGTTTAAACATTATTTTTGTATTTCTCAAACAAAGACATTTTTATTTGAAAAATAAAGCAATATTTGATCCTTTGCTGTTGTTTTCCTGCAACTGAAACATAATACGTTGACTACTTATTGTGTTTTAGGTGTAATGTATGACTCAGACAGTCAAATAATGCACCATCTCTCATAAAGAAATAGCAAAGTTATGTTGGTGCAAAGTAGCTCCATCCTGTGGGTAACTTTGCTCCATTTTTAATACATTATAAATAGTAAACAAATTTAATTTTCAAAAATATGACTGATTAATCATGTTCCTAAATCCTCCTGGAGGTTTACATATAAATTTCGTCCAAAACTTCTAACTACAACTATCATTTTGTTCGGAAGCAAATTTTTGACAATAAAGTTACTGTAGTTTCAGCTTGGTTTGGATGTGGTGTCGAGCGCAACGCTTGACTTCATACAAATCAAAGGAACCACCCTCTTTTTTCCTTGCTGTATATTGCCCATTCTGTGACACCATCTTCCTCTTCTCAAATATGCACTCTGACACACTCTAATAACATTTAGTTGACACTACGCGCCTTGGAACTTTGTTCTTCCAATCACAGCTAGCAACGTCACATGAGGGCTTCCTGCCGTTGCCGTTGCGATCAAGAGAGAGCCAGTTTGCCTGCATTTTTCGAATAGTGCGGTGAACACCACTACTGTGCATTGCTGGCAGCTCATTTAACAGTAAAGTTTTAAACATGGCTGCTTGGTTCAGTGACCGTTTCTAAATTAAAATTGAAACAAATGAGCCCTCGGTCACAATTATTTTTAGTCTTATTGACAGGTTTCAACACTTCTAAGAGTGCCTTCATCAGAATTAAAACAAGTAGAATGGCCTATAACATAAAGTTATAGGAAAAGACATTTTTAAGGTGAAAAGTAAGTACTGACTAACAATAAAAGACAGAGGCAGTACTTACATGTCAAATATAAAATAATTAATAGGGCAGAAGGGCTTTAGACACAAAATATATAAAAAAAGGAATGCGTGAAGGCGAGCCACTATGGGCTGCTCGTACCTGTACAGCCACAGGTTGCAACAGACTGAGGCACCCGCGTTAAGTGCGGGCAGGTGAACATGACACTGCATCGAGAGCACCATCTAGTAGCCGCAGGTACAACTTGGTTACTTAACATTCAAGTGTAGACAGATGAAAATTATAATGAATATTGTTCAGTATATAATGTAAAAAGTAATATTTTGTTCAACAGCGACAGATAAAGTAACATTTTGTCTGCATCAGAGCTTAGCTGTACAGTTTGAAGCATAAAAACGTCATTATAGAAAATACAGGAAGGGCTGAATGACACAGCTTGCAGAAGCGATATAACATGAAATACAGCCAATAAACCATTTAATGAATGAAAAATTATGAGTTAACTTAGATGGAAAAAAACACTTCCGTAAACTGCAGTTTACCGTAATGTTTTTTCCATCTAAGTTAACTCATAATTTTTCATTTTTAAATGGTTTATTGGCTGTAGTTCATGTTATATCGCTTTCTACAAGCCGTGTCATTCAGCCGTTCCTGAATTTTCTATAAAACTGCAGTTTACCGAAATGTTTTTTTTTTCATTTTTGTGAACTTAAAGATTTCTAGTTTTGTACTTAGTATAATACCCGCAACAGTTGTAAAAACAACTTATTTTGTTATGCGTTTTATAGTGTTCCTTGTTGGAAAGAGCGGCACAAGAGACACCGAGTAGTCTGCCTCATTCTTTTATTCATTATACTAACAACAGAAGAAATTATGGTAATTTACGAAGAGGAGGATAATATTATGGAAGCGGCGATGGGGATAGCGAAGACGGTATTGTTGATCACTTGTTTGGAAATCATCTTAGAGGCATGGCAGAGGTAGCTGTACCTACTTTCTTTGGAGGAAAGTATAAGAATAGCAGGAAATGAAGAAGTAAACATGCGCACGCCGTCAACTAATTCAATGTAACTAATGTGTGACAAAATATCTGATACTAAAAGAACAAATATATATCGTGAAGTATCACGTAAAGCAAATGAAGTCGTTTCTGGAATGAGGCCGATATTTCTATCTATACCGAAATATACTGACTTCGTCCCAGATTCCTACTTATTGACATGTTTCCTATTCAGGTTCACTAGCTATTTCCCGACAACGAAATGATTCAGTCAATAACTGATAAAAGTATGAATTATGTTCAGCAAAATGAAGATATGAATTTCAGCAGGAGCTTAAAGCAGTGCAACAAATATTTTTAATAGCTGGTCATACTAAGGTATACAATGGGGCCCCGTATTGCACACAGAAAATAGGTAATAATGCTACCAACTCCGTTGCAATTTGTTCAGGTTATTGTTTTTTTTTTTTAAATACGTTTTCTAACAACAGGTTGATATTAAGACGAATAAAGCAAAACAGAAATCGTCAGAAACAAGCTGAACAGGAAATGACATTACTAAGAACAGGTTTGCGATTCGGTTCCATTTCTGACCACAGTTCCAAAAGCTGAGCTAGCTCATAATTCATTTGGATAATGATTATACCCAAATTTACGTATATACAGTATCTTAATATGTTAGTTTCTAAACAGTGTAGGTACTTATTATATATTTCTGAAGAAACAAAAACAAAGCTCTACTATAATACGGGTTAACCGATGTGTTGCTGGCTGTGGCGTCTCGTAACAAACGTGAAACAATAATTAGTTTTAATCTGTGTTACAAATCGAATGACCAGACATTACGTCATACTTCTAAAAATACTGCAATCGACAAAATCAGATAATATATTTACACTGGAATTATTTATAAAATTTGTGTCACTTCAGTAATCTATTATTCTGGTAAAGTCTGATATCTGTGTTGTCGTATCCTAGACTTTACTATTTTTTCTTAATTAAAAACATTCGACATCACACACTACTCTCGTACTTTTAATTATCTCGAACGATGTGTTTCTCTAGCGGACCACTGAGCGAACAGTGTTTGAACGCAAGTATTGATATAAATCTTAGCTTAGATGAAATTTCTGCTCTAAAACGAAAACACTGTACGTCTTGTAACTGGTGTATTTTCTGCGCCACTTGCCGAAACCTTGTGCGGAGTAAATAACCGGTCGTCTCTGAGATATTATTTCTCTGGCAGACAAAGGCTCTCCGGAAGGGACTTTGTTTGTTGTCGAGAAGAAATATGGAAGTCCGTGCGCGCCCTCTTTCTACGCCATTTCCAGGCAGCTACGTTCGCGAGAGAACGCGTGTCGGCCTGTGGCCAAAGAAAAACGACTGTGGCGCACACAGAGCACACCCGCTGCTCCAGCGCCCATTATATTTATTTGTGCTACCCGCCGCCTGAGCGCGCACCATTACCGTCAAATGAAACTGCAGTGACGGGTTAAGGTTTTGTTATTAAATTTTTAGGAGAAATAGACGGACAAGTCTCTGTAATTACGTGACGGAAGCGGCAATATTTATGGATAGTTTATAGCCCATTAACTACACTGACAGAAATGGAAAGTGTTACGCCATGAATATTTGTGAAGCTTTATGGAGATGTATTTAATGAATAAACTTTCATTCTGTTCGGAACTGATGTCTATCGACGTCAGTATGATATGTGACCCCCACAGTCACGAATACAATCTTAAATTCGTTGCCCCACAGAAACAAAAAGTCCCTAAATCTCATCCTGAGGAATGTCTTGTCGCGACTGAAACAGAATAGGATTCACGAATTTTACCGAATACAGGCGAATATTTAGCAGCTCTACAGCAGTTACCAAATGAGTCTTATTGTCATATTCACTGACTCCTTAATAGCATATTTACGTCGACTGACTCACAGTGACCATGTTGAAGGGGTTCACGTGATCATTACGTAAACACCTATGGCGTCACAAGCCCTGCCTCCCTTATCAGTGACTTCATCACTCATCAGTGAAATCATCATTCTGATCAGCAACATCAGCAAAGCACGGCTTTGCCATCCCTATCCTCTCCACCTCCCCTCCCTCCTCCGCTTTCCAACGATTCACGGTGTAGTATTCAAAATGAAACAATCAAAAATGCAAGGTGCTGGAATCAACCCAATTGTTTTAGAGGGAAATTAAAAATCCAGTCCCCCTCCCTGCCCTTCCACTCCAGCCAACCAGTGTGTAGTTTTCAAATGATGTATAAAAATGGCGCCATATTTGCAGTAAAAAATTATGTAAACCTCCACTTGCAAGTCAAATGTATTCATTATATTTCAGAAAGTCAAAGATATACATTACTTCTGTGAAAGTCAAAGATATTAACATATTCAAAGGCTTTTTGACCATCTTATGCCAGCCGCGGTGGCTGAGCGGTTCTATACTCTTCAGTCCGGAAGCAAGCGACTACTACAGTCGCAGGTTCGAATCCTGCCACGGGCATGGATGTGTGTGATGTCCTTAGGTTAGTTAGGTTTAAGTAGTTCTAAGGTCTAGGGGACTGATTACCTCAGATGTTCAGTCCCATAGTGCTCAAAGCCATTTGAACCATTTTGACCATCGGCTGTTTATATTTGAACTTTAATATCTACTGGTTTCGTTTGTGGTCCATCTCCACAGGATATAAGGTAAAAACAGATCAGGTGAATACATAAACTATTTTCTTTTATGGCTGACAGAAAATCTAAAACGTCATAATAGGTTTAAACAAGAAAACACAGCATATTCCACATAAGTCTACTAGATACTTTGTTGATAGAGCCATAACCTCACCTCTGCTTGACTGCTTCATCACTGTAAATGTGAAGTCCTTGAAGGTGTTCCTTACGTTTTGGAAAGAGATGGATGTAACAACAGTCAACGCAGATATTTGGAACCTGGTTGTCAAGGAAGGCAGAATTTAATTACGATTGTGGACCGGGCCTTAATCAGTTATATTGGCTCCCTTTTGCAATTACACAAATTTATTTTAAAACGGTAATTCCAGACTCAGCAATAAATAAAGATATCACACATTATTGATGAAGGAATAAATAACTGTGTCATTAAGAGTACTTTCAGTACTTTACGCTTTACTAAGTCCGCCTCTAGTAGCTGAGTGGTCAGCGCGACAGAATTTCAATCCTAAGGGCCTGGGTTCGATTCCTGGCTGGGTCGGAGTTTTCTGCGCTCAGGGACTGGGTGTCGTGTTGTCCTTATCATCATCATCATTTCATCCCCATCGACGCGCAAGTAGCCGAAGTGGCGTCAAATCGAAAGACATGCACCCAACGAACGGTCTACCGGACGGAAGGCCCTAGTCACACGACATTGGCATTTACACTTTACCAAATGAGCATAAAATACAGACACAGAAAATAATGTTTTAAAAACAAGCCAGTGTAATCTCAATTAGAATTTTAAGGCAAGTAACCACAGTCACGGCTGAAGGCCGTTAACGCGAAGAACGGCAATTATAAAAAAAATTAACAAACATACTGTAAAACAGCAATGCAATAATAAAGGTTAATTTAAAAAGGCAGGCAACTGATCAACAAACGGATGAGGCAAAATGATGATGAGCTTGCTAGCACAACCATTTAAACCAGCTGCAACGCCAAGAATGGCAATTATATAAAAAAATTTAAAAAATATACTGTAAAGCAGAAAATACAACAGCAAAGGTTAATTTAAAAGGACAAGCAACTGGTCACCAAACAGGTGAGACAAAATGATGGTAAACTTGGTAGCACAATCATTTAAACCTGATGTAACGCCAAGAGTGGGAATTATGTAAAAAAATTTAGAAACATACAGTAGAACAGCAAATACAACAATAAAACACATGGGCCAATCACGGTGCACCAGGGATCGACCTCTCAGTAGGTCCGGCAAAAAACACTTTCGCTGCAGTCGTGGACTGTGCGGCTGGTCCCGGCGGAGGTTCGAGTCCTCCCTCGGGCATGGGTGTGTGTGTTTGTTCTTAGGATAATTTAGGTTAAGTAGTGTGTAAGCTTATGGACTGATGACCTTAGCAGTTAAGTCCCATAAGATTTCACACACACACACACACACACACAAACACTTTCGCAAGCGATGAGATAAGCAGCCAAGAGCTGCATTCACTTCACAAGATGGTAACTCAGACTAGTGGCAGTCTAACGAATGACTAATGATAATCTTGCTGAGGCTACCTGACGTCCAATAAACCAAACGCAAATATGTAAAAATACACCAAAGCCAGAACCGGCGGTCTGGTCTCCGCCTGCAGAATACTGTCCTTAGAGCGCCCGAACGAGAAAGGAATCACTACCACCAGAGTAGAAGAATCGCCAACCTACCTACATTCAAAAAAGCTGTCAGAACAACACGCCTCACCGGACAGCAGCGGCAAGGCGTGGAAACGTACACTGCCTTTACATACACTAACCCTCAGGGCAGGTAACTGGGACGTTAGCGGCCACGAGGCAGGAAAAATACCGCTGGTTGAACTTAACAAATAGTAACAAACTGAAAGCAATAAATAGTAATTAGAACTCCAGGAAAGCTAATCACATCCACCTTCCCCAAGCACTCCACTCGCTGCTCTTCGCCTCGGCAACACTACGAGCAGCAACACGAACCCAAGTCACTGGAGAATCACAAGATCCCGCAATTGTGGAGGTTTCTCTACTTGAATCCAAATGCACTCAACTTAAAGCTTGCAGGACCCAGTTTATGACAAGGTCGTGCACCCTCGTGACCACAGGTCTTCGATCCGGCAGTCCATGCGTGACTCCAGCGGTTCTGGCGCGTTCCTCACACTGCTCGGAACTGGCTTCTCTTGAGTCCCCAACCGAACTTAATACTGACACGACCTGGAAGAACAACGACATGGCCCCAAAGATAGGACCACAGTTACTACATATCGATACCCGCCGCTGCTGCCACTAGCGAACAGGCAACGCTCGCGAAATCAAATGGCGCCAGTCAACACGAGAAGAAGACAAACAACCGCAACCATGTCCGGCCTCCAACAGAGGACTGAAACCTACCAACGCGAGCTGCAGCACGGCTCCATATTAGGGTTCAAATGTGAACACCTGATGGGTCAAATGCATTTTTTTTCAATTACTTAACGGCTGTTGAATTTCAGAAAACAAAATCACTAACTATATACTTGCCTTATGTAGCAAATGTATGTAATATCAAAATGATATGCACAAATGGTGCCAATATGAAAAATATGCATTAATTACGTACAAAAAGAAAATCATTCAAATGGCTCTGAGCACTATGGGACTTAACATCTGAGGCCAGGAGTCCCCTATACTTAGAACTACTTAAACCTAACTAACCTAAGGACAACACACACATCCATGCCCGAGGCAGGATCGAACCTGCGACCGTAGCGGTCGCGCGGTTCCAGACTGAAGCGCCTAGAACCGCTTGGCCACTCCGGCAGGCAATTACGTAAAATTGTATACACATACATCACTCGGGCATAATATTAAAATAATACGTAAAAATGGCGACACGTTTAAACATCTGCATTGCTTATACGAGAGCGTGATGAAAAGCAATGTCTGTGATTTTTTTATGTGAAAATACTTTGCTTTTTAAATAATACAAAACGTTATTAATTTTCTGTACCTTTATTCTTCTTGTCTACACATTTATTTCTGAACGTAGTCACCCTGGCGATGAACGCATTTCTCCCAATGAGAGACCAATTTGTTGATACCGTCACTGTAGAACATTTGACTTTGTTTGACAGTCACCCAACCTCACCTCTGCTTGCACCGCTTCATCACTATGAAAGTGAAGTCCTTGAAGGTTTTATTTTATTTTTGGAAGCAGATGAAAATCAGCAGGGACCAGGCCACAACAGCATGGAGGATGACGGATGGCAGCGAACCCGAGGCGTTGGACTGTGAAAGATGTCGCAGTACTCGTGAGCTGACTGGCATTGTCACGCTGAAGGAGAGGGTGGACGAACTCTCCGAATTTCAGACACTACTAAAGGATGATATTTTTCACACACCGACAAATTTACGTTACAAACCGACATATTACACACTACAATTCGTAGCCCCCTAGTGGCAGAGGGGTGGCTATGGCTCTGAGCACTATGGGACTCAACTGCTGTGGTCATAAGTCCCCTAGAACTTAGAACTACTTAAACCTAACTAACCTAAGGACAGCACACAACACCCAGCCATCACGAGGCAGAGAAAATCCCTGACCCCGCCGGGAATCGAACCCGGGAACCCGAGCGTGGGAAGCAAGAACGCTACCGCACGACCACGAGATGCGGGCGGCAGAGGGGTGCAAATATATAGATACGAAGAATAAAGTTGTAAAATGTTAATATCGTTTGTTTTATTTACAAACCTTTAACTGTTTTCACATTAAAAATTCGGAGGTATTACTTTTCAGCATGCCCTCGTATTTGCATCTGAGTTAGATACGTATCTCTGTACATCATAAATCAAATTCTGTAATAAACATCTATTTACATAATTTTTTATGTAACTATCTTGATCGCAAAGTATTTTTTGAACAAGAGGGCCAGTTTCGGCTATGCAGTAGCCATCCTCAGACACTTATTCAACTGCACTGCAAAAAAAATTATAAACATATAAAAATAACACATATGGGACAAAACCTGTGTTATTTTTATATGTTATGACTTCTTGCAGTGCAGCTGCATGAGAGATTTTGAAGGTGGCTATTGCATAGCCGAAACCGGTAATCTATTCCAAAAAACTGCGCGATCAAGACAGTTAAGAAATTGTGAAAAATAAGATCGCTCTGCACATGGTCATTTTATGTCAGATTTTACTCAAGCCTCTATTTATTCGTATATGATGTGCTACTGTGCTCTCCCTCCAAACGGTTCGCCTCCCTTTACAATTCTCCAAAAGATGATTCATTAAAGCATTCAAAATCTTAAAGACGTTGTTGCTGTCAGATAGATTTTCAGAAAAGGAAAGATTGTTCCGTCGTGTAATGGAATAATCGCAATATGTGAACTGTGTAGCGGTGGTGAGCCCATGTTGATGTCTACTGGACTATTCAGGAAATAGGTTTTCTAAATTTCTTGAATTGATAAAGTTTGCTGCTGACGTGTGCGGCACTGCACCCGCAGTGAGTGAGAAACACAAGAAAAGATATGACTGATTTCCAACCTCCTTTCTGAGAGGTCGTTATGCTTAAGTAAGTCCATGCTGTACGGTAGAAAGAGGTAGTTTAAAAGATTATAATAGTCGCCTTAATAAGATAATTATATCCTTCTTAAATAGCGAAGTTAGTAAGACGAAAGACAATACACTTCTTTTTTAGTAGCGCGTAAGATATACAGGGTGTTACAAAAAGGTACGGCCAAACTTTCAGGAAACATTCCTCACACACAAAGAAAGAAAATATGTTACGTGGACATGTGTCCGGAAACGCTTACTTTCCATGTTAGAGCTCATTTTATTACTTCTCTTCAGATCACATTAATCATGGAATGGAAACACACAGCAACAGAACGTACCAGCGTGACTTGAAACACTTTGTTACAGGAAATGTTCAAAATGTCCTCCGTCAGCGAGGATATATGCATCCACCCTCCGTCGTATGGAATCTCTGAAGAGCTGATGCAGCCCTAGAGAATGGCGTATTGTATCACACCCGTCCACAATACGAGCACGAAGAGTCTCTACATTTGGTACTGGGGTTGCGTAGACGAGAGCTTTCAAATGCCCGCATAAATGAAAGTCAAGAGGGTTGAGGGTAGGAGAGCGTGGAGGCTATGGAATTGGTCCGCCTCTACCAATCCATCGGTCACCGAATCTGTTGTTGAGAAGTGTACGAACACTTCGACTGAAATGTGCAGGAGCTCCATCGTGCATGAACCACATGTTGTGTCGTACTTGTAAAGGCACATGTTCTAGCAGCACAGGTAGAGTATCCCGTATGAAATCATGATAACGTGCTCCATTGAGCGTAGGTGCACGAAACTAAAATGAGCTCTATCATGGAAATTAAGCGTTTCCGGACACATGTCCACATAACATCTTTTCTTTATTTGTGTGTGAGGAATGTTTCCTGAAAGTTTGGCCGCACCTTTTTGTAACACCCTGTATATTAACAGGCATAAAAGTACTTCTTCCTTGGGAGTTAGCGGTCACCATCTGTTAGGAACAGCTTAGGAACGTATTCCACAAACACAAAATAACGGTTTCACGTGACTCGAGTGGCGTCACAGCGGAAGACATCTGAAACCGGTGAGGTTCAAATGGTTCAAAATGGCTCTGAGCACTATGAGACTTAACATCTATGGTCATCAGTCCCCTAGAACGTAAAACTACTTAAACCTAACTAACCTAAGGACATCACACAACACCCAGTCATCACGAGGCAAGGTTCAAATGGCTCAGAGCACTATGGGACTTAACTTCTGAGGTCATCAGTCCTCTAGAACTTAGAACTACTTAAACCTAACTAACCTAAGGACATCATACACATCCATGCCCGAGGCAGGATTCGAACCTGCGACCGTAGCGGTCACGCGATTCCAGACTGAAGCGCCTAGAACCGCTCGGTCATCTGAGCCGGCAAACCCGTCAGGTTGGCTGCACGCTGACCTTTATCAAAAGGCAATTTGTTCTTTTTCATCCTGGACGCACGTCGATACCATGTCGAACATCATTAGCTTGTTCTCAATTACGAGTTGCTGCAGTTCATCAGCAAGTTTAATGGAGGTGGCTCCTCCATTACCGCATGTTGTCCACGGCGCACGCACTGCCTCCGACAACTAGGAACGCAGCGCTGCAGTTACGGGGAGGAGATCATCGTTACACTAAAGGAGCAATTTTCATATTTTATACGATGCCCTTTAACGACCTGACCTTTCTCGATACTATGCAGGGGAGTGCCATGAGCTCCACTTCTGACATTTGAGGCCTTCTGAGCTCTGCGTGAGGTACTGGTGTCCACCTCCCCTCTCAGCGGTAATTTCTAAGTGTAGGTATCGGTAAGACTGATAATGGAAGCTATACAAGGTGTAACGGGTACAAGCGCAGATATTTTTTTATGATACCTTAATATGTACGCACACCAGTATGTTATTTATTTAGTCTTCATAATTTCATCCTATTATCTAAAAAGCTAAAATATGTCATACAAATCACATTTCCTTGGATACTTGCAAGTTATGTATTAATAATTTATTTTTGATACTTAATTTTTCTAAAAAACAAGAGAGATTAAAAAATCTATAACTACTTCCACTACTACAAAACTACACTACTGGCCACTAAAATTGCTACACCACGAAGATGACGTGCTATAGACGCGAAATTTAACGGTTCGGTAGTAACCGTGCCAACAAGGAATATCGCACTGATTATTCCGTGACTAGACACTGCAGGGGACTGATGACCACAGAAGTTAAGTCCCATAGTGCTCAGAGCCATTTGAACCATTTTTTTGACACTGCACACTACACAGTCACTTGTTGCGGGTTAAGAGACTTCTCGATCGCGAAATGCGGATTCTCAGTGTAATGCCACTTCCTCGGACGAGAAATAAAAAATCAAAAATTAGCTCCCAATACCCCAAAGATTTCCCCCCAAGTCCCAGAGAACTGAATAAGCGAACCAAGTTCCACTTATCACTATTATTAGGACAATAACAAGTAATTAAATCAGGAATCTAAGACTTGACAATTTAGCAATCTACGAAAGAAAGATTAAATTTCAGTAAAATTAAAATCAAAATCATAATAAATCGCAAAATTAGCATAAATTAACATTCGCAAAGTAGAACCAACGATCCCAAAGAATACTCCGTCCGAGTACTCTTCGGGAATCGTGAGTAATGACTAAGTATAATTCAATGCATTGTCACTACGTTACGAGAGTTAGCCGAAGCAGGTCATATATTTGAATGCTCGTACATGTAGGCGCGCTTAGATTGTTTTTGAGATTAAATAGTTGCGATATATTATGACGCAGTTATACGATCTTCTGACTTCAAATATCACGGCATTAGAATTCGAATGGAGAACTTTTACATACTAGAATAAAGTGAATTTTTAACTAGATAATTGAACTAAACATTACTTAGACAGTGATTTAGGCAACGAACACTGATAGACAATTTTCATTCATAATAGCCAGTGGTTTATGGAACTTCGGTGATAGGTCCGAAGCATATAATTTAAATCCCCCCAACACCTGGGAAAGTTTTCTTCTCAAGGCTCGATTAGGAAGTGACTGATATTGTGCAACAAAACACCATCTCGTGCAAAGTCGTGCATTTGTGATTTAAAATTCTATCAAATTATTGGCATGAAACTGCCGAGTAATAATTACCCGCAGCGATAATATTTGACTGTAGCGCTCGGCGCTTGTGTAGAATCTTTGACTCAAATAACAAGCCCACTGTTACGATTTCTTAAATACTTGAAATTACGACCAGCTTGTAGGAAAATGTTGTGGATGTGACTGTATTGGTTTTATCATTAATATTTCATCATTAATCAGTTAAACATCGATTACGAACGATTAATTACGGTTCTTGGTGAAGTAAATATCTCACGCACGTCGACATTTCGGTACAGCACTGTTATTTTGTGTAACGTCATCTTCGTAACTTGATAACGATCTCAACACTCTACCGACTGTCGCCGAGTTTTATCCGAGGCCAAGTACAAATCAAACCAAATCATCAAGAAGAGCCGTTATATCAGTCCCCCAAATGCGTCAATTTTGCTTATTGAAGAACCCATACAAATGAAAGTGGACTTCGTCGCTAGACCAAACCATATTCACATCAAAGTCCTGTTCGTCAATTCTGTGCACAATAGTGTTGGCGAAACACAACCGCTGTTACATGGTCCTGGGGCTTAATGGCTGATAGGTCTGAATTTTGTGTGGGAAGATATGCAGGTCTTAACAACAGTTTGATACAGTGGCTCCCAGTTGACTCCCACCCAATGTGCAGCTCGTCTGATCTATTTCCTGGGGCTGGCTTTAAATCACAGCGCGTGTCTTCTCGATGTTTTCAGGCGTTTTCACCCTTTTTCGACGACCGACTTTGCCAACACTGTCATCACGAACACTACCCTTTCTCTCAAACTTTCGAATCAAATTCTTGATTGCTAGCACACTTGAACCGGTTGTCTTTAACTTGAACTCGGTCGCAAACTTCGTTTGAACCGCAGCTGGGCTATTATTGCTCACGAAGTAGGCGTTCACGAGCGCTATACGCCCAGGCACGATGTACCGTGACATTTTCACGTGCAAATAGCCGACAACAACAAGTCGCGGGCTCATGAGCATACAAATTCCCACAGTGTCCCGCGGCCAACCGTGCAATTTGAACGTCCTAACGCAAACCGTTCAGAAGTTATGACGATTATGTGGCATATAGTTCAATAACTGTTACCCTGTACTTGACCTCGAGGAAAATTAAAAAAAAAAATATTTTAATTTATTTTTAGATAGATAAGTGGGAATTGTTCAAGTCTGTAGAAGATCTCGCGGTGCTTGCTTTCCAGTACGCTTTTCGGAGTTTATCACATGCTGAAGGTATGGCTGTAGTACTTAGTAACTGTACATTTTAACAACTCGCTCTTACGCTTCTCAAAAAAAAAAAAAGTGTTCAAAATGTTCAAATGTGTGTGAAATCTTATGGGACTTAATCACTAAGGTAATCAGTCCCTAAGCTTACACACAACCTAAATTATCATAACGACAAACACACTCCCATGCCCGAGGGAGGACTCGGAACCTCCGGCGGGATCAGCCGTACAGTCCATGACTGCAGCGCCTTAAGACCGCTCGGCTAATCCCGCGCGGCGCTCTTATGCTTTATCCAAATTCTATATTTCAGCAACTAAGCTTGGTCACAACATGTTGGGTGAATTGAACATTTACAAAGCATTTGCACAAGACTAATATTGTCTCTTTGTAATCAGATTTGCTGATGTTGTTGTTGTTGTGGTCCTCAGTCCTGTGACTGGTCTGATGCAGCTCTCCATGCTACTCTATCCTGTGCAAGCTTCCTCATCTCCAAGTACCTACTGCAGCCTACATCCTTCTGAATCTGCTTAGTGTATTCATCTCTTGGTCTCCCTCTACGATTTTTACCCTCCACGCTGCCCTCCAGTACTAAATTGGTGATCCCTCGATGTCTCAGAACATGTCCTACCAGCCGATCCCTTCTTCTAGTCAAGTTGTGCCACAAGCTCCTCTTCTCCCCAATTATATTCAATACCTCTTCATTAGTTATATGATCTACCCATCTAATCTTCAGCATTCTTCTGTAGCACCACATTTCGAAAGCTTCTATCCTCTCCTTTTCTAAACTATCTATCGTCCACGTTTCACTTCCATACACGGCTACACTCCATACAAATACTTTCAGAAACGACTTCCCGTTACTTAAATCTGTACTCGATGTTAACAAATTTCTCTTCTTCAGAAACGCTTTCATTGCCATTGCCAGTCTACATTTTATGTCCTCTCTACTTTGACCATCATCAGTTATTATGCTCTCCAAATAGCAAAACTCCTTTACTACTTTTAAGTGTCTCATTTCCTAATCTAATTCCCTCAGCATCACCCGACTTAATTCGACTACATACCATTATCCTTATTTGGGTTGTGTTGATGTTCATCTTACACCCTTCTTTCAAGACACTGTCCGTTCCGTTCAACTGCCCTTCCAAGTCCTTTGCTGTCTCTGGCAGAATTACAATGTCATCGGCGAACCTCAAAGTTTTTATCTCTTCTCCATGGATTTTAATACCTACTCCGAACTTTTCTTTTGTTTCCTTTACTGCTTGCTCAATATACAGATTGCATAACATCGGGGATAGGCTACAACCCTGTCTCACTCCCTTCCCAACCACTGCCTCCCTTTCATACCCCTCGACTCTTATAACTGACATCTGCTTTCTGTACAAATTGTAAATAGCCATTCGCTCCATTTATTTTACCCCTGCCAACTTCAGAATTTGAAAGAGAGTATTACAATCAACATTTTCAAAAGCTTTCTCTAAGCTTTCCTTATATAAGCGAATGGAAAGGAGCAATAGAAAGAAAATTACTTCGGCCATTGTGAAAGGCGCATGATAAACCTACTCCTGCTTTCCAATCTGCAGTTGAAAAACTAAATATTTGAAAAAAAAAAAAAAACCACACACACACACACACACACACACACACACACACACACACACACACACACACGTTTTGTTTTTGTCCCCGACAACGTTATTCCAGCAATAATAAATTAAAAGTACTCTGATGGAAAATAATCGCAACACCAAGAATGAGTTGTGCGACATAAATGGAAGTTGATACGTTTTTTTCTGCATCTGTCTATTCAGATTTCGCACCAGTCGCAAAAGAGTGGCTCTAGTAGTTTCACGATGAGGATAAAAATCAGGTTTGCTTATATACACGCTGTAGCGAATCAGGTTTGCTTGTATAAACGCTGTAACGCTAGTGAGCGTTAGTTATCTTTGAGACTGGACACGGTGAGTTGATGTCGGTCACGATTGCCTTGAAGATGACAACGACGCCATTATCAGAATCTCACTGAGTTGGTTCAAATGACTCTGAGCACTATGGGACTTAACTTCTGAGTTCATAAGTCCCCTAGAACTTAGAACTACTTAAACCTAACTAACCTAACGACATCACACACATCCATGCCCGTGGCAGGATTCGAACCTGCGACGTAGCGGTCGCGCGGTTCCAGACTGTAGCGCCTAGAACCGCTCGGCCACCCCGGCCGGCCATCTCACTGTGTTTAAATGAGGTCGTGAAATGGGGCTACGGGAAGCTGGAAGTTCCTTCTGTGATAGTGCAGAAAGACTTGGCAGGAAAGTAGCTACGACACATGACTGCTGGCCGCGGTTGTCATCGAAATGTACGGTCGCAATAAGAGAGGCTACGGACGGCCGACATCATGTTCGGCGTATGGCTCTGGCGCATTGTACTGCATCCGCTGCAACAATTTGACTGCAGTAGCAGTTGGCACCACAATGACAACGAACTGTTACAAATCGGTTAATTCAAGGGCAGGTCCGATACAGATGCCCTGTAGCGTGCCCCCCCCCCCCCCCCCCCCCACCCCAACCCCATTTGTGACTTGAGTGCAAAGCGAGAGTTCATTGAAGGGTACGGTGGAGGTCTGTTGCGTTTTCTAATGAAAGCTGGTACTGCCTTTTTGCCAATGATGGCCATGTGTTGGTTAGAAGGGGTCTGCAACCAACCTGTCTGCGTGCTAGACACACTGGACTTACACCAAGAGTTATGGTCCGAGCCGAAATTTCATATGGCAGCAGAACCGCTCTCGTGTTTATGACACGCATCCTGAATACAAAATTGTACGTCAGTCTAGTGATTTGACTGGTTGTGCCACCATTAATAAACAGCATTCCAGGGGGTGTTTTCCAGAAGGACAACGCTCGCCCACATACCACTGTTGTAGCCCACCATGCAGTGCAGTGCGTCGACATGTTATCATTGTCTGCTCGATGATGTGACCTGTCTACAATCGAGCGGTCTTTGGATAGCGTCTCTGATTAGTAATCCTCCTTTCGAAACCCACCACAGTTTTTAAGTTTGATCAATAATCAGCATTGGCGGCCGAAGACCGGCATAAGAAGCCACCCTCATTCTGCCAACGGTCTTGTCAAAGAGGGAGGAGGAGCGGACAGAGGTTCAGGGCACTCTCTTGTCTTAGGGGTGGGAAACTGCCCCTAAAGGCGGTAGTATCAGCAATGGTCAACGGCATGAGGATGCAGAAGGCAATGAAAAACACAGCATTAAGGACACACAGCGCGTCTCCATTGGACATGTGGCCTGCAATTGAAAAGAACGTGCCATGGTGATCTCTCCAATGGCAAAAGATTCCGGTATAGTTGAAACGTCCCCTTAGAAAAATTATAAATGACTGTGCTTAAACTGACATACAATATTTTTAGCGCAATACAATCTGACTTTCAAAAATCCCTACAAAATAATGGCCCTGACTAACAATAACCTATACCTTTCATGAATCACTTACCTCACAAAAATCTTCGTTACTCAAACTACTGCAATACAGCGTGCGCCGATACTGCCAGCTGAATAAAAGATTCTAACTACTGAAGGCACTAACTACTGATAGGCATAGTTAGCAAATGAAAGATTTTGATAGAGAACAAATAATGTATTTACCTTAATAGTGTTCGAAAGTCATGATATATATATCAGTTCATGATATCCAGTCTTACAAATTTACTCTTTCTGGCTGACGCAGGTCCAGATCGTCCGCTCTTAAAATTCTGGCATCTCTCCCCTCACATCTACCGCTGCTGGCGGCTCACCTCCAACTGCGCAACGCTATGCGCTGTTCACATCGAACTGCCCAACACTGCAACACTCCAACAATGGAAACCAGCCACAGACTGCACACAGCGCAGTCAGTGATTTTCATACAGAGCGCTACATGGCGTTACCAACATAAAAACCTAAACAGCGTACTTACATAGTCCACCATTTGGATCTCCGGAAGGGGACTGTCAAAGGGGAGGTGAACGTGAGAAAAACATTTAATAACCAACGAAAGGATAACGTTCTACGAGTCGAGGATGTCCGAAGCTTGAACGTGGTAGGAAAACTATAAAATCTGAAAAGGGAAATGCGAAGGCTCAATCTAGATGTAGTAGGGGTCAGTGAAGTGAAATGGAAAGAAGACAAAGATTTCTGATCATGGTAATGTCAATAGCGGCAGAAGATGGTATAACGGGAGTAGGATTCGTTACGAATAGGAATGTAGGGCAGAGAGCGTGTTATTATGAACAATTGAGTGACAGGATTGTTCTTATCAGATCGACAGCAAATCAACACCTTCAACGATAGTTCAGGTATACATGCTGACGTATCAAGCTGATGAAACAGAGAAAGTATATGAGGATATTGAAAGGGTAATACAGTACATAAAGGGAGAAAAAAATCTAATAGTCATGGGCGTTTGGAATGCAGTTGTAGGGGAAGGAGCAGAAGAAAAGGGTACAGGAGAACGTGGGCTTGGGACAAGGAATGAGAGAGGAGAGAGACTAATGGAGTTCTGCAATAAATTTCAGTTAGTAATAGCCAATATTCTGCTCAAGAATCACAAGAGGAGGAGTTACACTTATAACAGGGCGGATAATACGGGAAGATTTCAGTGAGATTACATCATAGTCAGACAGAGATTCGTAAATCAGATACTGGATTGTAAGCCGTACCCAGAAGCAGAGATAGACTCAGATCAACATGATGTAGGGATGACGAGTAGGCAATACGCAAAGAAGTGGGATACGGAAATACTAAGGAATGACGAGATGATGTTCTCGAAGGCTATAGATACAGCAGTAAGAAATAGCTCAACAGGCAGAACAGTTGAAGAGGAATGGACCTCTCTAAAATAGGTGATCATAGAAGCAGGAAAGAAAACTGTCGGTACAAAGAAAGAATTTGCGAAGAAACCGTGGGTAGCAGAAGAAATACTTCAGTTGATAGGCGAAAGAAGGAGAATACAGAAATGCAAGTTGCTGAGGAATAAAATATACACGAAGTGCAGGGAAAGTAAGGGGGAAAGGGTGCATGAAAAAAGTGAAGAAATCGAAGAAGAAATTATTGTCGGAAGGACCGACTCAGGATATAGTAAAGTAAAAACAACCTTTGGTGAAACGAAAAGCAAGGGTGGTAACATTAAGAGTGCAACGGGAATTCCCCTGTTAAATGGAGAGGAGATAGCGTATAGGTACAGAGAGTACATCGAAGGCCTCTATGAGGGGGAATTTTGGTCTGATGTGACAGAAAAAGAAACACGAGTCGGTTCAGATAGGATAGGGGATCCAGTATTAGAATCAGAATTTAAGAGAGCTTTGGAGGGATAGATAACATTCCATCAGAATTTCTAAAATCATTAGGGGAAGTGGCAACAAAATAACTATTCACGCTGGAATGAAGAATGTATGAGTCTGGCGACTTAACACCTGACTTTCGGAAAAATATCATCCACACAATTCCGGAGACTATAAGAGCCGACAAGTGCGACAATTATCGCACAATTAGCTCATGCATCTAAGTTTCTGACGAGAATAATATACAGAAGATTGGAAGAGAAAATTGAGGATGTTTTAGATGATCAGTTTGGCCTTAGGAAAGATAAATGCAACAGAGAGGCATTTCTGACGTTACAGCTGATAACGGACGAAGACTAAAGATAAATCGAGACACGTTAATATCAATGTTTGACCTGGAAAAAGCGTTCAACAACGTAAAATGATGCAATATATTCGAAATTCTGAGAAAAATAGTTAGAAGCAATAGGGAGAGACGGGTAATAAATATTACGTACACTAGCCAAGAGGGAATAATAAGAGTGGACGACCAAGAACGAGGTGCTCGAATTAAAAAAGTTGTAAGGAGGGGGTGTACTCTTTCTCCCCTACTGTTCAGTCTGTACATCGAAGCAACAATGATGGAAATAAAAGAAAGATTGAGGACTGGAATAAAAATTTAAGGAGAAAGATATCAATGAGACGATTCGCTGATGATATTACTATCCTGGGTGGAACTGAAGAAGAATTACATGATCTGCTGAATGGAATGAAGTCTAACGGGTACAGAATATTGACTGAAAATAAATCGAAGAAAGACGAAAGTAATGAGAAGAAGCAGGAATGAGAACAGCGAGAAACATAAAATCAGGATTGATGGTCACAAAGAAGATGAAGTTAAGGAATTCTACTACCAAGGTTGCAAAGTAACGAATGATGGATCGAACAAGCTGGACATCAAAAGCAGACTAGTACTGGCAAGAACGACATTCTTACTACACTACTGGCCATTAAATTTGCTACACCACGAAGATGGCGTGCCACAGACGTGAAATTTAACCGACAGGAAGAAGATGCTGTGATATGCAAAGGATTACCTTTTCAGAGCATTCACACAAGGCTGGCGCCGGTGGCGACACTTACAACGTGCTGACATGAGGAAAGTTTCCAACTGATTTCTCACACACAAACAGCAGTTGACCGGCCTTGCCTGGTGAAACGTTGTTGTGATGCCTCGTGTAAGGAGGAGAAATGCGTACCATCACGTTTCCGACTTTGATAAAGGTCGGATTGTAGCCTATCGCAATTGCGGTTTATCGTATCGCGACTTTGCTGCTCGCGTTGGTCGGGATCCAATGACTGTTAGCAGAATATGGAATCGGTGGGTTCAGGAGGGTAATGCGGAACGCCGGCCTCGTATCACTAGCAGTAGAGATGCCAGACATTTTATCCGCATGGCTGTAACGGATCGTGCAGCCACGTCTCGATCCCTTGGTCAACAGATGGGGACGTTTGCAAGACAACAACCATCTGCACGAACAGTTCGACGACGTTTGCAGCAGCATGGCCTATCAGCTCAGAGACCATGGCTGTGGTTACCCTTGACGTTGCACCACAGACAGGAGCGCCTGCGATGGTGTACTCAACGACGAACCTGGGTGCACGAATGGCAAAACGTAATTTTTTCGAATGAATCCAGGTTCTGTTTGCAGTAAAATGATGGTCGCATTCGTGTTTGGCGACATCGCGCACCTTGGAAGCGTGTATTCGTCATCACCATACTGGCGTGATGGTATGGGGTGCCATTGGTTACACGTCTCGATCACCTCTTGTTCGCAATGACGGCACTTTGAACAGTGAACGTTACATTTCAGATGTGTTTACGACCCGTGGCTCTACCCTTCATTCGATCCCCGCGAAACCCTACATTTCAGCAGCATAGTGCACGACCGCAAGTTGCAGGTCCTGTACGGGTCTTTCTGGATACAGAAAACGTTCGACTGCTGTCCTGGCCAGAACATTCTCCAGATCTCTCATCAATTGAAAACGTCTAGTCAATGGTGGCCGAGCAACTGGCTCTTCACAATACGTCACTCACTACTCTTGATGAACTGTGGTATCGTGTTGAAGCTGCATGGGCAGCTGTACCTGTACACGCCATCCAAGCTCTGTTTCACTCAATGCCCAGGCGTATCAAGGCCGTTATTACGGCCAGAGGTGGTTGTTCTGGGTACTGATTTCTCAGGATCTATGCACCCAAATTGCGTGAAAATGTAATCACATCTCAGTTCTAGTATAATATATTTGTCCAATGAATACCCGTTTATCATCTGTATTTCTTCTTGGTGTAGCAATTTTAATGGCCAGTAGTGTACTATCAAACATAGGCCTTAATATGAGTAAGAAATTTCTGGGATGTACGTTTGGAGCACAGCATTCTATGGTAGTGAAACATAGATTTTGGGAAAACTGGAGCAGCAGAGAAGCGAATCATTTGAGATGCAGTGATACAGACGAATGTTGAAAATGAGGTGGACTGATACGGTAAGGAATGAGGACGTTTTGCGCAGAATCGGAGAGGAAAGGAATATGTGGAAAACACTGACGATGATAGGACATCTGTTAAGACAGCAGGGAATAACTTCCATGTACTAGAGGGAGCCTTAGAGGGCAAAAACTGTGGTGGAATACGTTCAGCAAATAATTGAGGACGTAGGTTGCAAGTGATACTCTGAGATGATGAGGTTGGCACGGGAGAAGAATTCGTGGCGGGCCGTATCAAAAGAAAGAAACGAGATGAGACGACAACTCCAGTGTCACCCCTATCCGCCTTTAACCATCTCTGTATTGATCGACCAAGTGCAGCAGGCATGGAAATTCATCCCACAATCTGACATCCGGCACTGTACAATACAATCCATTCTTGGATTCAACATTCAGGCGGTTACACCGGTTATTAATGTATCAGCATTTCACACTTGCAGTGGCTTATCTCGTGCTTACATTCGCCTGTCGTCCTGCAATGTTAGTCTCTTAAATTTGTTACCTAGACATATGTGTTCTCGAAATTTCATTTTTCTACTTTAAATATTGGTTAGTGGTGCAATTTTTTTCCGTCACTGTACTTCCGGTACCCCGGTCCCGACCACGGTTTTCGGGAGGTTTCCTTTGGTTGTAAGGAAACGCCGAAACTGAGGACTATGTCGTACTTATTCTCAATTGGGAATTCTGTCCCACTGCTAGACCTCCTGGTAAACTTCAGTAGGATCCCACCCGCACAGCAATACTCCAGGATAGGGTGGACACGCGTAGTGTAAGCAGTCTCTTTAGTAGACCTCTTGCACCTTCTAAGTGTTCTGCTAATGAATCGCAGTCTTTGGTTTGCTCTACCCACAACATTATCTATGTGATCGTTCCAATTTAGGTTATCAGTAATTGTAATCCCAAAGCATTTGGTTGAATTTACAGTCTTCAGATTTGTGTGACTTTTCGACTAATCGAAATTAAGCGGTTTTCTTTTAGTACTCATGTGAATAATTTCACACTTTTCTTTGTCCAGGGTCAATTGCCACTTTGCGCACCATACAGATATCTTATCTAAATTATTTTGCAGTTCGTTTTGGTCATCTGACGACTTTACAAGACGGTAAATGAAAGCATCATCTGCAAACAATCTAAGACGGTTACTTAGATTGTCTCCTATGTCGTTAATGTAGATCAGCAACAATAGAGGGCCTATAATGCTTCCTTTGGGAAGTATTCTTGTCCAGATCGTCCCAGAAATTAAAGAAATGTAGTTCTAATCTCTTGGTTTCGATTAAAGCTGTCTGGATGTTTCTTTTGGTTTTAAGGCATATACTGGAAGCAGTAAACCCTTGCTAAATATTTCCATTTGGGAATCCACATACCAAGGTCCCAGCTTACTAGATTTGTCTGAGAAGAGCCGAGTTCTACAAAAGGCTAGATATCAAATCACCAACCATGGCCACTCATTCAATGGACAAAACTAAAAGGAAGGACTGGTCTTCGATAGTAATTATTTGTACAACAACTAAAGACATCTATTACAAGTATTGGCACGTGGGTCCCTATTCGTGCCACATTATCCAACCATATACATGGTATATGGTATATTAATGCCTCTGAGTGCGTCGGTCAACAAAACACAATTACGACCAACTTCTTCGTATCACGTACACAATACGAAGGAGCGGGCTCCACAGCTTCCCCGCTTCACTTCAAATTTTGTTCCCAGCGAAGTCACAGAACTTGTATCTCCAAGCTGCCCATGTCGCCAAAACGCCCAACCAATTCCACACCACAACATATAACGGTGATCAGTCTCGTTCGGCAGCCGTTGACACTCGTCTCCCAGCGAATGTCACGAGATCTCGAGGGTTACCCGTCGAAGACTAACAACAAAATTGCTTCGCCCCCCAACCCGGAAGATAAGACACGCGAAAAGCAAAGATAGCTTAGCTCAACCACAATCGATCTCAACCATACAGGAACAAAATAACACTGGCACCAGCTCTCTAAGGCTCAAGTATGATTCTCCGTCAATGGCCCAACCCTTGCAGATTAACAGCACTAATGGTTATATGCTTATCCCCTAATTTATAATAGGTAGATATCTCTTATACCGTTATTTATTTTTTACCGAGCGAGGTGGCGCAGTGGTTAGCACACTGGACTCGCATTCGGGAGGACGACGGTTCAACCCCGTCTCCGGCCGTCCTGATTTAGGTTTTCCGTGATTTCCCTAAATCGCTTCAGGTAAATGCCGGGATGGTTCCTTTGAAAGGGCACGGCCGATTTCCTTCCCCATTCTTCCCTCACCCGAGCTTGCGCTCCGTCTCTAATGACCTCATTGTCGACGGGACGTTAAACAATAATCTCCTCCTCCTCCGTCATTTATTTTAACACTGCTAGGCTCGGAGTTTGGCTGTAGGAGCTTAAATTGTTAATCAGACCACGTCTCAGTAATTTCATGTTTCGTGTGTTTGTTTTTCTTTTTCTAAATAAGAAACCAGCGTAACTTTGACACTTCAAAGGAAGCCCTATCTCTCCAGGTAAACTGTGTAACGTCAGACTTTGTGTCAGTCTGGAAAACGATCAAAGCCATTTCCGTACTGACACGATTATCACACATCACTCGACAGACTAGCTCCTGCTTTCTGACTGCTCCTTAGAGTTGCTAATATATTAAACGAAACCCATTTTAGTTTAACATGCAAGAGTATGACTTGGGCGGTTTGAGAATTAACAGTAATTACTAGAGAAGTTTAACCGCTTCCATAATAAATAAACAAGATGCGAGTCCTGTTGCTAGAATAAATTTTCTGCATCGATATTTGTTCTTCAAGAAAAGGAGAGGGAGCTATTGCACTTCCTGATCACCAGATTGTGCGCTAATGTCCTGGGGTTTCGGAAACTTAGCAACTACTTACAAGTTACAATTGGCGGCGAAGCCATTATTTACGTGCAGTCTCACGGTGCTGCAAACAATGGAGAATGTGGAACTGATGTTCCACCACTAATTCGTTGTAATTTGAAGATAGATGCTCAAGACACGGTTGTGCATTTGAAATAGTGTAGTTGATTAATGTATCATGACCACTTGCTATTTTTTCGTGCCACGGCATTTCCTTTTAGGAAAGAACAGCAGTTAACAATAATTCAACTGGGAACATACTAATTAGTTCCAGACGCCACTGAAAACAAAAGATATATTAAATTTTCTACGAATGTGGCCTATATCGCATAATTGGGATAACGGACCGCCCTCTAAGTAATTCTGGAGTCATCTTATCGGCTCTTGGTAACTCGAGTCTTCAATTTCTTTTTCGTTTTTTAAGTAGCAGTACGAAAAAGTAATTTTTTCACCTCACTCACTGATACATTTCAGACACAGCACTTACTATTATACCCCTTTATTTCTAATTTTCCTGAAATTGCGTGTACTTCCTTTTTAGTCAGTTTGTGTCTGCGTAAACGCTTTTTATTTTCTTGATTGTGTTTCACAAGTCTTTCGCTGAAAAATAGTCCTTGATTTTTGTTAAATCTATCGTGTGTTAGTCTTTTGATATTTAAACTACTGTTCATCATTAGGCTACTATACAAACTACAAGACTACAAAAATTTCTACGTTTTGCAAACTATCCATTTCGGAATAAAATAACGCGATTGCCAATAATACACTCCTGGAAATTGAAATAAGAACACCGTGAATTCATTGTCCCAGGAAGGGGAAACTTTATTGACACATTCCTGGGGTCAGATACATCACATGATCACACTGATAGAACCACAGGCACATAGACACAGGCAACAGAGCACGCACAATGTCGGCACTAGTACAGTGTATATCCACCTTTCGCAGCAATGCAGGCTGCTATTCTCCCATGGAGACGATCGTAGAGATGCTGGATGTAGTCCTGTGGAACGGCTTGCCATGCCATTTCCACCTGGCGCCTCAGTTGGACCAGCGTTCGTGCTGGACGTGCAGACCGCGTGAGACGACGCTTCATCCAGTCCCAAACATGCTCAATGGGAGACAGATCCGGAGATCTTGCTGGCCAGGGTAGTTGACTTACACCTTCTAGAGCACGTTGGGTGGCACGGGATACATGCGGACGTGCATTGTCCTGTTGGAACAGCAAGTTCCCTTGCCGGTCTAGGAATGGTAGAACGATGGGTTCGATGACGGTTTGGATGTACCGTGCACTATTCAGTGTCCCCTCGACGATCACCAGTGGTGTACGGCCAGTGTAGGAGATCGCTCCCCACACCATGATGCCGGGTGTTGGCCCTGTGTGCCTCGGTCGTATGCAGTCCTGATTGTGGCGCTCACCTGCACGGCGCCAAACACGCATACGACCATCACTGGCACCAAGGCAGAAGCGACTGTCATCGCTGAAGACGACACGTCTCCATTCGTCCCTCCATTCACGCCTGTCGCGACACCACTGGAGGCGGGCTGCACGATGTTGGGGCGTGAGCGGAAGACGGCCTAACGGTGTGCGGGACCGTAGCCCAGCTTCATGGAGACGGTTGCGAATGGTCCTCGCCGATACCCCAGGAGCAACAGTGTCCCTAATTTGGTGGGAAGTGGCGGTGCGGTCCCCTACGGCACTGCGTAGGATCCTACGGTCTTGGCGTGCATCCGTGCGTCGCTGCGGTCCGGTCCCAGGTCGACGGGCACGTGCACCTTCCGCCGACCACTGGCGACAACATCGATGTACTGTGGAGACCTCACGCCCCACGTGTTGAGCAATTCGGCGGTACATCCACCCGGCCTCCCGCATGCCCACTATACGCCCTCGCTCAAAGTCCGTCAGCTGCACATACGGCTCACGTCCACGCTGTCGCGGCATGCTACCAGTGTTAAAAGACTGCGATGGAGCTCCGTATGCCACGGCAAACTGGCTGACACTGACGGCGGCGGTGCACAAATGCTGCACAGCTAGCGCCATTCGACGGCCAACACCGCGGGTCCTGGTGTGTCCGCTGTGCCGTGCGTGTGATCATTGCTTGTACAGCCCTCTCGCAGTGTCCGGAGCAAGTATGGTG
Organism: Schistocerca americana; assembly: GCF_021461395.2. Lineage (NCBI taxonomy): Eukaryota > Metazoa > Arthropoda > Insecta > Orthoptera > Acrididae > Schistocerca > Schistocerca americana. The sequence goes on from NC_060119.1 coordinate 691,867,577, forward strand.
GGTCTGACACACCGGTGTCAATGTGTTCTTTTTTCCATTTCCAGGAGTGTATGTTGCACAGATAATTTTGGGATTGTCAGTGCAGCAACAAGTTTTGAGCATTTTTATGTCAGTATTGATTGTATATTTTTTACAGATGTAGAACTGATGTCTCAGCGGCACGTCTTCTGTATGAATATCAAATAGTCTCCGCGTATTTGATACCTAGTTTTTATTTGCAGTACAGTACACAAGTAAGTAGCTTATATGGACAGGCTCCCATAAAAACATTTTATGGGAGGCGCAGTGGCTACTCTTAGCAAAAGCGATTGAATGTAGTGAGTGCAAAACATGGCAAAAAAGTCTATCTACATTTTCTCAACCCCGCTTTTGCTTCTTCAGTGTGCAGTCGAAGAACATCTTCATCACGACTACAGTTGTTATTAAAGGGCATTGACTGCGATGTCAACAGCCCAGAAATGCGCATCTAGTATCTGTCGTCCGTTAAACACTATGTGATCAAAAGTACCCGGACACCCCCAAAAACATACGTGTTTCATATTAGGTAAATTGTGCTGCCACCTACTGCCAAGTACTCCATCTTAGCGACCTCAGTAGTCATTAGACATAGTGAGAGCACAATGGGGCGCTCCGCGGAACTCACAGACTTCGAAAGTGGTCAGGTGACTGGGTGTCACTTGTGTCATACGCAAGATTTCCACACTCCTAAATATCCCTAGGTCCACTGTTTCCGATGTGATAGTGAAGTGGAAACGTGAAGGGACACGTACAGCACAAAAGCATACTGACAGAGACCGCCGACAGTTGAAGACGGTCGTAATGTGTAATAGGTAGACATCTATCCACACCAGCACACAGGAATTCCAGACTGCATCAGGATCCACTGCAAGTACTATGACAGTTAGGCGGGAGGTGAGAAAACTTGGATTTCATGGTCGAGCGGCTGCTCATAAGCCACAAATCACGCCGGGAAATGCCAAACGACGCCTCGCTTGGTGTAAGGAGCGTAAACATGGACGATTAAACAGTGGGAAAACGTTGTGTGGAGTGAAGCATCACGGTACACAGTGTGGCGATCCGATGTCAGGGTGAGGGTATGGCGAATGCCCGGTGAACGTCATCTGCCAGCGTGTGTAGTGCCAACAGTAAAATTCGAAGGCGGTGGTGCTTTGGTGTGGTCGTCTTTTTCATGGAGGGGGCTTGCACCCCTTGTTGTTTTGTGTGGCACTATCACAGTACAGGCCTACATTTATGTTTTAAGCACCTTCCTGCTTCCCACTGTTGAAGAGCAATTCGGGGATGGCGACTGCATCTTTTATCACGATCGAGCACCTCTTCATAATGCACGGCCTGTGGCGGAGTGGTTGCACGACAATAACATCCCTGTAATGGACCGGCCTGCACAGAGTCCTGACCTGAATCCTGTAGAACACCTTCGGGTTGTTTTTTGGAACGGCGACTTCGTGCCGGGTCTCACCGACTGGCATCGAGACCTCTCCTCAGTGCAGCACTCGGTGAAGAACGGGCTGCCATTCCCCAAGAAACCTTCCAGCACCTGACTGAACGTACGCCTGCGAAATTGGAAGCTGTCATCAAGGCTAAGGATGGGCCAACACCATATTGAATTCCAGCATTACCGATGGAGAGAGCTATGAACTTGTAAGTCATTGTGAGTCCGGATACTTTTGATCACATAGTGTATGTAATGCAGACGATAGGAATCGGCAAAATTCCTGGGGGGAGTACATTCTTAATATCCCAATTTACAGGGGCTGGGACAGAAATGTGATGACATGTAGGTATGCCTCTTGCGAGCTAACATCACAAAGATGTTCGGGCTCACATGCAGTTCCTCTTCGTCGAAATGTCTTGGCTTAAACTCGTCTTGGGATTGAACCGCACGTATCGCATTGTACGCCCTAAATTAGGCACTCGTGACCCTTTGGTTAAATTGTGTGGCTGATGGCAAGTTTACGAAATACAAAGTTAATATAACATATAATAACAGTAATAATAATATCGGGAACTGAATTAGCGACCCATAAATGATGTTGGCCACACAGTTGCATTTTGGTTAGAATAATGTTTATTCAGAAAGCAAACTAACAGCGAAAGTGGTCGTATTTAGAGTTACTGTTACACTCGAACGCACATCCATTTGACACAGTTCGATCATTCACAATCTCAAAGCAAAATGCAAGTTATCTACTCGAAAAGGTGCGCGGCTGCTCACCGCTCAGAGACTAAGTCCTGCGATACCACACAAGGCGAAATTTTCGAAGTCGTTTCACTTTCTAGCTGCCTAAAGACCGACTGTCCGCTTTTGTGTCTGCATCCGAACTGTCCCTTTGGAGTCTCCAGCCGAACTGTCCGCCTTCGCCTCTGCACCAGCAACCCCCCTCTGCCCGTCCCCGGCCGCGTTTCCCGCGCGCTGAATATCCTCGCTCAACTGACAGGGCAGTTCCCTTTTCTGAAACCGTCCATCTGATTGGCTACAGCTTATTCTACATTTTAACATATTTAAATAATCAAAGCTTGACCGCTTTCAAGTTATAAATAAAGTAACAATAATATCCATTACATAATAAACGTTAAATCCTTTTACATAAAACCAATACAATTTCCTTCTTAGCTTTGAATACCACGACCAGTAGGCTTGCACAAATGTGCTTTCTGATAAATAAATGAAGAACAAAAGTAAATATTGTGCACTAAACAAATATTCTGTTACCTAATAATTCTATAAGGTGTCAGGCTGTCATCGTTCAATTTATTTTGTGTGGAGGAAATGATGATCGGATGCTTAACCGTAAATACAGATAATTTAAATTCACTGTATCTTTTGAACAAATAAAGTTACAGAGTCGATATTTACAATGTTTGTCATTTTAATGATGCGCTTCTATGTGAAATGTCGATCGTTAAGATGGACCAAAGAGTTCAGATTTTAGCTTTCCGGTTTTTGTTACAAAAACTTGTTAATTTCACTTTAACAGTAAATCCTAAACTATTATAGATGAGATGAATATACAAATTTTATTGGAATCACCATGAAAATTTATGAAGGATGGTAGATTAAAATAACTGTGGCTTAGTTCCCTGAATTACTACAGAATTAAAGTAGTTTTCATAAATGTTTCTCTTTATAGCCGATCCTACGTCCATATTTAACACTGCTGCGACTCCTTGGCCACAAACGGCTGATACTGGGTTTCCCTATGACGTATGTTCTCATCTGTTTCACTCGCACACTACAGCGCTTAGGCCTCAATAGACAATAGACGCCTATGAATTTGCCCATCTCGTGGTGAATCTGCGTCCTTTGTGGCATGCGGTCCTGGACGGCAGGGTTCGTTTCATAATTCCTGTGGGCTGACTCTTTCGCCCGTATAAGAGTGCAATGTTCGTTAAATCACACTCTTTAATTTCAACCAGCGTTGGCACATATATGAGTTACTATCTCGGAAATGTAACGATGGGATAACACACACTAAACAATAGGACACAGGTGTGTAGGGTGTAAAAAATGATTGAAAATCAATGAAATTATTATGAAATTCGTAGCTCTGAGCTTTGCCTGGGTATTTAGTGATGGACCAAATGACAGTTAACCCCAAGGGGTGGTGCTGGTGGTAAGAAGGGCTAATGTGTAAACTACTATCGGGAACGCTTGGAGCAATTTCAACCAGACTAGCTATATACAGAGTGTTACAAAAAGGTACGGCCAAACTTTCAGGAAACATTCCTCACACACAAAGAAAGAAAATATGTTATGTGGACATGTGTCCGGAAACGCTTACTTTCCATGTTAGAGCTCATTTTATTACTTCTCTTCAAATCACATTAATCATGGAATGGAAACACACAGCAACAGAATGTACCAGCGTGACTTGAAACACTTTGTTACAGGAAATGTTCAAAATGTCCTCCGTTAGCGAGGATACATGCATCCACCCTCCGTCGCATGGAATCCCTGATGCGCTGACGTAGCCCTGGAGAATGGCGTATTGTATCACACCCGTCCACAATACGAGCACGAAGAGTCTCTAGATTTGGTACCGGGGTTGCGTAGACAAGAGCTTTCAAATGCCCCCATAAATGAAAGTCAAGAGGGTTGAGGTCAGGAGAGCGTGGAGGCCATGGAATTGGTCCGCCTCTACCAATCCATCGGTCTCCGAATCTGTTGTTGAGAAGCGTACGAACACTTCGACTGAAATGTGCAGGAGCTCCATCGTGCATGAACCACATGTTGTGTCGTACTTGTAAAGGCACATGTTCTAACAGCACAGGTAGAGTATCCCGTATGAAATCATGACAACGTGCACCATTGAGCGTAGGTGCACGAAACTAAAATGAGCTGTAATATGGTTATTAAGCGTTTCCGGACACATGTCCACATAACATCTTTTCTTTATTTGTGTGAGGAATGTTTCCTGAAAGTTTGGCCGTACCTTTTTGTAACACCCTGTATACAACCTACTATTTGGAAAATCTGTTGTTCGATCAAAACATCTTGTGGGGCGAGGTGTGAATGTAAAAGGCGTGATATGTAAAAATAACTGAACACGAATGGTATTAATGCGAAATACATAGCCTTCCGGTTGTCCGGGGTGATTGGTGTTGTTGTTGTTGTTGTAAGAAGAGGTACAGTGCAAAGTACAACTGTCTAATACCTGGAGGAATTTCAATAAATCTAAGTACAATGTCGAAGAAGGCGATCGTATAATCGGTGCGGAAATTGTAATTTAAGGGAATAGAACAGGTTGGAAATTTTTTGTGCCTAATTCCTTTCTTGCCTCAAAAGTTTCTTAGAGAGTCAGTTTTTAAGATTCATTCATATAAAGTGTGGCATGAGTGTTAAAACATATTAAAACTGCGATTTACTACATGGAGCTCTGGTGCATCCGAGCGCTCGAATGCAGCCGATGTAATACTACAATAGTTCCCGACGGACCAGGGGACCTATTAGTTTCAAATAGTATTACAGAGGGCATTAGTACAACTAAAATATTACTCTCAACAAGATTTCGCTTTGTAACATCATTCGTTTATGGTAAACAGTCTGGAACCATATGCTTGCCTAGCATCTGCCTAACTGGTCATTTCGCTTGATTTTTTACGCGAAGAAAAACGTAAATGCCTGCAAATGACAAACATATTTATACGGATAGAAAAGGTTCGAAAAGTAATCCCAGTCGTGCAAGAACGCTTCGACTGGTAAACGGAAGCCAGTTAAGCGATTTAATTCCTTCAAAATGAGAGTGTTTTGATATCGTGAAAAAAAAGGCCTGTTGTACGATGCAAGCACTGACGATTAAAAGTTTGTTCAGTTTTAATATTAAAAATCACAAACTGAAACTTTAAACTCTTTTTTTTTTTTAAACTACATCTTTCGAATTAGCGGGAGCTATAACTGAAGTAATATACATGCAATTACATAGTACTTTTTTTAAGTTGTGAGTCAGCGTTTTTCTACTTTAGTACGTTGGACTTTTGCGGTATATTTTAATTTAAATTTTTGGTACATGTTTTTATAACGACTTTTTTTCGACAAAACTGATTTTTATTTCAGAATGCTTCCACTTAAAAATAATTTTTTAAAAATATCGTTATGCTCTACGTTAGACAATATCATCTCTTTCAAAGCTGTTACTAAAATTTTGTTCTAAGTTGAAAATTGTGGCCTTCATAGCTTCTTCACAACCGCTCTCACCCTCCACGTAGGCCTTATGTCGGTGTCGTGTAGTGTCCTCTGGGAACAAGTCTTTTATTCAAGAAAAGTACACAATGCAATCTTAACAGTGTACAGTAAAGATATAAAGCCAATTTCTAATTGGTTTGTCATTTTATTAAAAAATAAATCTTGAATATCGGTTCAGAAACCGAGCGTCTCCTAGGTCTGCCCCCTCAGTCTGAGATAGGGGTAAGTAAGCAACCAGACAAGGCCGAGCAACCAGCACGTCGCCTTTAAAATAAAGTTTATAATAATGTCCTTGAATGCTGTATCTGCAACACACTGCGTGCCTCGAACTCCGTGTATTGTACATTGGGAAACGTCAGTTGTAAAGGACCCATCGTCTCTGTTGTTACTCAGCCTAAATCTGATTTTTAGCGTGTTTTTTCGGGTATTTGCTAGGGTATTACTTTTTGTTTCGTTTTTCCATAGCGGCATTTATTTCGGAAAATCGGTGATTAAATTTTAAACGTAGCAGGCTAAAGTCGCGGGGCGCTCCGCCGGGCCGGCAAATCGCCGCCCGGCTGCGCCCGTTAGCGGTCGGCTCGGGTAATGCGCGCCAGATGAACGTTCGATCCCTCCGCTCGATAAAACAGCGCCGGATATACAGCATTAGCGAGCAATTAACAGCGCCGCGGACTCGTTGCGGTCGCCGTTAATGGACTCGGCGCACTGCTTATCATCGCTGACCCGTTACCGGGGCGCTCCCGCGACACTCGTCTCTTCCGTACGCACGACTGCCCGAATGTTTATTTACATTTTACAGAATATTTAACAAACATCGTGCTAGCGATTCGGGATTAAATGAGCACGGCCCTGGAATGTGTAGGGCTAATCCGGGTTACGCCGCTTAGTAAAGTACTGTCCGTATACACCAAACCAAATAAGCTCACGGACCCAGTACAGAAGTGGGAATCACTGTATTTACATCGATTCTAGTCCCTCAGAGTCTTGCCGGTCAAAATATTAGCCAGCCCCTTGACTGAGCGTCCGTCTACGTAGTTTGGCTGTCGGACTCTCTTGTGTCGCCAGTCAATGTGGTCTCCGTTGCCACGTTACTTTCCGACAATCGGCCCACTTTGTCGAACTCAGCTTTCTGATACGCGCACCACGAGCGAGAGACTTTTAAAAGTCGTTTTCGTAACGCACCTCTCGCAATATGTTGGAGAATCTCTTTCCAGATGTCCGTTAGACAACTGTGTGGATGATGAGAGCTACGGTTGCTGTTGTGGTCTTCAGTCCTGAGACTGGTTGGATGCCCCTCTCCATGCTACTCTATCCTGTGCAAGCTTCTTCACCTCCCAGTACCTATTGCAGCCTACATCCTTCTGAATCTGTTTAGTGTATTCATCTCTTGGTCTCCCTCTACGATTTTTACCCTCCACGCTGCCCTCCAATACTAAATTGGTGATCCCTTGATGCCTCAGAACATGTCCTACCAACCGATCCCTTCTTCTAGTCAAGTTATGCCACAAACTTCTCTTATCCTAAATCCTATTCAATACCCCTTCATTCGTTATGTGATCAACCCATCTAATCGCAGGAGAGCTTCTGTAAAGTTTGGAAGATAGGAGACGAGGTACTGGCAGAAGTAGAGCTGTGAGGACGGGGCGTGAGTCGTGCTTGGGTAGCTCAGTTGGTAGCGCACTTGCCCGCGAAAGGCAACGGTCCCGAGTTCGAGTGTCGGTCCGGCACAAAGTTTTAATCTGCCAGGAGGTTTCAACCCATCTAATCTTCAGCGTTCTTCTGTAGCACCACGTTTCGAAAGCTTCTATTCTCTTCTTGTCTAAACTATTTATCGTCCACGTTTCACTTCTATACATGGCTACACTCCATACAGATACTTTCAGAAAAGACTTCCTGACGCTTAAATCTATACTCCATGTTAACAAATTTCTCTTCTTCAGAAGCTCTTTCCTTGCCATTGCCAGTGTATCCTCTCTACTTCGACCATCATCAGTTATTTTGCTCCCCAAGTAGCAAAACTCCTTTACTACTTTAAGTGTCTCATTTCCTAATCTAATACCCTCAGCATCACCCGATTTAATTCGACTACATCCCATTGTCCTCGTTTTGCTTTTTTTGATGTTCATCTTATATCCTCGTTTCAAGACACTGTCCATTCCGTTCAGCTGCTCTTCCAGATCCTTTGCTGTCTCTGACGGAACTACAATGTCATCTGCGAACCTCAAAGTTTTAATTTCTTCTCCATGGATTTTAATTCCTACTCCGAATTTTTCTTTTGTTTCCTTTACTGCTTGCTCAATATAGAGACTGAATAACATCGGGGAGAGGCTACAACCCTGTCTCACTCCCTTCCCAACCACTGCTTCCCTTTCATGCTCCTCAACTCTTATAACTGCTATCTGGTTTCTGCACAAATTGTAAATAGTATTTCGCTCCCTATATTTTACCCCTGCCACATTCAGAATTTGAAAGAGAGTATTCCAGTAAACATTGTCAAAATCTTTCTCCGAGTCTATAGATGCCAGAAACGTAGGTTTGCCTTTCCTTAGTCTATTTTCTAAGATAGGTCGTAGGGTCAGTATTACCTCACGTGTTCCAAGATTTCTACGGAATCTACTACAGACGAGAAATACCCATTTGCGAGCTTCACTGGGTCGAGAAAACCATTTGCGACGTGTTACGGTTTCTCTCTATGCGCGAGATCGGGAAAAACATACTGGTTGCACTGGGTGATCACAATAATTTTAGTTCAAAGTCAGTTATGTAGTAAAACTAGATTGCTCGAGCCCCCACGTGCTTCTGCTCGAAAAGAAAGAAAGAAAAAAAAACAATTATCACCCAAGCACCTACATAGCATGCATCCCCTTGGGGTTCCGTAAAATGTGCTTGGACTTATTAACTAAATTGGCTACGTTAGGTCTGAGGGTGCAAACCACATCCGCTGCACTATCCCCAGTAATTTTAAATTAATGTCAGGTTTATAGAAACAAATGTTAGCAGGCAGGAATAATTTTTAGTGAACACAACACAGTTTTAACTAAATGAAGTTTGTTTTAACTTGTTCAGGACAGATTTGACTGAAATACTTTTCTTGATTTGACCTCACATATTTACCGAGTTAGTTCAACAGCGCTACTCAGATATTAATGACAATCATTAATGTTTCTTTTAAAATAGCTGAAACCCCAATATGAACAAGGTTCGACGTGGAGAATACTTCTCGAAAAATAATAATAAACCAAACACAATCCGAAGTCAAACCGTAAGCTGAAATCACTACGTCCCACAGCGCTTGTTCAGAGTGAGTTAAAGTTCTACACGACTTAGCGGTACGAAAATATTGTAAGTTCAACTCGTGCGCGAAATTTTCACAAGTCTCACAAACGCACCACAGAGAATTCTTCAAAGTCCAGCAGCACCCAACTGCTGAAAACTACAAGTTCCACGCGACTTTGCGGTCCGAAAATATTCTAAGTCTAGTTCGTGTACGGACTTTTGCCAGTCACACGTGCTACCTCTTTCAATTCAACCGAATGACTGCTCCCACTACAGAAAATGGCCGCCCTTAAAAGCCCTCGGTTTGGACACTCTGAAGTCAAATCAAGTTTGTTTGCACATAAAATTAACTTTTACACTTAATATAGGTACAATAAAACGCATGTAACACTTCTATTCAGACGGAAATTTTCCGCTGAATTCAGTTTCATCAACAGAATTTCTGTACGGGATCTTATTCTCATATTATTAAAATTTATGTGTTCTTCATATAGAACTTTTCATTATTTAAAATACTTTCAAAGGGTAAATAACTGATATTATTATTGTATTACCTATTTCTTCATGTCTACTTTTCCGTACTGCCGCTATCTTTATAGCGCAACAGCATTCTGGCTCCTCATACGAATTTTTAAAACATGTAAAAAAAGTTACGTAGATATCTTAATACTACTCATTCAGACCTTTCATTTGACACCTCCAAGATGTCCAATTTACAGTCTTACTTAGTTATTAAAATATTCAATTTATTATAATTCAATTTCTGTGAGTTTATTTTCAGAAATTTCTGGCGGCAGGAGAATGCAGTTTAATTGCAGTAAGCATTTGAAACTTCTATTAACGTCTTTTTATTCACCAGGAAGCATATGAAATGGCTATCAAGTCCGTATTTAATAATGCAAATACTCTATCATCCCAAATTCACTGTTTATCCAACATATGTCACACATAGAAGCAGCCAGAATTCATGCAAGTCCGACCCGGTTAAATTTAGGACCTAACAGTCACGAGTTGAACATTCTGTCGGTTCAGTGGTCTTCTATGTCGGAAGTGCTCGCCAAAGTATGCCATCAAGAACACGGAATATGCCACGCGGATTTGTCTCTACGGCCAAAAGATAACACGCTTATAAAACTTCAGCTAACTCATTCAGAAACATCAAACTATTCTCAAAATGTTCGTAACTTAAGCCGCCTCAGTCACGGCACGTTTTAAACGCAATGAACTCATTAGTTCTTCATTTTACATATTACTTTCACGGAGACATGTAACATGGTGTTACTCGGAAGCAGGTTAGCGAGCGATTCTCTCGATGCTCCTCTCCTCGCTGCCTGTCTATCTTTGCACGGGAACTGCTTAATTCTGATTGGCAACTGATATGAATGACCAATCAGAGTGATCCTTCCAGATCACTCTCGTGGCAAAACTTGCCTTAGCCAACCACTAATCAGATAGTCATTTACGTCATTACAATTTCAATTTCTAATATATTGTTTAATAAAATAAAACGAAACGCAATATATTCTTTAAATTAATATAGAAATTATTTCGCTTCAGACGTTTATTCTGGCTGCTTTCTTACAACAGCAAGCACACATCGACATACGTCATTAGCATCGTGATTGCAACAAAATTTTCCCACGGTTCAGTTTTATAAGGTTTTACATAAAATGATGTCAAATTTTAACGTATGTCCCACATACACTCTCTCATTCATTCCCATGTATTCACACAACAAAATAATAAGCAAATAACAATTTCGAATCATTTTTGTACTACGTAACGTAGAGTAATTAAAGTCTTGCAAAGAAAATTCCAGTTAAGTGATTTTATATACTGTGAACTTTGTTATGACTTCAGATGATAATAAAAGACATTTGATTATTGTTCCTAACTGAGTTTTGAAACATAAGTGTTAGTTTTAGGACATTTAAGTAATTTTCTCACTCTCCGTAACTATAATAGATAAAGATCTCAAAATTTTGACAGGATCCCCTCCTTAATAATGAAGGATTGCGTACCAAGTTTGAACAAAATTGGATGATAATTACTATGGTTTATTTACATTTGTAGGGGATATGAATTTGCGTACCGACTGATTGTTACTGAGATAGTTCTCACGACTGGTAGCGTCAGCTGCACTGTGAGTCAGAGAGAAGAATAAACGTCGTATCTTCTTCGGCCTCTCCCAATCGTCGTTGTGGGCTGCACGGAGACATCGCTAATGTCTGTGGTATCGACACGCATTGCTGACTTTGTTGTGGCGCCGTGATCTTTGGATGATACCGTACTAAGTTAGGGCAAATGCTGACAGCTCTAGTGTGAAGAAGCAGAAAACACATTGCATGGAAGTAAGAATGTGAATTAATGATTCTTCAATGTATTTGTGTAAGAATGTCGAGCACCAATATTTGCATACATACGTCACCTGTTGACCACTCATGAAACTGTTCTCTGCCACAGGCTGCTCAATTTTTAGTGTAATGTGCATGGACCACATCCACTCGTTCTATTTGTTCACCTCCACTCCTGGTCACACAGGTGGTTCAACGGATATTCTATGAATTCATTTTTATGTGTTTGACAAGCCACAGTGGTGGTGTTTCCTATAAGTGGAAAAATGTTCTCATTGCATGTATGCATGTTAATAAGAATTTTCCGAAAGTATGTAAACAAATGCTTATCACAGATATGTGGGTTTGTGCGCAGTGATAAATTCTTTTTGTAATGGCTTTACTTTTGGTAGACTATAGGTCCGATGATGGCAGCAAGATTCTGTCGAAGCTCGTCATTGTGAAATAAAATAAAATACCAAGCGATCATGGCCACTGAAGATTTTCTTATTCACATACTTAAGGAAGTGTCACATCCAAACGCTTATCGTTTAGCCGTCTAATTTTCACTGAATGAGTATTGGAGCTTCTTCTGAGTGAGTCATTATTGTCAACAACAAATGCCCCTTACTGCTTGTACACATATAAATTCGAGTTTACAAATCTGAAAAATATAAGATCTGGCATATAAACTTTCTTACCACATGCTGTGGTAGTATGGATTTTTTATGTTTTGCATTGCAGTGTTACCAAGTCATGTTTGCTGAAGTTTCGGTATCATTGATGGGATTTTATTTTCTTGCAATTAAACATCAGGACAAATACTCTTTACTATTTATATACACATACAAATTCTATTCTTTAAAGAAGTATTAACAAGTTTGATGAACAGATAGGTTTTTGAACGGTATGTTTTTTTGTTAGCACATAGATTTCTAGTGTTTTTGTTTTACCTGCTGTGATTTCTCTGTTTTTTTTTATGTTTTGCGTTACAGTAATGCAAAACATAAAAAAACAGAAAAACCACAACGTGTGGCAATAAAGCAAACATACAAAATGTTGTCAGTTTTTCAAATTAACGAATAATTTGTTCAAGTCTCGAATTTAAATATGTACAAGCAGTAAAAAGCATTTTTTCTATTGTTTAATAGAAAGAACATAAGAGCCCACTGGTGAAGTTGAAACTTCAGCGAAACACTTCTGGGTAACAAAAGAAAAGAGAAGAAACTGTTAAGTGTTAAGAATTGCATTATGCAATACACAGGCGTAACGATATATTTTATTTGACTCCATCGATTTAGGACTAGGATCAGACGTTATCGGGTCCAGAAACCATCTCAGTGACGTATTTGCATAATCTGAATAACAGTTATCAGATGTACATTGTTCCATCATTGATATGAGCCGTAAACGTAACATTATGTCAATTTAACCTTATAGACGTATTTGTGCGGTATACTCTACATCTACATCTACATTTCGCAAGCCACCCAACGGAGTGTGGCAGAGAGCACTTTATGTGCTGCTGTCATTACCTCCCTTTCCTGTTCCAGTCGCGTATTGTTCGCGAGAAGAACGGCTGCCGGAAAGCCTCCGTGCGCGCCCGAATCTCTCTAATTTTACATTCGTGATCTCCTCGGGAGGTATAAATAGGGGGAAGCAATATATTCGATACCTCATCCAGAGATGCACCTTCTCTAAAGCTGGACAGCAAGCTACACCGCGATGCAGAGCGCCTCTCTTGCAGTCTGCCACTTGAGTTTGCTAAACATCTCCGTAACGCTGTCATGCTTACCAACTAACCCTATGACGAAACGCTCCGCTTCTTTGGATCTTCTCTATCTCCTCTGTCAACCGAACCTGGTACAGATCCCACACTGATGAGCGGTACTCAAGTATAGGTCGAACGAGTGTTTTGTGAGCCAACTCCTTTGTTGATGGATTTTCTAAGGACTCTCCCAATGAATCTCAACCTGGCACCCGCCTTACCAACAATTAATTTTATATGATCGTTCCACTTCAAATCGTTCCGCACGCATACTCCCAGATATTTTACAGAAGTAACTGCTACCAGTCTTTGTTCCGCTATCATATAATCATACAATAAAGGATCCTTCTTTCTATGTATTCGCAATACATTACATTTGTCTATGTCAAGGGTGAGTTGCCACTTCCTGCACCAAGTGCCTATCCGCTGCAGATCTTCCTGCATTTCGCTGCAATTTTCTAATGCTGCAACTTCTCTGTATACTACAGCATCATCCGCGAAAGCCGCATGGAACTTCCGACACTATCTAGTAGGTAATATATATACACTACTGGCCATTAAAATTGCTACACCAAGAAGAAATGTAGACGATAAACAGGCATTCATTGGACAAATGTATTATACTAGAACTGACATGTGATTAAATTTTCACGCAATTTGGGTGCATAGATCCTGAGAAATCAGTACCCAGAACAACCACCTCTGGCCGTAATAACGGCCTTGATACGCCTGGACAATGAGTCAAACAGAGCTTGGATGGCGTGTACAGGTACAGCCGCCCATGCAGCTTCAACACGATACCACAGTTCATCAAGTGTAGTGACTGGCGTATTGTGACGAGCCAGTTGCTCGGCCACCATCGACCAGACGTTTTCAACTGGTGTCAGATCCGGAGAATGAGCTGGGCAGGGCAGCAGTCAAACATTTTCTGTATCCAGAAAGGCCCGTACAGGACCTGCAACATGCGGTCGTGCATTATCTTGCTGAAATGTAGGGTTTCGCAGGGATCGAATGAAGGGTAGAGCCACGGGTCGTAACACATCTGAAATGTAACGTCCACTGTTCAAAGTGCCGTCAATGCGAAGAAGATGTGACCGAGACGTGTAACCAATTGTACCCCATATCATCACGCCAGGTTATACGCCAGTATGGGGATGACGAATACACGCTTCCAATGTGCGTTCGCCGCGATGTCGCCAAACACGTATGCGACCGTTTTGATGCTCTAAACAACACGTGGATTCATCCGAAAAAATTACGTTTTGCCATTCGTGCAGCCAGGTTCGTCGTTGAGTACACCATCACCGGCGCTCCTGTCTGTCATGCATCGTCAAGGGTAACCGTAGCCACGGTCTCCGAGCTGATAGTCCGTGCTGCTACAAACGTCGTCGAACTATTCGTGTAGATGGTTGTTGTCTTGCAAACGTCCCCATCTGTTGACTCAGAGATCGAGACGTGGCTGCACGATCCATTACAGCCAAGAGGATAACATGCCTGCCATCTCGACTGCTAGTGATACGATGCCGTCGGGATCCAGCACGGCGTTCAGTATTACCCTCCTGAACCCACCGATTCCATATTCTGCTAACAGTCATTGGATCTCGACCAACGCGAGCAGCAATGTCTCGATGCGATAAACCGCAATAGCGATAGGCTGCAATCCGACCTTTATCATAGTGTGAAACGTGATGGTACGCATTTCTCCTCCTTACACGAGGTATCACAACAACGCTTCACCAGGCAACGCCGGTCAACTGCTGTTTGTGTATGAGAAATCGATTGGAAACTTCCTCGTGTGAGCACGTTGTAGGTGTCGCCACCGGCCCCAACCTTGTGTGAATGATCTGAAAAGCTTATCATTTGCATATCACAGCATCTTCTTCCTGTCGGTTAAATTTCGCGTCTGTAGCACGTCATCTTCGTGGTGTAGAAATTTTAATGGGCAGTAGTGTATATTGCGAAAGGCAATGGTCCCATAACACTCCCCTGCGGCACGCCAGAGGTTACTTTAAAGTCTGTAGACGTCTCTCCATTGACAACAATATGCCGTGTTCTGTTTGCTATAAACTGTTCAATCCAGCCACACAGGTGGTCTGATATTTCGTAGGCTCTTACTTTGTTTATCAGGCGACAGTACGGAACTGTATCGAACGCCTTCCGGTAGTCAAGGAAAATGGCATCTACCTGGGAGCCTGTATTTGATATTTTCTGGGTCTCATGAACAAATAAAGCGAGTTGAGTCTCACACGATCGCTGTTTCCGGAATCCGTGTTGATTCCTACAGAGTAGAGTCTGGGTTTCCAGAAATGACATGACACGCGAGCAAAAAACATGTTCTAAAATTCTACAACAGATCGATTTCAGAGATATAGGCCTATAGTTTTGCGCATCTGCTCGACGACCCTTTTTGAAGACTGGGACTACCTGTCCTCTTTTCCAATCATTTGGAACCTTCCGTTCCTCTAGAGACTTGCGGTACACGGCTATTAGAAGGGGGGCAAGTTCTTTCGCGTACTCTGTGTAGAATCGAATTGGTATCCCGTCAGGTCCAGTGGACTTTCCTCTGTTGAGTGATTTCAGTTGCTTTTCTATTCCTTGGACACTTATTTCGATGTCAGCCATTTTTTCGTTTGTGCGAGGATTCAGACAAGGAACTGCAGTGCGGTCTTCCTCTGTGAGACAGCTTTGGAAAAAGGTGTTTAGTATTTCAGCTTTACGTGTGTCATCCTCTGTTTCAATGCCATCATCATCCTAGAGTGTCTGTATATGCTGTTTCGAGCCACTTACTGATTTAACGTTAGACCAGAACTTCCTAGGATTTTCTGTCAAGTCGGTACATAGAATTTTACTTTCGAATTCACTGAACGTTTCACGCATAGCCCTCCTTACGCTAACTTTGACATCGTTTAGCTTCTGTTTGTCTGAGAGGTTTCGGCTGCGTTTAAACTTGGAGTGAAGCTCTCTTTGCTTTCGCAGTAGTTTCCTAACTTTGTTGTTGAACCACGGTGAGTTTTTTCCGTCCCTCACAGTTTTACTCTGCACGTACCTGTCTAAAACGCATTTTACGATTACCTTGAACTTTTTCCATAAACACTCAACATTGTCAGTGTCAGAACAGAAATTTTCGTTTTGATCTGTTAGGTTCAGGAATTCTGCAACGGCCTTATGATCACTGATTCCCTGTTCTGCGCTTACAGAGCCGATAGGTTCGGGTCTGTTCGTTATCAGTAGGTCCAAGATTTTATCTCCACGAGTCGGTTCTCTGTTTAATAGCTGGAGGTAATTTTCGGATAGTGCACTTAGTATAATGTCACTCGATGCTCATTCGGGAGGACGACGGTTCAATCCCGCGTCCGGCCATCCTGATTTAGGTTTTCCGTAATTTCCCTAAATCGCTCCAGGCAAATGTCGGGATGGTTCCTTTGAAAGGACATGGCCGACTTCCTTCCCCATCCTTCCCTAATCTGATGAGACCGATGACCTCGCTGTCTGGTCTCTTTCCCCAAACAACCCAACAACCCCACTCGATGCCCTGTCCCTACCACCCGTCCTAAACATCTGAGTGTCCCAGTCTATATCTGCTAAATTGAAGTCTCCACCTAAGACTATAAAATGCTGAGAAAATTTATGTGAAATGTATTCCAGATTTTCTCTCAGTTGTTCTGCCACTAATGCTGCTGAGTCGGGAGATCAGTAAAAGGAGCCAAATATTAACCTAGCTCGGTTGTTGAGTGTAACCTCTACCCATAATAATTCACAGGAACTATCCACTTCTACTTCACTACAGGATAAACTACGCCACCACCGGTTGCATGCAATCTATCCTTTCTAAACACCGTCTGTGCCTTTGTAAAAATTTCGGCAGTATTTATCTCTGGCTTCAGCAAGCTTTCCGTACCTATAACGATTTCAGCTTCGGTGCTTTCTATCAGCGCTTGAAGTTCCGGTACTTTACAACCGCAGCTTCGACAGTTTGCAATTACAATACCGATTGCTGCTTGGACCCCGCATGTCCTGACTCTGCCCCGCATCCTTTGAAGCTGTTGCCCTTTTTGTACTTGCCCGAGGCCATCTAACTTAAAAAACCGCCCAGTCCACGCCACACAACCCTTGCTACCCGTGTAGCCGCCTGCTGGCGGAACCCGAAACCCCACCACCCTATGGCGCAAGTCGAGGAATCTGCGGCCCACACTGTCACAGAACCGTCTCAGCCTCTGATTCAGATCCTCCACTCGGCTCTGTACCAAAGGTCCGCAGTCAGTCCTGTCGACGATGATGCAGTTGGTGAGCTCTGCTTTCATCCCGCTAGCGAGACTGGCAGTCTTCACCAAATCAGATAGCCGCTGGAAGCTAGAGAGGATTTCCTCCGATCCATAGCGACACACATCACTGGTGCCAACATGAGCGACCACCTGCAGATGGGTGCACCCTGTACCCCTCAAGCACTGTGCGATGCCCCACCCACTTCTATAGTTATATGGATCAGTTTTCGCTTATAAATGACCATGGTTGGCAATCGGACTAGTAATTATAATGGGCGGACACTCGCGTGCATTAAGACCTCAGTATTGTTTTCACTAATCGCTCTAAGCACTGCAGAGTTAAGCTCTTACCACAGAATCTTTAGTTTTGAATAACTGAAACCGATATAGTAATTTGACAAGCAAACAAGCGGGAGGAGAGCACACCATATAAGTCATAACTACTTTGAAATAACGACGTACACTATATATGGACAGTATGGATCGTACACATGTATTACTTTCGTTAATTCAGCGAAAGATACTTGCATCAGCCCAGTATAAATGTATTTTAAACTTGAGACACTTTTTTATGTAAAATAATAGTGAAATGTTGAGTGAAAAGATTCTGCTAAGCCTTGAAGATGCATAGCTCCTGTGGTGGTATTACTTGCAATTTTTGTAATTAATAAACATGTTTCTTTAATCTTATTTGTGCACAGAATCGACCAGTGACTGAACATGAGTTTTTACTCTGATGTTTCCTGATAATTTTGAACATGAAGAATTTTTGAGCTGATAGTACTTCAGTGCAACTTAACAAAAACGCTTACCTGGACTTTTGTTGAAACATAGTTTGTCACACGCCACGAGTCAGTAAAATCGTATGTTCTGAACACGACAGTAATAATCTTTTTTGTATTGATGAAAATGTGCACCATGCCTATTGTTGTCTTCCTCTGCAACTGCTTTTATTATGCTTGTCAATGTAATAAGTTTGCAGGTACTTCGTACACAATCTGATACTTTGCTTAATTTGGCAATAATAATAAAAACACTTTATGTAGGCCTACGTGTAACTAGTTTATGATCTGAAAATGTTGGTGATTACATATCACTGTATTTGGAAAGAGCACACTAAAAATCTACTGAAATAACGACAATCTGATAAAGCTTGTTGCTTTTAAACAATTGACTTGTATTACTTAACTTGCACAAGAGGACGACGAATCATGACTTTTACAGTATGTCCGTCACTATGAAAAACAGAATATAGTGAACTTCACCATAGAAATAAATACTTCAGTCCTTTTGTGGTGTTGAGCAACATATTGCAGCCTCTGACTATACTTTGCTGCCAATGGATGGTGTAGCAGCTTTTACACACTGGCTTCCAAGTCGTAACTTTCATCGTAATATTTGGCCAGTACAGTGGGTAATGCTGCAAAATAATGTCTGTCTCATTTAAAGCAAACAACGACTTCCCACTGGCCGTCGTAATAACATTTCCACTTCTGATTGGTTGACAAACAGCTGCTTAATACAGTAGAAATATGTGTAGCAATAATTTCCCGTCCATCGGAGGCCATTTAACAGTGATTGTGCTTATTTTAATCACCACACAATACAGTACCTGGGCATCGTACCACACGCTACTTCGCAGCTACTCCGACTCACAAAGAGAACTGTTGTGGAACTTTCTGTCGAAACGTTTCTACCGCCTTACCCTTCCACGAGGTAGTCCCCTTAGATTTTAACTGAAGCCTAAAGCCATGGCTCGTTATAGCTTTAATTACCTAGGTTCATAATACTTTTAACGCTAGGATCTACTTAAAAATATGTAGAGATCAATAAAAAAAACATTATTTACAGGTATTCATTTAAAACACATTTACAGATTATTGGGTGTATACTTCGCAGGCTGGTGGCAGCCCCTTACAGCGGCGAGCTGCCTTACCTTAGATGACACATGCACCCTCGGCTCTCTATCATATCACTGGTTGCTTTGTACAGGTTCTTACAACTGTCCTGATACTATCAAATGTCCAAATGTGTGTGAATTCCTAAGAGACCAAACTGCTGAGGTCATCGATCCCTCGACTTACATACTATTTAAACTAACTTATGCTAAGAACAACACTCACACCCACTCCCGAGGGAGGACTCGAACCTCCGGACAGAGGGTCGGCCACTCCGCGCGGCTGTCCGGCTACTGATCGTATTTTTTAAATTGTGATAGAGAATTACGAACTAACTTCTACGAAATGTAATCGAATAGCTCCTACATTGTGTGACCTATACTTGTGTCGTTACAGCTGGAATGATGGAATAACATATATCTGATAAATGTTATTCCAATTATGCAAATACATAGCTGAGATGGTTTGGACCCGATAACTGTCTGATCCTAGAAGGAAATCGGCCGTGTCTAATAAAATATACACTACTGGCCATTAAAATTACTACACCAAGAAGAAATGCAATGATAAACGGGTATTCATTGGACAAATATATTATACTAGAACTGACATGTGATTACATTTTCACGAAATTTGGGTGCATAGATCCAGAACAACCATCTCTGGCCGTAATAACGGCCTTGATGCGCCTGGGCGTTGAGTGAAACAGAGCTTGGATGGCGTGTACAGGTACAGCTGCCCATGCAGCTTCAACACGATACAACAATTCATCAAGAGTAGTGACTGGCGTATTGTGACGAGCCAGTTGCTGGGCCACCATTGTCTAGACGTTTTCAGCTGGTGAGAGATCTGGAGAATGTGCTGGCCAGGACAACAGTCGAACATTTCTGTATCCAGAAAGGCCCGTACAGGACCTGCAACATGCGGTCGTGCATTATCCTGCTGAAATGTAGGGTTTCGAAGGAATAGAATGAAGGGTAGAGCCACGGGTCGTAACACATCTGAAATGTAACGTCCACTGTTCAAAGTGCCGTCAATGCGAACAAGAGATGGCCGAGACGTGTAACCAATGGCACTCCATACCATCACGCCGGATGATACGCCAGTATGGGGATGACGAATACACGCTTCCAATGTGCGTTCGCGAAACACGGATGCGACCATCCTGATGCTGTAAACAGAACCTGGATTCATCCGAAAAAATTACGTTTTGCCATTCGTGCAGCCGGGTTCGTCGTTGAGTACACCATCGCAGGCGCTCCTATCTGTTATGCACCGTCAAGGGTAACCGCAGCCACGGTCTCCGAGCTGGTAGTCCATGCTACTGAAAACGTCGTCGAACTGTCCGTGCAGATGGTTGTTAATCTTGCAAACGTCCCCACCTGTTGACTCAGGGATTGAGACGTGGCTGCACGATCCGTTATAGCTGTGCTGATAAGATGCCTGTCATCTCGATTGCTAGTGATACGAGGCCGTTGGGATCAAGTACGGCGTTCCGTATTACCCTCCTGAACGCACCGATTCCATATTCTGCTAACAGTCATTGGATCTCGACCAACGCGAGCAGAAATGTCGCGATACGATAAACCGCAATCGCGATAGGCTACAATCCGACCTTTATCGAAGTCGGAAACGTGATGGTACCCATTTCTCCTCCTTACACGAGGCATCACAACAACGTTTCACCAGGCAACGCCGGTCAACTGCTGTTTGTGTATGAGAAATCGGTTGGAAACTTTCCTGATGTCAGCACGTCTTAGGTGTCCCACGAGCGGCAACCTTGTGTGGATGCTCTGGAAAGCTAATCATTTGCATATCACAGCATCTTCTTCCTGTCGGTTAAATTTCTCGTCTGTAGCACGTCATCTTAGTGGTGCAGCAATTTTAATGGCCAGTAGTGTACCATTAGAGCTGTCTATTGCGTAATGCAGTTCTCAACGTTCATTAAAGTTGTACAGTACTACCTCTGTAAAATATTTAGCCGGCCGAAGTGCCGAGAGGTTCTAGGCGCTGCAGTCTGGAACCGCGCTACCGCTGCGGTCGCAGGTTCGAATCCTGCCTCGGGCATGGGTGTTTGTGATGTCCATAGGTTAGTTAGGTTTAAGTAGTTCTAAGTTCTAGGCGACTGATGACCATAGCAGTTACGTCCATAGTGCTCAGAGCCATTTGAACCATTTTTGTAAAATATTTCAAATTTATTAGCAACGATATGATACTCTAGGTTCGAAGATTGCATTTGAACGCTTCAGCTACGTTATTTAGGTGTGCGCAGCTCTGGAGACGTCATTGCAGTATTCATCGCCAAGCCGAACCCTGATGTTATTTGAGAATGGCTCCGAGTGTTCGCGTGATGGGGAAACACAGTCGTTTAATACAGTGCGCTGACTTTAATCAACGAGTAATTTCACAAGCTGGTGACCAAACGATGTTATGCAGATTGCACCGGGTATCGGCGCAGCGGCAGTTCGTGCGGCGGCGTACCTGCCGGCAACTGTGAATACGCGCCGCGGCGGCGGCAACAGTTGAGCGCGGCCCCGTTAAGCAGGGGCGGGCGAGGGCGACCTGGCCGCTGGCCTGCGGCGCCGCTTCTTGCAGCCACCGCGGTCCTTGGCGCCCGGGCCCGCGGCGGGGCAAGAAGCGCTCGACACTGGCGGCTATTCACGGCTTAATGAAAGCACGCCAAGGCGCAGCAGCCGAGGCGGGGCAGCCGCTGTTTCGCTCGCGCCATCACTATCTTCACCAAGATTCGACGGATACTGTTCTAGAGCGGAAACGAGAAATGGTGCTTCGTCCGTGGAGCGATCTTAAATTATAAAACACCTGCCCCCCCCCCCTCCCTCCACCTCATGTCTTTGTGGGAAAGTGCCAGACTATGGCAAAAATAACTGGTAAGAAGTGTGTTTTCCTGTTTAAGAAGGAGTCACAATTTACATTCTGACCTCCTTTCTGCTTCACATGTGATTGAAGTACCTATACATTGTAAAACGTTGTGGTCTCCTGACCTTCATTGCTTACATATTCCGCCCTCACAATCATATTCTGCACATCAAGACGCTTCATTCGAACCCAAACTCGATAAGATAAAGTCAATGTTGTAAGAATTCATGTAAACGATATGCAAATAACTAGTAAATCACAAGTGTGCACCAAGATTGAAATACTCGAGGCTGGCGTACACACACACAATCAAGATACGATGGTCGCAGGGGCTTTTAGTTCAGGAAAGGCAAACCGCACGCTGGGGGGCTGGTCCCTTCAGAGGGCGAGTCAACCTATGTCGGCCAGTGACTGCCCGTAGAGTAGACAGCGTTTGCCTGAGTGAAAGGAAGAACGACCCCGTGTTTGGCTTAAAAGCAAATTCCGCTACATAGTGGTGGAGCGCCCAGCCTACGCGTTCTCTGCAAACATAGCACTCAGTTTCAGAGGTTTTCACAGGGAGACAGCAAACGCCAAACGCTGATGCTACAGATTTCTGGATTCGTCGCCTTGAATGAAACGTCATTCTCTCGTTTTAGAAGAGCAATGGTGATTGGCAGACGATATTCCTGACGCCTTGAGCTGAAGGAGTAATGGAAGAGACCGAAAGATATACCTCTTCACGTCTGGCGTGGAGACGGGCCGTTCTGTTGTCGCTCTTGGAGCGAGAACACGTAACGAGAGCGTGTGCGCTCGTACATCTACTCAAAAGAGCAAGGAACAAGTCTCTCCCCAGTACTTCACTGGGAGAGCACCTCTGTCGAGAGCGAATCGGAGTGTGACTCTATATTCACTCCTTGCGCTTAAGCGTTGTTCACTGTGTTGGCTGCCACACCTATTGTGCGGTGTGAACAGACAGAGCTATAGTTAAACGCCTGCGAGCGAATTTTTGAGTGGCATCGCGGTGGACTGGTTATCTGACCGGTGTACCACGCCAATAGTTAGACTAGGGGCGAATAAGAGTCTTTGACTTCATCAAGGCATAGCGAGAGTTTGATTGTCGAAGGTCAATCCAGATAGAATGAGAGTTACCTTATTTGTCAGCAGCGAGTGGCACAGACAGCAGTCATCGCAGCTTACGGTATTGAGTGCTACAGCTCTTGTGAGCCCCATATTTCCTCCACAACAGTACACTTCTCTGTATTTCACACACGACAGTCCAACCGTACCTAGCAACATTGTAAAGGATAATTATTGAAGTTGAGTAGATGCAGCTCTCAGCCATTCTGCCAAGTCAATAACAATCTTTAACTTCGTACAGAAATTTCATTAGCGAATACTATCCTTAAGAGGTAACTTCACATTCCGTAAAGAACCCGGAAATAACTTGTTCAGTTCATAACTAAAAGTGTCATTGTGATTTCTCAGAATTTTTGTAAAATAAATAATAACTTTCGTTAGTTTCATGTTTTTCTTACACTAACTAGCACTACTCCAGTACCCAAGTATCCCATTAGTTACGTAAGAAATTTTGTGAATTTTTGTGTCATTTCCTTACAACAGACGACTCCAGAAGATATTTATTGCTGAAAGTTTTTCAGGCATTTCTCTTTAGAACGTTAGAAGCGTCTGTCTGACTTCTGTAGTAGTGTGGGGGTGGAAATTACATCTTGCAGAAGCCACAGGGTAAAGGGTACATCTCAGATTAATCCGCTGCGCAGAATGACAGAATATCACCCACACGCTCACAACATATACCAAAAACGGTTAATCAGCACCCAATAAACAAAAGTCCGGAGGCATTCCCTAGCGAGTGAAGTGGCAGTTCAAACGTAATACATTTCCCAATTTATTGACAGCTAAATCTTGACAGATCACTTCTACCACAATGTAACAGAAAGAATAAGACCTTTCTTTGAGGTAAGCCCACTGTGCAGTAACCTCATTCAGTGCAGAGGAGTACGTCCTCTTGTTTGAATACTGCCCTGCACCCTAAGTTGAGTACTGCCCACAATGTCATTCAATCACTACTGGTCTAATTTATCCCATAACTAGCTGACAAACCCGGCATTGCCGGCGTACTCATTTTGTTAGTTTTCTATTAGAAACGAAAACAAGAAATGAACTGCGTTTGTAGTGAAGTACTGAAAAAAATTTACATCTGCGTATGCGTGAAAACAGCGTTGAAATTATGAAACAATCGTACAAAGAGATATGCATAATATACAAATGTGTAACTACTGTATCCAAATTAAGAAACATAATCCCAGACAGTTTCAGTACACTGGGCGCAGCTACTTCGCGTCTCTGAAACGCGATTTTGTAAACGTCTCTTCACAGTTCTATAGACGGCTACCGTTTCCACCTACAACCATTTGGGCTTCACTGTTGAAACCTGCCAAAAGCGCTTCTAGTTGTGAGGGATTTCCTTCATTTGACTTAACTGTAGTAAATAATAAATATAATAGCCGATGGCGGTGGCCGAGCGGTTCTAGGCGCTTCAGTCCGGAACCGCGCTACTGCTACGGTCGCAAGTTCGAATCCTACCTCGGGCATGGATGTGTGTGATGTCCTTAGGTTAGTTAGGTTTAAGTAGTTCTAAGTTCTAGGGGACTGATGACCTCCGATGTTAAGTCCCATAGTGCTCAGAGCCATTTGAACCATTTGAATAAATGTATTAAAACTCCATGCGTGATGTGGCAATTTTTCACGCATCTCATTGTTTATGACGTCATATATCTCGAACTATGTGGAATACAATGATGTTAATGTGTGTAGGTACATTCAGCGGCATATGTGATACTGTCTCCGAAATATGTTGCGAATAGAGTTAGTGTCATGGAGTAATAAATTTAAACGTCAAACATAGTGCGGCAATTTTTCACGCACCTCAGTGTTTCAGATGTCATATCTCCTGAACTACGTCTGGTGCCATGATATACTTTTGTAAGTGCATTAAGCCGCATTTTTGCATACTGTCTGCGAAATTTATTGCGTATACAGTTAGTAGCACAGAAGTAATACATTTAAACGTAACGCACGGTGCGACAATTTTTAACGTATCTCATTGTTTATGACGTCATGTCCCTTGCACTACTTTAGGTAGGTGATTGTTACCTGATGGTAAAAGGTATGTGTCCCAAGTTCGGTTGAAATCGTTCGAGTGGTTTAGCAGGAGATGTGGAAAACACACACACACACACACACACACACACGCACGCACGCACGCACACACATACATGCATATGTACATGCACATATTTTTATAATATGTATAGATTCAGGAGCAATTCTCCAGCAGATTTTGTGTTGGCTCATGACGTGTACCAACAATTCTTTTAAGTCGATACCAAGCGTATTCCATTGGATTCAAATCGGTGGAACACCCAGGTCAATCCATTCGGGCAATAAAATCCTTGACGATGACTGCCTGATGAACCTAGGAATTGTCGTCCATAAACTTGACTTCGTCTCCGAAATCCCGACGAAACAGGGAGAATGTTACTCCCTGTACTGTGGAACGATGAGCTTCTCACTGGACAGTCGACAGTGCTGTTATACAGCCCACGTGATACCGTCCAAGAACATCACTAATTCGCCACCTTGATGTGTTCGAATGACGGGATGTCTCTGCTGCCATCGTCACAAATTCACTCTTCACACGTTGAAGACGCTCATCTGGTGTCAGACATATGCGGCATTCGTCTGTGGAGAGAAGTTTACACCTAGTTTCCATAGCCCATTCTTGGTGATTTTGTGTCCATTTGTTCAGCATAGAGTCTAGGTTTAATGACTGGGCCCCTATCGCTCTGCACGACACGGAGAAAAAACGTGGACTCTGTTTCGTACATTTGGTTTGACACATGTCTTTCTGCAGCCCTCACAAGCTCATTGTTTATCATGATGGCAGTCAGGTAGAGTTTCCTGTGTGCTAGAAATCACAGACACACGTCATCTACCGCAACTGTAGCCTTAGGCGACCAGTACGGGGAAAGTATTTAACATAACGTGCCTGTATTTTAAAAATGACTCCAGCTCCGTACTGCATCGTTGTGATTCACAATATTAGCCGCCTGGCGTCTTCTCTTATTGACAGTCCATATTACCATAAAGCTGCAATCACTGTCCGATCAAACGTTGATACCCGTGTTCTTGGCAACGCAGGACATCCACACACTTTTTAAAAAGCAATTACACTGTTTGTTAAATGCAAATAGACACGCAAATGCCTCACTGACATTCAATATAATTAGTATGCTTACGATAGCTACGCAAGGTAGTTCACACTTTTAAAGAGTTCAAAAGATTAGGTGTTTTGCATTATGCCAACGTATATCGACGAGCAATGTATTTATGGCACACCACTGGTAATGCACAAAAAGAAAAAGAAAATTGTAAGAAACAGCTAAGTTATAAAACTTAACGGCCTCATTCTGAACAATATTGGCTTTCACATTGCTTGAAATGAGACATATATGAAAGCCTTTCATCAATATTATTCACAATTCCATCCACTGAAAATATAATGGAGGTATCACAGGAGCTCATTTCGGTTTCCATAATGACCTCGGGCAACGAGAATTTTTGCTTTCGATGAAAGTAATTAATAGAGTTGTAGAGATATCAGACACGATACTGATGTGTTTCTTACAGTGTTAATACGAGAGTTATTCGGAAAATAAGTTCCATCGGTCGCGAAAGGGAAACCACAGTGAAATTAAAAAAAATGTTTTATTTGAAATAGTTACTTGTTTCTTCCAGCTCCTTCTCTACATAATCGCCATTCCGGCTTACACATTTGTCGTAGCGTTGTGCCCGCCTTCCAATAACCTCCTTATAGAAGGTAGCTGCCTGTGCATTCCGCCAATACTCTACGTTGTTGCTGGCCGAAGTGACCGAGCAGTTCTAGGCGCTGCAGTCTGGAACCGCGCGACCGCTACGGTCGCAGGTTCGAATTCTGCCTCGGGCATGGATGTGTCTGATGTCCTTAGGTAAGTTAGGTTTAAGTAGTTCTAAGTTCTGGGGGACTGATGACCTCAGAAGTTAAGTCCCATAGTGCTCAGAGCAATTTTTTTTTTCTGCGTTGTTCTACAGCTCCTTGACTGTGCCAGAATCTTGTCTTCAAAGCCAGCGGTTCATGTGAGCAGAGATGAAACTCAGGGGTAACCAGTTAGGGGCTGTGTTTTGGGTGATCAAAAAATTCCTGTTTAAAGTGGTCAATCCTAACCATGTTGCATCCTGTAAAGTAGAATGTAGAAATTGCACAGAAGTATCTTATATATACCAGCAAATTAAACTCTGCTACTACACTGTTCCCAGCAGAGCTGAGGGATGTTAAAATTTTAGAAAAACAGAACAAAGACTTGTCTATGGCACCCACTGTTCTGATAATGAATGAACGCTTGTAGATGACGAGAAGGATGACGAAGAATTTCGGGTTGTACCTCTACATATCACAAAACACGGTCCCAAGAAATATGTAAATCTATTGTGTTGTAGGTTGTTAATACAAATACATGACATTTCTATTGCATAAAAAGCTTGTCGAGGCTAGCATGGAGTAGCATTCAGCTGTAGTAGGTGAACACTGCCTCTGTTATTTTCGTTCCCAAAGAAAAATTAGATGCGCATTTAGTTGACTGCACGCAGTTTAAATTGATAATCAGTGTCATACGTCATGAAGAGAACCAATTTACAGAATTTTCGAAGTTCAGTAACAAACTGAAGCTTCATTTTTGTGG
Source organism: Schistocerca americana (assembly GCF_021461395.2). NCBI lineage: Eukaryota > Metazoa > Arthropoda > Insecta > Orthoptera > Acrididae > Schistocerca > Schistocerca americana. The sequence continues at coordinate 691,895,472 of NC_060119.1, forward strand.
TTTATGCATATTAGTGCCAGTTGCTCATTACAGTCATATTATGATCAGGCGCATTTCTATAAACCATTCTACACTGCCTGCTACTTGTGGTCTGGCCTAAAACCAGGTTTATTCCAAGATTAAATTGCACAAAGACAGTGTTTGCATGGGATGGTTTACTGAACAGCTGTACGCAATCACTGTGAATTTATTGCGAAGTATGAACATGGTGTTATGACCCGAGGAGGAATCAGCGTTTCGCTTGACAGAGGTGTGTCATATACGCAGGGGACCATTCGAGGAAAACTGCATTAAACACAGAGGTCACTATCATTTCACCCATGTGTACTGAGGACTAGCACTTCCTAGCAGCTTTGTGAACCATAGCTCTTACTACACAGTGCCTGTTGTATTTTACAATTTCGCAATTACGTTGGGCATTTCTTTTTGTGGGCAAAACATGTCCTATGCTAATGAAGAAATTAAATTAAATCTAGGTCATCTTTATATTCAACCATCGAATATTACAAGCTACAAACCTTTTATGAAAAGCATTGCTGTGTTTTAGGAAGGGAGCCACTACTAGATAAATTTCCTATTCATCAACTAGCTGAATTTTTCGCTGCATTCACTCAAAAAGTGCTCATCATACCTAAATTATGATGGACTCAGGATAATGAGAACATATCTTCCTGCTGATTGGGAGTTTAATCTTGTTAATCAGAAGGGAATTTTTCTGTGCTGCTTCGCATCAGTTTCTGCTGGATGATCACATTCCCAAAATCGAATAGTCTTAAAGCTTGCTAACAGCTGAAACAATAACAAAGGCCAATTACCAAAGAGCTCACAGTGTCTGGGAAACATTCAGTTGTAGCACTCTCGGAGCATATTCTGATTTATTTTTAGAAATTGACGTTCTGTTCCCCATCGACATGTTTCAAACCTTTCACAGTCTATGTTTCAAAACATATGAGCCAGATCCTTCCCAATACATTACTGCAGCTGGGTTGTAATGGGATGCTCTACTCAAAATTGTCAAAGAAGAGTTACAGCTTGAAACTGATATCAATCAAATACAGTCTGTTAAAAGGTTAATTAAAGATAGAATTGACCATTGTTCTTGCAGACATACAGTTGCCAACAACAGATTCGACGTCGATTATGATGTTGAAATTGACGAATATTACTTCATTTATTTTGACGTGAACAGCCTATACCGGCGGACGATGTCGCAGTATCTACCAGTGTCTAATTTTGAAAGTCTTCCTCAAAAGATGCCAGAATCTATAAAGATAATTTTGATTTACATTTGGATTTGCGCTTATGTTTAAAAAAAGTTGTTATCATCTGATAATAAGAAAACAAAAGAATTAATTTCAACTTTATATGATAAGAACCCCCCCCCCCCCCCCATGAACCATGGACCTTGCCGTTGGTGGGGAGGCTTGCGTGCCTCAGGGATACAGATAGCCGTACCGTAGGTGCAACCACAACGGAGGGATATCTGTCGAGAGGCCAGACAAACGTGTGCAAGGGGAAACTACGGTCGTAATTTTTCCCGAGGGCATGCAGCTTTACTGTATGATTAAATGATGGTGGCGTCCTCTTGGGTAAAATATTCCGGAGGAAAATAGTCCCCCATTCGGATCTCGGGGCGGGGACTACTCAAGAGGATGTCGTTATCAGGAGAAAGAAAACTGGCGTTCTACGGATCGGAGCGTGGAATGTCAGATCCCTTAATCGGGCAGGTAGGTTAGAAAATTTAAAAGGGAAATGGATAGGTTAAAGTTAGATGTAGTGGGAATTAGTCAAGTTCGGTGGCAGGAGGAACAAGACTTCTAGTCAGGTGACTACAGGGTTATAAACACAAAAGCAAATAAGGGTAATGCAGGAGTAGATTTAATAATGAATAGGAAAATAGGAATGCGGGTAAGCTACTACAAACAGCATAGTGAACGCATTATTGTGGCAAAGATAGATACGAAGCCCATGCCTACTACAGTAGTACAAGTTTATATGCCAACTAGCTCTGCAGATGACGAAGAAATTGAAGAAATGTATAATGAAATCAAAGAAATTATTCAGATGGTGAAGGGTGACGAAAATTTAATAGTCATGGGTGACTGGAATTCGGTAGTAGGAAAAGGGAGAGAAGGAAACGTAGTAGGTGAATATGAATTGGGGCTAAGAAATGAAAGAGGAAGCCGTCTGGTAGAATTTTGCACAGAACACAACTTAATCATAGCTAACACTTGGTTCAAGAATCATAAAAGAAGGTTGTATACATGGAAGAAGCCTGGAGATACTGACAGGTTTCAGATAGATTATACAATGGTAAAACAGAGATTTAGGAACCAGGGGCAGATTTGGACTCTGACCACAATCTATTGGTTATGATCTGTAGATTAAAACTGAAGAAACTGCAAAAAGGTGGGAATTTAAGGAGATGGGACCTGGATAAACTGACTAAACCAGAGGTTGCACAGAGTTTCAGGGACAGCATAAGGGAACAATTGACAGGAATAGGGGAAAGAAATAAAGTAGAAGAAGAATGGGTAGCTCTGAGGGATGAAGTAGTGAAGGCAACAGAGGATCAAGTAGGTAAAAAGACGAGGGCTAGTAAAAATCCTTGGGTAACAGAAGATATATTGAATTTAATTGATGAAAGGAGAAAATATAAAAATGCAGTAAATGAAGCACACCAAAAGGAATACAAACGTCTCAAAAATGAGATCGACAAGAAGCGCAAAATGGCTAAGCAGGGATGGCTAGAAGACATTTGTAAGGATGTAGAGGCTTATCTCACTAGGGGTAAGATAGATACTGCCTAAAGGAAAATTAAAGAGACCTTTGGAGATAAGAGAACCACTCGCATGAACATCAAGACCTCAGGTGGAAACCCAGTTCTAAGCAAAGAAGGGAAAGCAGAAAGGTGGAAGGAGTATATAGAGGGTCTATACAAGGGCGATGTACTTGAGGACAATATTATGGAAATGGAAGAGGATGTAGATAAAGATGAAATGGGAGATACAATACTGCGTGAAGAGTTTGACAGAGCACTGAAAGACCTGAGTCGAAACAAGGCCCCAGGAGTAGACAACATTCCATTAGAACTACTGACGTCCTTGGGAGAGCCAGTCCTGAAAAAACTCTACCATCTGGTGAGCAAGATTTATGAAACAGGCGAAATACCCTCAGACTTCAAGAAGAATATAATAATTCCAATCCCAAAGAAAGCAGGTGTTGACAGATGTGAAAATTACTGAACTATCAGTTTAATAAGTCACAGCTGCAAAATACTAATGCGAATTCTTTACAGACGAATGGAAACACTAGTAGAAGCCGACCTAGGGGAAGATCAGTTTGATTTCCGTAGAAGTATTGGAACACGTGAGGCAATACTGACCCTACGACTTATCTTAGAAGCTAGATTAAGGAAAGGCAAACCTACGTATCTACCATTTGTAGACTTAGAGAAAGCTTTTGACAATGTTTACTGGAATACTGTCTTTCAAATTCTGAAGGTGGCAGGGGTAAAATATAGGGAGCGAGAAGCTATTTACAATTTGTATAGAAGCCAAATGGCAGTTACAAGAAGCGAGGGACATGAAAGGGAAGCAGTGGTTGGGAAGGGAGTGAGACAGGGTTGTAGCCTCTCCCCTATGTTATTCAATCTGTATATTGAGCAAGCAGTGAAGGAAACAAAAGAAAAATTCGGAGTAGGTATTAAAATCCATGGAGAAGAAATAAAAACTTTGAGGCTCGCCGATGACATTGTAATTCTGTCAGAGACAGCAAAGGACTTGGAACAGCAGTTGAACGGAATGGACAGTGTCTTGAAAGGAGGGTATAAGATGAACATCAACAAAAGCAAAACGAAGATAATGGAATGTAGTCGAATTAAGTCGGGTGATGCTGAGGGTATTAGATTAGGAAATGAGACACTTAAACTAGTAAAGGAGTTTTGCTATTTGGGGAGCAAAATAACTGATGATGGTCGAAGTAGAGAGGATATAAAATGTAGACTGTCAATGGCAAGAAAAGCGTTTCTGAATAAGAGAAATTTGTTAACATCGGATATAGATTTAAGTGTCTGGAAGTCGTTTCTGAAAGTATTTGTATGGAGTGTGGCCATGTACGGAAGTGAAACGTGGACGATAAATAGTTTGGACAAGAAGAGAATAGAAGCTTTCGAAATGTGGTGCTACAGAAGAATGCTGAAGATTAGATGGGTTGAATAGGATTGGGGAGAAGAGAAGTTTGTGGCACAACTTGACTAGAAGAGGGGATCGGTTGGTAGGATATGTTCTGAGGCATCAAGGGATCACCGATTTGATATTGGAGGGCAGCGTGGAGGGTAAAAATCGTAGAGTGAGACCAACAGATGAATACACTAAGCAGATTCAGAAGGATGTAGGTTGCGGTAGGTACTGATAGATGAAGCAGCTTGCAGAGGATAGAGTAGCATGGAGAGCTGCATCAAACCAGTCTCAGGACTGAAGACCACAACAACAACATGATAAGAAAAACTGTGTTGTTCATTACAGATATTTGAAAAAATGTTTGTATAATATTTAGGTTTTAAAAAAGATTCATCGACTTCAGCATTAGGCAAGCTCCGTGGATGAAGCCATACATTTAAACTAATGCACAAAAAATGCATGAATGCGAGTACTGATTGCGGGAGGAACTTTTTCAAACCACTAAATAATATAGTTTATTTTTAACATTGTCTGAATAAATATACATTGGTGACGACGTAGCAGCTGTACTAAACTTATGAAATTTATTCCTAGTTGCGGAATATTTCTGACATTAGGTGCATTAAGTATGAAGACATTACCCACTGGTGAAACAAAAAATTTGTGCTGCAGTGGGACTCAAACCTGAATTTCCTGACTGTCCAAGCACACATCCATGTCAATCCAAACTTCTGCGTGTCATACTGTATATGATCCCATTGCTTGCAGTTTCACTTTCACCACAGGGTTTCAAGGGGACAATTTTTATTGCGTTCAACGTTAGTATTAGGATCGCCATTTTATCTGTCAAGTGTTGTAATACTTGTTCTTAACAATGTCTGAAGAAATAGACTTCGTGACGAACCTGCAGCTGTACTAAATTTATGAAATTTATTCGCAACTGCGGAATCTTCCTGACATTAACTACACTAGGTATGATGACATTGTCTATTGGTGCTCAAATAGCCAATGTGGTGAAGTCGACCATTCACAACAAGTGGGAAATCCAAGTTCGAGTCCCGATTTGACACAATTTTTTGTATGTCACCGGTAAGTCACATCTTCATATCTAATGCTGCTAATGTTAGAAAGATTTTGTAACCGCAAATAAATTTTGTAAATAACAATGTGCTTGGAAAAACCATGCAAAATGTGTGAAAGATACAGGTCTTAAGGGAGACAATATTCTGGGAAAGATTTGTGACAGCTGAATTAATCGCCTATTCAAATTTTCAGACTAACCACCGCTGAACTCAGCAGGCTTAAGTAAACTTTGATAAACCAGTTGTAGCAGAAATGGCCATTCTGAATATTTCGAAAACGCTTCTTTTCGGTTTTCAATAAGAATATATGTTAAACAAGCTAACAAGAAATCATGTAAAACTGTGCCACGTAGATACAAATAGCTTAATCTCCAACTTCAAATGCCTACGAGGATATCAGTTGTGACGTACATGCAATGTTCGATGCTTCACATTTCCCAACACATACTACGTTGCATCAGGCAAATAAAAAAAAGTTCACTTGATGGAGGACAATCTTAACAGTGAACCAGATATAACATCAGTTGGCCTTTGACCTAAGATGAATGGTCTTGAGACTGAGTCTGGGTGCACAACATGCAGGCCAAAAAGCATAAAACGACCTTCTGTTAACAGGTTAATCATAGACGATTACAGGTAATGTGTGCTGGATTCAGAAACACAAATGACTCTACAGTACATGATTTAACATAAAGATCATTTATTTTATACTGTCAAATAACGTAAACCTTATTTATCTGCACATGATGACAAATACAAGATACTTCCCAACAAGATAAATACGGCTGGCTTCATATCAAAACACTATGAAAAGTGACTGATTTTATTTTAGGTACCTGAAAAATGAAAATTGTAAAATGTATGTAGATTTTAATTTCATATGTAGATTGTACTGTGGATCACTGCCACATTCGTAACTGATGTGAATTCAGAGCAAATATCTGTCAGATATGTAATTAATGTAAATACATGAGAATATATATGCAAAAAATTAAAACTGCAGATTGTAAATCGAGGTAATTACAACTTTTGTAACTGAGGTTAATTCACATGTTCCTTACTCAGAGTCTCATTATATTGATGTATACTTTTCTATGGAAATTTAGTCATCTGTTGTACTTGCCCAAATAGTGTATGTATGTAAAAACATTGTATGAAAAAACTCTGACTATCCCTTAGCATTGCAATATGTGTAACAGACTATGCTGTAATGAACGAACATTACATTAAAATGAAAAAAATATTGAACACAAAAACAATGTAAAAAGTTTTAAATTGAAAGTGTTTTTGTTTGAGATTTTCTCCTTCCATTTCCCGACATTTATATTTCTTTCATTCTTGGGGTTAGCTGATACAGTTTTGGAGGCCAAGCTGAACATTTTCGGCATATCAGAATGAGATTTTCGCTCTGCAGCGGAGTGTGCGCTGATATGAAACTTCCTGGCAGATTAAAACTGTGTGCCCGACCGAGACTCGAGCTCGGGACCTTTGCCTTTCGCGGGCAAGTGCTCTACCAACTGAGCTACCGAAGCACGACTCACGCTCGGTACTCGCAGCTTTACTTCTGCCAGTACCTCGTCTCCTACGTTCCAAACTTTACAGAAGCTCTCCTGCAAACCTTGCAGAACTAGCACTCCTAAGCCATGTCTCCGCAATATCCTTTCTTTCAGGAGTGCTAGTATTTAATATTTTCTGGGTCTCATGAACAAATAAAGCGAGTTGAGTCTCACACGATCGCTGTTTCCGGAATCCATGTTGATTCCTACAGAGTAGAGTCTGGGTTTCCAGAAATGACATGACACGCGAGCAAAAAACATGTTCTAAAATTCTACAACAGATCGATTTCAGAGATATAGGCATATAGTTTTGCGCATCTGCTCGACGACCCTTTTTGAAAACTGGGACTGCCTGTGCTCTTTTCCAATCATTTGGAACCTTCCGTTCCTCTAGAGACTTGCGGTACACGGCTGTTAGAGGGGGGGCAAGTTCTTTCGCGTACTCTGTGTAGAATCGAATTGGTATCCCGTCAGGTCCAGTGGACTTTCCTCTGTTGAGTGATTCCAGTTGCTTTTCTGTTCCTTGGACACTTATTTCGATGTCAACCATTTTTTCGTTTGTGCGAGGATTTATAGAAGGAACTGCAGTGCGGTCTTCCTCTGTGAAACAGCTTTGGAAAAAGGTGTTTCGTATTTCAGCTTTACGCGTGTCATCCTCTGTTTCAATGCCATCATCATCCCGAAGTGTCTGGATATGCTGTTTCGAGCCGCTTACTGATTTAACGTTAGACCAGAACTTCCTAGTATTTTCTGTCAAGTCGGTACATAGAATTTTACTTTCGAACTCACTGAACGCTTCACGGATAGCCCTCCTTACGCTAACTTTGACATCGTTTAGCTTCTGTTTGTCTGAGAGGTTTCGGCTGCGTTTACTCTTGGAGTGAAGCTCTCTTTGCTTTCGCAGTAGTTTCCTAACTTTGTTGTTGTACCACGGTGGGTTTTTCCCGTCCCTCACAGTTTTACTCGGCACGTACCTGTCTAAAACGCATTTTACGATTACCTTGAACTTTTTCCATAAACTCTCAACATTGTCAGTGTAGGAACAGAAATTTTCGTTTTGATCTGTTAGGTAGTCTGATATCTGCCTTCTATTACTTTTGCTAAACAGATAAACCTTCCTCCCTTTTTTTATATTCCTATTAACTTCCATATTCAGGGATGCTGCAACGGCTTTATGATCACTGATTCCCTGTTCTGCGCTTACAGAGTCGATAGGTTCGGATCCGTTTGTTATCAGTAGGTCCAAGATGTTATCTCCACGAGTCGGTTCTCTAATTACTCGAGGTAATTTTCGGATAGTGCACTCAGTATAATGTCACTCGATGCTCTGTCCCTACCACCCGTCCTAAACATCTGTGTGTCTCAGTCTATATCTGGTAAATTGAAATCTCCACCTAAGACTATAACATGCTGAGAAAATTTATGTGAAATGTATTCCAAATTTTCTCTCAGTTGTTCTACTAATAATGCTGCTGAGTCGGGAGGTCGGTGATGGGAGGCAAATATTAACCGAGCTTGGTTGTTGAGTGTAACCTCCACCCATAATAATTCACAGGAATTATCCACTTCTACTTCACTACAGGATAAACTACTACTAACAGCGACAAACACGCCACCACCGGTTGCATGCAATCTATCCTTTCTAAACACCGTCTGTGCCTTTGTAAAAACTTTGGCAGAATTTATCTCTGGCTTCAGCCAGCTTTCTGTACCTATAACGATTTCATCTTCGGTGCTTCAGCGCTTGAAGTTCCTGTACTTAACCAACGCAGCTTCGACAGTTTACAATTACAATACCGATTGCTGCTTGGCTCCCGCATGTCCTGACTTTGCCCTGCACCCTTCGAGGCTGCTGCCCTTTCTGTACGTGTCCGAGGCCATCTAACCAAAAAAACCGCCCAGTCCACGCCACACAACCCCTACTACCCGTGTAGCCGCTTGCTGCGTGTAGTGGACTCGTGACCTATCCCGCGGAACCCGAAACCCCACCACCCTATGGCGCAAGTCGAGGAATCTGCAGCCCACACGGTCGCAGAACCGTCTCAGCCTCTGATTCAGATTCCTCACTCGGCTCAGTACCAAAGGTCCGCAGTCAGTCATGTCGACGATGCTGTAGATGGTGAGCTCTGCTTACATCCAGCTAGCGAAACTGGCAGTCTTCACCAAATCAGATAGCCGCTGGAAGCCAGAGAGGATTTCCTCCGATCCATAGCGACACACATCATTGGTGCCGACATGAGCGACCACCTGCAGATGGGTGCACCTTGTACCCTTTATGGCATCCGGAAGGACCCTTTCCACATCTGGAATGACTCCCCCCGGTATGCACACGGAGTGCACATTGGTTTTCTTCCCCTCTCTAGCTGTCATATCGCTAAGGGGCCCCATTACGCGCCTGACGTTGGAGCTCCCAACTACCAGTAAGCCCACCCTCTGCGACCGCCCGGAACTTGCAGACTGAGGGGCAACCTCTGGATCAAGACAAGCAGTCATGTCCGGCCGAAGATCAGTATCAGCCTGAGACAGCGCCTGAAACCGGTTCGTCAGACAAACTGGAGAGGCCTTCCGTTCAGCCCTCCGGAATGTCTTTCGCCCCCTGCCACACCTCGAGACGACCTCCCACTCTACCACATGTGAGGGATCAGCCTCAATGTGGGCAGTATCCCAGGCAGCCACAGTCGATCGGGGGATGCGTGGGACGAGCTGGCCGTCCCCGACAAACCCACATCTGGACCCCCATAGAATCACACGGGGATATTGGACTTGGCGTGGTGTTGGTAAAGGGACACATACATCAACCCTTTCCTGTCTTCTTTTAATTATCTTCTTAAATTATATATAAATTTATAACTTCCTACTTTCAGATTCATGTATTTTTATTTAAAGAATATGTGTAATTGCTGTAAGTAAATAAAAGATAATACCAAAGAGCAGACAAAAGTTCTCCACGCAGCCCCACCTCCACAGGGTGCTGCTTGTGCAACAATGCCCATGGCGTAACTACATAGCACAATTTTGCTGCGTGGTGGTGACCATGGGTGATGACTAAGAAGCCTGTGTGGAGCACTGCGGCTTGCGTAAAGTGATAAGATGGGAACCTTGTCCGCCTACTCCAGTGAAAATTAGTAACACCATAGCTCCATTTTCGCCGCCACACGTTACACACAAGGCCTTAGATGTCTGATAACAAACAACAAATGTCGCTTTTTTTTAAACATTAATCAAAAATATTATGAAGCTTATTGTTGTGAACACTGATACATTTTGACAAGTTTTCTCACTGCATCATAAAAATTTACCTGCTAATTAAACTCTCTTTTATCTTCAAATTAGCTTTCTCACGAGGGGTAAAGAGCATGGATTAGGGGCAGCTAGAGAAAAATCTATTTTCCATAATCGCCTTATTGGAAATAAGCGTACAATGCAACACATAAGAAATAATATTGGATTTATACATGTTGCTTCTATGAACCCACGGATAAATATTTTGGAAGAGGTGGAAATCTACAGTTACATGATAAGAAGGGCAGACAAGTTACTCAATGATCAAACAGAGCATAGAGGGAAGCAATTCCGAGAACTTTTTACAAAATGGATATAAGGATATTTGGTTATAGCGATTCTTATTTCATTCACAACTTACTGATCTTATTAATAAGTTTAGTCGTTGGCTACCCTAGCTCAAATATTATCTGTTTCTCTTTACCTTCTTCACTTACTCTGTACTCCCCATCAACTCGCTCCATTTCTGCTCGTCCTACCCCTGTCCGTGATGTAACTTATACAGTAAGTTAATTGTTTAATCATACATAGATCAGTTACATAATAATGTCAGATTTGTCATCTTCACTGAATAAGGAAACAGTTTTTCGAAAATTAACTAATGCATGGTTACAGTAACATTATGTTATCAAAAGATATTTTTACACGATTCATTTGTATTACTCATTGGACTACCCACACAAAAACACACACACACACACACACACACACACACACACACACACACATACACACACACACACACACACACACACACACACACACACACGCGCGCGCGCGCACGCACGCACGCACACTTACATACGCTCACTCTTCACTATATGTCCACCAGTCTATCAAATTCTTCACGGCTCATCTGAAAGAGCTAAGACAGCAGCTCACCACAATGAATGAGATGTTGACGTCAAGAAAATAAAAAGAGGTTACAATTTTCCATCATATATCCTGCGCATCGAATTTTACAGTAAGATTCATTTAACTATGATAATTTACAGTAGACTGACAGTTCTTTATTATTTAACAATATTTATATTGTCCATTCCCTACTCATTGTTATCTAAATAATCCTTGCCTTTTCAGTATGATTTAATTAGGAGGTCTGCTTTACCAACTTTTTAAATATTTGGAATATCCTTGGGTTACTTATTGAACTATTTTATTTTGTTGTAGGAATGGTGTTTTGTATCTAGACTCGTAAATGTGTGTTTGGTATGATCTTGTTGCAAGATCATAAATGTTTCGGTTTGTGAGATGTTATCACTGTTGAAGCATTTAAGCAGATATTTTCAGTAAGCTCCTTTACAATTTCAGCCATTATTCTTACAGCACTTTTCTGTAGTTTGGAGACTATGGGACCCTGAGGAACATGTAGTGAATAAGGCGATAGTATGTAGCTATAAGACACCGCCTGTTACAACCTGAAGACAGGACTCCTGGAACATAGCATGCTGATGACATTTTATTTGCTGGCGTATGTCAATTCCACTTCAGGTGCCAGTCAACGTTTATCCGCAAAAATTTTGTGTTTGCTATGCAGTAAATGAAATTTTCATTCACATTTAACTATTCGGAATTATTTTCCCTCCATGGGGAAGAATTTATGCTGTTTATTTATTTTATGTTCAGAGTAAGTTTATTTTATGATCATTGGTGTTTTAATTATGCTTACAATGTTGCTGTCATCAGAAAATTTAATTATCTCCCAGTGTCTAACATTGCTTCAAAAGTAACTGATGTATATAAAAAACAATATAAGTCCTTAGATGCTGCCACAAGGGTCTCCTATATTAATATACTCTGGGTATGATAAATGTTTCAGTGTGAGTTTGGTTTATCTGAAGCCTATATGATTTGTACTATATTTTTCAGGTATGATCAGAAGTATTCATTGGGAATTCTTATACTTAATATTTAATGAGTCTAGATTTTTAGTAGAATTTTATGGTAAATAGTATCACAGGCATTTGATAGATTTAAAAATGTACCTGTTGCCTAGTGTGTCAAGTAACGCCTTTCGAAACACTACTGAGGCTTATTCTGTACCTCTAACACTCCAAACTTTGATTCACTGAGGAGGTTATATTTATTTGAATAATTCATAATGGATTACACTCTTTTTGGAATGGCGACAGCAGATAAATTGGTCTATAGTTTTCCATATGTTCTGCATCACTTTTCTTTAGTAGAGGCAAAAATCTTGCCAGTATCTTCCAGATACTCAGGTAAGTTACCTGAGCTGAAACATTCGCCTATTAGGTCTGTAAATGAGGGTTGTATACTATCTATGCATTCTGTAAGTACAGAGATTGTCACTTCATCTGTGTCTGGTGATTTCTTATTTTTTAAATTTTTTTGTACTCTTTTCCTGACTTCATAATCTGTAGTCGGTAACAACAGCATTGTACTTGCTGCATAATTTTTTACTGCAAGGTCTTCTGATTTTGGGAACTTTAGTTGTAGTTTATCTGCTGTATCTGAAAAATATTCGTTCATAAAATTTGGTGGTTTGTCGTCTCATTTATCGAGCTACCTGTGTCTACTATATGTAAGTCACTGTGATTGTGTTTGTTTGCCTGTGCCTTGTTCTGCAACCTTCCTGACCGATTTACTTTTATTTTGATGCATAAAGTATTATTTTGACATTTACCGACTTTTTTGCAGCAAGCAACGCCTCCCAGAAAATCTTTTTGTGTCTTTGATAATAGTTTAGGAACTCTGGCTGACTATCGGCATTTTTTTCTATTGATGTGGATACATCTGGAAATGATTGCTCAAAGTTTAGTTTCAATATTATACGGAATTTGGAGAATTTTACATCTACGTTGTTTTATGTATACACTTCATTCCATATTTGGTTTAACATTACCCTTGAAAACCTCTGACTTCTGGGTTTTGAAAGAGATTTTTTGTAGTCTGGAGCTCGTTGGGCTTATCCAATACAGCCTGCATAACATTATGCTACATATGCTTGAGTTTTAGTTTAACATATCTCACTGTTATCCAGGTTTAGAATTACTGCTGTAAATATTGGCTTTAAGATTATAGATGACGTATCAGGTTGTTGTAAGTTACAAACGCGCTCGAAAATCGTATTAAGCTGCAGATATAGCCTATAACAAAACAGTGGATTAGAGTGGTTTTATCAGTCGTTGCTATATTGTACCACCAGGATTAGAACTAAGTATTGGATTGATGTGACGTACAAGGATTACAGTCACATTGCGGCATGGTAACATGTATCAGTGTCGCAGTCTTTTGTGGGACTCCCCTTGTACTTAGGCCCATCGATGCGGCCTCATAAGACTGCTTGTGGGATACGTGGAGAGGCTTGCAACACTAAACTGGACATGCAGCAAAAGACAGTCATAGAACAATACATAGCTACACCGTGTCATCATTCCCTTTGTACACTGTAGTAACGTTTCTCTATAAGTAATTGTAGCTGCTATTGTTATGAATAACATTTACTTGATCAGATTGTCACTTCTGGTGGCTATCTAAATATGTTTAATGTGTATTGTTGACCTTCGATTATTACGAGGGTAAGTCAATTATTATCCGCCATGTAGTTATATTTTTGTTTATTTTCGTACTATTATTTTGGTAGTATTGTCGTTTTACGTAGATGAAGCATGCTTTATTTATTTGTTGTTATATCTTTGCAATTTTCAAGCTGGTAGGTTACTTTCGTTATCGCTGCCATGCTGTTAACTGTTGACGAAGTGATACATTGTCTGCAAATTAGTCATGGTACCGCCTACGAAATCATCCATAACAGACTTGGGTTCCATAAAGTTTGTGCAAGATGGGTCCCAAAACAACTCACACAGTTGCATAAACAAACGCGGTTGGACATCTGCAAAAAAAAAAAACATTTGGATCACTACGGTGACGAAGGGGACAACTTCGTAGACATGATCGTTACTGGTGACGAAACATGGATCCATCATTACGAGCCGGAGAGAAAACGGCAGAGTATGGAATGGGAACATCTAAATTCGCAAAGCAAGAAAAAGTGCAAGACCCAACCTTCCGCAGGAAAACTGATGCTTACGGTGTTTTGGGACGCTCATGGTCCGGTACTGGAACATTATGGGGAAAGGGGCAGAACGATAAACAGTGTACGTTACAGTGAGATGCTTACTGCCAGGATAAAGTCTGCATTCGAAGCAAACGCCGAGGATTGCTGTCAAACGTGTTGTGTTGTTGCACGACAATGCCCTTCCGCATACTGCTGCCCACAGTGCTGAAACGCTCCAGAAACTCAAATCTGAAGTACTGGATCATCCTCCATAATAGTTCTGATCTTGCCCCTTCTGTCATTTGTCTAATCCACTTAAACAGGCCGTCGATTTGCCTCGGACGAAGCAGTGAAAGAAGCGGTGCATTCCCGGCTCGCAGTTCAACCGAGACCTTCTTTTATGAGGGCATCAGGAAGCTTGTACAACGATGGACCAAGTGCGTTGAAACGCAAGGAGACTATGTCGAAAATTGATGTTCTTGGAAGTTTCCTATTTGATTACAATAAAATTTTATAACTACTTTACGGATAATAATTGACTTACCCTCGTAGTTTAACTAAACGCGTACTTGTGTAAGCAATTGTGAGTGGTGAACCCCAGGGGAAACGGGATGTCTACGTTTTAAGGTTATACTTTGCAGCACTCGTTAACTGTAATACGCGAAAAATTTTAAAAATGTTGCCCTAAAGTATATTTTAACTAACGCTACGATATTTTTGATAGCAGAATGGCCTGATGATGGTATTAGGGGGCGAGAAAGTCATTTGGCAAAATAAAAGCGCGATTGTAGACTGAAGTATATAAACTATTTTTCCTAAAATTCATTGTTTATACCTTTCTGAGATCTGAGTGTGGCAAGTCGTGTTTTTTGAGGCGTCCGAGCCCTGTTGATGCTGTGTGTTGGCCACAGCGGGAGTGTTGTGTGCCTCGGGGTAGAAAATGAAAGCGGCAGACCACTCGACTCGAGGGGTCGGATTCCGCCGGCGAGCTGCCATTATTTTAATGAGCAGCGCGCCGAGTCTCCGCGCTAAACAACATTTGCATTGCTCATGTTGCTGGTCGCCGCGACGCCTTGGGGGTCCTCAAGTTTTCTCTCTCAACGGCGCGGTAATTGGAGAAAAGTGCTTCGTCGCACGTTCCACTTGTGCGGTGGGAAGATGCCTGCGGACGATATACTGTCTTGCAGGAGCCAATAAGATTTGGCGATCTAAGATTAAAGAAAGTCAAAAAGTTACGATTCCCAGTAACATAGCTGACATGCATCTTTTACGTCCCATTGGCCTCCAGTCAATCACCTTATCGCTCCATGTGTTGGGGTTTTGTCTCTCTATGTGTCAAGATCGTTGTCATTTCTGCCTGTAACTCCCTCGCGAACGTCTGTTACCCAAGCGCTTCATGTGATCTATATCTACAACACAGGATGATCATCAGTGACCAATGTTCTCCAAATATTAGCCAACATGATGTCTGCACTCTCAAAGTTCCATATTTCCCATAGTGCCTTACTACAGTGTGTGGTCATCTGCATGAATTACGTCACACGAATTTAAAAATTTTTGGAACTTCACTTCCTCCCTCTTCCACCTTTCCTTTTATCACCTTTCTTTATTAAAATACCTGCATAAACAGAGGGAATTAGTTCATGTTTTCAGCCACCACGATGCAGTAATTTTACAAGGTACATTTGTGTGAGCCCTCCTCTCCCATGGTGTGACGACATCTATTTTGAAACTTTACATTAAAAATTATTAAATTTAAATATTACTGCCATAATTATTTGTCTGTATCAATATAAAATATTTTTTCAGAAAATCAACAATAAATCAAGCATTTTTAAAAAAATTACAAAATATAACAAATCAAATGAACGATACAAAATTTAATCATCTTGTGTCCATGGATTCTGAACCTATTATATAAATCTGACACGGCAGTCACCTTGTTCTTGATTTGGATAATGTTAGGAACATTCGATGTGTCCACATCTTCCTCGTCCAACGATATAGCATCGACATCGTTTATCAAAAAAAAAACTTCCTTAGCATGTCTAGTTGCAATTCTTTGAGGATGACTCTTCGTGATGGAAAAAACTCCTGTTGGCTCTTATGCGACAGCATGTGTCGGTTACCGTAGTGGTTTTGTATGATAAAAAATATGGACCACAGATGCCTGCAATATCTCAGATGTCTCGACACTGGGAAACAGCCATCACACGGAACTTACTTCAAATGTGAGTCGGCCGCCGTGGCCGAGCGGCTCTAGGCGCTTCAATCCGGAACCGCGCGACTGCTACGGTCGCAGGTTCGAATCCTGCCTCGGGCTTGGATGTGTGTGATGTCCTTAGGTTAGTTAGGTTTAAGTTGTTCTAGGTTCTAGGGGACTGATGACCTCAGATGTTAATTCCCATAGTGCTCAGAGCCATTTGAACCATTTTTTTTTTCAAATGTGATGACGCTTGAATATCCGCAGGTAGCTGTATTAACAGCGGAGCAAATTTACCTTCGGAGTCATCATTCCCTGCGGGTACATAACCGTCTGAAGTTTGTTTAATAAAAACAGGTGGTGGTAGAATCCTCTCTCGTAAGAACCGTTACAGGCTAGATCGTCGTACGCCACAACAGGAGACAACCTCGAATTTTACTATTTGTAAAAAAAAAATATTGTGATTCAAGTACATGCTTTGGGTACGAAGCAGCATCATTTTTCATTGTCGTAACTTGTACGATATCCGTTCTGGCATCTGTTGGAAGAATGTATTCAGCAACCACAGGATGGTCGTCAGTGACCAATGTGCTCCAAATATTAGCCAACATGATGTCAGCACTCTCAAAGTTCCATATTTCTAGCACCAAGCCAGTAGGTCGATTACTGGAATCAAGAGGTGAACAAAAATTCGTAGCTCCACTCTGTTAAATGTGCTTTGTCCTGGATTATTTGCGGCAATGTAAATAGCATCCAAGTTCAAACCTTTAAATTGTTGTACAGCTGAAACTATAACTCGCTCGACTCGTTGATTTTCGTCGGGATCATCTACGTAAGTAAAAATAAGTACGGATTTTAGGAAACCTTCTCGAGTTCTCATTTCCTTCTAGAAAGCAGGTGATTCACTGGTACGTCTGTGGTTTTAATGTCTGCATTAGGGGAAGAAAGTTTTCCATTCCGAAACGCTACAATGTGACCCCAGAGTGTGTCACAGATTTAGGTTTCCCTTTACCATGTTTCTTAAATACAATACCTGCATAAACAGAGGGAATTAGTTCATGTTTTTCAGCCACCACGATCCGGTAATTTTACACGGTAGTCAGTTGCATTAATGTTGGTGATTGAACATTTGCTGCTGGTATATCTAACGCCGCACGTGCTTTGTCATCCATTAATGAAAAGATCACCTGAACGGGGCTCAAATCTGAACCTAAAGATTCAAGGTTTGTTATCGCAGCTGTACAGAATTTGCCATATTTGTGCTGTACATGTCGCAAGAGCTTGGTTTGCACATGTTTACCAGGGACAGGTACTGCGTGTTTTCTTCCGTCCTCTGTCAAGAATCGTCTGATTAATCGTCTGAGAAGGAGCCATAAGCCTGATTGACTGACAGTACAGTCTTATTTACATAGCTCGCCTTGTAAGTCGTCCAGTGTTTTGCCGGACTTTATAATTGCAGTACGACATCGATCAGCTGCGCTACCAAAAACTGCAACTTGCTTCATGAATTCAAGCAAACAGGATGATTTTGTTCTACTCTAGGCCGACCAACGTATTTCGAGTTTCAGAAACTGCTGCCAAATCAGAATTACTTTCACAAATTTCTTGATTTTTTGTTTTTTTGTTTTGTTTTTTAGAATCACTACTTTTTCGTCCCACCCCGCCCCCCCCCCCCCCCCCTCCCATGAACCATAGACCTTGCAGTTGGTGGGGAGGCTTGCGTGCCACAGCGATACAGATAGCCGTACCGTAGGTGCAACCACAACGGAGGGGTATTTGTTGAGAGGCCAGACAAACGTATGGTTCCTGAAGAGGGGCAGCAGCCTTTTCAGTAGTTGTAGGGGCAACGGTCTGGATGATTGACTAATCTAGCACTGCAACACTAACCAAAACGGCCTTGCTGTGCTGGTAGATTATATAATGGTAAGACAGAGATTTAGGAACCAGGTTTTAAATTGTAAGACATTTCCAGGGGCAGATGTGGACTCTGACCACAATCTATTGGTTATGAACAGTAGATTAAAACTGAAGAAACTGAACAAACGTGGGAATTTACGTAGATGGGACCTGGATAAACTGATTGTACAGAGTTTCAGGCAGAGCATAAGGAAACAATTGACAAGAATGGGGGACAGAAATACAGTACAAGAAGAATGAGTAGCTTTGAGGGATGAAGTAGTGAAGGCAGCAGAGGATCAAGTAGGTAAAAGGACGAGGGCTAGTAGAAATCCTTGGGTAACAGAAGAAATATCGAATTTAATTGACGAAAGGAGAAAATATAAAAATGCAATAAATGAAGCACGCAAAAAGGAATACAAACGTCTCAAAAATGAGATCGACAGGAAGCGCAAAATGGCTAAACAGGCATGGCTAGAGGACAAATGTAAGGATGTAGAGGCTTATCTCACTAGGTGTAGGATAGATACTGCCTACAGGAAAATTGAAGAGACCTTTGGAGAAAGGAGATCCACTTATATGAATATCAAGAGCTCAGATGGAATCCCAGTTCTAAGCAAAGAAGGGAAAGCAGAAAGGTGGAAGGAGTATATAGAGGGTCTATACAGGAGCGGTGTTCTTGAGGACAATATTATAGAAATGGATGAGGATGTAGATGAAGATGAAATGGGAGATATGATACTGCGTGAAGAGTTTGATAGAGCACTGAAAGACTTGAGTCGAAACAAGGCCCCGTGAGTAGACAACATTCCATTAGAACTACTGATAGCCTTGGGAGAGCCAGTCCTGACAAAACTCTACCATCTGGTGAGCAAAATGTATGAGACAGGCGAAATACCCTCAGACTTCAAGAAGAATATAATAATTCCAATCCCAAAGAAAGCAGGCGTTGACAGATGTGAAAATTACCGAACTATCAGTTTAATAAGTTACGGCTGCAAAATACCAACGCGAATTCTTTACAGACGAATGGAAAAACTGGTCGAAGCCGACCTCGGGAAGGATCAGTTTGGATTCCGTAGAAATATGGGAACACGTGAGGCAATACTGACCCTACGACTTATTTTAGAAGCTAGATTAAGAAAAGGCAAACCTACATTTCTAGCATTTGTAGACTTAGAGAAATGTTTTGACAATGTTGACTGGAATACTCTGTTTCAAATTCTGAAGGTGGCAGGGGTAAAATACAGGAAGCGAAAGGCTATTTACAATTTGTACAGAAACCAGATGATAGTTATAAGAGTCGGGGGACATGAAAGGGAAGTTGTGTTTGGGAAGGGAGTAAGACAGGGTTGTAGCCTCTCCCCAATGTTATTCAATCTGTATATTGAGCAAGCAGCAAAGGAAACAAAAGAAAAATTCGGAGTAGGTATTAAAATCCATGGAGAAGAAATAAAAACTTTGAGGTTCGCCGATGACATTGTAATTCTGTCAGAGACAGCAAAGGACTTGGAAGAGCAGTTGAACGGAATGGACAGTGTCTTGAAAGGAGGATATAAGATGAACATCAACAGAAGCAAAACGAGGATAATGGAATGTAGTCGAATTAATTCGGGTGATGCTGAGGGAATTAGATTAGGAAATGAGATACTTACAGTAGTGAAGGAGTTTTGCTATTTGGGGAGAAAAATAACTGATGATGGTCGAAGTGGAGAGGATATAAAATGTAGACCGGCAATGGCAAGGAAAGCGTTTCTGAAGAAGAGAAATTTGTTAACATCGAGTATAGATTCAAGTGTCAGGAAGACGTTTCTGAAAGTATTTGTATGAAGTGTAGCCATGTATGGAAGTGAAACATGGACGATAAATACTTTAGACAAGAAGAAAATAGAAGCTTTCGAAATGTGGTGCTACAGAAGAATGCTGAAGATTAGATGGGTAGATCACATAACTAATGAGGAGGTATTGAATAGGGTTGGGGAGGAGTTTGTGGCACAACTTGACTAGAAGAAGGGATCGGTTGGTAGGACATGTTCTGAGGCAACAAGGGATTACCAATTTGGTATTGGAGGGCAGCGTGGAGGGTAAAAATCGTAGAGGGAGACCGAGAGATGAATACACTAAGCAGATTCAGAAAGATGTAGGTTGCAGTACGTACTGGGAGGTGAAGAAGCTTGCACAGGATAGAGTAGCATGGAGAGCTGCATCAAACCAGTCTCAGGACTGAAGACCACAACAACACAATAACAACTTTTTCGTCGTCTCGGTGCACTGATGGTTACCTCCACTATATCATTTTTCTGTTGAATGTCTTTCCCTAATTCTGGTATTTGTTTAAGTGCTTTCTTTGTGGGCGTGTGAACATTGCGTGCTAACAGCTGTTGAGCTCAGATGCTTTTATTCCTAGAAGTCTTCTGACTATGTGTTAATTTAGGTAATGTTTGTAGTAGCTTCCACTTGATTGCATATTAGTATCGTCAGTTTCTTCTGGTAAGTCCTGTTTGGCTTCTTCCCGCAATTAAAAGTAAACATGCAAAATGTTGAATATGAGCATTTCACACAATATGTATACTATATCACCCTGAAGAATACAGTTGCATTATAGCGAAAACCGCATTGTAATCGGCCCTGTGCCTATTGGCATTACCCCAAACAGAAAGACAGAAATATGCGGTTGCCGACTTCGCTTTATAATAAGTTGTTAACAACAACTGAACAAACTGCATGAGTTGTTCTCTTCCTCAATTTGCCATGGAACTCTAGATATACACACATCAAAAAAGCTTTGCTTCTCCTCGGTTCCGTGTGTTTCGGAACCTGCACAGAAAATTGGAATAGAGATCAACATAAACTTCATTTCCGCCATTTTTATTGCTCGTGAAAACTACACATTGCATGTTGTACAACCATACAGTGAGACCTTCAGAGGGGTGGTCCAGATTGCTGTACACACCGGTACCTCTAATACCCAGTAGCACGTCCTCTTGCATTGATGCATGCCTGTATTCGTCGTGGCATACTATCCACAAACTCATCAAGGCACTGTTGGTTCAGATTGTCCCACCCCTCAACAGCGATTCGGTGTACATCCCTCAGAGTGGTTGGTGGGTCAAGTCGTCCATAAACAGCCCTTTTCAATCTATCCCAGGCATGTTCGATAGGGTTCATGTCTGGAGAACATGCTGGCCACTCTAGTAAAGTGGTGTCGTTATCCTGATGGAAGTCATTCACAAGATGTGCAAGATGGGAGCGCGAATTGTCGTCCATGAAGACGAATGCCTCGTCAATATGTTGCCGATATGGTTGCACTATCGATCGGAGGATGGTATTCACGTATCGTACAGCCGTTACGCCGCCTTCCATGACCACAAGCGGCGTACGTCGGCCCCACGTAATGCCACCCCAAAACAGTAGGGAACCTCCACTTTGCTGCACTCACCGGACAGTGTGTCTAAGGCGTTCAGCCTGACCGGGTTGCCTCCAAACATCTCTCCAACGATTGTCTGAAGGCATATGGGACACTCATCGGCGAAGGAAACGTGATGCCAATCCTGAGAGGTCCACTCGGCATGTTGTTGGGCCCATGTGTACCGCGCTGCATGGTATCATGGTTGCAAAGATGGACCTCGCCATGGACGTCGGGAGTGAAGTTGCGCATCATGCAGCCTATTGTGCACAGTTTGAGTCGTAACACGACGTCCTGTGGCTGCACGAAGAGCATTATTCAACTTGGTGGCGTTGCTGTCAGGGTTCCTCCGAGCCATAATCCGTAGGTAGCGGTTATGCACTGCAGTAGTAGCCTTTGGGCGGCCAGAGTGAGACATGTCATCGACAGTTCCTGACTCTCTGTATCACCTCCATGTCCGAACAACATCACTTTGGTTCACTCCGAGACACCTGAACACTTCCCTTGTTGAGAGCCCTTCCTGGCACAAAGTAATATGCGGACGCGATCGAACCGCGGTATTGACCGTCTAGGCACGGTTGAACTACAGACAACACGAGCCGTGTACCTTCTTCCTGGTGGCATGACTGGAACTGATCGGCTGTCGGACCCCTTCCGTCTAATAGGCGCTGCTCATCATGGTTGTTTACGTCATTGGGCGGGTTTAGTGACATCTCCGAACAGTCAAAGGGACTGTGTCTGTGATACAATATCCACAGTCAATGTCTATCTTCAGGTGTGTTGGGAACCGTGGTTATGCAAAACTTTTTTTGATGTATGTTCACGGTGTAACGGGGATAAGTGCAGATTCTTTTATATGTTGTACCTCATATCTACACACATAAGTGTTATGGTTATTTTTTCTCTGTGTCGAACAGTCTTCACACAAATACGTCAGAAACTTTACAACTTGATGTTTTCCGCATGGCATAACTGCACCACTAAGGGACTACGCGTGGTAGTATAGTCTGACAATTTTGCCTCCAAGCGTCCACTTCAACATCTGACTTGCTGTCCAGGGGAAAACAAGCATTAATGGCTTGCTCTTGCGATGTGTACTTGGAGGTACGAATCAACCTAAAACCATACAACTTGTAATAGCTGTAATTGTTAGTTTGCAAGTGACGTACATACTGATACTCAATCACCAACAGAAATATCTGCACTTGTGTGCGTTACACCCTGTATTTTCAGTGGGGAGAACCATGTATTAAAGTTATATAGAACTAAAACTTATTTTTACGCCCTCTGGCTCTCGTTGTATTGGTGTTTTTGACGACAAGGAACTTTTGGAAAAAAAGTCTCTAAGTGTCTTTCTTTTTTGTAAGTATTATTTGCAATTCTTTGATTTTCGAATCCGCTTTACCATCAACACTGTCAATTACTTTCAAACTTCGCCATAAGGGGTTTACCTCGTATTGTATACTTTGTTTATTTTTGGCAGCATAAGTTGCACGGTGTATTTCTTATAGTTTGCGGTAAAGAATACCTAAAACGATTTTTTACTCGTTTTAAATTTGCAAGATAAACCGAAAATCACAAAATAATTGAGCTAAGAATAACACATCCACCACTCAGTGAAAGTCAAGTGTCGACTAAATGATATAAACAATTAAACATAGATGAAATCGTGGAAGCGGCGGTTTTTATCAAAGCCTCAAAAGTGGTATTGGCCTCTCTGCCTATGTCAAAGGCGACCGATGCGCGATACCATAGGTAGAGCGAGAGTGAGCACGCGCTGACGCCACGTGCCAAAACGTGACACAAATAAATTTAAATCTTATTTACTAACATTGATAGAGTTGGTAATATTTTAAAGTTCTACGTAAGAGCAGAAGTTTATAATTGTAAAACCTTAAATTTAACGCCACGAAGCTTGTGAGTCGTTGCCCCCCCCACCCCCCCCACCCCACCCTCGATGCCACCTCCTAGTCACGTGTCACGTGGTATCGCACTTCGTTGACCCCTCCCTACCGCTTAACGTGTGATGTAATTTATGGATGACGCAACTCGCCCCGCGCGGGGTAGCCGCGCGGTATAAGGGCGCCTTGTCACGGTGCGGGCGGCTGTCCCCGTCGGAGGTTCGAGTCCTCCCTCGGGCATTGGTGTGTGTGTTGTTCTTAGAGAAGTTAGTTTAAGTCAGATTAAGTAGTGTGTACGCTTAGGGACCGATGACCTCAGCAGTTTGGTCCCATAAGACCTTACCACATATGCCCAAAAATACGCAACTCTCACTTTTGTCATATGACATTCTCAAAGCCATCGTCCGAAAACCATCTGCCTCAGTCCTACATTTACGCTAATTATCAAAAGTACGATCGTATGAGGTGTTAAGCGAAATTTGTAATTGTATTGAGGCGCTCTCTGTGAGAAGAACACCATCTTATCATGGATGGAGAGTCATCAACAGATGTTGAAGTGACTTCGGGTGTCCCCCAGAGAAGTGAGTTGGTTCCCTTGCTGTTCATGTTGTGTACTAATGACCTTACAGGCAATGTTAATAGTAATCTCGGCCTTTCCGCAGATGCCGCAGTTATCTATAACTGAACAAAAATTCAGGCGGATCTTTATTATATTTCAAAATGGTGCAAATATGGGCAGTTTGCTTTAAATGTTCAAAAATGTAAAACTGTGTACGTCACCAAACGATAATGTGTAGTATCCTATGACTACAGTATCAACGAGTCACAATTAGAACCGTCTGACTCATACACATACCTGGGTGTAGCACTCTGCTGGGATGTGATATGGAACGACCACAAAGACTCAGTCGTCGGTAAAGCAGCTCGTTGCTTTATTGGCAGGGCACTTGCGAAGTACATTCTGTCTGCAAAGCAGATTGCTTACAAATCACTCGTCTGATCCATCCTAGAATATTGCTCATGTATGTGGAAGTCGTTAGAAATAGGACTAACTGAGGTTGTGGAACTTATACAGAGAAGGGTTGCACGAATCATCACTTGTTTGTCTGACACGTCTGAGAGTTCACAGAAATGCTGAAGAAACTGAACAGGCATATGCCTTAAGATAGACGCAAACTATCCATAGAAAGCCTACTTACAAAGTTTGAAGAATCAGCTTTAACTGGTGAATCTAGGAATATACTACACCTCGCCCCCTCGCCCCCCCTATTTAACGTTCTCGTAGGGATCGCGAAGACAAGATTAGGTTAATTACAGTGCGCATAAAGGCAATGAAACAGTCATTCTTCCTGCCCTCCGTATTCCATGACACAGGAAATAAGCTCAGTGTCTGGTCCGTGCCCTCTGCCATCTACTTCACGGTGGTTTGCTGAATATTGATGTAGGGACAGAACGATTGTCTGTAAAAGATTTTTAGGTTTCCCCAAGACGAAGTTATGTTCAGTACAGGACAGTGAAGACACTTTTTCCCTGTAGCATTATGTAAATGGATGTAACATATTTTCACATCGATCCTTGTGCGCTATTAATTTAAACACTTACAATTGTTTAAATATTTTTAACAAATAACGTAACTGAGATGATAGTCAAGGTGAACTGCATCTGAAACTAGATATGACTTGAGAGACCTGACAATGGGCTAAGAATCAACCAGTTTTAGGGTTCGTAGTTGAGTCATTTTCGCCATAGGTGTGTAGTAGAAAAAGAAAATGGGCAAACTAAGCATCCGGGAAGGAGAGGAAAATGAAAGATTTTGTCCATAATGGCTCCTAAACTTGGTCATCAGAACACGGTTGCATACAGAAGAATTATGTTTGGAAAAATCGATGGCATTTGTCATCCACTACGGTATGCGTCTTTTGTGTCACTTATACTAATCGTATGCGATTTTTGAGTCTTTCAGTGCGTGAATGATCAAAGATAGAAGATACGTCGAAGGTTGTTGCTCGCATTGTCTGAGAAAGACGGTGAGGGATACTTCGTAATACTCTGAACTAGTGAAGTGATGAGCAATTAGTATTGTCCTATACAAATTAAACATATTTTTGTAAAATTTGCAAAGCGTTGATATCACGAAACATTTTGTCAGACAACAGTGGAAGTTGATAACGGTGACTGTATGTGTCACGAAATGTTTTATTGCTTTCGTCTTTTCATTGTAGACACGGACTGCGATTCACACACACTACAGAATATCATGCCAAATACCTTCGACAGTCAGGGAAAATTCGACACGAGAGACTGAGAGGGAACTGATGCTCCGTCCCATTACATTCCCTCTAGGTACTCTGGGTTCTTGATTATCAATGAAACGTTTAACATCTTCATATTTTGATCAAGCACAGAGAGGCTTTGGCGAAGAATTCACTGTGTTTATTTATTTACCTAATGATGCACATACTTTTCTTATACCTAATATGTTGGTCTCATTAATGTAAAGGGTGAGTGTTTTGGGTGTGTTTACGTGAGCAGAGCAGCTGTACTGCAGAAGTACATGCATTACTTGGGTTTTGCTGCCAACCTAATACTTGGGGTGAATGTTCAATGATGCACCTGTGGTGGTTGAATCTTCGGGGTTGGTAGAACCACTTCGCCTCCTCTTCAGGGAAGAGCAGAGTGACAGTCGGCGCTCTGCCATTTTCAACTTTCGGTTTCCAGCTGGCTTCGAGGAGAGACGGTCTCTCTGTGTCTGTCTGTCTGTGTATCTGTGTGTGTGTGTGTGTGTGTGTGTATGTGTTTGTGCCTGTCTGTCTGTGTGTGTGCGTCTGTGTGTGTGTTTGTGTGTGCACCTATCAGGTTGATTGGTAAATTGAGCGTGTTTAGCTATATAGTAGTTGAAAGTTGCGACCACCTTTTGTTATTATTTTCCGAGTAAATTTAGAGGTTAGGACTTCACGTTTCTAACGAGCCCATTGTGTAATTTCAGTCTATCGGAATGAAGTTCAAGAAGTGGTGCCTTCAACAAATTTTTATGTTTGACGACTTATCATCACAGTGAGCTCTAGTTTATTCAGTTTCGTCAGCTTTTTCGTAGATTGTTTAATGAGTTTTCTTTGTGACACGGGCCTCACCCATTGCCCGTCAGATATTCATGTGGTCGCAACTGTTATAACTAAGTATATGCACTTTCATAGATTCGTTTCTGCTTAGACTTGTAATCGACTGAACAGTGTGAGATATTTAAGTGTTTTCGCACTTGATTTTATTTGTTCTATCTTGCTTTGGTTAATGTCTCTACGCTCTCATGAGAGTATAACTGCACGGAAAAGTTTAGCGTTTGTTTTCGTTGGTTGTGCAGTTTTGGTAATAATCCAATAACGAACCAATCTGGTGAGTACACAATTTTACCATTAACTTCCAACCACCCATATGGTATTGGCTGCATAGTTAACGAGCACCGATCGTTTTTGAATTTCATAACACGTTCAAGAGTGTTTGTGTGAACAGTGAGGATGTACTGTTGATTCATACTGAAGCGCCAAAGAAACTGGTAAACGCTTGCATTTTCAAATACAGAGATATGCAAACAGGCAGAATACGGCGCTGCGGTCGGCAACACCTATATAAGACAATTGTCTGGCACAGTTGTTAGTTCTGTTACTGATGCTAAAATGGTAGGTTATCAAGACTTAAGTGAGTTTGAACGTGCTGTTATAGTCGGCGCACGAGCGATGGGACACAGCATCTCCGAGGTAGCGATGAAGTGGGGATTTTCCCCATGACCATTTCACAAGTGTACCGTGAATAACATGAATCCGGTAAAATATCAAATCTCCGACATCGCTGCTCCCAGAAAAAGATCCTGCAAGAACGGGACCAACAACGACTGAAGGGAATCGTTCAACGTGATAGAAGTGCAACCCTTCCACAAATTGCTGCAGATCTCAATGCTGCGCCATCAACAAGTGTCAGCGTGCGAATCATTCAACGAAACATCATTGATACGGGCTTTCGGATCCGAAGGCCCACCGGTGTACGATACAAAGCTTTACGCCTCGCCTGAGTCAGTCAACATCGACATTGGACTGTTGATGACTGGAAACATGTTGCCTGGTCGGACAAGTCTCGTTTCAAATTGTATCGAATGGATGGACATGTACGAGAATGGAGACAATCTCATGAATCCATGGATCCTGCATATCAGTAGGGGACTGTTCCAGATGGTGAAGGCTCTGTAATGGTGTGGGGCGTGTGCAGTTGGGGTGATATGGGATCCCTGACACGTCTAGATACGACGCTGACAGGTGACACGTTCCTAAGCATCCTGTCTGATCACCTGAATCCATTCATGTCCATCGTGCAATCCGACGGACTTGGGCAATTCCAGCAGGACAATGCGACACCCTACATCTACATCTACATCTACATTGATACTCCGCAAGCCACCCAACGGTGTGTGGCGGAGGGCACTTTACGTGCCACTGTCATTACCTCCCTTTCCTGTTCCAGTCGCGTATGGTTCGCGGGAAGAACGACTGCCGGAAAGCCTCCCTGCGCGCTCTAATCTCTCTAATTTTACATTCGTGATCTCCTCGGGAGGTATAAGTAGGGGGAAGCAATATATTCGATACCTCATCCAGAAACGCACCCTCTCGAAACCTGGACAGCAAGCTACACCGCGATGCAGAGCGCCTCTCTTGCAGAGTCTGCCACTTGAGTTTATTAAACATCTCCGCAACGCTATCACGGTTACCAAATAACCCTGTGACGAAACGCGCCGCTCTTATTTGGATCTTCTCTATCTCCTCCGTCAGACCGATCTGGTACGGATCCCACACTGATGAGCAATACTCAAGTATAGGTCGAACGAGTGTTTTGTAAGCCACCTCCTTTGTTGATGGACTACATTTTCTAAGCACTCTCCCAATGAATCTCAACCTGGTACCCGCCTTACCAACAATTAATTTTATATGATCATTCCACTTCAAATCGTTCCGTACGCATACTCCCAGATATTTTACAGAAGTAACTGCTACAAGTGTTTGTTCCGCTATCATATAATCATACAATAAAGGATCCTTCTTTCTATGTATTCGCAATACATTACATTTGTCTATGTTAAGGGTCAGTTGCCACTCCCTGCACCAAGTGCCTATCCGCTGCAGATCTTCCTGTATTTCGCTACAATTTTCTAATGCAGCAACTTCTCTGTATACTACAGCATCATCCGCGAAAAGCCGCATGGAACTTCCGACACTATCTACTAAGTCATTTATATATATTGTGAAAAGCAATGGTCCCATAACACTCCCCTGTGGCACGCCAGAGGTTACTTTAATGTCTGTAGACGTCTCTCCATTGATAACAACATGCTGTGTTCTGTTTGCTAAAAACTCTTCAATCCAGCCACACAGCTGGTCTGATATTCCGTAGGCTCTTACTTTGTTTATCAGGCGACAGTGCGGAACTGTATCGAACGCCTTCCGGAAGTCAAGAAAAATAGCATCTACCTGGGAGCCTGTATCTAATATTTTCTGGGTCTCATGAACAAATAAGGCGAGTTGGGTCTCACACGATCGCTGTTTCCGGAATCCATGTTGATTCCTACATAGTAGATTCTGGGTTTCCAGAAATGACATGATACGCGAGCAAAAAACATGTTCTAAAATTCTACAAGAGATCGACGTAAGAGATATAGGTCTATAGTTTTGCGTATCTGCTCGACGACCCTTCTTGAAGACTGGGACTACCTGTGCTCTTTTCCAATCATTTGGAACCCTCCGTTCCTCTAGAGACTTGCGGTACACGGCTGTTAGAAGGGGGGCAAGTTCTTTCGCATACTCTGTGTAGAATCGAATTGGTATCCCGTCAGGTCCAGTGGACTTTCCTCTATTGAGTGATTCCAGTTGCTTTTCTATTCCTTGGACACTTATTTCGATGTCAGCCATTTTTTCGTTTGTGCGAGGATTTAGAGAAGGAACTGCAGTGCGGTCTTCCTCTGTGAAACAGCTTTGGAAAAAGGTCCAGAACTGCAACAGAGTGGCTCTTCGGAGTTTAAATACTTCTGCTGTCCACTAAACTCCCCAGACATGAACATTCTTGAGCATATCCGGGATGCCTTGCAACTTGCTGTTCAGAAGAGATCTCTACCCCATCGTACTCTTTCGGATTTATGCAGAGCCCTGCAGGATTCAATGTGTCAGTTTCCTCCAACACTACTTCAGACATTAGTCAAGTGTATGCCACGTCGTACTGCAGCACTTCACCGTGCTCGTGGGGGTCCTACACAATATTAGGCAGGTGTACCGGTTTCCTTGGTTCTGTAGTGTATATGTACTGTGTGTCGTATATTTTTGTCTGCTTGACCGCCACTTACCCCTCTACGATATCTTGTGTGTAAGCACTTATTGCTCCCGCTAGATATATTCAGACTCAATAGCTATGTTGTGTGCTTAATTATTGTTAAAGTTAGGCATTAATCAGTGTTTGGGTGCCAGGAGTATGAAAGTCACATATGAGAACCACCATAAGCCCAATAGCAACGTTTTTTCCTCGCTATTCCGTGCACAGAAAATTTCGAGATCAGTTAGATGAAGATATTAAGCGTCCTTAGCCAGCACCTCCTAAGGTGCTGCCACAGCATATCAAATGTGTTTTGTCCTCCTAAGACATTTGGGCAGAATCTCATAATAAATTGTATCTTGAAACGAGATTTACCATTACACTGTTCGTGCTAGTAATTTCAGTAACGTGATCCACTTAATAATGCAATCCTGAACAGATTTATACCTAAAAATTTCATTGACTGAGCCATTAATTAAATGATGGTCCCATGCCGTTATTCATCATGTCAGACTGTGGTGCAAATGCTCCCGCTCAGTTATCTTCTTTGGTTGCTTGTTCCCTTCTTTTGTATTATCCGTTGTTTAACTCATGATCAAAGTAAGTAACTGATTGAGTGAACACTCCGGTCGACCCCCTGGTAACTGTCAACAAGCACCGTATCAAAGAAGGTAGCGAAACTATGAGCAGTTATAGTAACTGTAATGCATACCGCCAGGCAATGAATGATAAAACTACCCTACAAACTTTGAGCGTAAACCTGTCGAGCCCAGTTCAGATGGAAAGAAAATACACGCCGACAGTAAGATTCAAGACCTACTTGACTACCACCAGTCAATTTAAACTGCCACCAGCATTAGGAAATTATGCTATCAAAAATAGAATTTTGTACGTTTCTGTTTTCATTTATACCTAGGTTAATGAGGTAAAACACATAAATAACCAATTTACCTTTTTGTCGTTTGCATTGTTTTTATTCGTAACACTAATAAATTTAACAGTTAGTCTCTCTGAATAATAATAATGGATACTGATTTCATGCAAGACGTTGTTTTTTCACGAGTTACCGGTAACTAAGCTATTCCGAGCGCATGCAGCATGGGTTATCTGCAACGACGCAATTTATTAACGGACAAAGGCAGCTGGAAAATTTTCTGTAATAAATTGGGGAAGCAATAAATAAGGGATAAGTGGGCTAACGGAAGGGCTGAAACTTGGAATTACTAAGCAGTATCGGAATCATGAGGGCGTAACTTGGATAACAGCGCCACTTCTCGTTAATGGAGCAGTATATTAGGCCGGCCTTTAATGCCGAACGGATCTATGGGCGTCACATAAAGCGTTCTGCGTGAGCGTCGCAAAATCTGATTCGCAGAATAAAACTTTAGCGCTTTTGAGCCGTTTGCAATTCCACGAATTGAAAATCCAGTTACAAATATGCACACCATTCCCGGCTCATATTGCCCTAATATAACTATCTTTCAGAATCCAAAATAATACAGATAACAACATGAAACTTTAGCTTGTCCTGGAATTTCCAATGTTCGGATAACAATGCGAGAATGCAGCCGGGTGACGTCCTCGTCACAGATGTCTTGTTCGATGAAAATGGTGGGGGCTTCGCCCGTCGAAAGATCGGCGGCCGCTGAGGAGGTTCAAATGGTTCAAATGGCTCTGAGCACTATGGGACTTAACATCTGAGGTCATCAGTCCCCTAGAACTTAGAACTACTTAAACCTAACTAACCTAAGGACATCACACACATCCATGCCCGAGGCAGGATTCGAACCTGTGACCATAGCGGTCGCGCGGTTCCAGACTGCAGCGGCCAGAACCGCTCGGCCACACCGGCCGGCCCGCTGAGGAGGTTACCGGTTGCATTCCAATAAGTTATTTGAACATTAGGTAAAGCTAGTGTTATATTTCGGGGATGCAGCCATACAGATTTCATATCCTTTACTGATATTTCATTCTCAGAGTTTTTTTTGCCTTGTTAAGCATCCAAACAATTAGTAGGTGGAATCTGCAAGGCTGCATCCCCGAAATTTATTGGACTATTCAGTATGCCTTCAAAGACAGAGCATATGATTAAAGGTATTCACCTCATCCACATAATGGTCTAAAGCAGTTTTCCAGCAGAAGATCAAAAATGGTTCAAATGGCTCTGAGCACTATGGGACTTAACATCTGAGGTCATCAGTCCCCTAGAACTTAGAAGTACTTAAACCTAACTAACCTAAGGACACCACACACATCCATGCCCGAGACAGGATTCGAACCTGCAACAGCGCGGTTCCGGACTGAAGCGCCTACAACCGCTCGGCCACATCGGCCGGCCTCCCAGCAACAGGAACAGGACTACAATATACTATTGTTTAAAATTTGAAGCTTGGTGCCGTGTAACTTTGATGTATGTAATGGACTGCATTTTTCACACTCAAGTATCGACAGAAGTTGCTACTGTTAATTTCATTCTACTTCGAACTTTTTCCGGAACAACTTCGGGCATTGTCATCCCTCATCTCCGGTGCGATCGTATATACTCTCTAAAAGTACATAATCTAGGTAGTTTTTTATTATAACCTCTCATACATAACTTCTGGTATGTCGACATATAAACCAACCTAATGCAAGGTAATCGGACTGTGCATGTTATGGTTCGGATGTAGCGAGCTAAACATGCTTACCGCTGCGTATATGTAAATACACTCATGCTCATAAATTAAGGATAATGCTGATATATGGTGAAACAACGCTCTGGTGGGCGGTTTGCAAGTTTAAATCACCTCGGGGTATGACCATGAGATGCATTTGACCTGTGGTCGTCGCACGTTGGCGCTGGCAGCAGTCCACATACGCAGAGGAGCGCTGGTGCATGTCAGAGTACGGTGCAGCGAGTAAGTGTACGGACGTTTTCAGACATGCTAATGGCGACTGTGTGTTGAAAATGGCTCAAAGAACACATATTGATGACGTTATGAGGGGTAGAATAGTAGGGCGACTGGAGGCTGGTCAAACATAGTAGGTCGTAGCACGGGCCCTCCGTGTGTGACAAAGGGTGATCTCAAGATTATGGCAACGATTCCAGCATACAGGAAACGTGTCCAGGCGCTACGGTGCGGGACGTCCACAGTGTGCAACACCACAAGAAGATCGATATTTCACCATCAGTGACCGAGCGAGGAGGCGCAGTGCTTAGCACACTGGACTCGCATTCGAGAGGACGACGGTTCAATCCCGCGTTCGGCCATCTTGATTTAGGTTTTCCTTGATTTCCCTAAATCGCTCCAGGCAAATGCTGGGATGGTTCCTCTGAAAGGGCACGGCCGACTTCCTTCCCTGTCCTTCCCTAATCCGATGAGACCGATGACCTCGCTGTTTGGTCTCTTCCCCCAAAAAAACCAACCAACCATCACCATCAGTGCCCGCAGACGGCCACGGAGTACTGCAGGTAGCCTTGCTCGGGACCTTAGCGCAGCCACTAGAACAGTTGTCTCCAGGCACACAGTCTACAGACGACTGAACAGACGTGGTTTATTCACCCGGAGACGTGCAAGATGCATTCCACTGACCCCTGGTCGCAGAAGAGCCCGTAAAGCCTGGCGTCAAGAACACAGTACATGGCTATTGGAACCGTGGTCCCACGTTATGTTCACGGACGAGTCCAGGTATAGTCTGAACAGTGATTCTCGCCAGGTTTTTATTTGGTGTGAACCAGGAACCATATACCAACCCCTTAATGTCCATGAAAGGGACCTGTGTGGAGGTCGTGGTTTGATGGTGTGGGGTGGGATTATGATTGGTGCACGTACACCCCTGCATGTCTTTGACAGAGAAACAGTAACAGGTCAAGTGTATCGGGACGTCATTTTGCACCAGTATGTCCGCCTTTTTAGGGGATGATAACGCACCGCCCCATAGAGCCACTATCGTGGAGGAGTACCTTGAAACAGATCAGGCGAATGGAGTGGCCTGCCTGTTCTCCAGACCTAAACCCCATCGAACACGTCTGGGATGCTCTCGGTCGACGTATCGCTGCACGTCTTCAAACCCCTAGGACACATCAAGAGCTCCGACAGGCACTTGTCCAAGACTGGGAGGCTATACTCCAGCAGTTTCCCGACCGCCAGATCCAGAGTATGTCAACCCATTGTGCGGCCTGTGTACGTGTGCATGGTGATCATATCCCATATTGATGTCGGGGTACATGCACAGGAAACATCGGCGTTTTGTAGCACATGTGTTGAGGGATGGTTTTCTCAAATTATCACCAATACCGTGGACTTACAGATCTGTGTCATGTGTGTTCCCTATGTGTCTACGCTTTTAGCGCCAGTTTTGTGTAGTGCCACGTTGTATGGCACCACATTCTGCAGTTATCCTTAATTTATGAGCATGAGTGTACAAATAACCTTCCGAAGTCTGAAATTCAGTGATGCAGGTACCGCCCAGAGACGACCAGCCAACATCATTACTTTCCACGTAGTGTCGTATAGTAACTGATGCTTACATACACATAGTGGAAGCACCCGCACACAGGGTGCATATAGCACTTTGCAATAGTGAAAAGAAGAGTAATGCACGTTATTTCTTCACTTCGATAAAACTCAAGAGAATACGAAATGGAAGAACAGCAGTAGATGTACCGCGTTGAATATTAGGAAATACTAGATTGGTGTAATTGAGGTTAACCATTAAGAAAACAGAACACATGAAGAGAAGCGCAAAGTGGAGAGAGAGAGAGAGAGAGAGAGAGAGAGAGAGAGAGAGAGAGACAGAGAGAGAGAGGGGGGGGGGGGGGAGGGGTTGGTTAATCTTTAACCCTCTGCTTGACTGACTGTGTGCGATTCCATTTCGAGAATGGATTTCTCTAACTTACCACGGTTGGCGACCTAACAATACATTAACAGTAGGACAAATCGAAACTCACTAACGCATGATTGTCTTTTCTGCTCTTGAGCAACAAGCTTTAGAATCTGGATGTCTTCATCCCGCCACATTTCAACCGAAGACGTTACTTGACTGCACCTGAGTTGGGGGATACCACTGAATTCCTGTAATTTTCTCTCTTCACAAAAAGTTTCTTCGTTTTGTGCTCTGGATTTTGCAGCAAGGCTTGGAACTTTTGCGTTTCCTGCAAATAATGTGTTTCGCGCAAGAGAGCTGCTACAGAAGCAAAAACAATAACAGCCAAGCAACGAGAAACTCCAGAGGTCCCTCATAGTAATAGTACTTATTCCTCGAAACCATATACCAGATTGTTAGTATTCTCTTGCAAGTACCAGTCTTACGCGGAACAGTTGAAATCGTGCAACGGAGATTTTGTTATCATCTTTCAGTGAACAATGCTCTCATGCCGAAGGATGTACTCACCACGGTAAAGCAAGGGATGATTGCTCTGCCGTGACATTTTCTAAATGTCCGGGTATACACATCTCGTCTGTTGTTTGGGAGAACAGTATGCTGGAAGAGAGATCGAACAACATATTCACAGAAGCAGTGACAAACAAAATTGTAAAATACATAAAGATAGCAGCTTCTTGAGATTCTTCGCTGTAGCTGTTTTCTAGTTAACGTTATGCTACTAGACACATAGCAAATACTATTTTATTCTGTCTGCATGAGGCATGATCCATGGTATAAGTCTCGTGTGTATGCAATATCGAAGTAAATTTACTGATTTTGAGAAATCCTTCGCAGTTCGCGTGTAAACTGAACACTATTAAAATTTTTAAACTCTTCGATATTACACTGTTTCTGATTATGCACAAAACCAGATAACTGAAAGCACGGGAGCTAGTCAGGTTTTTGTCTGCTGTTCTATGTTGGAAAGTTGCATAACGGGTATATGACGGCATTAGCACTTAGATTTATCGTATCCATTCATAACTGGAGATACAGGAACAACATGAAGGAATAGAGAACGCAAAGAGAAGAAAAAATACTCGGGTAAAGAACTGGAAAATCTAATAATTAAGAGTTTATGTGGTAAGACAAAGACAGATGATAGCATGGATGCGTTAAAGTGCAACTCCATGATAATTTTCAGCTGCATGGCCAGCGGACACTTGACTGAAAAAAAAAGTTCAAATGTGTGTGAAATCTTATGGGCTTAACTGCCAAGGTCATCAGTCCCTAGCTTACACACTACTTAACCTGAATTATCCTAAGGACGAACACACACACCCATGCCCGAGGTAGGACTCGAACCTCCGCTGGGACCAGCTGCACAGTCCATGACTGCAGCGCCTAGACCGCTCGGGTAATCCCGCGCGGCCACTTGACTGAGTGACGGAGTCATACCTAGCCATACAAACGGAATGCGAGTAATTTCCGAGGCTCTTTCAACTGGTTGCCAAGGATCCATCGAGTCTAAGTTGAAAGTATTACAGCCGATCTAATTTCAGGGTATGTCTACCTGCAATTGGATAAACACAGTTTATGTAACTCTGTTGAGTTTCGCGGTTGGAGTCATTTTCCATAAAATTCTTCTAGGCTTTAGACCGCGTGAAGTAAATTGCTGTAATAGTGGCCTAAACGATGATACTTGATTTTTAAAAATGATGCACAATTTGTTGTCTGTTATACACATTTTTTCTCTGTTTATCGTAAAGCACCTTTAGTGAGCTGAAACTTACACACGTTTGGTTTGTCACGTTTCATGTATATTATTTTGACAGCAAGCTTTTAGATTACCAACAATTACAGCACTTTTAAGCTATGTAGAATGTGGCGCCGCCTGGAGAGCGGGGTACGAAAGCACGGTTCACACTTCGCACCGAAACCACAGAAGAGAACGGTCGCTGAATGCCGCAATGACGAATTCTAACGCCGGCGCAGCCACACCCCCTAGAGGTTCTTTTTGCCGTCGCAACGGCTCGTCTAATAAAGGCTGCGCAGAGGAATGCACGCCACACTTCGAAGTCAAATTAATGTGAACATTATGTCCGTTATTTTTCAGGTGCACAGTCTCGCAAAATTGTCTTTATCAGTTGCTGCTTTCCTATCCAAAGACAATTATAAATACTCGTAATAGTCCTTTGTAAACGAATTGTACAAAGTGAAGTAAATATTCGTATCTATACTATAATAAAGTGAACTAATGTTGCAATTCTCATTAGCTAAAACTTCCGGGCTGAGAGGCCGTGGTCGAACTGCAAAACTTCTTCTTCCTGTCGTTTCGTTGCCAACCGCGGGCAACATCTTCTGAGGTCAGTCAACGAGTCGCTGCCATGGCGGGATGGGAATTATCTAGGTAAAAAAAATTATGTTCTCTCTAAAGGAGTAAATTTTGCAGTTTCTCCATCAAAGGTTCCTATGGAGGATATTAAAGCTAATACACAGGCGGGGATTCGGCAGTTATCACCATTAGCTGCTGATGAAATTGGTATGGAAGCAGCCAGTACTCAACGTGAAGCAAAGCCACCTAGCAGTAATTTGTCTTAAGGGGGAAGGAAGGCGTTACAGGAGATTAATGCGGACAGGAATATTATTGTACTTCCTGCTAATAAGGGTAAAGCTACCGTTGTGATGAAGAGTGAGGACTACCATAGGAAGATCAGTGACCTTTTGGATTCTAACATAAAAAGCTTTAAAAGGATCCTACAACGAAAGTGTTAGGAGTTATCAATCGATTAATGAAAAAATCTTCCATTTCTACAGAGGAGTGGTTCATGGTGTGGGTTCCTGTAGTCATGTCCTAGTTCATGAACCACGGGCAACGTATGAGTGGCCAAGTAAGTGGTCCCGACAGTCGGGATACCAGTTACTTTGGAATGAGGCTGGGCATCTCGGACATATTCTGAATCGTGTTCACCTCTGTGCTCATACGGCAAAGACTACCAAATCCACCGGTTAGTCCCTCAACCGTTAGGGGTAAAACTCAATGGGACTCGGGGCAAGTAAGGTTAGCAACCTGCTTCCGTAGTACTTTAAATATGATGCTGGCAACAATCAGAGTAAAATGCCTCAGACCTTTGGAGGTGACGGAGTCTCACCTCTAACTGAAAAACTAGGGACTCCTAAGATACGACTTGGCAAACAAATGGTAATGAGATGGGGAGCTATTAATATCAATGGGGGCTACTCTGGGAAGAAGGTAGACCTGGCAGAGGCTGCAAGTAAGTTGGGGCTGGACGTTTTAGCTGTTAATGACATTCGGGTAAGGGGTGAGAAAGAAGAGGAAGTGGGAGAATACAAGGTCTACCTGTCAGGAGTCAAAGCAGGAATAGCACAATGGGGTGTAGGGCTTTACATCAGAAAAGAAATGGAACCCAGCGTAGTAGCAATAAGGTATGTAAACGAACGAATGATGTGGATAGATTTAACAGTGTATAGCAAGAAAATTAGGATTGTGTCAGAATATTCACATTGTGAAGGGACAGATCAAGATAAGATGGATAGTTTTTATGAGGCACTCAGTGATGTAGTTGTTAGAGTAAAGGACAAGTACAGTGTTCTGCTCATGGGTGATTTTAATGCTAGCATTGGAAATCGAAGAGAAGAATATGAAAAGGTTATGGGTAAATTTGGAGAGGATATGGAGGCCAACAACTCTTGAATTTCTGTGCTAGTATGGGCTTAGTAATCACAAACTCCTTTTTTAAACATAAGAACATTCACCGGTATACTTGAGAAGGCAGGGGAACCAGATCTGTCATTGACTATATAATAATACACTCCTGGAAATGGAAAAAAGAACACATTGACACCGGTGTGTCAGACCCACCATACTTGCTCCGGACACTGCGAGAGGGCTGTACAAGCAATGATCACACGCACGGCACAGCGGACACACCAGGAACCGCGGTGTTGGCCGTCGAATGGCGCTAGCTGCGCAGCATTTGTGCACCGCCGCCGTCAGTGTCAGCCAGTTTGCCGTGGCATACGGAGCTCCATCGCAGTCTTTAACACTGGTAGCATGCCGCGACAGCGTGGACGTGAACCGTATGTGCAGTTGACGGACTTTGAGCGAGGGCGTATAGTGGGCATGCGGGAGGCCGGGTGGACGTACCGCCGAATTGCTCAACACGTGGGGCGTGAGGTCTCCACAGTACATCGGTGTTGTCGCCAGTGGTCGGCGGAAGGTGCACGTGCCCGTCGACCTGGGATCGGACCACAGCGACGCACGGATGCACGCCAAGACCGTAGGATCCTACGCAGTGCCGTAGGGGACCGCACCGCCACTTCCCAGCAAATTAGGGACACTGTTGCTCCTGAGGTATCGGCGAGGACCATTCGCAACCGTCTCCATGAAGCTGGGCTACGGTCCCGCACACCGTTAGGCCGTCTTCCGCTCACGCCCCAACATCGTGCAGCCCGCCTCCAGTGGTGTCGCGACAGGCGTGAATGGAGGGACGAATGGAGACGTGTCGTCTTCAGCGATGAGAGTCGCTTCTGCCTTGGTGCCAATGATGGTCGTATGCGTGTTTGGCGCCGTGCAGGTGAGCGCCACAATCAGGACTGCATACGACCGAGGCACACAGGGCCAACACCCGGCATCATGGTGTGGGGAGCGATCTCCTACACTGGCCGTACACCACTGGTGATCGTCGAGGGGACACTGAATAGTGCACGGTACATCCAAAACGTCATCGAACCCATCGTTCTACCATTCCTAGACCGGCAAGGGAACTTGCTGTTCCAACAGGACAATGCACGTCCGCATGTTTCCCGTGCCACCCAACGTGCTCTAGAAGGTGTAAGTCAACTACCCTGGCCAGCAAGATCTCCGAATCTGTCCCCCATTGAGCATGTTTGGGACTGGATGAAGCGTCGTCTCACGCGGTCTGCACGTCCAGCACGAACGCTGGTCCAACTGAGGCGCCAGGTGGAAATGGCATGGCAAGCCGTTCCACAGGACTACATCCAGCATCTCTACGATCGTCTCCATGGGAGAATAGCAGCCTGCATAGCTGCGAAAGGTGGATATACACTGTACTAGTGCCGACATTGTGCATGCTCTGTTGCCTGTGTCTATGTGCCTGTGGTTCTGTCAGTGTGATCATGTGATGTATCTGACCCCAGGAATGTGTCAATAAAGATTCCCCTTCCTGGGACAATGAATTCACGGTTTTCTTATTTCAATTTCCAGGAGTGTAGATCAGGAATTCAGGAAGGCTGTGAGGGACACACGTGTATTCAGGGGATTCTTTGATGACACTGATCATTATTTAATCTGCAGTGAAATTGGGATTGTGAGGCCAAAAGTGCAGGAGGTCAGGTCCATATGTAGGAGGATAAGCGTGGAGAAACTTCAGGATAAGGAAATCAGGCACAAGTACATAACAGTGATCTCAGAAAGGTACCATTTAGTTGAATGTAGTCAATTACAGTCATTGGAAAAGGAATGGACAAGGTACAGGGACACAGTACTAGAAGTGGCTAAAGAATGTCTTGGAACAGTAGTGTGTAAGAGTAGGATGAAGCAAACAGCTTGGTGGAATGACACAGTCAAGGCAGCCTGTAAAAGGAAAAAGAAGGCGTATCAAAAATGGCTACATACTAGAACTCAGGTAGACAGAGAAAGTTATGTTGAAGAAAGAAACAAAGCCAAACAGATAATTGCAGCATCCAAGAAGATATCTTGGGAAGACTTTGGAAACAGGTTGGAGACTATGGGTCAAGCTGCTGGAAAACCATTCTGGAGTGTAATTAGCAGTCTTCGAAAGGGAGGTAAAAAGGAAATGACAAGTATTTTGGACAGGTCAGGAAAACTGCTGGTGAATCCTGTGGATGCCTTGGGCAGATAGAGGGAATACTTTGAAGAGTTGCTCAATGTAGGTGAAAATACGATCAGTAATGTTTCAGATATCGAGGTAGAATGGGATAGGAATGATGATGGAAATAGGATCACATTTGAGGAAGTGGAGAAAATAGTCAATAGATTACAGTGCAATAAAGCAGCTGGGGTGGATGAAATTAAGTCGGAACTCATCAAATACAGTGGAATGTCAGGTCTTAAATGGCTACACAGGATAATTGAAATGGCCTGGGAGTCGGGACAGGTTCCATCAGACTGGACGAAAGCAGTAATCACACCAATCTTTAAACATGGAAACAGAAAAGATTGTAACAACTACAGAGGTATCTCTTTAATCAGCGTTGTGGGTAAAATCTTCTCAGGTATTGTTGAAAGGAAAGTGCGAGTAATTAGTTGAGGACCAATTGAATGAAAATCAGTGTGGGTTTAGGCTTCTTAGAGGTTGTCAGGACCAGATCTTCAGCTTACGGCAAATAATGGAGAAGTGTTATGAGTGGAACAGGGAATTGTATTTATGCTTTATAGATCTAGAAAAGGCATATGACCGGGTTCCTAGGAGGAAGTTATTGTCTGTTCTACAAGATTATGGAATAGGAGGCAAACTTTTGCAAGCAATTAAAGGTCTTTACATGGGTAGTCAGGCAGCAGTTAGAGTTGACGGTAAATTGAATTCATGGTTCAGAGTAGTTTCAGGGGTAAGACAAGGCTGCAACCTGTCTCCACCGTTGTTCATATTATTTATGGATCATATGTTGAAAACAATAGACTGGCTGGGTGAGATTAAGATATGTGAACACAAAATAAACAGTCTCGCGTACGCGGATGACTTAGTTGTGATGGCAGATTCGATTGAAAGTTTGCAAAGTAATATTTCAGAGCTAGATCAGAAATGTAAGGACTATGGTATGAAGATTAGCATCTCCAAAACGAAAGTAATGTCAGTGGGAAAGAAATATAAACGGATTGAGTGCCAAATAGGAGGAACAAAGTTAGAACAGATGGACGGTTTCAAATACTTAGGATGCATATTCTCACAGGATGGCAACATAGTGAAAGAACTGGAAACGCGTTGTAGCAAAGCTAATGCAGTGAGCGCTCAGCTACGATCTACTCTCTTCTGCAAGAAGGAAGTCAGTACCAAGACCAAGTTATCTGTGCACCGTTCAATCTTTCGACCAACTTTGTTGTATAGGAGCGAAAGCTGGGTGGATTCAGGTTACCTTATCAACAAGGTTGAGGTGACGGATATGAAAGTAGCTAGGATGATTGCAGGTACTAGTAGATGGGAACAATGGCAGGAGGGTGTCCACAATGAGGAAATCAAAGAAAAACTGGGAATGAACTCTATAGATGTAGCAGTCAGGGCGAACAGGGTTAGATGGTGGGGTCATGTTACACGCATGGGAGAAGCAAGGTTACCCAAGAGACTCATGGGTTCAGCAGTAGAGGGTAGGAGGAGTCGGGGCAGACCAAGGAGAAGGTACCTGGATTCGGCTAAGAACGATTTTGAAGTAATAGGTTTAACATCAGAAGCGGCACCAATGCTAGCACTGAATAGGGGATCATGGAGGAATTTTATAAGGGGGCTATGCTCCAGACTGAACGCTGAATGGCATAATCAGACTTAAATGATGATGATTCTACAGAGGGTAATGTCTACGTAAAACGGAAGCTTACCCTCCTAGACCATAAGGGCTGCCGAAGATTCATAAGCCTAGTGTCCCACTGAGAACGATAGTGAATGCTATTGGATCGCCTACTTCAGAGTTGGCTAGACATCTCGCCACCTTGCTATAACCGCATATTGGTAAAACTGATTATCACATTAACAATGCTGTACACTCTGTTGAAAAACTGAAGGAGATTACTGTCAGCCTAGGTGATATCCTTGTTAGTTTTGATGTGGTATCACTGTTTACCAAGGTTCCTGCAGATGAAGCTCTTTCATACATGGTTGTGAGGGTCACAACTACCAACCACAGTCCCATGTCCTTAACTTAGAAAACAGTATGATAATGCATAAATAGTTCTCGGTTTACTTGCCGCGTCAAAATTTGATGCGGCAAGTAAACCGAGAACTATTTATCCAAGGACTCCGTCGCGAAAGACTTCGTAGTCATAGTATGATAGCCGGCCGCGGTGGTCTCGCGGTTAAGGCGCTCAGTCCGGAACCGCGCGACTGCTACGGTCGCAGGTTCGAATCCTGCCTCGAGCATGGATGTGTGTGATGTCCTTAGGTTAGTTAGGTTTAAGTAGTTCTAAGTTCTAGGGGACTGATGACCACAGATGTTAAGTCCCATAGTGCTCAGAGCCATTTTTTTTTCATAGTATGATAATGAGTTTTACGAAAAAATCGAAGGAGTGGCCATGGGCAGCCCTCTGAGTCCAGCATGTTGCTAATCTATTCAAGGAATTTTTTGAACAGCAGGCGCTGCCAGTAAAAGCCCTTTGGAGCGGTATTTGGCTGATACTTTTGAGGTATGGAATCACGGTGAAGAGGAATTGTATGGTTTCTTGGTGCACCTAAATATTATTAATCCAAAGATACAATTTACTATAGAGAAAGAGAGCAATAGACAACTAAATTTTTTGGATGTATCGGTAATTACACTGGCAGAGGGGAGTCTAGGGCATAAAGTGTATAGAAAAGATACACGCACCGACCGTTATCTCAATAAGGATTCGAACTATCATCCCAGGCAGAAGAGTCACCACATGGGGGGGGGGGGGGGGGTTGAGTTGGGTTGATTTGGGGGAAGAGACCAAACAGCGAGGTCGTCGGTCTCATTGGATTAGGGAAGGATGGGGAAGGAAGTCTGCCGTGCCCTGTCAAAGGAACCATTCCGACATTTGCCTGAGGCGATTTAGGGAAATCTCGCAAAACCTAAATCAGGATGGCCGGATGCGGGATTGAACCGTCGTCCTGCCGAATGCGAGTCCAGTGTGCTAACCACTGCGCCACCTCGCTCGGTCCAGGCACAAGAGAGGTGTCATTAAAACATTGGTGGACAGAGCTAATAAGGTCTGTGAGCCAGTTTATTTGCAAGATGAACTAAATCATTTGCGAACGGCTTTTAAAAAAATGGATATGCTGACAACGAGATAGATCGAGCACTTCATCGCAGAACAAAAGGGTCTGACAACACCCAGCAACAACAACTGTCAACTGGAAAAGTTTTTCTTCAATTTATTCGCAATATTACCGACAGTATTGGGAAAGTTCTGGCCAACTTTCTCGTTGAAACAATATTTAGACCAACGAAGAGGGTTAGTGAGTTTTTAAGATCGGCGAAAGACGCACGACACCACTTAGCAACTCGTGCGGTGTATAAAATTCCGAGTAGCTGTGGTAAGGTTTATATTGGAACAACGAAAAGAAGTGTCAATACCGACTTAACCTAACACAAAAGGAACTGTCGACTAGGACACACCAACAAATCAGCTGTTGCTGAACATGTTTTTAGAAACGGTGATCATGAAATAAAATTTAGTGAGACGAGCGTCCTATCCAGGATATCGCGTTACTATGCACTTCTGTATGTTGTTGTTGTTGTTGTGGTCTTCAGTCCTGAGACTGGTTTGATGCAGCTCTCCATGCTACTCTATCCTGTGCAAGCTTCTTCATCTCCCAGTACCTACTGCAACCTACATCCTTCTGAATCTGCTTAGTGTATTGATCTCTTGGTCTCCCTCTACGATTTTTACCCTCCACGCTGCCCTCCAATGCTAAATTTGTGATCCCTTGATGCCTCAAAACATGTCCTACCAACCGATCCCTTCTTCTGGTCAAGTTGTGCCACAAACTTCTCT
Organism: Schistocerca americana; assembly: GCF_021461395.2. NCBI lineage: Eukaryota > Metazoa > Arthropoda > Insecta > Orthoptera > Acrididae > Schistocerca > Schistocerca americana. The sequence goes on from NC_060119.1 coordinate 691,939,914, forward strand.
TCTCCCCAATCCTATTCAATACCTCCTCATTAGTTACGTGATCTACCCACCTTATCTTCAGCATTCTTCTGTAGCACCACATTTCGAAAGCTTCTATTCTCTTCTTGTCCAAACTGGTTATCGTCCATGTTTCACTTCCATACATGGCTACACTCCATGCAAATACTTTCAGAAACGACTTCCTGACACTTAAATCTATACTCGATGTTAACAAATTTCTCTTCTTCAGAAACGATTTCCTTGCCATTGCCAGTCTACATTTTATATCCTCTCTACTTCGACCATCATCAGTTATTTTACTCCCTAAATAGCAAAACTCCTTTACTACTTTAAGTGTCTCATTTCCTAATCTAATCCCCTCAGCATCACCCGATTTAATTTGACTACATTCCATTATCCTCGTTTTGCTTTTGTTGATGTTCATCTTATATCCTCCTTTCAAGACACTGTCCATTCCGTTCAACTGCTCTTCCAAGTCCTTTGCTGTCTCTGACAGAATTACAATGTCATCGGCGAACCTCAAAGTTTTTACTTCTTCTCCATGAATTTTAATACCTACTCCGAATTTTTTTGTTTCCTTTACTGCTTGCTCAATATACAGATTGAATAACATCGGGGAGAGGCTACAACCCTCACTCCTTTCCCAACCACTGCTTCCCTTTCATGCCCCTCGACTCTTATAACTGCCATCTGGTTTCTGTACAAATTGTAAATAGCCTTTCGCTCCCTGTATTTTACCCCTGCCACCTTCAGAATTTGAAAGAGAGTATTCCAGTTAACGTTGTCAAAAGCTTTCTCTAAGTCTACAAATGCTAGAAACGTAGGTTTACCTTTTCTTAATCTTTCTTCTAAGATAAGTCGTAAGGTTAGTATTGCCTCACGTGTTCCAACATTTCTACGGAATCCAAACTTATGTATAGGGAAGCTATAAAGATTCAGAAGCACCACAACAATTTTAATAGAAAAGAGGAAGCCTTAAAGTTAGACAAGATATGATGGTCGACTTTGCACCAACGATGTGAGAATCGATTAACTTCAATTGAAAATAATGACGTTAATCAGAGATAGACTTACAGTCGGCCCCACGTGACGTATGGTGGTGCCCTCAATGCACTCTATATAAACGGGACCTCCACGGCCTGGCAGCCAGTAGTTGACTCACCTCGGAAGATGTTGCCTGCAGTTGGTAACGAAACGTCAGGAAGAAGAAGTTTTACAGATCGATCACGGCCTCTCAGCCTGGAAGTTTTAACTAATGAAGACGCCGGCCGTGAAAGCCTACACGTAATGTTGTAATGCTGCTCGGAGCTCCTCCCAGAGCGAACCAAAGAAACCACCGTTGTACTACCGAGTGTATTTTCAATTTTTTTCTGTTTTTATTTCCTTTTTTCTGTTTTGAGTCATCTGTCTTCTGACCGATTTCATGTGGCCCGCTACGAATTCCACCTCTATGTCAACTTTTTCATCTGAGTGTAGCGCGGAGTGGTTCATATGGCTCTAAGGACTATGGGACTTAACATCTGAGGTCATCAGTCCCCTAGACTTAGAACTGGAATGGCAGCGCGGGTTGAGGCGCCATGTCACCGATTGCGCGGCTCTCCCACCGGAGGTTCGAATCCTCCCTAGGGCATGTGTGTGTGTGTTGTTTTTATCGTATGTTAGTTTAAGTAGTGCGTAAGTCTAGGGACCGATGACTTCAACAGTTTGGTCCCTTAGGAATTCATACACACACACACACACACACACACACACACACACACTCAGTGTAGCTATTGCAACCTACGTCCTCAAATAAGTGCTAGATGTGTTCCAGTCTCAGTTTCCCTCTACAGTTGGGACCCTCTACAGCTTCCTGCAGTACCATCCAGGTTATTTCCTGATGTTTTAACAGATGTCCTACCAGCCTGTCTCTCCTTCTTGTCAATGTTTCCCATAAATTCCTTTCCACACAGATTTTGCGCAGAACCTCTTCATTCATTGCCTTATCAGTAAACGTAATTTTCAACATTCTTCTGTGGCACCACATGTCAGACGCTTCGATTCCTTTCTGTTCCGTTTTCCCCACAGTCAACCTTTTACTACCGTACAATGCTGTACTCCAAACGTATATTATCAGAAATTTCTTCGACAAACTAAGTCTTGTGTTTGATGCTTGTGGACTTCCCTTGGCCCGGGATGCTCTTTTTGCCAGCGCTAGTCTTCTTTTTATGTCCTCCTTGCTTCGTCCATCAAGGGTCATTTTGCTGCCAAGGTAGCAGAGTTGCCTAAAATCACCTACTCCGTGCTCACCAATCCTTTGGTGTTGAGTTTATCGCTGTTCTTATTTCTGCTACTTCTCATTACTTTCGTCATTCTTCGATTTTCTCTCAATCCTTAATATGTTCTCATTAGACTGTTCATTCCATTAATTCCTGTAATTCTTCTTCACTTTCACTGAGTATAGTAATGACGTCAGCGTATCTTATAATTAATGTCCTTTGAACCTGAATTTGACTCCCGCTATTGAACCTCTCTTTTATTTTCGCCATTGCTTCTTTAACGTGTAGACTGAACAGTAGACAGTAGGGGCGAAAGATAACTTCCCTTTCTTAAACCGTTTTCTAATGCAGGACTTCGTTCTTGGTCTTCCACTCTACATCTATATCTACAGCATACTGCGCAAGCCACGTATCTGAGTGTGGCGGAGCGTGCTTCTTGTACCGCTAACTGGGCCGTCAACCCTGTTCCACTCGCGAATAGCGTGTGGGAAGGATGGTTGTGCGTAAGCCTCTGTTTGGCTCTAATTTCTCGAATTTTCTCGTCATGGTCATTACGTATGTGGGGAGGGGGGAAGTAGTATGTTGTCCGATTCCTCCCGGAAAGTGCTCCCTCGAAATTTCAATAATAAATCTCTCCGTGATACACAATGCCTCTCTTGTAGCATCTGCCAGTGGAGTTTGTTGAGAATCTCCGTAACGCTCTCGTGGGGACTAAACAATCCCGTGACTAAACGTGCCGCTTTTAGCTCGATCTTCTCTACTTCTTCTATCAATTCTGTCTGGCAGGAGTCCTAGATAGATGAACAATACTTAAAAATTGGTCGAACAAGCAGTTGGTTCAAGTCACGGAGGAGGTTCTGGTGTACCATCACGCATACAATCTGTACCGACCGTTGATAGTTTACCGCGGCCACTCCTCACACTGCCCGAGACCGCTTTCAGTATCCAGCGCCGCCATCTTATCGATGTTCAGAGACTGCCCGCAGCCTCTCCCTATCACTCATTCGGTATAATATGCCGCGGGCTTCATCTCTGGAACAAACTACCAATAGCAGATCGGCAGCGTAGGCACTATAGAGGAAGGTGATGTCCCACAGGATGATGCCAGACTAGGCCTTGAGGGCTGACTGCTGCCAGCATGTGCCTAGGGTGTTGATGAGCCTCAGGGCAAATCCTGTATGGTCCACCACCTTTAAGAGGAACTTAGGGTGCATTCTACTGAAGTTCTGATAGAAATCGATGGAGGCGATAGCCCCTCTCAGACAGCGCGCTGAGGATCTCTTTTAAGCCCCTGACGTCGCCAGTGGCCATTTGTGTGTTGGCATCTCCGCGCTGTGACGTTTGTTTTGGGGGTGACGATCACTGGCTAAGTTTTCTTAATGCAGGCTGCCAAATACATGGCGAAGATCCATTATACCACCGAGGTCCAGTAAAACTCGGTTAGTTCCATTGGATCCTGAAGACTGCACCTTTGCTCGAGGCGTCCCCTACGTGCTCAGACGAGACTTCCTCCATTAATGTCATTGCTGTTGCTGCGTCGATAGCACGTGTGATCTGTTGTAAGGCTTCTGCAATGGCCTCATCATCTACAGTTTTCCTGGTAAAAAATGATGAAAATGATACTCTATGGCTGCTTGGGTCGTATAGGAGCGACCGTCTCGCATGTGATTAACAGTCGTCGGTGTCGGTGCATGTGCGCCACAATGTGGTGCATCATCGCTTGGTCGTGTCGTCACAAGACCATGGTACCTTCTAACCGGCGTTTATCAACGATAGTACGTGTCGTTCTCGTTATCAGTCCAGCGATGGTAGAAAGTCGAGGTCCCTGAGCACCGTGTAGTTGAAGTCCAGGGTCTGCCAGTGCCATCCAGCCGTTTCCTTCCCAAACCACATATGTGTCTTGCGGATTGTCGGTTTGACGCAGAGGAGCCACCACGCCACGTGTATCGCGATTGACGTCGTTCACAGTTGGCACACATCGTGGAGACTTGCTGACAGCAGCCCGGGTCCTAGAGGTGTGTTACACTCATTACTGCCGTTACTATGGCAGACTTGTTGAGGACGGAGATGCATCGTGCAGATATAGCCAATGTGATCAGAGAAGGCTAGAGGCCATCGCATGGCGGCCACCACTCTATGTGTGAGACCTTGTGACACATGTACGCAATCCAGTCGGCTTGCAGAATGACTGTAAGGTGTATGTGTTCAGAGCCGTCACCGTGTATCTTTTCGCACATGTCCCACAAGTGAAGATTGCGAATCACCATACAAGATTTTTAGCTTGGGATTTGGTCATTGGGATGAAGGACGCTTTGTTTGTACCGTCATAGGAAAAGACGGGCGTTGTCAGCGGATCAGAGCCTGAACCGGTCACGATTTCTGGTGGCGTCCCACTGTGCTTACACATCAATGAATCGGGTGTCGAGCACCTTGACCGCTAATCCTCGTGCGAAAAGGAAAGACATGATGTCAGTGGATTCGATACCGTTATGCACTAAACTCGCAATGTCGGTGTTGTGATACCACCAGGGGCCATATCCATGGTGATGGTTTTTTGCTGTTGACGCCACGATGGACGTCACACCCCGCCAACCGCGGCGCTCCCAGTGTTGTTCAGACTTGTTCAGACCTCAGCGGGCCCCGGCTGGGGTCCTGCTCCGTCACGACGTCCTCGACCCACGATTTGGGCTCGGAAGATCGTGGTGGTTGTAGAAAGGGGCCGAGTGGCTTCGCAGCCTGCACTGAAGCCTTACTGCTGATCACTGTTCACCGCACAGGACTAGTAGATGGACTCCAGCCGCCCCGCCGTCCGTTCTGCAGGGTTTGAGATGGTGGCGACGGTGTCAGCCTCTGCGAGTGGGTCCTTCGGCGTCGCTTTCGGCGTTTCGGTGAATGATTTTTTCGTCTGTGGCCCACCGTGTTGGAAGATGGCACTGACTCACGTCTCGCCGGCGTCTCTGTTGGTACGATAAGTGTATCGATTGCCATCCTGCGTGAGCGCCGCCGCGTAAGTTACTGGGAGGATTGTCGGCGACAGTGGAGATGCCTCGTCCTGCAGTGGAAGTTGTGTGATCCGACGTTGGATGCACTCAGAACATCGGTGACCTTGCCTCCCACATCCAGTACACGTTTTAGGCTGTCCGTCAAAATAACGATGGCCTTGCAGCCTCTTATTTGGAGGCATTATGGCACATGTCATCGTAGTTCAATGCGCACCTGGTGTATTCCGTTGAGGAATGATTATATCTTAAATTGGGTCCAGTTTTATGCCAGGTGTTTATGTATTTACCGTAGAAGCTACGACGTCTGTCGCTGGGATTTCAAACGGTAGTTCGAATATGAATATAGTCCGCAGTCTCAGTCCGGTATTGTCAACCTCGAAGTTGCAACATTTGTGTCTGCTTGGTAGAAGTGGAGTCCTTCTTTCATCTCTCTAAGAATCCCATCGCTTGTAGCGCCGTTAATAAGTTCCACATCGCCCGCGTTACTTACGATCGAAAAGTGAATGCTGACGATGTCGGCATCTGGGATCTTGACCTTTTCCTTTAAAAGCACTCGACATCGAGTGCTTTTGGTGTCGCAAGATCGTCTCTAAAAGCAAATTTCAGTGTTGATTTACAGTATTGATACACAATGATCTAGTCGCGCTACGGCGATACGTTAGTGCGGGCGAAGGACGTAAACAAGGCGAGAGTGCTCGCGCTGCATACGGAAACGCACAGCGCGTGTGTTCTTCTCGGCTACTAAAGCCAGACTGGCCCTTAGACCGCTTACGGCCCAACATGGAAATACACTGACAGTGAATTTGCTTTGTAAAGCCAGTCGTCTGTTTCAGTGCTACGCAGAATTTACCTAGAGGGCATAAATTGTAACTACGCGTTCCATTTATTTATTTAACTACGCTTTTATTTTGCCTTATGCCAGCTGTACGATACCTTTACTTAATGTCTCTGGAAAATAATTGAATTGGTCATATGCTTTTTATTTTCCCAGTTTTTATTTAATTGTTATTATTGATTGGTTTCTTATGATCTTTCGTTTTTTATGCACCCTGCGATAGGTATGTCTTTGAGCCCACTAAAGACACATCGTAATAATTTGAGACGAAACACGTGTGGCAGAAAATAAATTGCTTTTAATTAGTTGCACATAAGAGGTACTCCGTTACTACCAGTGCAATCCATTCACATACGTAAGAAACATCTCTTCGAATGGGGCGAAGCGCTTTTGTGTTTCTCAATATCGCCTTTCCTGACTGCCTGCAACGATTTAAGTAAACACGCCACAGAGTTGCAAATGGCGATTGCCTGAGCTGCCGCGGAGAGAGCACCTGCGATTTAATGCAGGAAGGTGTAGTTCTTTGCTCCACGAAAATGGAAAATAGCTTCCCCGCAAGAAAAGAAGCAGTGGCGGGACGTAATATAAAAACTCATTAAGCGTCCGGCAGGCGGCTTATTGCGTTATGCTGCAGCGGCGGCAGTGGCCCGCGGCAGGAAATGAAAGCTCTGCTCGGCGCGCCTTTATCTGGGTTCTCGGGCCATTTGCAAGTGCTGGCACCCGGCACCAGGTGCCGCCGCCCCAGCTGCTAATTTCCTCTCCTCCTGAGTGTCGCGTGCAGGAGGGGGGAATACCTACTTCCGGTGGCTGTACTGGTGACACGAGCGTAATATCTTAGTTACCGACAAGTAGTCGCTCCCTCAGCGTGAGCTAGGGTGGCTCTGAGCACTATGGTACTTAACATCTGAGGTCATCAGTCCCCTAGAACTACTTAAACCTTACTAACCTAAGGACATCACACACATCCATGCCAGAGGCAGGATTCTAACCTGCGACCGTAGCGGTCGTGCGGTTCCAGGCTGAAGCGTCTAGAACCGCTCGGCCATCCCAGCTGGCAGCAAGGATTGGTCTATGCGTCACCCAATGTTTACAGGGAATTGGTCATCTAATTTCTTTAATCTAAACAAATAACCTCTTTCGTCGCTAGATTAGTGGCCTCGTCTTTGGCTTCCGGCAGGCATTCTGTGCTGTTTCGCACATTGTACGAATTTATGCAATAAAAAGATCAGCTCTGTGATTGGGTTTAGGAGCTCCTACGAACTAGCCAACAGAACATAATATGTATGTCATTCCTAACATTTATTGTCTCCTATTAATGAAGTACACAGGCAGTCAGTTGCCAATTTTTATTTATTTTTTAGACTTGACCCAGGTTTCGATAACGCTAAGGATATCTTTTTCAGACGAACAGGTATGGCTGTTGAAGAGACAAACGGCAAACTAGTCTTAGTTTGACGTTTGTCTGTGCTATAGCCATACCTACTTTAATCTTACAGCTTTAATGGATTTCAGTTGTCTGTATGTGACCTGAGCGCCTCTGCTCATGATGGATGTAACATGTTTTACGTAATGCAGTCCAAGTAAGATACCCTTAGCGGTATCGAAACCTAGGTCAAGTGTAAAAATAAATAAAAATTAGCAGCTGACTGCCTGTGTACATCATTCCACACCTATATCTGCATGCTTACTCTACAATTCACAGTTGAGTGCCTGGCAGAGGGTTCAGTAATTGGGAAGTTACTGCCTGATAAAAGAAGAGAAGCACTCCGAAGACAGTGTCTGTACACTTTGTAAGGAGTGTGTCGGAACTATCCATTACATTGGAAACAATATAGCCGACTTAACGCTATTCTTTGCGTTGTGTAAGCACTCAGATATCGGCAGTAACAATCCGAGGGTGAAACATGGCAGCGCGATTCTAAGCATCCTTGTGAGACGAGGTCTGTCTGCGAGAGTGGTAGTGTCGGTCGAGAGCTCGGAGACAGAAGACGTGTCACGCTGCCCTCACGTCGATGATGGCAGATCTTACCACACTCAAGGCCTGATTTCATTTATATAGCCAGGGGAGATTTAGAAGGCTTAACTACGCTTGAAGATGGATTTCACGGTAAAATTCGCAAGCATAGAGCAAAAGCAATTGCAGGGTTAGGCTAGTGATCGTTAGTCCAAGTTTTCAATAATCCCATGTCTTGATTGTCAGTTAAAGAAGCCTCCTTAATAAATATTCTCCACATCTAATTAATAAATAAATGCTGTGGTTATTAAATGTTAATGTAACTTTGAAATTGAAATAATTTGTTAATCTGGCACTCAACCATTATTGATACCTATGTCATTGTCAGCCGCGCGGGATTAGCCGAGCGGTCTCAGGCGCTGCACTCATGGACGGTGCGGCTGGTCCCGGTGGAGGTTTCAGTTCTCCCTCGGGCATGGGTGTGTGTGTGTTTGTCCTTAGGACAATTTAGGTTCAGTAGTCTGTAAGCTTAGGGACTGGAGACCTTAACAGTTAAGTCCCATAAGATTTCACACACATTTGAACATTTTCTTTACTATTGGTCATGATGATTTCTGAAGTTTTAAATAGACTTAATTTATGAAATCCCTTCTCGCAAGCTATTTAGTAGTTAACAGGACCCAAGAACACTAGTTTTTATGAAATTCATCTTAGTAACAATAAACTTAAGCCGTTGCTGCATGATGCTGGGAGTTGCTGTAAACCACATGGAAAAAGGCAGTCATCTAAAGAGGTGAGTGCAAAACTTATGGCCTAAACAGAGTCACTGACGCACTATAACATGTCATGTACTCTGATCCAGTAAATTCCGCTGCACAAGTCAGATTCTGTACCAATTCTAAATTATTATTCAGAAATGCAGTCAGATAGCTTAGGTATTCATTGTTACAGGTTCATTTGTTCCTGTAGTTTTTCATACTCAAACACGCAGTCAAGTAGCTTATCCAAACGTTAGTTTCAAGTTTTTCGTGTAACGATCTGTTGAGGCTTAAAGGACAGTGAAACTGACACTCATACAGCACTCACACATTGTTATGCAGATTAGATTCCGTTTACTGATAGCTCAGGTTGCTTATCGAGTCCATTTTCGTAGACGAACATAGGCAATATTAGTTGTAGCTACGATACATATTGGTTGCATATACGTTACGACTTAGAAGCCATCGGCAGATATGTAAATCATTAGAGTCACAATTAATAAAACATCTGGGCTATTATGACATGGTCGAATGGATGTCGCATTTAAACCCAATGATTCGTCCCCGTCTGGGGAGGACATTTTCAAGGGTGATCGCAGCTTCGTTCGGTATCCATTTCACGCCCTGGATCGCTACTGAGTGCAGCAAAATTCCGTTTACGCGTGCTTCCGTTCTGTAGCGTGACGTCACATGCTTAGAATACCCGAGCACGAGTGAACGGTGTCGACTGCCGTCGTGCCCCGGAGCTATCAGCCCATGATGGAAGACTGGTACACATCTGCTTTAGCATCGGGATTAAACTGTCATTCAATTTCACGCCCTCCTGCTTTCTATTGAAATTCCTGGAGCGTTTTCCAATCTCTGAGGGCTCCGTATATATCCTTTCATAGGTATCCGATTGTGGCTGCCAGTACTTACATCAAATGGTTCAAATGGCTCTGAGCACTATAGGACTTAACATCTGAGGTCATCAGTCCCCTAGAGCTTAGAACTACTTAAACCTAACTAACCTAAGGACATCACACACATCCATGCCCGAGGCAGGATTCGAACCTGCGAACGTAGCAGTCTCGCGATTCCAGACTGAAGCGCCTAGAACCGGTCGGCCACACCGGCCGGCGTACTTATATCAAAATTGTTTTGGTATTCTGCCTGTAAAGCATGTTCCACAACAGCCGCCCTGTCAGTCTGCTCCATTCTACAGTTGCCCTTATGCTCTTCTAGTCGATTTTTGGCCATTCTTTTTGTAGTTTTTTTTGGTCGTCAGTCTGCTGACTGGTTTGATGCGGCCCGCCACAAATTCCTTTCCTGTGCTAACCTCTTCATCTCAGAGTAGCACTTGCAACCTACGTCCTTAATTATTTGCTTGACGTATTCCAATCTCTGTCTCCCTCTACAGTTTTTGCCCTCTACAGCTCCCTCTAGTACCATGGAAGTTATTCCCTCATGTCTTAGCAGATGTCCTATCATCCTGTCCCTTCTCCTTATCAGTGTTTTCCACATATTCCTTTTCTCTCCGATTCAGCGTAGAACCTCCTCATTCCTTACCTTATCAGTCCACCTAATTTTCAACATTCGTCTATAGCACTACATCTCAAATGCTTCGATTCTCTTCTGTTCCGGTTTTCCCACAGTCCATGTTTCACTACCATACAATGCTGTACTCCAGACGTACATACTCAGAAATTTCTTCCTCAAATTAAGGCCTGTATTTGATATTAGTAGACTTCTCTTGGCCAGAAATGCCTGTTTTGCCATAGCGAGTCTGCTTTTGATGTCCTCCTTGCTCCGTCCGTCATTGGTTATTTTACTGCCTAGGTAGCAGAATTCCTTAACTTCATTGACTTCGTGACCATCAATCCTGACGTTAAGTTTCTCGCTGTTCTCATTTCTACTACTTCTCATTACCTTCGACTTTCTCCAATTTACTCTCAAACCATACTGTGTACTCATTAGACTGTTCATTCCTTTCAGCAGATCATTTAATTCTTCTTCACTTTCGCTCAGGATAGCAATGTCATCAGCGAATCGTATCATTGATATCCTTTCACCTTGTATTTTAATTCCACTCCTGAACCTCTCTTTTATTTCCATCATTGCTTCCTCGATGTACAGATTGAAGAGTAGGGGCGAAAGGCTACAGCCTTGTCTTACACCCTTCTTAATACGAGCACTTCGTTCTTGATCGTCCACTCTTATTATTCCCTCTTGGTTGTTGTATATATTGTATATGACCCGTCTCTCCCTATAGCTTACCCCTACTTTTTTCAGAATCTCGAACAGCTTGCACCATTTTATATTGTCGAACGCTTTTTCCAGGTCGTCAAATCCTATGAAAGTGTCTTGATTTTTCTTTAGCCTTGCTTCCATTATTAGCCGTAACGTCAGAATTGGCTCTCTCGTCCCTTTACTTTTCCTAAAGCCAAACTGATCGTCACCTAGCGCATTCTCAATTTTCTTTTCCATTCTTCTGTATATTATTCTTGTAAGCAGCTTCGATACATGAGCTGTTAAGCTGATTGTGTGATAAATCTCGCACTTGTCAGCTCTTGCCGTCTTCGGAATTGTGTGGATGATGCTTTTCCGAATGTCAGATGGTATATCGCCAGACTTATATATTCTACACACCAACGTGAATAATCGTTTTGTTGCCACTTCCCCCAATGATTTTAGAGATTCTGATGGAATGTTATCTATCCCTTCTGCCTTATTTGACCGTAAGTCCTCCAAAGCTCTTTTAAATTCCGATTCTAACACTGGATCCCCTATCTCTTCTAAATCGACTCCTGTTTCTTCCTCTATCACATCAGACAAATCTTCACCCTCATAGAGGCTTTCAATGTATTCTTTCCACCTATCTGCTCTCTCCTCTGCATTTAACAATGGAATTCCTGTTGCACTCTTAACGTTACCACCGTTGCTTTTAATGTCACCAACGGTTGTTTTGACTTTCCTGTATGCTGAATCTGTCCTTGGTTCAAATGGCTCTGAGCACTATGGGACTCAACTGCTGTGGTCATAAGTCCCCTAGAACTTAGAACTACTTAAACCTAACTAACCTAAGGACATCACACACATCCTTGCCCGAGGCAGGATTCGAGCCTGCGACCGTAGCGGTCGTGCGGTTCCAGACTGTAGCGCCTTTAACCGCTCGGCCACATCGGCCGGCCAGTCTGTCCTTCCGACAATCATATCTTTTTCGATGGCTTCACATTTTTCCTGCAGCCATTTCGTCTTAGCTTCCCTGCACTTCCTATTTATTTCATTCCTCAGCGACTTGTATTTCTGTATTCCTGATGTTCCCGGAAGATGTTTGTACTTCCTCCTCTCATCAATCAACTGAAGTATTTCTTCTGCTACCCACGGTTTCTTCGCAGCTACCTTCTTTGTACCCATGTTTTCCTTCCCAACTTCTGTGATGGCCCTTTTTAGAGATGTCCATTCCTCTTCAACTGTACTGCCTACTGATCTATTCCATATTGCTGTATCTATAGCGTTAGAGAACTTCAAACGTATCTCGTCATTCCTTAGTACTTCCGTATCCCACTTCTTTGCGTATTGATTCTTCCTGACTAATGTCTTGAACTTCAGCCTACTCTTCATCACTACTATATTGTGATCTGAGTCTATATCTGCTCCGGGGTACGCCTTACAATCCAGTATCTGATTTCGGAATCTTTGTGTGACCATGATGTAATCTAACTGAAATCTTCTCGTATCTCCCGGCCTTTTCCAAGTATACCTCCTCCTCTTGTGATTCTTGAACAGGGTATTCGCTATTACTAGCTGAAACTTGTTACAGAACTCAATTAGTCTTTCTCCTCTTTCATTCCTTGTCCCAAGCCCATATTCTCCTGTAACCTTTTCTTCTACTCCTTCCCCTACAACTGCATTCCAGTCGCCCATGACTATTAGATTTTCGTCCCCCTTTACATACTGCATTACCCTTTCAATATTCTCATACACTTTCTCTATCTGTTCAACTTCAGCTTGCGACGTCGGCATGTATACCTGAGCTATCGTTGTCGGTGTTGGTCTGCTGTCGATTCTGATTAGAACAACCCTGTCACTGAACTGTTCACAGTAACACACCCTCTGCCCTACCTTCCTATTCATAACGAATCCTACGCCTGTTATACCATTTTCTGCTGCTATTGATATTACCCGATACTCATCTGACCAGAAATCCTTGTCTTCCTTCCACTTCACTTCACTGACCCCTACTATATCTACAATCCTGGAAATTGAAATAAGAACACCGTGAATTCATTGTCCCAGGAAGGGGAAACTTTATTGACACATTCCTGGGGTCAGATACATCACATGATCACACTGACAGAACCACAGGCACATAGACACAGGCAACAGAGCATGCACAATGTCGGCACTAGTACGGTGTATATCCACTTTTCGCAGCAATGCAGGCTGCTATTCTCCCATGGAGACGATCGTAGAGATGCTGGATGTAGTCCTGTGGAACGGCTTGCCATGCCATTTCCACCTGGCGCCTCAGTTGGACCAGCGTTCGTGCTGGACACACCGGTGTTTGCATTTCCCTTTTCAGATTTTCTAGTTTCCCTACCACGTTCAAGCTTCTGACATTCCACGCCCCGACTCGTAGAACGTTATCCTTTCGTTGATTATTCAATCTTCTTCTCATGGTAACCTCCCCCTTGGCAGTTACCCTCCCGGAGATCCGAATGGGAGACTATTCCGGAATCTTTTGTCAATGGAGAGATCATCATGACACTTCTTCAATTACAGGCCACATGTCCTGTGGATACACGTTACGTGTCTTTAATGCAGTGGTTTCCATTGGCTTCAGCATCCTCATTTCGTTGATCATTGCTGATTCTTCCGCCTTTAGTGGCAATTTGCCACCCCTAGGACAAGAGAGTGCCCTAAACCTCTATCCGCTCCTCAGCCCTCTTTGACAAGGCCTTTGGCAGAATGAGGCTGACTTCTTATGCCGGAAGTCTTCTGCCGCCAATGCTGATTATTTATCAAAATTTAGGCAGTGGCGGGGATCGAACCCGGGACCGAAGACGTTTTCATTATGAATCAAAGATGCTACCCCTGGACCACGGGTACCCATCTCTTTTTATAGTACCCACATACATCTCTGCACAACTACGTGGCATTTTTTTCAGTGGTTTTCAAGCACCCTTGTTCAGCTTTAGGTGATCCTGTGCCTTCCGGGTTGGTTTGTAGATTACCATGATGTTCCATTTTTCCAGGGTTTTTCCTATGTGTCCTTAATGAAAGGCAGGAAAGCTTTCGATTTCACAGGCGCTTGTCGCTATCATTTTTGCGCTAGAGTCTTAGCGGACGAATAACCATTCATGAGCCGGTCTTGGTGGCCGTGTGGTTCTAGGCGCTTCAGTCCGGAACCGCGCTGCTGCTAAGGTCGCAGGGTCGAATCCTGCCTCGGGCATGGATGTGTGTGATGTCCTTAGGTTAGTTAGGTTTAAGTAGTTCTAAGTTCTAAGGGACTGATGACCTCAGATGTTAAGTCCCATAGTGCTCAGAGCCATTTGAACCATTTTGAACCATTCATGAGCAATGCATCGGTGAGATGTTCTAATTCCGCTTCAAGCAGCACTGGCTCACAGCTTTTCCTTCCTCTATCCGCCAGTGTTTTTATGGTGCCTCGATTGTGATCGAGGAGGCAAGAGGTACATTATTCTTGATGTTCTGCCTTCCAAGAAAGAAGATGGCAACTCTGGCACTCAGTTTGCCGAAAACCCATACACACAGACCGTTACCTACATTGCATTCGAACTATTACCCATCTTCCAAGAAGTTTCACGCCATCCCGCTGCTGAGTGACAATTTCATTTTGTGAACAATTGTCTCCCGGCAACCTTCTGTGACATTCCCAGTCATTGGTCGTGGACTAACGGCAGGTGGAATAGGAGGTTACCGCTCTATGTGTATGCTGCCGTTAACAGCACAAAAAAACTGCCTTTGGAATAGTGTCGTGATTGTGAAGCATGGACTGCCGTTGATGGCATCGCATTGTGATCAGCGATGAAACGCGGTTCTGCAGTGCTTTGCTTTGGATGTTTTAGCTACCGAGTACGACGGAAACGTTGTGAGAGTCACGATTCTTCCAATATTTTGGGGAGACATAGCAGTGATAGTCTGGGCGTCATGGTGTGACGCGCTATCAGGCTGACTTCAGATCATGACTAGTAGTGGATGAGGGAACTCTGACGGTGCAACGACCAGTCCTGTGTCCTCGTGTGTTACCTATCACGTGGCAATAGCTTGGTACCATTTTGCAACCGAACAAGGCTCGTCCAAACACGGCAGGTATTTCTATGACCTTTCTACGTGAAGTTGAGATACTCCCGTGGCCTGTAGCAATCTCCAGATCTGTCCCAGACAGGTGTGTGGCACCACCTCGGACGTTAACTCCGTCTCAATCCCAGTATCCAGCATATCAAGGACCATTTACAGCAGTTGTGCGACAGATTTCCTCAGGAGACAGCACAACAGCTTTGACTCCCTTCCCAAGCGAACCAGTGCACGCACCCAGGCCAGAGGATGTGGAATGTCGAATTGACAATTTGGGCAACTTGTAAGTTGTTTTAATTTTGACTCGAATATGTACATAAGCGAGAATAACTGCTGAGCTGTAGTACTGCGCATAAATACCCGTTACTGAATGATCACATGACTGCAAAACAATCCCTGGAAGCAGCTACATCCTTTAAATATCTTGGAGTATGTGTACGGAAAGATCTGACGTGGAACGACCACATTTAATTGCTCGTAGTAAATTCGCCAGACTGAGATGCATTGGAAAATCCGCAGCCAATATAGAGCACCCACGAAAGAGGTAGTTAACATATCCTTGAACAACCGTTAATTGAATATTACTCGTCGGCCCAGGACCCTTACTAGTTTGATTAATAGAGGACGTAGAGAAGATCGATAAGATAACGACAGATTTCATCACAGGTTGCTTTAGTTTTCGCTGAATCAGAAAGCTTGTAGAAAACCCGAAGTAGCCGGCCGCGGTGGTCTAGCGGTTCCAGGCGCTCAGTCCGGAACCGCACGACTGCCACGGTCGCAGGTTCGAATCCTGCCTCGGGCATTAATGTGTGTGATGTCCTTAGGTTAGTTAGGTTTAAGTAGTCCTAAGTTATAGGGGACTGATGACCTCAGAAGTTAAGTCCCATAGTGCTCAGAGCCATTTGAACCAAAACCCAAAGTACCTCAGCGGCAATGCGCAATCAGTACCTTCACTGCGTGGTAACAATGGCGATACTACAGATGACACCGTTTACTGATGACACCGCCAGTAAAGCAGAGTTACTAAACACGGCTTTCCGAAATTCCTTCACCAAACAAGACGAAGTAAATATCTCAAAATCGAATGAAGAACTACAGACAATATGAGTAACTTAGAAGTAGTATTCTAAGTGTAGTGAATCAGCTTAAATCACTTAATAAAGGCAAGGAATCCGGTCCAGATTGTATTCCAGTCACGTTCGTTTCGAATTATGCTTTACAATAGATCCGTACTTATCAGTCACACACAACCGCTCGCTCGTCGGAATATCTGTACCTAAAGACTGGAAACATCTACAAGTTACTCCAATACCCATGAAAGGAAATAGGAGAAATCGGCTGAATACAGACCGGTATGACTAACGTCAATTTGCAGTGTGTTGTTGAACTTATAATGTGTTCCGGCATTATGATTTACCTCGGTGTGGGATTCGCATCAAATAGTATTGACGGAGGACATCGAAAACAAAGAAGGGCAGCTCGTTTGGTACTGTCACGGATATGATTCGCGAATTAGGGGTCGCAGTCATTGAAAGAAGTACTTTTACGTTCCGGCGGGATCTTCATACAAAATTTCAGTCACCTAATTTCTCCCCAGCGTATAGAAATACTTTGCTGGCGTCCTCTACATAATAAGACAAACCAGACCTCGCATGGAAAGATTTAAGTGTTCGTTTCTCCCGAGAGTGGAACAGGAAAGGAACGGCTTGAAGGTGGCTTGATGAACGCTCTGCTAGGGACTAAAGAGTAATCAAAGACATGTAGGTGAAAGCGTCAAAGAGATTTCGTCCAACTCCAGTGACAGACGTTACAAAGTACGCGTTGTGCATCACGGTGCTGTTTACTACCAAAATTTCTAGAGACTACATTCCTACAGCAATTGTTCTTCCCACGTATCGTTCACTACTGAAACAGGGAAGTGAGAAGGGGAATGCATTATACATCTTAAGGTGACTTATGCAGTATAGACGTAGATTATAACGGTCTGAACACGGCTTCGGATGAGTTTCAGGAGAAGCAGCACGTGTACTGTAATCTTGCTGTATATCAGAAGCATTTCAGGTCTGTAAAACTTGAGCGTAAAAATGTATGAAGAGCTGTGAGACACTGTAAGTTGTCATTAGAAAGCTCTAATAAGGGTGTTATCGCATATAAGTATATGGGTTGACGTGGATTCTTTGGATAGACCTTCAAACGTTTTACCATTCTACACATCAATCTCGCTTGAAAGATATCGTGTTTACGCAAGTGTCTGTTTAACTTTTTATTTCCACTATTGCAATTTCGACCTTAGGCCATTATCAAGTGCAGATGCTTTGGCTTTAAGCCCTGTCTACTTTATACAAGCTGACCCATTTATATGTTGCTGTCATTTGCTGTTACATACAACGACATATAAATAAGTCAGCTTGTATAAAGTATACGCGGCTTAAAGCCAAAACATCTGCACTTGATAATGGCCTAAGGCCGAAATTGAAATAGTGAAAATAAAAAGTTTAACAGTTACTGGCGTAAACATGTCTTTCAAGAAATTTCACATGACTGCGAATTTCAGTAATGAAAAGTTAATTGTTAATTGCTATGTTTGGATGCTTCGCCGGCGTTGCTGGTCTGACTATACACGTGTTGTAAATTGGAGGTACGCCGTGTGGAACTTTTTAATTACTTTCCACCATTGAACAGTGATAGTTTGGTCTCTAGTAGTGGTTACAGTAGGTTCAACTGATAAAAACTAGTGTCCCGAACCTGTTGCTTAATCGAAGTGGTTTCCAGATTCTTCTGAAATGAATAGTCCTTTGTATGTATGGGCCCATAGCTGTTGCAGATTTTGCGATAGAGGTGAGCTTCCTGCGAACGTTGTTATTTTTTTTTCTAATAAACAAGTTATTTCATAATTAGCTAGTTTCACCCTCATGGTCATTATCAACCAACAGCACAATGGAAACTGTAATGCAGCATGATATATTCCACACATCCCTGTGGACGAAGTAACGTCTCTTGGCATACTTAAAAGGGGTTTCGCACAACAACAGTAGGTACAGGCAGAACTATCTCACACATGAAGTCCTTAATTATGTTAGTTTTCCTTTCCCATTCCACGGACTTCACGTCCGAGAAAGCTGTGCACATACATACCATCGCTGTACGAAACCCTACATATGGACGCCATCACAAGTTGCTTCCTCCGCGAAAAGTGTACAAAATATCATGCTATATACATTACAGTTTTTACTGTTATGTTGCTTGATAATGCTCAAGGTAGCGAATTAGTTGATTTCTAAATTCCGAAATAAAGTGTTTACTTCAAAACATAAAACAGCGGGGAAATGATTTCCCTCAATTATTTCCCTCCAGACTTTTCCGAGTATTATAAATGCAGAGGTCAGTCTACGAAGGAATATGACTTCCCACAAGAAATATTCGAGAACTGTTAGTGGTGCTGTGTACCCGAGGCCAGTTTACGCAGGAAAATAAGTGACTTCCCTCAAGAATTCTTCCAGTGTTGTTAGTGGTGCTGGGCACCAGAGCTCAGCCTACATAGGAAAATAACTTAGTGCCTGTGTTGTGCAGAAGTACAATGCAATCTGATCTTGTCCGTTTTGCTATACGGTGCAAAGTACCTTCGGACATGCATGCACTACAGACACTGCGGCGACTACAGCTGCTATGAAATGTATTCGCGGTCGCGAATATGGACAAGTATCAGCTGCATAATGGAATGACGACAGTGAAAATTTGTGCTGAACCGGGACGCGAACCCTGACTTTCTGATTATCTCGAGCGGTCGACTTCCCATTAAGCTATCCGTATGCGCTTCATGGCTAGACACAAACTTCCATATTTCAACCATGTGTCTACAATCTGCATTCGTACATGCATTATGTGTATTCCCACACAGGGGAGACATTGTAATTGAAACTTTCTTGTCCGGTGTTGGCGGAAAAGTACGATATTACAGTTCCTGTATTATGTTCGTGCACATTGCATGGTACTTCTGAACAGTACAGGCACGGCAATTCTCCGCCAACACTAGGCAAGTGACTTCCAATTAAAATGTCTATGTCTCTGCTGTACAGGAATATACACTCCTGGAAATTGAAATAAGAACACCGTGAATTCATTGTCCCAGGAAGGGGAAACTTTATTGACACATTCCTGGGGTCAGATACATCACATGATCACACTGACAGAACCACAGGCACATAGACACAGGCAACAGAGCATGCACAATGTCGGCACTAGTACGGTGTATATCCACCCTTCGCAGCAATGCAGGCTGCTATTCTCCCATGGAGACGATCGTAGAGATGCTGGACGTAGTCCTGTGGAACGGCTTGCCATGCCATTTCCACCTGGCGCCTCAGTTGGACCAGCGTTCGTGCTGGACGTGCAGACCGCGTGAGACGACGCTTCATCCAGTCCCAAACATGCTCAATGGGGGACAGATCCGGAGATCTTGCTGGCCAGGGTAGTTGACTTACACTTTCTAGAGCACGTTGGGTGGCACGGGATACATGCGGACGTGCATTGTCCTGTTGGAACACCAAGTTCCCTTGCCGGTCTAGGAATGGTAGAACGATGGGTTCGATGACGGTTTGGATGTACCGTGCACTATTCAGTGTCACCTCGACGATCACCAGTGGTGTACGGCCAGTGTAGGAGATCGCTCCCCACACCATGATGCCGGGTGTTGGCCCTGTGTGCCTCGGTCGTATGCAGTCCTGATGGTGGCGCTCACCTGCACGGCGCCAAACACGCATACGACCATCATTGGCACCAAGGCAGAAGCGACTCTCATCGCTGAAGACGACACGTCTCCATTCGTCCCTCCATTCACGCCTGTCGCGACACCACTGGAGGCGGGCTGCACGATGTTGGGGCGTGAGCGGAAGACGGCCTAACGGTGTGCGGGACCGTAGCCCAGCTTCATGGAGACGGTTGCGAATGGTCCTCGCCGATACCCCAGGAGCAACAGTGTCCCTAATTTGCTGGGAAGTGGCGGTGCGGTCCCCTACGGCACTGCGTAGGATCCTACGGTCTTGGCGTGCATCCGTGCGTCGCTGCGGTCCGGTCCCAGGTCGACGGGCACGTGCACCTTCCGCCGACCACTGGCGACAACATCGATGTACTGTGGAGACCTCACGCCCCACGTGTTGAGCAATTCGGCGGTACGTCCACCCGGCCTCCCGCATGCCCACTATACGCCCTCGCTCAAAGTCCGTCAACTGCACATACAGTTCACATCCACGCTGTCGCGGCATGCTACCAGTGTTAAAGACTGCGATGGAGCTCCGTATGCCACGGCAAACTGGCTGACACTGACGGCGGCGGTGCACAAATGCTGCGCAGCTAGCGCCATTCGACGGCCAACACCGCGGTTCCTGGTGTGTCCGCTGTGCCGTGCGTGTGATCATTGCTTGTACAGCCCTCTCGCAGTGTCCGGAGCAAGTATGGTGGGTCTGACACACCGGCGTCAATGTGTTCTTTTTTCCATTTCCAGGAGTGTATATAATGGAAGTACGAGTGCAGGTTTTAGACACATAGGTGACGAAACGTGGAAGTTTGGGTATGACCGTGAAGCGTGCACGGGTAGCTAATTGCGCCGGCACTGTAGCTCAGCGTGTTCGGTCAGAGAGTTAGCCGCCCGCCCTCTGAAAAAAAAAACTGAGTTAATGGAACGACGATGAACCTGAACAGATGTTATGGGACGTCCGCCCTGAACAAATAGAACGAACAACCACGCACAAAATGAGGGTTATCTGCCCTCTGCAATAAAAAAAAGAACTGAGTGGGTCAACAACAAACTATAATGTGTGTCAACTACATCCGCCTCGAACAAATACGACGAACAATAACGAACAAAAAAGAAAAACTGGTAAGGCGCCGACTCGCGATAAGCAGGAAATTCAGATTCGACCCCCGGTCCGGCACAAAGTTTTACTGTCGTCATACCTTTATACAGGTGATGTTTGTCCGTATTCGCAACTCTGAATACATTTCATGTAAATTTCCCAGTATTTTTAGTGGTGCTGGGTGTCTGGGATCTCGTAGTTGCGATATATTGCAGGCCATTGATGATGTAACATAGTGATAAAGCCTCTGAGCTACTCTTCTGATTATTGTTTTGGGAAATGGCATGTCGAGTTAGATCGGTTATGCTGCACAGTTTTTTTTTAATTGACTGGTTTTCGGGACATGTCCATACATCCACGTCATTAGTGGAAGGTCAGTTGTGACAAAACCAGTCCGCGAGTGGGCAAGATCTCCCTCTCGACTGGGAATCAAACCCGGACCTCTTTGGTTAGCAATCCACCACGTTGTCCGCGCAGCTACCGAGTTCAACGGTATGCATCTTTCTCGCGAGCTATGATCGTAACTGCAAGTTCGACCACACCTTCTGCAGGGAGCTCTCTCGACGATGGAAATGCGAAACTCAGATGTCCGTGCTCTCTACCCTTCGTTGACAACTAATCGTCCGTGTATTGTCAGACTAATGGCCCCTCTCCCGGAAAATGAGGTTTTCCACGAAGCACACTTCCACGGACTCTTTAATAACGGAATTTCAAATGACTCAGTATTAGCCTGAATTGTTGTTTTCATGTATTTAACTTCATTCCTAGTATGTACAACGTTCAACAGCTGCAAACATCATAGGATGCAAAAGGAGAATACATCGTTGATGTTCAGCGCAGCGCTCTTCCAAGGTGGGTATGGTCTGACGTACATAAGTCGTTCCACATTAGCTAGGGGTTTTGTATACTCTGGCCTTCTGCAGGAGTACACCATCCTTTACCGATCGAAAAAGTTGTTTCCACCTGGCATCTAAGACTGCAGATCATCTTGGTTCGGTAGTGACCGCATCCGAATCGAATACTGTGTAAGTTGGGCGGTTGTGATGCTCCATATCGACTACCGTGGAGTCTCGTGAAGTGGCATGCCAGTTTAACACTTAGTGGAAGGTCAGTTGTGACAAAACCAGTCCGCGAGTGGACAAGATCTCCCTCTCGACTGGGAATCAAACCCGGACCTCAACGGCTTTCCGTGGTGGAAAAAAGTCTGTACGTGAGTATATGTAGCATATTAAGGAGCATGCCCAAATTTCGACTGCAACTTTCATTAAATTATTAAACCGCTAAAAATATTAATGGATATTAATGGAATGGATCATATTTTAATTCAATGTTGTTGGTGTAATAAAATTTGATCGTTTATTTTTTCTAAATTTTTCAAGCAGTGGTAAAATTGGAGTTTCTTGATATGTGATCGAAATTTTGACTAGCATTTGAAGCAATTTTAATTTATCTCGACAAAAGTAATATAGTCATGACTGCGGGTATAAAACGTTTGTTTCTGATACGAGAATAAATAATATACCCATACTAAACATAATGCATCAGTTCTGCCCCACAGGACCCTCGACTTGTCTTCCAAATCCACGTGTAGTGCTGGTCAGCCATTGGGGTCACTTTTCAGCCACTGCGTTCTAACATACATGCCTTTGATATAGTCTACGCCAGCTGCGTGATGGAACCATTTTCGTGGCCATTTCCTGTTCCCGCTAATACTATTTCTTATCAAGGTGTGACGTCCTGCCAATAGTTTTCAAAAGCTTTTTGCACGAAGGGTTGGAAAATATCTGTCACAGTCAGCACAGTAGAGCCTCAGCCGCCAACCATTCAGAAGGGAAGTCTGACTCGTCACCTCAAGGCTAGATAAGGCCCCACTTCCTGCCCACTGGATACCGGAAACTGTGGGGTCCACGAAAGCCAAAGGACTAGCCTACGCGAGCGTCCATAAATGATAAAATAATGTTGTATAAAGAACTTGAAATTCGAACAGCGTTCCACATTGAGTCTGGGATAGCGCAACACCTCCCACTACCTGTAGACCGTAGTCGGTATTTGTACATTCCCTTCTACTGTTACATGATGGCACACAGAAAATTATTCTTAGGGCAGGTCCTCATATCTTTTCAGTGTTGTCACCTGCGGCGCCGAGGTCGCCAATGCAGACTAGTGTTGCGGCATTGGACTTCCAATATTGGTGATATGCGAAATTTATTGGAAATTTGTGGTAAGGTCTTATGGGACCAAACTGCTGAGATCATCGGTTCCTAAGCCTACACACTACTTAATCTAACTTAAAGTAACTTACGCTATGGACAACACACATACCCATGCTCGAGGGAGGACTCGAACCTCCGACGGGGGGAGCCGCATGGACCGTGACAATGTGCCCGAGACCGCGCGGCTACCCCGCGCACCGCGCAGCGTATGAGAAATTCGCGCCGCTATTACTATCGGACGTTGGGGTAGAGGTGATGCTAATTCGACAAGAATTAAAAAGCCTGTCTTCTACAGTAACGTCTTTGTGACATAAAACCTCTTTCATCGCAAGATGTGATGCATAGTGTAAGGAGGAGTCAAAAGAAAACGACACAAATGGGAAAAAAAGTTAGTAAGCTGTTTATGATTTCAAAATTAGCCGCCGTTTCTTTTAAAAGAATTTATCCCACTGTGAGACAAGACGGTCAGTGCCTTCATGGAAAAATGTTTGCTGTTGTCTACGAAACTATGATTGTAGCCAGGCGTCCATCTCTTCGTCCGGGCCCTTATGTCGCCGACGTTGTTTCGACTACATTGCAAAAGTTTCACAGTGAAGCCCTTACACTTCATATAGCCTACGTCTCTCCCCATGTGATTTCCATAGCACTGAAGCCCTGAAGAAAGACCCTCATGGTCGCCGATTTGCTTCAGACGAAGCACGTTGGTTCAGTCATAACAGAAATGGTGGTTACTTTTGAAATAATAAACAGTTCAATTGCTTTTTACCAACTGCCTCTTTTTCATTTGACTGCCTCTTATAGCTAATCTTGAACTTCTAACTGTTGAAGCATTCCTTGTTTTTCCTAAAGTGACGATGCATGATGCTTCTTTGAAGTATTTGCAAAATACATCAGAAGAGAAATGTTATGGTGGAACACTTTTGTATTACATATTATACTTAATAATTTATAGTTGCAAAGTAATTTAATTGTGGAGGCATCATTAATGCTAGATGTTTCATTAATATTAACATTCAATTAACGAACTAAAACAGCATTCGTGGCCAGTAACCAAATCCCCGTAATGCATGAGCATAATTACCGCTTTGAATGCATAAACATCAAGATAAATTGTTTCAGTGATAATAACTCCACGACGACAGGGTTACCGTGTTTAATTAGGGCTGTCTGCAAAAAACGCAAGTTCGTACATTAGTGATAATTAACTCTTCATCTTCATTTCGCAGAATCACACCAAACCAAGCGCATTTGGGCCCAAGTTCGGTGTAGAAAGATGTTATCGTTCACGGTAATCGGCTTATGTAAAGTTTCGTATCTTTTCCTGTTTCTTGGTTAACCTTCGCCGTCTACTGTTTCATGTTTGCAGAGCTACGAGAGCTTCACCAGACACTGCACTGTAATTATCCGTATGCCAGCTTCTAAAATGCTATTTTCAGGCGTTGTCAGTAGATCGACTGTAATAAGCATAGAATATTCGGCTATTTAAACTCTTGAAATGATGAATACACAAAATGAGCTCTAATTTCTATTTTTCAAAGGAATATTACAGTTTAGAGTAATGTGAACAGCCTACAAAATTAGCGGTACTTAAAAGTTGTGAATAACAATAAGGAATTATCCAGAGTCTGCCGCATTTAAAAGAAACTGGTACGTGTAAATGAAATGTTAAGCAACTTAAAGTTGTGAACAAACCTGTTGGAATACATTTTCGTGACGGGATCCTTCCAGACATTGTAAACTGCAATCATACGACAGTTAAATAGGTAAATAAATGAACAATGTAGGTGCTTTCTGTATCATGTAGTCTGCAGACAGCATAGGGGGCTGATTGATCGATGTTCCTTCGTAGATTGACTGGACATGTTTCCAATTAACCTATAATGGAACATCGATCAATCAGCCCCTATGCTGTGTACGGAATACTTGATACACAAAATATCGACATTCTTAATTTACTTGCCTATTTAACTATTTCAAGATATCAGCGTTCCAGAAACGTGCATGTACGTATTTCACAGGCGCTGTTCTTTCGAAATAAAGGTATTATTCACGTACCTCTTGTTGCTGCTGTTGGAGTCAGGGGCGATGTTTTCCTCACCTCTCGAAGCACATTCCGGTGTTCAAGCATATGCAGTAAAATCAGAACAATCTGAAGCACTGTTCTACAGATGATAAAAATGGCTGGAATTAACCTGTGAATTCTCGGTGTCCTACAGATGATGGTCTGGAGACGCTCTAAAGCCACAATAGTGGATGAGGGACAGCACCCTGCCAGAGACGGTTGGCCTACTTGAACTTGTCTTTGAAATCTTGAACAAAGAAGACATCACGTTACTCTCAGAACTTTCCATAGACACCTTGCCCCTGTCTTGTTCGAACCAGTCTGTAGAGGCTCCTATGCCCTGCACAGAGGATGTATGGTGAATGAATGGAGCATTCTTATTGCCTCTTACTGAATTTAAGCGCCAAACTGTTGCTGGTGCTGTCCACAATTTTCTGCAAACGAGACTTTCAGCGGCAAAACTATTTTGTACAGATCGAAAACAAACATACAGCAGTCATAGTGCACTGACAGTTAAACACTGAAAATGTGGTCTACACATCATGAAATACGAAAAGCCACTTCCTCAATTACACTGCTCTGCTACTGTTGAGGAAAAAACCGATCTCCAACTGGGTTACGTCATCACATACCATATCGATGTAGTAAACACAATTTGTATCCTGCACCATACAAAATCATCATTTCTGCAGCCTGCATGTAGCTATCGACAGTCAGACACTCGTACATATACTGTGATGATAAACAGCATAAGGCCATGCATCGTACATATAGTAACAGCACTAGATATTCCCTGCGAGGTCAGTCAGTGATCCCCCAGCCTACAGTCACCAGTCAACTACTCCTGCACTCGCTGCTCTGACACGCGATGAGAGCACCCTCCAAGGACAGTGGTCACTCTCCATATTGGTGTACAAAGGCTGAGCCAGTTCCCTTCAGCACATAGGAGTTTCTGTTTCTGGCCCCAATCTACTCGCTTGCATGCTTTATCTACAAATATCTCCAGACTCTGGGATTACAAGAAGTATTTTCACATGGTTTTCCCAGACTACCATACCATTTAAACAGTAGTTCTCGATATCAAGCACACAGCTTGCATAGGAGGTACTAGCACAGCATAATTCAGCAGATAAAGTGCGGAAATTATATCTCTAGAAACCAAAACTTTAGCGAGGTACTGCGAGGTGGAATGTGCTGCAAACAAACCACTGGGTAACTAAACTTTTAGTGCATCTATGAAAATCCTTTCGTGAAAATTCGAAAAAGTAGAGGAAACTGATAGTTCCACCAGCAAATAGTGATGTCAGTGATGTAACGTCCAAATCATCCATCTATCTTACAAAGTCAACGAAGGTGTTCTTATGTCTAGAGAAGGAGCAAACTTGACTTCCACTCGCCTTTCCCCAGATAGATGCACACAACACACACCACACTCTATGTCCTCTCAACCAAATAAAGATGGGAAATGTGCAGAAGCAGATGGTTGGTTGGTTGTTTGGGGAAGGAGACCAGACAGCGTGGTCATCGGTCTCATCGGATTAGGGAAGGATGGGGAAGGAAGGCGGCCGTGCCCTTTCAGAGGAACCATCCCGGCATTTGCCTGGAGTGATTTAGGGAAATCACGGAAAACCTAAATCAGGATGGCCGGACGCGGTATTGAACCGTCGTCCTCCCGAATGCGAGTCCAGTGTCTAGCCACTGCGCCACCTCGCTCGGTGCAGAAGCAGACAAGAGGGAATAACGGTCCAACGTAAACAACTGCATGCCCATATTGAGTCTTCTCTTGTTGTTAGCATCCCACTCAGTAAATGAATCGACTTCATTTACTTCCCTTACGATGTATGTGGAAGAGTTATGGGACAATTTTAAACACATTGTAAATCAAGCATTGGACAAGTATGTGCCGAAAAAGTGGGCCACGGACGGAAAAAACCCACCGTGGTTTAACAGCGCAATTCGGAGAATGCTCAGGAAGCAAAGGCAGTTGCACAAGAAAAATCGGGAGAATGACAGGCAAAAGTTAGTAGAGATTCGTGCTGCTGTAAAAAGAACGATGCGCGAAGCATTCAACCACTACCATCGTCATACCTTAGCAAAAGATCTTACTGAAAACCCAAGGAAATTCTGGTCTTACGTAAAATCGGTAAGCGAGTCGAAGGCTTCCATCCAGTCACTCACTGATCAGTCTAGCCTGGCAAAGCTGAAATTTTTAATTTAGCATTTGAGAAATCTTTCACGCATGAGGACCGTACAAACATACCGCCGTTTGAGTCTCGTACAGATTCCCATAAGGAGGACATAGTGATAGACATCCCTGGGGTTGTGAAGCAGCTGAATGGGTTGAAAATAAATAAATCGCCAGGTCCTGATGGGATTCCAATTCGGTTTTACAGAGAGTACTCTACTGCATTGGCTCCTTACTTAGCTTGCATTTATCGCGAATCTCTTGCCCAACGTAAAGTCCCGAGCGACTGGAAAAAAGCGCAGGTGACGCCTGTATATAAGAAGGGTAGAAGGACGGATCCTCAAAATTACATACCAATATCCTTAAGATCGGTTTGTTGCAGGATTCTCGAACATATTCTCAGTTCGAATATAATGAATTTCCTTGAGACAGAGAAGTTGCTGTCCATGCATCAGCACGGCTTTAGAAAGCATCGCTCCTGCGAAACGCAACTCGCCCTTTTTTCACATGATATCTTGCGAACAATGAATGAAGGGTATCAGACGGATGCCACATTCCTTGACTTCCAGAAAGCGTTTGACTCGGTGCCCCACTGCAGACTCCTAACTAAGGTACAAGCATATGGGATTGGTTCCCAAATATGTGACTGCCTCGAAGACTTCTTAAGTAATAGAAAAAAATGGTTCAAATGGCTCTGAGCGGTCGCGCGGTTCCAGACTGTAGCATCTAGAACCGCTCGGCCACTCCGGCCTGCAAAAGTAATAGAATCCAGTACGTTGTCCTCGATGGTGAGTGTTCATCGGAGGTGAGGGTATCATCTGGAGTGCCCCAGGGAAGTGTGGTAGGTGCGATGTTGTTTTCTATCTACATAAATGATCTTTTGGATAGGGTGGATAGCAATGTGCGGCTGTTTGCTGATGATGCTGTGGTGTACGGGAAGGTATTGTCGTTGAATGACTGTAGGAAGATACAAGATGACTTGGACAGGATTTGTGATTGGTATAAAGAATGGCAGCTAACTCTAAATATAGATAAATGTAAATTAATGTACATGAACAGGAAAAAGAATCCCGTAATGTTTGAATACTCCATTAGTAGTGTAGCGCTTGACACAGTCACGTCGATTAAATATTTGGGCGTAACATTGCAGAGCGATATGAAGTGGGACAAGCATGTAATGGCAGTTGTGGGGAAGGCGGATAGTCGTCTTCGGTTCATTGGTAGAATTTTGGGAAGATGTGGTTCATCTGTAAAGGAGACCGCTTATAAAACACTAATACGACCCATTTTTGAGTACTGCTCGAGCGTTTGGGTTCCCTATCAGGTCGGATTGAGGAAGACATAGAAGCAATTCAGAGGCGGGCTGCTAGATTTGTTACTGGTAGGTTTGATCATCACGCGAGTGTTACGGAAATGCTTCAGAAACTCGGGTGGCAGTCTCTAGAGGAAAGGAGGCGTTCTTTTCGTGAATCGCTACTGAGGAAATTTAGAGAACCAGCATTTGAATCTGACTGCTGTACAATTTTACTGCCGCCAACTTATATTTCGCGGAAAGACCACAAAGATAAGACAAGAGAGATTAGGGCTCGTACAGAGTCATATAGGCAGTCATTTTTCCCTCGTTCTGTTTGGGAGTGGAACAGGGAGAGAAGATGCTAGTTGTGGTACGAGGTATCGTCCGCCATGCACCGTATGGTGGATTGCGGAGTATGTATGTAGATGTAGATGTAGAAATTTCCACAGAGAACACATGCGATCACGAAGGCTACCCAACACATACTGAGTATTATTTCGCTATTCAGCCATGTAGAGGACGATACAGTTAGGTCAACTACATTCTACTACACTCAGCTGATCTCTCCATTGGACAGCTGCCGCTACAAGCCACAAACGTCAATCGTTCTGGCCACAGACAACCGCCGCCACTTACTCCACGCACAGCAGACACAACAGTCCTAGGAAACTGGCCACATATATTTTATCACTGTACTTATTACAATTGTAGCCTCTATCGGACCACACCCGCCAGTATGCAAAGTATCAGAAAAAAACCCTCCTGACGTCTTTGGGTCAGGAAGTATAGCTATCCGTACCATTCTTATGAATGAACATAATTTTCCAAGTCAAAATTTTTCTTTCAGCTTATACCTATCGTAGTTTTCCGTTTCAAATCCATACCTCCTCACACGACAGATCATAGCCATTTTCTTTGCACGTGCAGAAACACACACATGATTTATAAGCCCACTTATCACTGTGAATCTGTCAAGCATCGCCTGCGACTAAACGTAATACTTAGCCAGTAATTGAATCCTGACGGTACCAAACAATACTGAGTGCATATCAACAATGGGTGGATTTGTCTCATAAGCTTTTCTTGCGAGTGGAACGTCTGTGTCTTAGACATAAAGATGTAGTCATCTTGCAAGCCAACAGATATTAAAAACACGATTGCCACGGCTATGTTACTGTCACAAGCGGTCTTGGTTCTACAGGCGAACACAAGTATTGCTAACGATATCCATGTTAAAAACTATACAAGCCTTATAACTTCGAATGAAGCAGTTTCCCACGCAAATCCCACGACACCAATTATAGATGGTGATCGCCAGGATGTATATTAACAGACCGACAATTTGGGTACGAGTCGCTGGTGGTGTAAGCGTGTAATAAAATCAATGAATATAGAAAGTGATTCGGCTAACGAATGTCGCATAAAGTTGGTATTTGCAACTCCCTCATGCCACTGTTAGATATTTCTGGAGTGTTTGTAACACTTTCTACCTTGATGCCATGTCAGAGGTTCTGCGATATATCCACTGGGTTATAGGTGATGGCTGACTGAGAAGGATCACATACAGTAGATGGTGTGTTATGTGACGAATCACTTAAAAAAAAAAAAATCAACTCTAGACTGAGTAGTAAGAAAGGTACAAAATACATGGACGTTTCAGATCTATAGAGTTACAATTTCCGATAGAAATGCTATTCCGATTTGGAATCAAGTCTTTCGATTCAACCACATACCTGCATTGAATCCTATTGAGATGTCTTTTAATGATTACGACCACTAGTGTATCATATTTGTGGAACTCTTATATTTCGAAATGACTCACCCTTTTCAAAACTATTTGCTGCAGGAACATTCCAACGTGGCTCTAGACAGTCCCTATGCACCTAGTAACTGTTCCTGAGACTCCATCCCACAATTTTTTTTGCATTCATCGCTCGATTTTAAATCGGAAGTGAGCAGAATTCAGAGAGCGCCATATCTACCACCTTCTTCAACTCGTGCAGAAACAGGGTG
Organism: Schistocerca americana; assembly: GCF_021461395.2. NCBI lineage: Eukaryota > Metazoa > Arthropoda > Insecta > Orthoptera > Acrididae > Schistocerca > Schistocerca americana. Next base: position 691,970,640 of record NC_060119.1, read on the forward strand.
GGCTGAGTTAATGTGACAGAATTGGTTTTGATCACTTGATGGAAATAGGAACATGTTGTCGTAACTCCACCAACCATGTACGATGTGTAATGTCAGCACCAAAAAACATTTTTCATACAACCCGAGGTGGTATAATAGACAGTACAAACAGTGACGGGAACTGAGAGAACGCCAAGGATTTTTCTACTGTATTGTGGTGCATTTGCAAATACATACAGGTACATCAGTCCAAAGGATATCTGCAACTCTCAGGGCGCATCCACGTCTGTTATTCAAACATTCTCTATATAATGTTCCACGCAACTGAGAAAAAAAACTATGAATTATAAAAGCAAGAACTATATATATATATATATATATATATATATATATATATATATATATATATATCGAAAAAATGTCTACGTGCTGGCATCGAGCATATGCGACAACCCCATTCCATTAAATATACAGTCCATAAATGCTGTTCCGCAATAATCTTGCTCACGGTACCCATCCAAGTGCACGAGATTTCTCCAGATGCTCACATGTAGTGGAGGTTAGCACACCTTATCGTTGTATAGTAGTAGATATGAAAGTGTTGTGATGATATCATAGACAGTTAAGAAGTAGAATCTGATGGTTTTTATGCGTCATGGAGTTCCAGACGGACGTATTTCGAAGCATTTTACGTAAATCAACTGCGCTAACAATTCTTAAGTACTGTTCTACTGTCAGGGGTCAGTACCAAGAAACTAATGGTAAGAGGGAACCTGAATACATCTACTCCTAAGGCTAGACGGTTCCGTACTTGAAAAACACTATAATGTCAGATCGTTGCCATTCCACGACCTATTAGCCTATTCATAGGGAAGGCAGAGACTTGAGGTCTGTTGTTGGCTTCACACAGTCACAAATAAGAAGGCTGAGGTATTTCCCCAGAGGCAGGAAGTAAGCCTAGGATTAGCGTTTATCCCTACCCAGTGTGGCACAGGCTGCCAAAATGCCTGTGGCAACTCTGCCTTCCACGTGAATCCTCCATGAAACACCGACATACAGAAAACTGAGAAAATGCATTGCAGCTGTAGAATACGTGACTGGACGCGTTTGAGTACAGTGCCATACTATACTACATGGCCAGAAAAAAATAGTGTACTTGCGCTAGGTGTTGACAGCTGTACTACTGTATATAAAGGAAATTTTAGAATGTGTGGCGAGAAGTAATGTCATGATGGCTTCGGCAGAGGTGATATAAAATTACACATAAATTAAGGGAAAAATACGTCGAAATGTGGGAGTACTTGCTTGTCTTCTGCGTATAGCAGGACAATTCTCGTATGCAGCAGCAAGAGGAATATGAGAAACAGTTAACATGGAGGCACCGGGAACAAGGAAACAGTCATCATTTTTTCATGGTCAGCGAGAAGACGGCTGGAACTGAATGATTAACGTGGTATGCGTCCTTAGCTAAAGAGCATTGTGGGACTGCAATATACGACCACAGAATGGATCACATGTTTGACCTTCTGCAGGACTGACTATGTGTTTCAAACACTAACCCACAGAATTTACAATATGCTTCTCTGTATTCTCTGCCGATCACAACCTTGAGTTGTCAGCTAACAAATAGCTGCTGTATGGCGACATTCTACTGTATATTTTGAGGTAATACACACGAGTTGGCTGCTGTCTTTGATGCTTTCCTGGAAAAAAGAGAACCATCAAATTCTAAATTTACTTGCATCTGCGTTGAACGATGACAGAAATGGATGGGGTGATCGGTTGAGATGGAGTTTTAACGAGGTATGATTTAATGGTAGACTGATGATGCATTCTAAAGAAAGAGAGGGGGAGAGGGAGTTGTTACTGTAGGCCATGTGACCATTTCCCATTGTTCTGTCAGGGTGTATCAGTTGTGTGGCATAACCTGTGTTCGACTTGTATGCAACTGTGCGTTCTATGTATGACTTACAGCAGTATCTACTTGCGATCTTTAACAGCAAACCTCTCAGTCATCAGAGGACTTCGATCTCATGTGTGGTGCTGATGAAACATGCCCATCCTGTTTCGGCATTTTTCTCTAGATGAAAGATTTGCGTGTCGTACTCCATTCCTCTGTCGCATCTTGAGCATAAAATCGAGTCTTAAGTTTCATAACTACGCTGATTCTAAGTTAGCGAAAGGTGTTTGTGAGGTACTGCAATCCATGTGTATACATCTGCTTGACAGATATCCTGTTTACAGAGTTAGTGGTGGCATCACGTCTAATTTGCTGGCCGGTGTGGACGAGCGGTTCTAGGCGCTTCATTCTGGAACCGCGTGACTGCTAAGGTAGCAGGTTCGAATTCTGCCTCGGGCATGGATGTATGTGATGTCCTTAGGTTAGTTAGGTTTAAATAGTTCTAAGTTATAGGGGACTGATGATCTCAGATGTTAAGTCCCGTAGTGCTCAGAGCCATTTGAACCATTTTTGAACGTCTAATTTCACATGTCAAACACCGCCGCCAAGGGTTTGTCTTCTTCCTTGCAAGAGGCGTTTTCCGTTACTAACGATAATTTTATATAGGACTGACGCAAAAAAAAGACCCTGAGCGCTATGGGACTTAACTTCTGAGGTCATCAGTCCCCTAGAACTTAGCTACTTAAACCTAACTAACCTAAGGACATCACACACATTCATGCCCGAGGCAGGATTCGAACCTGCGACCGTAGCGGTCGCGCTGTTCCAGACGGTAGCGCCTAGAACCGCTCGGCCACACCGTCCGGCTGGACTGATGCAACCATAGTGTAATTTCTGAACCGTGATTGGGTGTGAACAGTCGGCGCTATACAACTCCGGAAAGCTATATGGTACACATATCAGAAAGAATCGATGTTTCAAGGAAGTAGTTTTTTTCATTTACAGTCTGTCACCATAATTTACCGTATAGAAACATGCAAGAAGGATGTGTGTCATACGCTGGAAATGCATTTCTTACACTGGAATAGTAACAGCATTGCATTCCACATGGCTGATTGGTCAAACGATCTAACATTAGTGTGTGCTTTAAGTGCAGAACCGTCTACCCGTACATGTGTTCATGTTTCTCTTACCAATACTTTCTTGGTACTGACCCTGGACAGTAGAACAATACTTCAGAATTGATAGCGCAGTTGATTTACGTAAAATGCTTCGACCTCCGTCCGTCTGGAGCTCCACCACGTGTAAAAACCATCAGTTTCTAGTTCTTAACCATCTATTAGATCATCACAACACTTTCATTTCTACTACTATACACCGATAAGGGTCGCTAACCTCCACAACATGCGCGCATATGGAGAAATCTTTTGCATTTGGATGCATGAGATCGCTGTCTGGTATACTTTGGTGTATATGTTCGAGATGTAACAATGAATGGACATACTGCACAATCATCTAACTACATTCCAAACAGTCCTCGTAAAGTAAAGGAGCGGTGGTTTAGCATGTTGCCATGTAATTGGTGTTGGTGTTAAAATTACGGTAAAATTGGTGAAATAGATTGCACCATCAACTGTGATGCTTATTACTACAGAACATCGACCATGTCATTTACGTCCCACCCGGCCACTGGTATGTGTTGATTACCACGTCGTGATTCACTGACATCGCTTGTTTGAGATGGAGAAAGAGTTTTAGTGCAGGGGCAGCACTGTCCAGTGATCGCTAGTACCGAAACAGTGATCGAATACGTGACTGCAATATGAGGAATAAATCGAAATGGAACACCAAGCCATCAGCTATCTTATCACTGGGATAGATGGGCTTGAATGTAGAGACCATCAGTTAACTTCAGACAGATATTTTGAAACACACAATAACACCCAAAACTCCTCCAGTTGCCATATGGTGTCACTGTCATTTATTTAAAAACATTCAATGTGTATGTGTGTGTGTTGTAGGAGCAGCAACAATAACATAACTTACACCATGCAATGTCTAGTTTTTGTGGAAGCCAATGGCTTAAAATGTGTTAATGTCACTTTAGAACCTGCGACAGATCTTGAAGTAGTGGTGGGAGATACAAAATGTATGGCAGTGTACAAAGCTGTGTCATACACTGCTTGGACGTTTTACAGCAGAAAAAACAATGTTTCAGATAACGACACAGGGACCCTCTCTTGCGACAGATAGTATAGTCTGTGAAATATGGTCCTCCTCCTACACTACAGGTCATGATATTTTAGCACTGGTCTGCACACGTGAATGAGTGGATCAACACCCGTATATTTAATGGGGGTCAGCACATATTGCTTGATGCCAGCCCACGGATGTTGTTTGTTTTCCATATATATATATATATATATATATATATATATATATATATATATATATATATATCGAGTTCTCTGTTGAACTAAGTTAGAGGAGCTTTTATAGTTAGTAATTTTTTTCTTTGTTTCATGGTATGTGATATAGAGAATGTCTGTGTGACAGATGTGGACGCGCCCTGAGAGACGCAGATTTCCTTCAGACTGTAGTATCTGTATGTAGTTTGGATATGCACTGCAATGCAGTAGCAAAATCCTCGTCCTTCTCCCAGTTTACGTCTCTGCTTGTATTGCCTTTTATACCACCTCATTTTGCACGAGAAAGCTTCATTTGGGCCGACCTTACACATGGTACATGGTTGATGGAGCTACAACAAGATGTTCCCCTTTCCATTGAGTGTCAAAACACGGTCCTGTCTCATTAACTCAGCTCACTCTGTTCAAAAATAGTCCAAATGGCTCTGAGCACTATGGGACTTAACAGCTTTGGTCATCAGTCCCCTAGAACTACTTAAACCTAACTAACCTAAGGAGATCACACAACACCCAGTCATCATGAGGCAGAGAAAATCCCTGACCCCGCCGGGAATCGAACCCGGGAACCCGGGCGTGGGAAGCGAGAACGCTACCGCACGACCACGAGCTGCGGACTCACTCTGTTGCTGCACTAGTTGAAGAAGATGGTAGATGTAGCGCTCTCTGAAGTTTGCTCACTTCCGATTTAAAATGGAACGATCCCATGCACAAAGCTGCAGAAAAGGCGGGGCAGAGTCTGAGGAACAGTTAGAAGATGCATAGGGACTGTCTAAAGCCACGTTGGAATTTTACTGTAGGAGACATTTTCGAAAAGGGTAGGTCGTTTCGAAATATGAGAGTGCCTCGAATATGATTCACTGCTGGCTGTAATCATTAAAAGACATCTCAATACGATCCAATGTAGGCATGTGGTTGAATGGAAAGACTTGATTCCAAATGACAGACAGCATTTCTACTGGAAAGTGTAACACTACAGACCTGAAACACCATTGTATTTTGTACATTTATTACCACTCAATCTAGCATTTCATTTTTTTAAAGTAATTCGTCACACAGCGCACCACATACTGTATTCGATCATTCTCTACCAACGATCGCCGGTAACCCAGTGGATATATCGCAGAGCCTCTGACATGGTATCAAGGTAGAATGTGTTACAAATACTAGAGAAATATCTAGTGGGCGCATGAGAGAATTGGAAATAGCAGCATCATACCATATTCCTTAGCTGAATCACGACCTTACACCGCCAGTGGTGTGTACCCTCACTGTCAACATGTTAATACACACTCTGCCGATCACCATCTATATTCAGTGTCGCGGGATTTGTGTGGGAAACCAATTCATTCGGAGGTAGTGCCATACTGCGATTTATAAGGCTTGTATAGTTTTTAACATGGATATTATTAGCAATACTTGTGTGCACCTGTAGAACCAAGATCGCTCGTGACAGTAACATAGCCGTTGCGATCGTGTTTTTAAAATCTGATGGCTTGCAAGACGACTACATCTTTATGTGTAAGATACAGTGGTGCCCCCCCCCCCTCCCCCCATGAACCATGGACCTTGCCGTTGGTGGGGAGGCTTGCGCGCCTCAGCGATACAGATAGCCGTACCGTAGGTGCAACCACAACGGAGGGGTATCTGTTGAGAGGCCAGACAAACGTGTGGTTCCTGAAGAGGGGCAGCAGCCTTTTCAGTAGTTGCAAGGGCAACAGTCTGGATGATTGACTGATCTGGCCTTGTAACAATAACCAAAACGGCCTTGCTGTGCTGGTACTGCCAACGGCTGAAAGCAAGGGGAAACTACAGCCGTAATTTTTCCCGAGGGCATGCAGCTTTACTGTATGATTAAATGATGATGGCAAACTCTTGGGTAAAATATTTCGGAGGTAAAATAGTCCCCCATTCGGATCTCCGGGCGGGGACTACTCAAGAGGATGTCGTTATCAGGAGAAAGAAAACTGGCGTTCTACGGATCGGAGCGTGGAATGTCAGATCCCTTAATCGGGCAGGTAGGTTAGAAAATTTAAAAAGGGAAATGGATAGGTTAAAGTTAGATATAGTGGGAATTAGTGAAGTTCGGTGGCAGGAGGAACAAGACTTCTGGTCAGGTGACTACAGTGTTATAAACACAAAATCAAATAGGGGTAATGCAGGAGTAGGTTTAATAATGAATAGGAAAATAGGAATGCGGGTAAGTTACTACAAACAGAACAGTGAACGCATTATTGTGGCCGAGATAGATACGAAGCCCACACCTACTACAGTAGTACAAGTTTATATGCCAACTAGCTCTGCAGATGACGAAGAAATTGCAGAAATGTATGACGAAATAAAATAAATTATTCAGATTGTGAAGGGAGACGAAAATTTAATAGTCATTGGTGACTGGAATTCGAGTGTAGGAAAAGGGAGAGAAGGAAACATAGTAGGTGAATATGGATTGGGGCTAAGAAATGAAAGAGGAAGCCGCATGGTAGAATTTTGCACAGAGCACAACATAATCATAACTAACACTTGGTTTAAGAATCATGAAAGAAGGTTGTATACATGGAAGAACCCTGGAGATACTAAAAGGTATCAGATAGATTATATAATAGTAAGACAGAGATTTAGGAACCAGGTTTTAAATTGTAAGACATTTCCAGGGGCCGATGTGGACTCTGACCACAATCTATTGCTTATGATCTGTAGATTAAAACTGAAGAAACTGCAAAAAGGTGGGAATTTAAGGAGATGGGACCTGGATAAACTGACTAAACCAGAGGTTGTACAGAGTTTCTGGGAGAGCATAAGGGAACAATTGACAGGAATGGGGGAAAGAAATACAGTAGAAGAAGAATGGGTAGCTTTGAGGGATGAAGTAGCGAAGGCAGCAGAGGATCAAGTAGGTAAAAAGACGAGGGCTAGTAGAAATCCTTGGGTAACAGAAGAAATATTGAATTTAATTGATGAAGGGAGAAAATATAAAAATGCAGTAAATGAAGCAGGCAAAAAGGAATACAAACGTCTCAAAAATGAGATCGACAGGAAGTGCAAAATGGCTAAGCAGGCATGGCTAGAGGACAAATGTAAGGATGTAGAGGCCTATCTCACTAGGGGTAAGATAGATACTGCCTACAGGAAAATTAAAGAGACCTTTGGAGATAAGAGAACGACTTGTATGAATATCAAGAGCTCAGATGGAAACCCAGTTCTAAGCAAAGAAGGGAAAGCAGAAAGGTGGAAGGAGTATATAGAGGGTCTCTACTTGAGGACAATATTATGGAAATGGAAGAGGATGTAGATGAAGATGAAATGGGAGATATGATGCTGCGTGAAGAGTTTGACAGTGCACTGAAAGACCTGAGTCGAAACAAGGCCCTCGGAGTAGACAACATTCCATTGGAGCTACTGACGGCCTTGGGAGAGCCAGTCCTGACAAAACTCTACCATCTGGTGAGCAAGATGTATGAAACAGGCGAAATACCCTCAGACTTCAAGAAGAATATAATATTTCCAATCCCAAAGAAAGCAGGTGTTGACAGATGTGAAAATTACCGAACTATCAGTTTAATAAGTCACAGCTGCAAAATACTAAGGCGAATTCTTTACAGACGAATGGAAAAACTAGTAGAAGCCAACCTCGGGGAAGATCAGTTTGGATTCCGTAGAAACACTGGAACACGTGAGGCAATACTGACCTTACGACTTATCTTAGAAGAAAGATTAAGGAAAGGCAAACCTACGTTTCTAGCATTTGTAGACTTAGAGAAAGCTTTTGACAATGTTGACTGGAATACTCTCTTTGAAATTCTAAAGGTGGCAGGGGTAAAATACAGGGAGCGAAAGGCTATTTACAATTTGTACAGAAACCAGATGGCAGTTATAAGAGTCGAGGGACATGAAAGGGAAGCAGTGGTTGGGAAGGGAGTAAGACAGGGTTGTAGCCTATCCCCGATGTTGTTCAATCTGTATATTGAGCAAGCAGTAAAGGAAACAAAAGAAAAATTCGGAGTAGGTATTAAAATTCATGGAGAAGAAATAAAAACTTTGAGGTTCTCCGATGACATTGTAATTCTGTCAGAGACAGCAAAGGACTTGGAAGAGCAGTTGAATGGAATGGACAATGTCTTGAAAGGAGGATATAAGATGAACATCAACAAAAGCAAAACAAGGATAATGGAATGTAGTCTAATTAAGTCGGGTGATGCTGAGGGAATTAGATTAGGAAATGAGGCACTTAAAGTAGTAAAGGCGTTTTGCTATTTGGGGAGCAAAATAACTGATGATGGTCGAAGTAGAGAGGATATAAAATGTAGGCTGGCAATAGCAAGGAAAGCGTTTCTGAAGAAGAGAAATTTGTTAACATCCAGTATTGATTTAAGTGTCAGGAAGTCATTTCTGAAGGTATTCGTATGGAGTGTGGCCATGTATGGAAGTGAAACATGGACGATAAATAGTTTGGACAAGAAGAGAATAGAAGCTTTCGAAATGTGGTGCTACAGAAGAATGCTGAAGATTAGATGGGTAGATCACATAACTAATGAGGAAGTATTGAAGAGGATTGGAGAGAAGAGAAGTTTGTGGCACAACTTGACCAGAAGAAGGGATCGGTTGGTAGGATATGTTCTGAGGCATCAAGGGATCACCAATTTAGTATTGGAGGGCAGCGTGGAGGGTAAAAATCGTAGAGGGAGACCAAGAGATGAATACACTAAGCAGATTCAGAAGGATGTAGGTTGCAGTAGGTACTGGGAGATGAAGAAGCTTGCACAGGATAGAGTAGCATGGAGAGCTGCATCAAAGCAGTCTCAGGACTGAAGACCACAACAACAACACTAACAACAGTGGTGCCACTCGGAAGAAAATTTTATGAGACAAATCCACCCGTCGTTGATATTGTGTCAGTATTGTTCAAATGTTCAAATGTGTGTGAAGTCTTATGGGACTTAACTGCTAAGGTCATCAGTCCCTAAGCCTACACACCGCTTAACCTAAATTATCCTAAGGACAAACACAAACACCTATGCCCGAGAGAGGACTCGAACTTCCGCCGGGATCAGCCGCTCAGTCCACGACTGCAGCGCCCTAAACCGCTCGGCTAATCCCGCGCGGCATCGGTCAGTATTGTTTGGTACTGCCAGCATTCAGTCAATGGCTCAGTATTACGGTTAGTCGTTGGCGATGCTTGGCTGATTCACTGTGACGAGTGGGCTTATAAACTATGTGTGTGTTTTTGCATGTGCAAAGAAGATGGCTTTGGCTTGTAGTAAGGGGAGGTATGGATTTGATGTGGAAAACTGCGATAGCTGTAAGGGGAAAGAAAGATTTTGTTTTTTTATGTGGAAACTTACGTTCAGTCATAAGAATAGTACAGATATTTATATTTCCTGACCCACAACCGTCAGGAAGGGGTTTTTCTCATTCTTTGCTTATTGCCGGATGTGGTCCGATTGAGGTTCAAATGGTTCAAATGGCTGTGAGCACAATGGGACTCAACTGCTGAGGTCATCAGTCCCCTAGAACTTAAAACTACTTAAACCTAACTAACCTAAGGACATCACACACATCCATGCCCGAGGCAGGATTCGAACCTGCGACCGTAGCGGTCGCGCGGTTCCAGACTATAGCGCCCAGGACCGCTCGGCCACTTCGGCCGGCCTCTGATTGAGGCTACAGTCGTAATATTTAGTTGTAAGTACAGTGATAGAATATATCTGGCCAGTTTCCTAGGACGATTCTGCCTGGTGTGCGGGGAGTTCGTGGCGGCAGTGTTTTGTGGCAGGAACGGTTGTGATTTTCGGCTTATGGCGGAAGCTGTATAAATGGAGAGCTCGGCTGGGGATAAAGGAATATAGCTGATCCAACTTTGTTGCCCTCTACACAGCTGAAAAGCGAATTAATACTCAGTGTGTCTTGGGCAGCCTTTGTGATCATATGTGTTCTCTGTGGAAATTTGAGAAAATTCAATATGAACGTGTGTTTGTATTGGATCATTATTTCCTATTACGTAAATGTCCGGTTGAAGCTTCTGCACTTTCCCGTCTTTATTTGGTTGAGAGAACATCGATTGCAATGTGTGTTGTGAGCATGTAGATAATGAAAGACAGATGTGAGTCACGTTTATTGTTTCTCTAGATATGAGAAACACCTCATTTGACTTTCTATAGTAGATGGATGATTTGGAATCTGTTATACCATTGACTTCGGTGTTTTCTAGTGGAACTATCAGTTTCCACAATTTTTTGTGTTTCCACGAAATGATCCTTGCAGACGAGATTTGCTTCGAGTTATTCAGTAATTTGCAGCATGTTCCACCTATCTGCACCTCGTTAAAGTTTTGGTTTCTATAGATATAATTTCGCACTTTATCCTTGGAATTATACAGTTCAAGTGACATTGCTATGCAAGCGATATTACTGTGTACTTGATTTCGAGAACTATCGCTTAAATGGTATGGTAGTCTGTCAAACCATGTGAAAATACTTCTTGTAATCCCAGAGTCTGGAGATGTTTGTAGAAAAAGCATGCAAGCAAGCAGATTGGGACCAGAAACAGAAATGCCTTTGTGCTGAAGGGAACTGGCTCAGCCTTTGTACACCAATATGGAGAGTGACCACTGTCCTTGGAGGGTGCTCTCATCGGGTGTCAGAGCAGCGAATGCAGGAGTAGTTGACTGGTGACTGTAGGCTGTGGGATCACTGACTGACCTCGCAGGAAATTTCTAGTGCTGCATCTATATGTATGGTGCATGTCCTTATTCTGTTTATCATCATAGTATATGTACAAGTGTCTGATTGTCGACAGCTACATGAATGCTGCTGAAGTCATGATTCTGTATGCTGCAGGATACAAATTGTGTTTACTACATCGATATGGTATGTGATGACGTAGCCCAGTTGGAGATCGGTTTCACGTTGAAAAATTCAAGCTTTTCTCAACAGTAGCAGAGCAGTGTCATTGAGGAACTGGCTTTTCGTATTTCATGATCGTTTAACTGTCAGTGCACTATGTCTGCTGTATGTTTGATTTCGACCTGTACAAAATAGTTTTGCTGCTGAAAATCTCGTTTGCAGAAAATTGTCAACAGTGCTCCCACACCAGCACCAGCAGCAGTTTGACGCTTAAATTCAGTAAGAGTCAATCGGAATGCTCCATTCATTCACCAGACGTCCATTGTGCAGGGCATAGGAGCCTCTACAGACTGGCTCGAACAAGGCAGGGGCAAGGTGTCTACGGAAAGTTCTGAGAGTAACGTGATGTCTCCTTGTTCAAGTGTTCAAAGACAAGTAGGGATGCTATCTCTCGTCCGCCATTTTGGCTTTAGACCGTCTCCAGACCAGCATCTGCAGAACACCGAAAATTCACAGGTCAATTCCAGCCATTTTTATCATCTGTAGGACAGTGCTTTGAATTGTTCTGATTTTCCTGTTTGTGCTTAGACACCAGCACGTACTTCGAGAGGTGAGGAAAATATTGCCCTTGACCCAGCAGCAGCACTGAATATAAACTAAGAGCACTCACCAATTCAGAAGGGTGATGAACACCACAGCAGCTGCAGGACTCAGAAAGTTTTCTCTCTCTCTATCAGGGCCTTCAAACAAACAGCTAAAACTCGAAAAGTGGTGAGCGTCCTATTTAGAGTTACAGAGGTATATTTATTTCGACTTACAAATACCTCAGTTTTGGCATGTCAAATCTGATATCAGTCTGGGGATCTGTTTCCCAACAAAAGCGTATGAAGTGTCTCAGAGAGGTTTCACAAGTGTGCATAGATCTTTTTAGAGTCCATATTCGAGTGTTGCGGGATAAATCGCATAACTGAGGCGAACTACTGTGCATCGATCGTTTTGGAAGTGTATTTACAGATGTGCTCACTTGGGTTTAGTAACTCCTGAAGCAGTTCATGCTGAAAGCGAAGTGTACTTCTGACAAAAGTGTACAAAGAGTCTCTACAACGGTTTCACAACTGTGTCACTATTTTTTTCTATTGGAGTCCGTGTTCGAGTGTGGCAGCGGTGGTATTCTTCGAAATAAAACGTGTAATTGCTTAAATATTCTCACGTGATGTACAAAGCTCTCTCTCTTTGTGCAGTGGTACATTTAGTTCGTGTGATATCTTCTGGTAATGTATGTGACAATATTCCACAACACCAGGTGTAATAACTCCTGAAGGAAGTAGTTCATGCTCAAAGACAAAGGCTATGCATGTGCAGGGGATGGGAAGCGAGAAAGGCCGTGAGTATTTCCAACGCAACTGGTTGTGTTAACAGCTACTTCATGATGGCGCCATAAGCCGACACACTCCCTGGTCATGATATGAGCTGGCCCGGAGACTTAGGGCAACACTGATTGCTGGACTTTTATCGAATGATCTACATTTACAGGACCCGCATTTATCAGTACAAGTTTCAAAGTGTAACTTAGCCCATATCCGTCTTCACCAAATATCAATGCTACCATCACAGTCCTCAGATGTTAATATATTCCTCCTTCTCCAGCACAGACATCTGGTACATTGAACACAGTAAACAATTACATCTGCCCTCTCAGTCGAGCAGCTAGACACTGACTGAGTCATTTTCCCGCCATTTTTTCCGCAGACTGCAATCTTGTATTACATCACATAAGGAGAGAGAAGGAGGGATGACAGTGCCCGCTGGTGGCATTGTTGTGAACTATGTCAGTTGGACTCTGGACCTCACGATGAATGCGTTGGATAGAGGTACTGCCTGTGACAGTTCAAATTGTTTAAGTAAATAATGCATGCAAAATAAAGACTTACTTCCATCCTATCCAGCAGCCCAGGACAGACTGTGTCCTTTTCCCGCCAATTTACAGATGGGGGAAGGCAGGTGAGCAATGCATACAAAGTAAAGACATACATCCTGATGTGTCGACAGAAGTGCCGACACAGTGTGATTTGAGGGGACCGCAATGCACGCTATAAACACACGAAGGATGGCGTGAGGTCTGAAACAGGATACGTAATGAATGCTATAAAAAAAAGTACGTAGCTTTTGGAATACTTAACTTTAATCCATCCTTGTTGTATACATCGTTCTTGATGAGACATGGTTTATACGATAAGTATCAATTGCTATGTAAGGCTAATGGCTCCTTGCTGGGTCGTAGCCATGGCCTTAGCTGAAGGCTATTCTAACTATCTGCTCAGCAAAGGAGCGAGGCTTCGTCAGTGTAGTCGCCAGCAAAGTCGTCCGTACAACTGGGGCGAGTGCTAGTCCGTATCTCGAGACCTGCCTTGTGGTGGCGCTCGGTCTGCGATCACACAGTGGCGACACGCGGGTCCGACATGTACTAATGGACCGCGGCCGATTTAAATCTACCACCTAGCAAGTGTGGTGTCTGGCGGTGACACCACACATCCATCATAGCCAGCAACTCAGCACAGACAGATGGGTGAGTGGTGAGAATGAGCGAGGGGAGGGGAGGTGGGGAAGGGAAGTGGTTAGGTTAGTGTAGCCCAGTCGATCTGTTTTCCTGCCAGAATTTAACTTCCCAGCATGATGTCATTGCAACATTGCCACATCTATAGCCACCATCTTTGGCAACAACGCAATGTGGTGTGGCACTCGCTTTGGCCTGCTACTGACGTTATTTCGTTGCAAGTGCAGCACTTGTGATAAGCACAGGGATTTGTGACAAGACCGGGGATGATTATCGAGAGCAACAATTCAATTCAAGTAGAGATCCATGGAAGTTTTGGTTAGTTGACGAACTGGGTAGATACACAATGTGAAAAGTATCTGACAACCCGAAAGAACAAATAGTTTTCATATTGTGCTGCCACCTACTGCCAGGTACTCCATATCAGCGACCTCAGTAGTAATTAGACATCGTGAGAGAGCAGAATGGGGTGCGGGTTGGAACTCATTGACTTCGAACGTGGTCAGGTGATTGGGTGTCACTAGTGTCAAATGTCTGTACGCGAGATTTCCACGCTCCTAAACATCCCTAGGTCCATTGTTTCCGACGTGATAGTGAAGTGGAAACGTGAAGTGACATGTCCAGCATAAAAGCGTATAGGCCCATCTTGTCTGTTGACTGATAGAGACTGCCGACAGTTGAGGAGGGTTGTAATGTGTAATAGGCACGCGGTAGTAGGGTAGTGGGGTTACGACCCCACTTTTGATATCAAATTGATATGCAAATTAATTAAATTGATCAATTAATTACTCCTATCGCCGCCTCCCCTCCCCCCATTTCCACCCACGATCACGCCCACCCCCGCCCCCAGATGTCACACAAAATTTGTCTACTGGGGTAATAAGATTACCCGAAAACTGACTGGTGTGTTAGTAAGTCTGCCAGACACTCAAGACCGAGAAAAGCTTAAAAATTATGCTCTGTCTGCATACAGTTTTAATTATCTACTTGAAAACTGCGTAGAGGTTTTTGATACAAAGAAAATATTAGTATTACGCAGAAGTGTCATGTTAAAGCAGGAGAAACTTATTTTTCTCCGTCTAGAACCCTATTCTCCACAATACCGTCCGATATAGATATCGCCGAACTGTGACTGGTTCCTACAAGGAATGTTATACCCGAAATCTTAAGAAAAAGGACCAATGTATCAAACAGACTTAAACTATTCCCCAATAAAGAAATTACTCCTTTAAGTGCAGTTAATGTATTAAGTGTACGGAAACGAAAACTGGAAATGGAGGACTTCGAAGTAAAGAAAAGGAAACTGGAGTATACGGAAAAGACAACTGGCATAAAGGAAGAAAATAAGCTTCAATTGGAAAAGAAGGAAGCTATTGACGATCTGCAGGCCAGGTTTACGTGCTGATTTAAATATTCTGTATGGAAAAAACTGACTACGAAAGGGGGAATACAAAATATTGGCATTTACAGTAAACAGCCATGGAGACTGGTCACGTGAAGGAGTACTGGCCGAAATCAGTGGAATCGAGAACGTTTACAATATTAAGGGATACACGAAAAATGTATTTATTGAACTCTGTTCCCATTTGGATCGACTTAAAAAGGATGGTTATACTTTATCTACGTGTGGCGAGCTGCATGTCGTCCACCTAGCAACAGAAGAGCCATTTGCAGAGTTTAAAACTGATGGAATAACTACATTTAATGGACACTCGTTTGCAAAAGTTGTGAACTTAAAGTTCTAATCAGGAATCTCGCAAGAATGTGGAGCAGAAGAGTTGCCGACACACTCACAGGAAGACATGGAACGCTTTAATAACAGCGTCGTGGAGGAGATAAGAGGAAAAATTAAAATCCTCCAATGTTTTCGCCTAAAAGAACTTCAGGAAGGAACAGAACTAATAGTTAAAGCCATGAAACAAGTATTTTACTGGAAGAAAATTAGATATGTATTAGAATTCGAGGATATACCTTCTCTGTATTTGTCAGATTACTGGTTGGAGAAAGAAATAGATGATTCAGATCTGGATTTAAGTTATAAGTTAAAAATAAAGTTGTACATTATTAAAGCTACACCAACAAAAATAGGGAAAGAGTTGTTTTCTGTGTGTTAATGTATATGTAGAAGTTAATAAATATGTTGTAAGAGGATATTTACCTGTCTTATTCGCTAACCTACCAAAAATCCTAAGTCATTTCCTATATACATCGATCTATGTGCCTGGTTTTCGGATGTGTAAGTGAGTGGTTGGTTGACCTTGAAAAGTATTGAAACTAGACAACTGAAAGCGTGGCGAACCGCTTTTTTACCTATATGAGATATGTTGAGCGACGACGTCATTGCGAGATTTCAAGCCTACTGGTTTAAGAGAGTTTTAGTTCACACGTGTTATCACCTCGCGGTTCTGCCACGAAGTGCTATGCTGTGCGCTGCGTGTGCATGTTTTATACCTTACGCTCATCTTGTCGTAGGTTTAGTCGTACAATGATTTCCCCACCACGAAAGTCAACAAGTCGGTTATTCTGATCCACAATACGCAGCTCCAGATAATCAAATGTCTGAACTGTCACTGGAAGGTATATAGGTGGTAGGAGCCCCAACAGTGTTATACCCTTTTCCAACGGATAGGAAGAATCCGTAAATTCAATGGACCAATCTATCGTTGAGATGTGAGTTCGTTACAATGTTACACTCAACACGAATTGTACTGACAGGAAGAATATCCACTGTCTGATTAGATTTGTAAAATTTATTGGGACCCGTCTTCAGAACCTGTCCCTTTGTGAAACCCAGTAGTGTACCTATTGAACCTTTCTGCTTAAAATCAATCGAAGCATTCACCGTCCTTATTTCAGATTTAAGTGTACTGATGTTTGCACGGAGCTCAAGCTCTTTCCCAGACTGTTCTAAAAGTTCGTTTACATCGTCAATATCGTATGCGCCAGGTTCAATTTCTACAATTTCTTTTTTACCATTAATTTCCAGATGCTATTTATTGTTAACCTCCATGATATTTGGGATGGTGTTGAATGTCTTCAGTCCAATCAGCACGATGCTCCGATCTCCATCGCTTAAATGAATCGCTGGGAAGTTATTCGCACGTACTACAGACGATCGTTCTTGTAACGTCAGAGTGTACGACATTGCATCTAAATACCGACTGGTGAATGGGTGCTTAATACCCGGCCTTAAATATCATTCGTAAAAGTCAGAAGGAACATGATGCATAGATGACCACACAGGAATGTATTAATGTCTTGGTAGTGTCGAAAATTGTAGAACATATGCCTTCTGCCCGTGAAGTATCGTTGTAATTCTTCTGGAGGTTGCAGGTTGCCGAATGAGTTTTTCTTTTCTTAACGTATGCTACCCAGTGAGTTCCAGGTCCTCCTGTCACAGCTCCGCATTCTCCTGATTTCCACATAGTCTTCGGTAATTTATTCCGCATAAACACACTTCGGAATCTCGGAATGCTGAATTTCTTCGTAACAAGCAGATCTGAAGCGCCCTATCTGGTAGGACTGCTAGGGGGCTTTTTTGCTTATAAACACATCTAGTCCTTCATTTTATGGTTTCAAGTATAGCCCTTTTCCGATTGTTGCTGCCTCCATCATGCGGTTATGTCTTCGTGCCTCCTGCAGTTGCTCCTGAAAGCTTTGTGCATAAGGACTGTCCTGGCCATAGCCGCAGCACCCCCAGCCAGCGAATCCACCGCTGAGAGACCGGCTAAGGCGAGAATGAGGAAGGGAATAATTCCACCCAACGTCTTGGGCATTCGTAGAACCCTGGGGGGGGGGGGGGTTAATAGATCCTTTTTTCTCACTCCTTTCTGCTTTAGGGAGCTTTTAGCTGCATATAACGCTGTCAGGATACAATTTTTCATGCACCCTTTGGTTTTCATCTTCTGCCTTAGCGCCCAACGTGCAGTGCTCATAACTTGGCTTAACTTCTTCATAACCAAACCCATCTTAACTTTACCACGCATAGTTTTCTCAACTGTAAAAGCTGCAATGCGTTGACCTATACCAATACCCTTTCTCGCACGTATTGCCTTTATATGCCACTGACAAGGGAACCTCCCCATCGCACCCCCTTCAGGTTTAGTTATAAGTTGGCACAGTGGATAGGCCTTGAAAAACTGAACACAGATTAATCGAGAAAACAGGAAGACGTTGTGTGGAACTATGAAAAAAATGAGTAAAATATACAAACTGAGTAGTCCATGCGAAGATAGGCAACATCAAGAACAGTGGGCGTGAAGGAGGGCCGTGGTCCCGTGGTTAGCGAGAGCAGCTACGGAAAGAGAGGTCCTAGGTTCAAGTCCTCTCTCGAGTGAAAAGTTTAATTTTTTATTTTCAGTTTATGTGACAAACTCTTATGGTTTCATCACTTTTTGGGAGTGATTATCACATCCACAAGGAAACCTAAATCGGGCAAGATAGAAGAATCTTTTTACCCATTCGCTAAGTGTACAAGTTAGGTGGGTCGACAACATATTCCTGTCATTTGACGCACATGTCGTCACCAGTGTCGTATAGAATATATCAGATGTGTTTTCCTATGGAGGAATCGGTTGACCTATGACCTTGCAATCAAATGTTCTCGGTTCCCATTGGAGAGGCACGTCCTTTCGTCTACTAATCGCACGGTTTTGCGGTGCGGCCGCAAAACACAGACACCAAACTTATTACAGTGAACAGAGACGTCAATGAACGAACGGACAGATCATAACATTGCGAAAATAAAGTTTTCAGTAGAGGGAAGACTCGAACCATGGACCTCTGATTCCGCAACTACTCATGCTAACCACGGGACCACGGCGCTTCCACGCTCACGTTTTCCTTGATGTTGCCTATCTCGCGCATGGACTACTCAGTTTGTATATTTTATTAATTTTTTTCATAGTTCCACACAACTTCTTCCTATTTTCTCGATTGATCTGTGTTCAGTTTTTCAAGGCCTATCCACTGTGCCAACTTATAACTAAATCTGAGGGGGGTGCGATGGGGAGGTTCCCTTGTGAGGAGCTTGTGGTCTGCGTTCCCTGTTATATAACAAATCGTCAGCGTCAATCCAGCTGTTTTGTGATGCGGGAAAACCAAGCCATTTAACCAACGCTCTATTTCCTGGTCGATGTATGACTCTCTCTACGAGATACACATGAGGTTCCGAGATCTTCTGTAACTCTTGTGTGTAAAATCATTCTGCAATTTCAGTACCACTGCTGTCCTTTAAGAGCTAGGTTCTAGGATCCGTTCTCTGCACTTTGGAAACTGTGAATATCTCTGTTGGCCAGTTTGGCATGTATGACTTCTTAAATGTTGTTATGTGTTTTGAGATACGAACTAAATCACCTACATTAAATTGCTGTTTGCTCGGATCTATCATTTTAATACGGTTGTATACCGAATCTAGTATTATCGAGAACATCGATTGGTCTTATTTTAATTGCGCAATGTTTGGTTCGATTATACTGTGCAATTATTTGCGAGAGGAGCTACGAAGATTGAATTGCATCCACATCTGGGTTTTCACTGTTCTGTTCAGGCGTTCCACAATATTCGCCTTCAGGTGGGTGAACGTCGAGTAGTGAGGTATTTCATACCGCTCCATCACGGCCTTGAAATATTTATTATAAAACTCACCGCCGTGATCTGTTTGAAGGTTGTCTGTGCTTCGATTCGTCCCCGTATGCAGCAATCCATCAAACAAATGCGCGACTTCCTTCCCTGTTTTCGCTTTCACGGGGAATGCCCAGGCATATTTAGAATAAGTATCAACTACCATTAAAATGTATTTGAATCCATTATTCATAAGTGAATATTCCCTCATGTCGACAAGATCCGCCTACCACAGGTCGTCCAAACCTTCAATCATAACATATCTTCGAGGGTACTTTTTGCGCGCTAGTTTGTGCAGTTCTCAAACTACAGTCTTCATACTTATTCGATGATGCCTCTCTAAGCTCAGAAATTATTGAAACGTCTTCATTCGAATGAGCTGTAATTACCAGCGACAGCTGATGCCAACAGCAGTCGTAGCCGGTCTATTAGCTCATTGGGGTCGTCGTAATATATATATTGCGGGAGTCGATTGCTCACTCTTTTACGCTGAATGTCAATACCATCACCACTGCTATATTTTTCACCATCCAAAATAAGTCTAATAATAGATCTTTATTTCACATTGCTTCGACTTTTTGCATTCTTATGCAGAGCAGTTAAAGGCAATATTTCACTATACATTTCCAGACCTTTAGGTGAGTAATTTACAGTTTTGTGCGTTTTAGGAAAATAAGGTTCAGTAGACCGGGCGTTCTTTGAAATTTTTTATCGCCGATCTGTATCGTTTTTTCATTTAAAGTTATAGGCTGCCTGCCCAGCGTGTGTGGTTTCTCACCACCAACACCGAATGTTTTGTCTATCCTAGCTTCGCTGTGACGGTTAATCAAATCGGCAATAGCGTCATCGTCGTAGTTGTAGAATTTCGCTGAGAGTTCAACGCGAGATTCAGTAACTAGTTTAAAGGTTTCTCGCAGTGTCCGCTCCCGCTTCAAATGCCTTAACCTCAGTAGCCGTAACTTCTCGCGAAAAGCCTTCCATGCCTCGATGACTTTACGCTTAGTCGACATCTCGATGTATACTAATCGGACTTCTGTGCAGCGTGAGGTTTTATATATTCGCTCTTCTTCTTTTTATGCCGCTCCCCCTTCTCGGTAACAGCAATTTTCCCTTCTGTTAAGTTGCCTATTTTCTTTTCAATTGCGTACAATGTCCCGATCTCAATGACACCTATTCCCCCTTCAGTTAAACCGTTCGCTTTCTTCTCGATTGCATTAACCCGGTCATTCGTTGTATTGTTCAGTCTCAGAAGGGCTTGACAATACGTCTCTAGTTCCTTGCGTACGCCTCAAACTTTATGTTCGAGAGTTTGAATTTCCGCGTCCACGTACAAGTGAACGTTTTGTCTATGTACACCCATCCTAACAAACTGAGCTCCCGGCATACTTGCATCCATGGTGATGCGTATGCTGATGTACTCACCTCTTTGCATGGCTATATATATAGGAACTCCTGGAAGTTCCGTCTGTACCTGCCATCATTCAGTTTTCTTGTTTTATCAGTAACGAGAAACCCATACTGTGATTGATTCCAGCAATCTGCACATGTCTTTTCAAAATCATTGAACGACATGTCGGCTCCAAAATGAGCCTGGTAAATGTGTTTTAAATTCAGATTTTCTTGTTTGAATGCTATAATTAGGTTTGCGTTATCCCTCACCAGCAGTTTTGTGATTCTGGAAGATGTCTGACTCAAATAAAATACATCAACAGCCATATGTCGACCGAAACAGAAGTATCGTGTAATTTGATGTTGGTTTTCCGCAGCAACATCGTAAAATATGAACACTGTGTTTGGCTTTACTTTTTCCGGTGGAGGGTTATCACTGCTGTCCCTGAATGTCGTATATGTCTCACCATCTTCACCCTGCAGAATTTCTTGTAATAATTGGTATTTGGGCTGAAACAGTGTTTTTGAAAATACACATCCATGCTCAAAGTGGACTCCATCCGGATGTGTTAGCAGCGACATGAGAACATTTGTCTTGCCGCAGTTGGATGGACCCACAATTATTGCACGTATGTTGCCGGGAAGGTGTGCGCCATTCTTCTTCTTCCGGACTTCTTGCGCACCATCACAGCTCCAGCCGCTTACGACAAAGTCTAGATGCTCCACCCACCCTGCCATGAAACCTACTACGTCAGGTATTAGCGTGCAATGGGTTTTATAGAAAATAATGAACACTATGCCCTTTCCATGATACCGACCATTTCAGGTACTAGCGTACAATGGGATTTTACGGAGAATTTAGTTAAATGACACAATTTTCTGGTGTTGCGTGTTTCCAGTGAAAATACTGGGGCAATAGCTTCAATACTTGCAATGTAATAAGAGGTAAGAAATAAAAAACACATACATGGTTATATACATTTTTTTCAATAATCATTCACAGGATGCGCTACATCATCTGATTCTTTCTTTATCTCGACGCCAGTACAGAATATAGAAAATAAAGCCTTCTTGTAAGCACAGAATTCATCATGCATTTCTCTCAAAGTTATTGGCAGTACATTAGTTTTCGCCGGTACCATACTGACCCACTGCTCGAAGTCGTCTACATGCACACTGTTCATACTTAGATACTCTGCAATGTCTCCGTACACAGCTTTAACACAAGGCAGCCATCTATTCAGTCTTTCCAACACAATGCATAGTACCATCAGTAGATCGAAAAAGTTGTGAACGGTGGAGTGTTGTAGATAAATGGATGTGTTACCCGATTTCACACGGAGTGCAGAGTCATTGTACACTGTCATAATGGATAGAGTTAGAGCAGCATAGTAAACGTCCGGAGGAGAACGGCTCGGGTGATACTTGGCAGTCAACTGTTGCGTGATATACGCTTTTGCACGACAGAGTCCATCCCATTCCGTCTCCGTAAACTGCACTTTAATACCGCATTCTCGATCTCTATCACAATTTGCGACTCTGTGTCTGTGGTTGCTTCTGTCCCAATATGTAAACCACTGGCGGTTAAATTATACATTGAAGAGAAGAGTAGTGGTGCACAATGCTTAATTGGTAGCTTATCATACACTACATCCTCACTCTGTCCATGTAGTATCTTGAACATTCTGCTATTGCTCGTATGATGGAGACTTGTACCGACCTGTGTCATGCTGATTGGGACCCCCGGTGCACTTCAGCGAGTCAGGGGCTGGCTGGGTGTCTTCAACCGACAATAACAGCTGATTGTTCTGCTCTCTCAAACTGACGAGGTGCGCGACAGGACCCCAGGATGCTGCCGCTGCTGCGGGTCCCGACGGGCTGGGACACGTCGCTGTTGCAGACCCCGACTGGCTGGAGGACGTCGCATCCACTAATGAGCAAAGAAGAAAAACCGTTACAAACGATGCTAGAAACACGAAGTCCCTCACACGGCAGTAAACACAGACAGTATGCAGGGAGTAGTTGCTCTTCCGCGGTTTCTTCGTATTCTGTTGCAACTGTGGCTGGACGGCACTGGACGATCTCGACTGCCGCTTTATTCAGGGTGACTGACTGCAACTGAGGGTGCAGAGCTGCTGCGCCCGCCTTCTATCCCCGTTGTGGTCGGATGCTGCGTTCCTATTGGCTATTGCCACCGAGCGAGGTATCGCAGTGGCTAGCACACTGGACTCGCATTCGGGAGGACGACGGTTCAATCCCGCGTCCGGCCATCCTGATTTAGGTTTTCCGTGATTTTCCTAAATCGCTCCAGGCAAATGCCGGAATGGTACCTTTGAAAGGGCACGGCCGACTTCCTTTCCCGTCCTTCCCTAATCCGATGACCTCGCTGTCTGGTCTCCTCTCCCAAACAACCCCCCCCCCCCCCCCTATTGGCTATTGCCAATTTCAAGCATCTCTGGTGTTATAATTGTGTTATTGGGGGGGGGGGGGAGGGGGGGGAGGGTGGTGCACTTACGCTTTCTTGCCAGTAGAATCAAGGTTCAAATCCCAGAAATGGCACCGCCATTTTTTTATTTCCCGTAGACTCCAAGCGCCTCTGGTGGTTTAATTGTGTTAGGGATGTGCACTTGGGCTTTTCACCCAGCAGGACCCGGGTTCGAGTTACAGAAAGGGCACCGCCAATTTTAATTTCCCGCCAGTCCATGGTTGGGAGTGGGGTGGGATGTCTGCACAGTCCTGGGGCAAAGAAATTGTCACCGAAGTCGAAATTTCCACCGAGATTCGAAATTCCCCCCGAAATTCAAAATTTCCGCCAATAGAGTAGGTTGGGGAGAGGGGGAGGATGGGGAGAGGAGAGGGGGAGGAGGGGGATGGGGCACACGTATAGGCTGAGAAAAACACGTGATGTCATCCGGGGGTGGGGGTGGGCACGGTCGGGGCGGCGGTGGGCGGGGGCGGGGGAGATTAATTCATCAATTTAATTAATTTGCATATCAATTTGATATCAAAAGTGGAGGCGTAACCCCACTACCCTACTACTGCAGACATCTATCCATACCATCACACAGGAATTCCAAACTGCATCAGGATCCACTGCAAGTACTATGAAAGTTAGGGGGGAGGTGAGACAACTTGGATTTCATGGTCGAGCAGCTGCTCAAGA
The DNA here is from genome assembly GCF_021461395.2 of Schistocerca americana. NCBI lineage: Eukaryota > Metazoa > Arthropoda > Insecta > Orthoptera > Acrididae > Schistocerca > Schistocerca americana. The sequence goes on from NC_060119.1 coordinate 691,994,512, forward strand.
GCCACTCATCACGCCGGTAAATGCCAAACGACGCCTCACTTGGTGTAAGGAGCATGAACATTGGATGACTGAACAATGGAAAAACGTTAGGTGAAGTGATGAATCACGGTACACGATGTGGCAATCCGATGGCAGAGTGTGGGTATGGCAAATACCCAGTGAACGTCATCTGCCAGCGTTTGTAGTGGCAACAGTAACATTCGGAGGCGGTTGTGTTACGGTGTGGTCATGTTTTTCATGGAGGGGTCTTGCACCCCTTGTTGTTTTGTATGACACTATCACAGCACAGGCCTACATTGATGTTCTAAGCACCTTCTTGCTTCCCGCTGGTGAAGAGAATTCGGGGATGCTGATTGCATCTTTCAACACGATTGAGCATCTGTTCATGATGCACAGCCTTTGGCGGAGTGGTTACACGACAATAACATCCCTGTAATGGACTGGTCTGCACAGAGTCCTGACCTGAATCCTGGAGAACACCTTTGTGATGTTTTGGAACGCCGACTTCGTGCTAGGCCTCACCGAGCGACATCGATACCTCTCCTCAGTGCATCACTCGGTGAAGAATGGGCTGACATTCCCCAAGAAACCTTCCAGCACCTGACTGAACGTATGCCTCAGAGAGTGGAAACTGTCATCAAGGCCAAGGGTGGGCCAACACCATACTGAATTACCGATGGAGGGCGCCACGAAGTTTTAAGTCATTTTCAGCCAGGTGTCTGGATACTTTTGATCGCATATTGTATGCACCTAGTAGGACAAGACCATCCATTGTGCAGTCATCATAAATAAAATTCTAAATTTATAGCTACTACTGGACAGTTGGTTGTGTTGATACATACTACTTCAGAGGAGTGATGCGTATGCCTGTCTTTTTTACCGACGAATGATACACACAACTAAAAGATATAAAAGAAGATGTCAGATGTAAAGGTATGTATGTTATACAGGTGCCTTATTTTCATTTTTCATGTGGTGAGCAATGTCGAAGGTCGATGCGTTTTTCTAACATTACTTAAGTGATAGAAAAGTGTTTTTTGGACAACCATGAGGCTATTTCTCTAATGTTCCACTCTCTGACAGCGAATGAAAAAATGGATATGTAAATCTTTATGGACATGTAAATCTTTATGTATGAGCTCTGTTTCCTGTTATTTTATTACAATTTTGCCTATCGTGACAGTAAAATATTTCTATAGTCAGAGGAGGAAGTTGCTAATTGAAATTTCGTGAAAAGATCTTGCCGCAACATAAAATGCCTTTGTTATAATTACTGCCAATCGATATCGGTTACGATAGTGACATGTAATAAATAAGGAAAATGCCTTTGTTCTAATTACTGCCAATCGATATCGGTTACGATAGTGACATGTAATAAATAAGGAAAAACTTCAGCAGCCAAGATCGCTAATTATAATTTTATTTTTGATGACCAGTGTTGGAAAATCTAAGTTGTCATCATCGTATCTAATCTGTAAAACATATAGATAGCAAATTACAATCATAACCATTTCAGGTACAATAATGCAGGGTACATATTTTCATAAAATATCTGGAAAGTGATTCATCACATGTCAGTAATAAAACTAGATTAACATAAAATAACAACCATATTCCACTGGACACACAAGCTCATGTTGACACAACACATGAGAGGAGACTGACGATCATAAGTCAAAGCAAAGATATTGGGAGCTACTAGGAAGTGGTGCTGTAGCAGTAAACTTACAGAAATACGATCGTAAATCATAGAGTAAGAAATTACATCCAAAGAGTCGACACAAGAATGTAATATGTACAGTTTAGCATGTAATTACCAGTACATAATACAAGTAGGCAAAATCAGAGTATATAGGAGTAATAAAAATATAGAATGTTTAGTAAAAAAGGTTTTTATAAGAATTTTTATAATTGAACTTCCTATCAAATTACAGCAGAAAGAATTATATATCTATTGTATCACCTCTTGCCTATATAGTCAAATAGAAGATTACTGAAGTCTAGGTAGTAAGCACACAGATGCAATTCACAGAATACATGTATGTGCGTAAGAAAAGGGACAACTTAAATACCGCATTCTTAAAATATCTTACACAAATTGCAATATTATAGATCAAGACCAGCACAACACAAGGTCCAGGTGCTAACATGAAATGGTGCTCGATGTCTAGGTTTGGTACAATAAACTCATACTACGAGAACAGAAAATAAGTAATGAATGAATGTATAAAAGTAATTTGCAACTATAGTAATGTAAATACAATGTCATGATGATTAAACATAACCAAATGTGTCGTTATATAGTATTGTGTAATCTGATGTCTATGTGACTACCGGTGTATAAGCTAGGGGACATGATACCCAAGGTTTGAGTTTGGTGTAATTCGCATCTAGGCTTAGATCAAACAATAAGTTACGAATAGGTGTACCTAATAGTTTACAAAATGGAACTATATATGTAAGATATCCTAAATTTATAAAAGTGGTACAAGCAGTGTAAGTAATAGAATGACCAAAGGTGTAACATTTGAACAGGTCTCAGTGGGAGGATTTGTACAATGAACGACAGTAAAATATTAAAAATCGAAAGAAATAATAGTACATAAAGCAAGATGTGTCGTAAACTACGACGAGAGTGTTACGTAAAATAAGGATGACTGGTATAGTGTCTGAGAACCAGGACATAGTGGTTAGGTTAGGTTAGTATTTAACGTACCGTCGACAACGAGGTCATTAGAGACGGAGCGCAAGCTCGGGTTAGGGAAGGATTGGGAAGGAAATCGGCCGTGCCCTTTCAAAGAAACCATCCCGGCATTTGCCTGAAACGATTTAGGGAAATCACGGAAAACCTAAATCAGGATGGCTGGAGACGGGATTGACCCGTCGTCCTCCCGAATGCGAGTCCAGTGTGCTACCACTGCGCCACCTCGCTCGGTCCAGGACATAGTGCTTTGCTGAAGTATAGAAATACATATTTTACACGAAAATTACAAAATATCATCAAAAACAGAAGTTTTTCTGATTAAATTCAAGTTGGTCATTTAACAAGTTATTTGGAAATCCTTTTTTGTAAAAATGAATTTGCAATTTTTCTAAAATACATAATTTTTTACCTTTGTGAACATTACATAAATTTTTCATGTTACAGCGAATATCGGTAACGCTATGGTCCTTATCTCAGATGGAACATAGCATTAACGATATTTGCCGTAACATGATAGTTTTATATAATGTTCCTACAAGCAAAACAATGGGGTAGCAAGAGGTGATCGCCGAAAGTGGTTGTATTATGTGTGCTTGTGTGCTCCTTAAACCTTATAAAAGACGACCTACCTATTTGTCCCACATAAAAACCGCTGCACTCGTCACTATTTCATTTGGGAACGCCTGTTTTATTAAATTTGTCAACATTTTCCTCAATTTTGGCCTTAAATTACACCTTAGTGTATTAGAGATATTAAAAATAAGAATTACATCTGATTTCCGAAAATGCCGTTCAGTCTTGTCAGGGAGTCTACCTTGTAAGTCATGGTGTGAGGTAATGGGCGAGTTAGGGCGCCTTGAAAATATTCTAAGTTAGGAGTTGACATGGCTGCACTGGGACCTCTTGGCGGGCCACAGCTCGTCGGCGGTCACGTGGAGCCGAACGTTAGCCGAGGTCCATGGACTGCCTGGCTGGGAATTCCATGGTGACGCTGTGTCGATGAAGGAGACATGCCAGGAGTGCCAAAGATGGCGGACTTCGTGAAACTTCAATGGCAGACAGTTCACAGTTTATACAGAAATTAACAGTAGCCAGAAGAATGATGATACTTCAAAAAGAAACATGTACATTACCATTATTTGCACGACGACTCTGATGGTACAATTAGATTTTCAATACATTTATTAGTTTAAAGTTTAGTATCTGATGATAAATTATACAAGTAACACCCAGCTGCGAATTTTCAAAATCTAAACGGTTCATTCGATTTTGTCAATCGACATGTCTTTAGAAAGCTATTAGTGTAAACCTAAATTGGTATAAATTACAGGCATGTAACTTGAATAGTACATGAGTTATTATAGGTCAAAGTTGCCGATTACTATCGATCGCGTCAGGCCATAAGTACCCCACAGTTACACACAAAAAAAAAAAAAAAAACGATAGCAGCATGCTTATAAGTATATTTAGTCGTCTATGTCTTTGTTTATATGCGATATATACAATTCACGAAGAAATTGGTTAAATATTTACTTTGATCTAGAAAGCACAGAGACATTAGGCTACTGGCCTACTTTTTGTTGCTATTTCTTTCATATACGTTTATTTAATTTGTTTAAGTATTTAATAATGTGTGTTAGAGCGTATTTATGGTCCAGCTGTAGGAATATTTATTTAAATTATTTAAGTTATTTCAATGTAAATCCAGTATTTTGAATGTGTTTCATTACGTTTGTGAGTGTGCATTGGCTTGAAGACATGGAGGAAGCGCTCTAGCCAATCACAGTGCTCGTGAATGGGGGGGGGGGGGGGGTGGACTGGCTGGATGGAAGTGGCAGTTCTGAACATTGTGGTGCGAGGGACAGTCGCACAGGACAAGGAGTTCTGAACAGTGCATCATGAGGGACAGTCGTACAGGATAAGGAGTCGCGAGAAATATTTTGTAGTGCTGACTTGTGCACTTGTGAGATTTCTGTGGCTTCTGCAGTGAAGACGTAGTATGTGTTCAAAAGTGAATATTTCGTGAGCTATGTTGTTGTTTTTAACTAATTACGTGAAGTAGGTATCTATTGTTTCCCTGTTATTTAACATATATTTTATTTAATTGCTAGACCATCGACACCAATAAGTGTTTTACAGTAACAAAGGCTACTCTTCAAAGTACTTCTCCTATGGTACCCATCATTTAAAGTCATTAAAATAGTACCCGCAGAATTTATTTAATTGCAATCTTTCATTCATAAATTTGTATATAACATTTAAAATTCGTAATTGCCGAGTGATAGGAACCTTCGACCATTCGATTCATATTGTATACTGTAAACTCAGCAGTATTCGGCTTGTAATGCAGCAAACTATGTATTCAGCCCCTAGACAACGAAACCAGCCAAAACCTTTAATATTCCAACTCTGAGTCAGAGGGTACTTAGTTGAAGGCCACTGCATCTCATTTTCTTTCTTTCTTTTTTTTTTGTGGAAGCCTGCAATGGGAATGCACTTTAATTTTTGGGGTTTTTGTGTGAATTAACTTTAATTTTGTATTTGGCTTTTTATTTTGAATTAAAGAAATATCATTCTTACTATTTTTTACTGCACTTCCCAATTAGTTTTAATTAAGTGTCTGAAACTAAATACCAGGAATACGCATTTGTGACAGCAATGTGTTTTAATGTCGTCAGGTCCTGTTCTATACTTTTAAGATACAATGGTAACCTTAATACTGTACTGGATGATATGGTGATGCTTTAATAGTGATGATAGTATTCATGGGTTTCCTAAAAATGCTAAAGGAATGCTTACAATTTTACTTCTCGATAGTGCTATCCAAATAATTATTGGCATTATGTTTCTCCATTTCTAATGTACATTGTGTCTTATTATGAATTTTATACAAAATTCTGAAATAATTCTAAGCATCACCTTCGTCTCCCGTTATCAAGACGATAATATGATCTACATACCGTTTAAAAAATATGTATTTATTCTTGAGGTCATTATTCAAAGGAAAAAAAATTATTTTCTATGTTCTTGATAAACATGCAAAGAATGGTACCAGCCAAGCTGTTACCAATGACTTATTCTTCACTTTGGTGGTAAAATTTATTGTTAAACAGAAAATAATTGTTGAAAAGTGAAAATTCAAGAAGCTCAATTAATTCTAGAATTTATCTTTGATGTACCTTTTGGTGCATTAACAAATTGTTTTTAGTAATTTCAAGGCATTCACCAATGGTATACTCGGTATAAAGGTTAATTATTATCGAAAGAAATTAACACTGATTCATTCGGTATATCAAGTCATGTAGACATCAGGTTACAAGTTATTGTATAACTACCCATTTGGTTACTTTTGTTCCTCATGGCAATTTATTTATATTGCTGTAGTTGCACATTACTTCTGTACACGTATTCATTACTGATTTTCTGGTCTCATACTAGAAGCTTATTATACTAAACGTAGACATTGGACAACAATTAATTATACAACGACCCATTTCGCTATGTTTATTCCTTATGACACTGTATTTATATTACTATAGTTGTAAGTTACTTCTGTACACTTACTCTTTACTGATTTTTGGGTCTCATACTAGAAATTTATTATGCAAACCTCGACATTGAGCACGATGTCATGTTAACATCTAGACCATTTGTTGCACTATCCGTATCCTGTAACAAGGTTGGACGTTTATTTTTTGATATGATGTCAATGGAACACTATAATGCTGTATATGTCATTGGTATACTTCACATTATTTATATCCTTCCCTGTGTTAATAGCCCTTTATAATTTTACATGTAGACCTCCTACTACCATCTTTTAGGGTATTTTGTAACATCTGTACAGCATATAATCATAATTACTTTGACTTTGTGATTATATCAATACCCTAAAAATTATTTGTATACACTTATTTAGTACTTAATTATGGTCTTGTACTAGATGCTTATTACACCAAACATCGAGCAACATATTATGCAAGCACCAAGTCCTTGTGTTGTATGGTAGCTGAACTGTAAAACTGTGATTTGTATATGACATCTTAAGAATTTAATATTTGAGTTGTCCCCCTTGTTACCTACATGTATGTGCTTCGTACATTGTGTCTCTACCCTTATCATCTAAACTCAGAGTGATCTTTTGTAAGATTATTCAGTGGCGATATATTTTTACATGGTACTTGTGTTATAACTATTTGAGTTTATAGGAAGTAGGTGGTACAATACGTTTTATTACAATTTTACAAGAAATCTAGCTTCAAAAAATCTTAAAAAGTTTTTTGAAAGTTTTTAAAAAGGAATTTCGTTTTCTCGACGTACTCGGGTTTGCCTTACTTGCATTATTTAATTACATACTAAAATGTACATATTGTATTCTTTTGTCGACTGCTTGGATGTAACTTCTTCCCTATACGATCGTATTTTTGTATGTTTACTACTACAGTACCACCTAATGGTAATCAGATACAGCTGTGATTTGACCTGTGCTCCTCAGACTCCTCTCATCTGTTGTGTGAACAAGAGCTTGTGCAGTCTGCGCAATATGCATAATACTTTATGTAAATCTTGTTTTATTATTGACTCACCGATGATGACTTTCTGCATGTTCCTGGAATGGCATATCACGATATGACACCATATGTTGTACACGATATGGAGATGTATTGAGATGTATTTGCGTAAGGTATGCTGTATATATCCATTTTGGGAAATTTCATAACCCACCTTATTGTATCAGACCTGATTATGATTGAAATTTGCGGTGTATATGCTTTTCAGACACGATGAAGATTTGTCAAAATCGGTCATCAAAAATAAAATTATAATTAGTGATCTTGTTTGATGAAGTTGTTACTTCTATATTTCACACTATTGTCGATGGTCTCCACTCTTGAACGATGGCAAGCAATATAATATACGTTACTCGTTCTCCCCCATTTTGCGATAACATAAAAGGAGCTGGACTTCTTTGGACTTTTTTGACGTCTTCCATCAATCCTATCTAGTAAGAATCCCATAATGCACAGCAGTAACCTAGCAGAGTACGGTTTAGCAGTAACCTAGCAGAGTACGAAAAACCGTAGTGCAGGCAATCTGTTTAGTGGATCTAGTGAATGTTCTAAGTATTCTGCAATAAAGTGCTGTCTCTGGATTGCCTTCCCCACATTATTATCTATGTGATCGTTCCAGTTGAAGCTTTTCATAATTATAATTCCTGGGTATTTTGTTGGAGTGACAGCTTTTAAATTCGTATGATTTATCATGTGGCTGAAATATAAGGGGTTGCTTTTCGTACTCATATGGATGACTTCGCACCTTTCCTTGTTCAGAGACAATTGCCACTTTTCGCACCATACATTTATCGTGTCTAGCTCATTTTGTTATTGGTTTTGATCTTCTGACGTCGTTACTTAACAATAAATGAATGTATCATCTCCAAACAATCTAAGGACACTGCTCAAATTGTCTCCTAAATCGTTTATGTAGATTAGGAACAGCAGAGAGCCCGTAACATTTCCTTGCGGAACGCCGGATATCACTTGTGTTTTATTCGACCGTCGATTACTACGTACTGTGGCTCCTCTGGCACGAGATCAAGAATCCAGTCGCACAACTGAAGCGGTAGCACATAGGCACTCTATGTATTTAGAAGTCTCTTGTAAGGAAAGGTGCCGAAAGCTTTCTAAAATCCAGAAATTTAGAATCGGTTTAACAGTTCCTCTCGATAGGATTAATTAATTCGAGAGGATAAAGAGTTAGAGGTGTTTCACAAGATCGATATTGTCTGAATCCGTGCTGTGTGTCAATAGACCATTACCTTCGAGGTAATTCATAATGTTCGAGCACCGTACATGTTCCAAAATGGTACTGCAAGTCGACATCAGTGAAATGGATCTGTAATTAAACGGCCTCCTCCAATTTCTTTCCTTGAGTAAAGGTGTGACCTATGCAAGTTCCCAGGCTTTTGGTACGGATCTGTCGTCAAGTGAGTTGTTGTATTTAATTACTAAGTGTGGGACTATCGTAACGGCATACTCTGAAAGGAACCTAATTGGTATACAGTCTGGAGCGGAAGAGTTGCCTTTATTAAGAGCATTAAGCTGCTTCGCCCCCAATGCACCCGTGATTAGTAATCAAAACTTCATCGGTCGCGGGTTCGAAACACGCCACCGTCAGCAATTACATTTTGATTAATAGTATTGGCGGCCGAAGACTTCCAGCATAAGAAGTCACCCTCATTCTGCCAACGGCCTTGTCAAAGAGGACGTAGGAGTGGACAGAGTTTCAGGATACTCTCTTGTCCTTGGGGTAGGAAGACTCAGCGATGATCAACGGCATGAGAACGCAGAAGGCAGTCGAAACCACTACATTAAATACACATAATTGTAGCCACAGGATGTATGGCCTGTAATTAAAAAAAGTGTCATGATGATCTCTTCATTGAAAAAAGATTCCGGAAAAATATTAAATAACCAACGAAAGGATAACGTTCTACGTGTCGGGACGTGGAATGTTAGAACTTTGAACAAGGGAGAGAAGCTAGGAAATCTGAAAAGGGAAACGCAAAGGCTCAATCTAGATATAGTAGAGGTCAATGAAGTCAAATGGAAAGAAATAAATGATTTCTGCTCGGATGAGTGCAGGGTAATATCAGCAGCTGCAGAAAATGGTATAACGGAAATTGGATTCACTATGAATAGGAAGGTAGGGTAGAGAGTGTGCTACTGTGGAGAGTTCAGTGATACGGTTGTTCTTAGCAGAATCGAGAGCAAGCCGACACCGGCAAGGATAGTTCAGGTATCTAGCATTAGAATCAGAATTTAAGAGAGCTTTGGAGGACTTAAGATCAAATAAGGCAGAATGTATAGATATCATTCCATCAAAATTTATAAAATCATAGGGGGGAAGTGCCAACAAAACGACTATACACGTTGGTACGTAGAATGTATGAGTCTGGCGACATACCATCTGACTTTAGGAAAAATATCACCCACACAATTCCGAAGACTGCAAGTGTTGACGAGTGCGAAAATTATCGCACGATCAGTTTAACAGCTTATGCATCCAAGTTGCTGACAAGAATAATATACAGAAGAATGGAAAAAAAACTGAGGATGTGACAGATGACGATCAGTTTGGCTTTCGGAACGGTAAAGGTACCAGAGAGACAATTCTGATGTTGCGGTTGATACTGAAAGTGAGACTAAAGAAAAATCAACATACGTTCATAGGATTTGTCCACCTGGAAAAATCCTTCGTAATATAAAATGGTTCAAGATGTTCGAAACTCTGAGAAAAAGAGGGGTGAGCTGTAGGGAGAGGCCGGTATTACACAAATGTACAAAAGCCAAGAGGGAATGATAAGAGTGGACGACCAAGAACAAAGAAATAAAGAGAAATATTCATCCCGTGTGGATCTAGTACTAGTGCAGAGATGAATGATACAGGTATTACTCTCACTGATATTCAGAAATAGCCATCATCGCTAAAGCAGAACGAGGCTCCAGGTACTGATGCGATATCTCACAGCATGTAACTATTATGTCCACTGGTGCATGTAACTACTACGCCTATTGGTTGCTTTCAGTTTCAGGATATCTGATGATGGCTAACACTTAAACGCCAATATTGGATTAATGAAGTCAGTTAGCATTCAGTCAAAGACATTTACCACAGCGATATATTTAGCAGTTTTAAGGGTACATATATTTTTCAACATGGGCGCATGCCTGCGTCGTGACTGTATGTCACGGCTACGCTATACGTAATTTACTGCCGAGTTAACTGATGCAAGTCCTGAAAAGTGAAACTGTATAGAGAATCCTACTGAGATTCAAAGAATGACAAATTGTGTGTGTGTGTGTGTGTGTGTGTGTGTGTGTGTGTGTGTGTGTGTGTGTGAGCGAGAGAGAGAGAGAGAGAGAGAGAGAGAGAGAGAGAGAGAGAGTCAGAAAATGCACTCTCTATGCTTGCGAGGACCCACTTATGCAGCTCAGACAAAAGTAACAAAGCGTGATAGTGTGTATAGGAAGATCACTCACGGTGTTCTGTAAGACTGTAAAAGTATAATAAAATAAGCATAAAAAGAAACCAATAGCCCTAAGAATTACGTAAGGCAGTTGTTCTCACAGAAAGAATGATAACAGCCAGCACAAGTACTTTACAAGAGTTATCTACAGTCACAATGTCCAATTTACTAACGAACTATTTGTGTTGTATAACTGTCTCAAATAAAATACCTAGTCTGAAGTAAGCGACAATAACAAAAACTAGTTCATGTAAGTTGCCAAAGCAGCTAAGCCAAGCTGAGAGATCTTGAGTATACAGAAATGTAAATGTATCCACTTTACTAACTGCAGAAAGCTGATATCCTACGACTATAAAGTCAATGAATCGCTGTTGGAGTAAACTCATACAAATACTTGGGTGTAGAAGGTAGTGGGGATATGAAATGGAATGATCGTATAAGCTCAGTTGTAGGTAAGGCTAGTGGACAGGATACCGTGAAAATACAGTCTACTAAGAATGCTTACAAAACACCCGGGCATCCTATCCTTGAATGTTGCACAAGTTTGTGGAACCATACCAGGTAACACGAACAGGAGCTACTGAAGAAGGGGAACACGAAAGGTAACAGGTTTCCTTGACTCCTGGGTGAGTGTTACCGAAAAACCTCTATTGGCAGACACTTGAAGGCAGATGTCGTTACCCCGTGAAAGCCAACTTACAAACTTTCACGAACCACTACTAATGGAAGAAAGTAGAGATATACGTTAGCTCCCTACATACAGCTCCGTTGGAATAGTGAAGACAAGATTCAACTAATTATAGCGCACACCCAGAGGGATTTCAGCAGTCATTCTGTAATGATACAGTTAAATTCAAATTGATATGTCTAAAATTTTTTTACGCATTTAAACAATACCGAGTGAAAATCGACCGAGTAAGACAATCGATCTTGTACAAAATGTTAGTGTTAAGGAAACCTCTAAAACTGTGTCTATAAGCACAAGTGCAACGTCTGTGACAAAAGTTCATTGGAAGGAAACACTATTTTGTGAAAGATTAATAATTTTATAAAAAATAAAATATAGCAAAGAATGTAAGTTATAAATGTACTGAGTATAACACAATAAGAGTATTTGAACATGTCATTCATTAAAACAAAATTAAATCGTAAAGATAGCGAATCCACTATGGGATTTCAACTGCCCGTCTTTTGGATAACGTTAGCGCGAGCGTAGCAAGGGAGGAAAAGAAAGGGATATCAGAAGCAGTTGCAGTCAAGCGTTGGCAGTCTACTATCGTGGCGTCCCATGTCTGGTGATGTGAGCATGTAACAGTAAAATTCTGTGTGAATGTGCTTAACATTTGTTGTGGCAGTGGTTTACAGTTGCTGAAGTCGTCTCCAGTTTATTTTGTGTCAGGAAGCAAGAATATCCGATTGGTTTTATATGATGGAATATGGACCCGATGATACAGAAAGAAAGTTAACATGGCTACTGCAAGCGTATGGTAGCTATAAATTAATTCCATCATATCCAAAATTTTATACAGCAAGCAACAACTTCAACTTCGATACGACTGTAATGAACAAGGCAAGATATTTTCGTATTAACGGTCCTTAGTAGCGTATCCGACTGTTGCAGTCAACACCATAATTTGCCAAAGTCCTAATATAGTTTTGCTAAAAGTATTTGTTAGAATCATTGCCCCAAAGTCATATACCGATCCAGTTTCCTGTCCAGTTTGTTAAATGTAAATTTTGTGTCATTCTGTATGGTCAAAAGATCGTAGTTAGTTAATTTTCATGTTATGGTAATCTTGCAGTGCCATGTAAAACTAATTTCCAAAAATAATTGTTTACTTTCAACTTGAAGAGACAAGAAGTATGGTCGCTTAGATATATCATCGTGCAGTTCAATTTAACGAGGTTTGTTGCCTTTAAATTTGTTTTATCAGAATATTAACTTTACGTAACTATACAAAGTAAATACGACAGAGATTAAGCCACGGCAGAATATCTCATTCTGCCTCCATCTTGTTTCCAAGTAAAATTGTTGCCACAAAAGTCATTAACATAACTTTACTTCTGGCACATTTACAGAAATGTAAACTGAAATAAAGTACTGAAATTGTTCCTTCAGAGCTGCCGACCAAACTATCTTCGTACATACAGTTTTCTTTCAGTGGATATATCGTAAGGTAAGGCTACAGAGCTGAAAGCTGTTTGCTACTAATTCCAGGTAGGCCATATAAAGTGTTGTGTGTGTAATAACTTGTGTGGCATACCAATCTCATTATCCACATTACGCTTTGGGGACAAGTTTCAATCATAAATAGGAGCCATGCTAATAATAGTATTCTGTTGGGTAACATGTGTCTAAATTTGTCACGTTCGTAGTTAAAAAGTATTCTTCTCCCTGATATGTAACGTTAAAAACGGTTCGATTACACGCGATTCAAGCTAAGTTCGTAGTTAAAAAGTATTCCTTGCCCTGCTACGTAGCGTTGAAAACGGTTTGATTACACGCGATTCAAACATTTGAAATAAAAAGGTGAATCGGTCACCCGTGGAGTCGGCGAGTTCAGTTACAATTCTTCTGGCATGACATACTCTTTCGGCTAATATACTAATACCGGAGAGTCATTAAAATCCTGAGCACAATAGTAAAAATTGTGCAAAGAAGTTTTCACATGCCACTGTGCAATAAGAACGTATCACAACGCAATTCTGATCGCTGTTGTGAGCTATGGGTGGACCATTTGGGCTGTTAGAGCCAGGAAGGTAAGAACAACACAGTCTCTGCGGCGAGCACAAAGGAGTGTGCTCCTGTGCCTGACAGACATCTGTAGAATAACACCGATTGAGGCGCTGCTGGCGATATTGGACTTGCTACCTCTAGACCTAGCCGTAAGAAAGAGAAGATCGCAATATTGGCTCAAAAAGAGCGACAACGAGAAGGTAAAGCAGATACTGGCCACAAGTACTACATCGAATCAAGAGATAAATGCATGCATTGGTAGCATTGGTAGAGTATGGTAAGAAATCTGGGACAACGCACACACAAGGAAGAGAACACACCAGGTTCTTCCAGCGAAGAAAGCTATACGCCACCTGTCGGGACTTGGTCCATATCCCAGCTGTTTACTGAAAATACGACAATACAGTACAGACATTTGTAAATGTGGAGCAGTCGACATCCCAGACTACATCGTCTGGAAGTATGCCATTAGACAAGATGTTACAGTGCAGGACAGTAACGTCTGTGCTAATACAACAGTCTATATCATAATAACGAATGGGGAACTGTACCTTAAGAAGAATTCACTGACAGCTGAAATACGAGTTTATGAACTGCAAGCCTATATGGCTGAGAGACGACCAAGAAGAGATCATACACCACGACGATAAGTAACATCCACCTGCAGAAATCATTCGGAAGCAGTGAGGAGATGAGCCCCATGCAGGGCCAGGAAGAATTTCCTGAGACTTTGACAGCCATCTTCCAGTCTTCACTTCTTGGGCGGCAGAGCAGCACAGCTCCTGTGAATCCTCAGTTGTGCCTCTGCTCGCTGGGAGCAAAAAATCCAGACACACAAGAAATTTAGTTTGGTACTAATACCAAATGTAGTGTACTGTAGTGCTGTGTATCGTGGTGTTGTTTATTAGTGTAGTATAGAATTGTAAATTAGGCAAGCTGCGATCCAGTAACGCAGCGTAGTACAATGGAACAGTAGCATCTACCTTTTCAATACCAGATAAACATATGCCTGTAAATCAGATGGCCAAACGGCAGCATGTAGAATTTTTTTGTTTGATTTGTTTCTTTCTTCTGAAATTTTCTTTCAGCCGATGTCTTACGTATTTTCCTTTAAACATCAAACTGTTAGTTACATTTGAATTTATGTTAAAATATTATGCGCTATATTCAAATCAATTCATGTGCAACGTTTGGTCTCTTTCTTTATATAGATAATAGACTAAATGAAAATAGCAAAAAAAGTATATACATAAAAATATTAATGGTGCAGGAAGAAACCCAAACATGTCATGTTGTGTCTAGACAAGACAGCCTAGACACAATGAGAGGAAGCCGAAAGGCACGCGCTAAGCTAAAGTAGGATGGCGTGAAGTCTGAAACAGGATACGTAATGAATGCTATAAAGAAAAGTACGTAGCTTCTGGAATACTTAACTTTAATCCATCCTTTTGGTACATCTGGAGATTGTGGCGATACAAGTGAGACTCTTTAGCTACATGCAATGTTACTAATGGCGCCTTGCTAGGTCGTAGCCATTGACTGAGCTGAAGGCTATTCTAACTATCTGCTCGGCAAAGGAGCGAGGCTTCGTCAGTTTAGTCGCTAGCTACGTCGTCCGTACAACTGGGGCGAGTGCTAGTCCGTATCTCGAGACCTGCCTTGTGGTGGCGCTCGGTCTGCGATCACACAGTGGCGACACGCGGGTCCGACATGTACTAGTGGACCGCGGCCGATTTAAAGCTACCACCTAGCAAGTGTGGTGTCTGGCGGTGACACCACATGTCACACAATGCTATGTATCCTATACCATACACTTAACAGCGGTTTACAGATTATGTTTGCAGATATAAATTGGCTTAGGTAACGAAAGTCATGGGATACCTCCCAGAATCGTCTCGAACCTCATTTTACCCGGCGTAGTACAGCAACTCGACGTGGCATCGACTCAAAAAGTCGTTGGAAGTCCGAGCCAGAAATAGAGGGCCTCTATAGCCGTCCATATTTGCGAGCTGTAGTCTCTGCAGGATTTTATGCAAGAACTGAAGACTAAATTATGTCCTGTAAATGAGCCGTTGGAAGTCCTAGCCAGAAATAGTGGGCCTCTATTGTTGTTGTGGTCTTCAGTCCAGAGACTGGTTTGATGCAGCTCTCCATGCTACTCTATCCTGTGCAAGCTTCTTCACCTCCCAGTACCTACTGCAACCTATATCCTTATGAATCTGTTTAGTGTATTCATCTCTTGGTCTCCCTCTACGATTTTTATCCTCCACGCTGCCCTCCAATACCAAATTGGTGATCCCTTGATGCCTCAGAATATGCCCTACCAACCGATCCCTTCTTCTAGTCAAGTTGTGCCACAAAATTTTCTTCTCCCCAATTCTATTCAATACCTACTTATTAATTATGTGATCTACCCATCTAATCCTCCCCCCATGAACCATGGACCTTGCCGTTGGTGGGGAGGCTTGCGTTCCTCAGCGATACAGATGGCCGTACCGTAGGTGCAACCACAACGGAGGGGTATCTGTTGAGAGGCCAGACAAACATGTGGTTCCTGAAGAGGGGCAGCAGCCTTTTCAGTAGTTGCAGGGGCAACAGTCTGGATGATTGACTGATCTGACCTTGTAACATTAACCAAAACGGCCTTGCTGTGCTGGTACTGCGAACGGCTGAAAGCAAAGGGAAACTACAGCCGTAATTTTTCCCGAGGACATGAAATTTTACTGTATGATTTAATGATGATGGCATCCTCTTGGGTAAAATATTCCGGAGGTAAAATAGTCCCCCATTCGGACCTCCGGGCGGGGACTACTCAAGAGGGCGTCGTTATCAGGAGAAAGAAAACTGGCATTCTATGGATCGGAGCGTGGAATGTCAGATCCCTTAATCGGGCAGGTAGGTTAGAAAATTTAAAAAGGGAAATGGATAGGTTAAAGTTAGATAAAGTGGGAATCAGTGAAGTTCGGTGGCAGGAGGAACAAGACTTTTGGTCAGGTGATTACAGGGTTATAAATACAAAATCAAATAGGGGTAATGCAGGAGTAGCTTTAATAATGAATAAAAAAATAGGAGTGCGGGTTAGCTACTACAAACAGCATAGTGAACGCATTATTGTGGCCAAGATAGACACAAAGCCCATGCCTACTACAGTAGTACAAGTTTATATGCCAACTAGCTCTGCAGATGATGAAGAAATTGATGAAATGTATGATGAGATAAAAGAAATTATTCAGGTAGTGAAGGGAGACGAAAATTTAATAGTCATGCGTGACTGGTGTGCAAGAGTAGGAAAAGGGAGAGAAGGAAACATAGTAGGTGAATATGGTTTGGGGGGGAAGAAATGAAAGAGGAAGCCGCCTTGTAGAATTTTGCACAGAGCATAGCTTAATCATAGCTAACACATGGTTCAAGAATCATGGAAGAAGGTTGTATACCTGGAAGAATCCTGGAGATACTAAAAGGTATTAGATAGATTACATAATGGTAAGACAGAGATTTAGGAACCAGGTTTTAAATTGTAAGACATTTCCAGGGGCAGATGTGGATTCTGACCACAATCTATTGGTTATGAACTGCAGATTGAAACTGAAGAAACTGCAAAAAGGCGGGAATTTAAGGAGATGGGACCTGGATAAACTGAAAGAACCAGAGGTTGTAGAGAGTTTCAGGGAGAGCCTAAGGGAACAATTGACAGGAATGGGGGAAAGAAATGCAGTAGAAGAAGAATGGGTAGCTCTGAGGGATGAAGTAGTGAAGGCAGCAGAGGATCAAGTAGGTAAAAAGACGAGGGCTAATAGAAATCCTTGGGTAACAGAAGAACAACTGAATTTAATTGATGAAAGGATAAAATATAAAAATACAGTAAATGAAGCAGGCAAAAAGGAATACAAACGTCTCAAAAATGAGATCGACAGAAAGTGCAAAATGGCTAAGCAGGGTTGGCTAGAGGACAAATGTAAGGATGTAGAGGCTTGTCTCACTAGGGGTAAGATAGATACTGCCTACAGGAAAATTAAAGAGACCTTTGGAGAGAAGAGAACCACTTGTATGAATTTCAAGAGCTCAGATGGCAACCCAGTTCTAAGCAAAGAAGGGAAGGCAGAAAGGTGGAAGGAGTATATAGAGGGTTTATACAAGGGCGATGTACTTGAGGACAATATTATGGAAATGGAAGAGGATGTAGATGAAGATGAAATGGGAGATAAGATACTGCGTGAAGAGTTTGACAGAGCACTGAAAGACCTGAGTCGAAACAAGGCCCCGGGAGTAGACAACATTCCATTAGAACTATTGACAGCCTTGGGAGAGCGAAGCCTAACAAAACTCTACCAACTAGCGAGCAAGATGTATGAACCAGGCGAAATACCCTCAGACTTCAAGAAGAATATAATAATTCCAATCCCAAAGAAAACAGGTGTTGACAGATGTGAAAATTACCGAACTATCAGTTTAATAAGCCACGGCTACAAAATAATAACACGAATTCTTTACAGACGAATGGAAAAACTGGTAGAAGCTGACCACGGCGAAGATCAGTTTGGTTTCCGTTGAAATGTTGGAACACGTGAGGCAATACTGACCCTACGACATATCTTATAAAATAGATTAAGGAAAGGCAAACCTACTTTTCTAGCATTTGTAGACTTAGAGAAAGCTTTTGACAATGTTGACTGGAATACTCTCTTTCAAATTCTGAAGGTGGCAGGGGTAAAATACAGGGAGCGAAAGGCTATTTACAATTTGTACAGAAACCAGATGGCAGTTATAATGGTCGAGGGGCATGAAAGAGAAGCAGTGATTGGGAAGGAAGTGAGACAGAGTTGCAGCCTATTCCCGATGCTATTCAATCTATATATTGAGCAAGCAGTAAAGGAAACAAAAGAAAAATTCGGAGTAGGAATTAAAATCCATGAAGAAGAAAAAAAAACTTTGAGGTTCGCCGATGACATTGTAATTCTGTCAGAGACAGCAAAGGACCTGGAACAGCAGCTGAACGGAATGGACAGTGACCTGAAAGGAGGATATAAGATGAACATCAACAAAATCAAAACGAGGATAATGGAATGTAGTCGAATTAATTCGGGTGATGCTGCAGGAATTAGATTAGGAAATGAGACGCTTAAAGTAGTAAATGAGTTTTGGTATTTGGGGAGCAAAATAACTGATGATGGTCGAAGTCGAGAGGATATAAAATGTAGACTGGCAATGGCAAGGAAAGCGTTTCGGAAGAAGAGAAATTTGTTAACATCGAGTATAGAGTTAAGTGTCAGGAAGTCGTTTCTGAAAGTATTTGTATGGAGTGTAGCCATGTATGGAAGTGAAACATGGACGATAACCAGTTTGGACAAGAAGAGAATAGAAGCTTTCGAAATGTGGTGCTACAGAAGTATACTGAAGATAAGGTGGGTAGATCACGTAACTAATGAGGAGGTATTGAATAGGATTGGGGAGAAGAGAAGTTTGTGGCACAACTTGACTAGAAGAAGGGATCGGTTGGTAGGACATGTTTAGAGGCATCAAGGGATCACAAATTTAGCATTGGAGGGCAGCTTGGAGGGTAAAAATCGTAGAGGGAGACCAAGAGATCAATACACTAAGCAGATTCAGAAGGATGTAGGTTGCAGTAGGTACTGCGAGATGAAGAAGCTTGCACAGGATAGAGTAGCATGGAGAGCTGCATCAAACCAGTGTCAGGACTGAAGACCACATCAACAACAACAACCCATCTAATCTTCAGCATCCTTCTGTAGCACCACATTTCGAAAGCTTCTATTTTGTTCTTGTCTAAACTATTTATCGTCCACGTTTCACTTCCATACATGACTACACTCCATACAAATACTTTCAGAAACGACTTCCTGACACTTAACTCTATACTCGATGTTAACAAATTTCTCTTCTTCCGAAATGCTTTCCTTGCCATTGCCAGTCTACATTTTATATCCTCTCGACTTCGACCATCATCAGTTATTTTGCTCCTCAAATAGCAAAACTCATTTACTACTTTAAGCGTCTCATTTCCTAATGTAATTCCTGCATCATCACCCGATTTAATTCGACTACATTCCATTATCCTCGTTTTGATTTTGTTGATGTTCATCTTATATCCTCCTTTCAGGTCACTGTCCATTCCGTTCAGCTGCTGTTCCAGGTCCTTTGCTGTCTCTGACAGAATTACAATGTCATCGGCGAACCTCAAAGTTTTTTTTCTTCTTCATGGATTTTAATTCCTACTCCGAATTTTTCTTTTGTTTCCTTTACTGCTTGCTCAATATATAGATTGAATAGCATCGGGAATAGGCTGCAACTCTGTCTCACTTCCTTCCCAATCACTGCTTCTCTTTCATACCCCTCGACCATTATAACTGCCATCTGGTTTCTGTACAAATTGTAAATAGCCTTTCGCTCCCTGTATTTTACCCCTGCCACCTTCAGAATTTGAAAGAGAGTATTCCAGTCAACATTGTCAAAAGCTTTCTCTAAGTCTACAAATGCTAGAAAAGTAGGTTTGCCTTTCCTTAATCTATTTTATAAGATATGTCGTAGGGTCAGTATTGCCTCACGTGTTCCAACATTTCAACGGAAACCAAACTGATCTTCGCCGTGGTCAGCTTCTACCAGTTTTTCCATTCGTCTGTAAAGAATTCGTGTTATTATTTTGTAGCCGTGGCTTATTAAACTGATAGTTCGGTAATTTTCACATCTGTCAACACCTGTTTTCTTTGGGATTGGAATTATTATATTCTTCTTGAAGTCTGAGGGTATTTCGCCTGGTTCATACATCTTGCTCGCTAGTTGGTAGAGTTTTGTTAGGCTTCGCTCTCCCAAGGCTGTCAATAGTTCTAATGGAATGTTGTCTACTCCCGGGGCCTTGTTTCGACTCAGGTCTTTCAGTGCTCTGTCAAACTCTTCGAACATTATCATATCTCCTATTTCATCTTCATCTACATTCTCTTCGATTTTTATAATATTGTCCTCAAGAACATCGCCCTTTTATAGAGCCTCTATATACTCCTTCCACCTTTCTGCTTTCCCTTCTTTGCTTAGAACTGGGTTTCAGTCTGAGCTCTTGATATTCATGCAAGTGGTTCTCTTTTCTTCAAAGGTCTCCTTTCCTATAGGCAGTATCTATCTTACCCATAGTGATATGCGCCTCTACATCCTTACATTTGTCCTCTAGCCATCCCCGCTTAGTCATTTTGCACTTCCTGTCGATCTCATTTTTGAGACGTTTGTATTCCTTTTTGCCTGCTTCATTTACTGCATTTTTATATTTTCTCCTTTCATCAGTTAAATTCAATATCTCTTCTGTTACCCAAGGATTTTTACTAGCCCTCGTCTTTTTACCTCTGCTACCTTCACTATTTCATCTCTCAAAGCTGCCCATTCTTCTTCTACTGTATTTCTTTCCTCCAATCTTGTCAATCGTTCCCTAATGCTCTCCCTGAAGCTCTCTACAACCTCTGGTTCTTTCGTTTTATCCAGGTCCCATCTCCTGAAAATCCCACCTTTTTGTGCAAAAATTGAACTCTCGATTATGTCCCATAAATGAGTCGTTGGAAGTCTCAGCCAGAAATAGTGAGCCTCAACAGCCGTGTGTAATAGCGAATCTGTAGTCCCTGCAGGATTTTGTGCACGAACTGACCTCTCGGTTATGTCCCATAAATGTTCGATGGGTTTCATGTTGGGCAATATGAGTGGCTAAATCATTGGCAAAAATTGTCCAGAATGTTCTTCAAACCAACTCCGAAAAATTGTGGTCCGGTTACACGTGCATTGTCATACATAAAAATTCGAACGTCGTTTTGGACCATGAAGTCCACGAATGGCTGCAAATTGTCTCCATACCCATCTCCAGTCAATGATCGGTTCAGTTGAACCAGAGGACTCAATCCATTCCACGTAAACGCAGCCCACACCATTATGGAGCCACCTCCAGCTTGCACAAAGCCTTGTTGCCAGCTGGGGGCCATGGCCTCGCGGGGTCTGCGCCACACTCGCTATCTACCATTAGCTCTTAACAGCTGAAATTTGAACTCATCTGACCATACCAAGGTTTTCCGGTCGTCTAGGGTCCAACCGATATGGTCACGAGCCCAGGAGAGAGGCTGCAGGCGATATCGTGCAGCAGCAAAGTCACTCGCTTCGGTCATCTACTGCCACAACACATTAACGCCAGATTTCGCCCCACTGTCCCAACGGAGACGTTCGTAGTACTTCCCACACTTATTTGTGCGGTAATTTTGCGCAGTCTTGCTTGTCTCTTAGCATTTATAAGCCTACGTAAACGCCGCTGCTCTCGATCGTTAACTAAAGGCCGTCGACCATTGCGTTGTCCATGGTGGGAGGTAATGCCTGAAATTTCGTATTCTCGGCAGACTCTGTGCATCTCGAAATACTAAATTTCCTGACGATTTCCGAAATGGAGGGCCATGCGTCTCGCTCCAACTACCATATCAATCACCTGAGTACAAATGACAGCTGCGCCAACCCACTGTCCTTTTATACCTCGTGTAGGTGATACTACCGCTAGCCCATAACTTTTGTCACCTTAGTATAAGATTATTATCGAAGAAAGACTAAAATCAGTAAATGTGTTACTATCAAAAATAAAAACACGATTCTTCAGCTGTTAAGACAAAACAGAGTGATATATTTACAAATGAAACATCATTCTCATAAATTCATGAATGTTTTACGACACGTAGCGATGTTACTAAAACTGTGATTTCAAAATGTATACGGTTCTATTGCCTGAAAGTAGGATTGTTACAGTTTCTGGTGCGACAATAAATCTCCATCAGTGCGGTTTCAGTTGTCGCAGTATTTCAGCGAATGGACGATTTTATCGTTGCTGTTGTTCTCTCTGTTCTCAAACACGGATTTCTGCACCCCCCGCGGGTTTGTAGCGGGCTCTCCTCGCTTTTCGTCGTCAGCCGACTTGGAGGTTCCGACCGCAAACCTGGCGACCGCCGGCCAGATGTATTTTCCGCCCACCTAGTTCGGGCAGTCTATATGTTACAGGCGCGGATATTTACGGTCGGGCTTAACCGCCGCGCAAGAACGGAAACCAATTCCACCGCCATTATTTCTCTCGCCAGGGCTGAGCCCGTGGAAATGTTGTCGACTCCCCCCAGACGTGGCCACCACCGGTTCCTTTTTAAGCCGCGGAAGGCCATTAAATACGGCGGCGACGGCAACGACGACGAATATTTACCTACTTCTTTGAGCTGTCGTATGCGCCCTGTAAAGGAGACCTCCGTTCGCCTTTTACGGCTTTTCGCTGCCAAAGTAATATTTCTTTACTTTTTCTTCCTTGTGTCAGTCCGTCTCGGAAAAGTAGATTAACGGATCAAAAACAGATTACATTGCAACTTTTGTTAGGAAATTTCTTAGCCATTGCTAAAATACGGAAGCAAAGACTTTTTTCTTTCTTAGTCCACGGCTCTACCTTCTTGGCTAAATGAAAAGTTTCTTCCTCTTTTCTCTTTGTAACAGTAACTTCATCACCATACAAGAGTGTTCCTGAGTTCGTCAAAGATTTCGGAATTGGCTACTGCAATTCGTATCAGACACAAACATACACGCAGACACACACGCACACGCGCGCGCGCGTGCGCACACACACACACACACACACACACACACACACACACACACACACACACACGAGAGATCTTTCAGCCTCAGAAAAAAAGAACATTGTAGAGATTTATGTGTTTCTAAGGGAAAGCTTGAACAGGATGTCACAGGTCACAGACATTTCTAAATGCCTAAGCTCTGTGACTTCTGCATTACTGACAGTAAACAGTAACAGACTTTGGAGATGGAACTGTCGTACAATTAATTCCTTTTCATGTTTACGTTCTTGATGTGTTATGGACTCTTGGTTCAAATGGCTCTGAGCACTATGGGACTCAACTGCTGAGGTCATTAGTCCCCTAGAACTTAGAACTAGTTAAACCTAACTAACCTAAGGACATCACAAACATCCATGCCCGAGGCAGGATTCGAACCTGCGACCGTAGCGGTCTTGCGGTTCCAGACTGCAGCGCCTTTAACCGCACGGCCACTTCGGCCGGCTAAATACATTGTCGGAGAAAAAATCACAACACCACGAAAGAGTTGTACAACGTAAACGAAAGTTGGCAGGCGTGTTTCTACATCTGAAAGATGATGAAAATTCAAATTTCGTGCCGGTCGTATAAGAGTGGATCTAGTAGCGCCATTATGAGGACGCAAAACAGGTTTGCTTTAAACATAGTCTGTAATGGTCTTGATATTAGTCAAGAATGCCTTTACGCCGACAAAGACGCTATTATCAGTACTTCCCTAAGATTGAAAGAGGTCGTGTAATAGGGCTACGAGAAGCTGGATGTTTCGTCTACGATACTGCAAGAAGATGTAGCGGGAACTAGCTTCTGTACATGATTGCAGGTAGGATGTACGATCGCAAGGAGACCAGACTCCTGACGGCCACGTGGCACTACCGAGAGGGAAGACCATCGTGTTTGGCGTATGGCTCTGGTGCATTGTACTGCATACGTAGCAGCAAATTTAGCAGCAACTGACATCACAGTGACACAATGCACTGTTACAAATCGGTTACTTGAAGGACGGCTCAGAGAGAGATGCCGTATAGCGTACAGTCCACTGACACCACCGCCGTTTGCGACTTCAGTGGCGCCAAGTGAGAGGTCATTGGAGGACATGTTGAAGGTCTGTTGTGTTTCCTGATGGAAGATGGTTCTGCCTTGGTGCCAGCAATGGCCGTGTGTTGATTAGAAGGAGACCAGTTGAGAGCCTGCAACCAACCTGTCTGCGCGCTGGACCCTCTTGACCTACACCTGGAGTTATGGTCTGGGTGTGATTTCGTATGACAGCAGTAGCACTCTCGTGGGTATCCTACGCACGCTAACTGCAAATTCATTCTTTAGTCGCGTGATTCGACATGTTGCGCTGCCATAACGAACAGGATACCTTGGCGTGTTTTCCAACACGATAACGTTCACCCGCATACCACTGTTATAACCCAGCATGCTCTAGAGTGTGTTGACATGTTGGCTTGGCTTGCTAGGTCACCAGATCTGTCTTCAGTCGAGCACATATGGGATGTCGTAATACGACACCTCCGGCCTCATCCACAAACAGCATTAACCGTCCCTGCATTGACCGACCAAGTCTAGCAGGCATGGAACTCTATCCCACAAACTGACATCCGGCACCTGTGCAACGCAATACATTCACGTTTGCGTGGTTGCATTAAACGTTCTGACGGTTACACCAGCATTTGACTTTTGCGATGGTTTATATCGGGCTTACATTCATCTATGATCTTGCAATGTTAATCACTTAAATATGTAGGCTAGACAAATGTATTCGTGAAATTTCATTACTCTACATTAATTATTTTTTATGTTGTGACTTTTTTCCGTCACTATAATTTGCGTCTGCTATGGTGGACTTACAAAATACGTGTGGTCTGTGGTATAGGGACAATATCTTTGACTAGTAATTAAATCGCCCGGAGTCCCGAGGTCGAAACCAGACACTGCTTAAATTCAGTATAAAACTAATCAGTAATGGCGGCCAATAGGTAATTTTTAATAATTTGATTGTACGTGTTACCACATACTTGAATACTTTTCAGCCGCGAGGGTTTAGCCGAGCGGTCTAAGGCGCTGCAGCCATGGACTGTGCGGCTGGTCCCGGCAGAGGCTCGAGTCCTCCCTCGGGCATGGGTATGTGTGTTTGTCCTTAGGATAATTTAGGTTAAGTAGTGTGTAAGCTTAGGGACTGATGACCTTAGTAGTTATGTTCCATAAGATTTCATACACATTTGAGCAACCTAGCTTTGAATATTTTTCATGCATAAGTTGGTTGCTATACTACCGTAAAGAGAGAAAGAAATGATTACAACGAACTAACCATTCATCGGAACGTGGCTATAGATAACGTTTTTTCCTAAGGCAATGACTGACACTTTATTTAAAAAGAAAACCAAGGAAATGTGGCCCAGTCCCGAAGAAGAACTTTAATGCAGGGTACTTGGAAACGGAAGAAAGTGTTCTTGTGTGCTCATATTTATGTACTGTTTTCGACAAAATAGCTCGTTGCTCTAAAAATACAAAAGTTAGAACAAGTTTCAGTAAAAATTATAATATGCAACACTTGTTGAGACTTACGTCGCTTCACGCAATTCTGGTGCATAGATCCTGAGTAATCAGTACCCAGAACAACCACCTCTGGCCGTAATAACGGCCTTGATACGACTGCGCATTGATTCATACAGAGCTTGGATGGCGTGTACAGGTACAGCTGCCCATGCAGCTTCAACACGATACCACAGTTCATCAAGAGTAGTGACTGGCGTATTGTGACGAGCCAGTTGCTCGGCCACCATTGACCAGACGTTTTCAATTGGTGAGAGATCTGGAGAATGTGCTGGCTAGGGCAGCAGCCGAACATTTTCTGTATCCAGAAAGGCCCGTACAGGACTTGCAACATGCGATCGTGCATTATCCTGCTGAAATGTAGGGTTTCGCAGGGATCGAATGAAGGGTAGAGCCACGGGTCGTAACACATCTGAAATGTAACGTCCACTGTTCAAAGTGCTGTCAATGCGGACAAGAGATGACCGAGACGTGTAACCAATGGCACCCCATACCATCACGCCGGGTGATACGCCAGTATGACGATGACGAATACACGCTTCCAATGTGCGTTCACCGCGATGTCGCCAAACACGGATGCGACCATCATCATGCTGTAAACAGAACCTGGACTCATCCGAAAAAATGACGTTTTGCCATTCGTGCACCCAAGTTCGTCGTTGAGTACACCATCGCAGGCGCTCCTGACTGTGATGCGTCAAGGGTAACCACAGCCATGGTCTCCGAGCTGATAGTCCATGCTGCTGCAAACGTCGTCGAACGGTTCGTGCAGATGGTTGTTGTCTTGCAAACGTCCCCATCTGTTGACTCAGGGATCGAGACGTGGCTGCACGACCCGTTACATCCATGCGGATAAGATGCCTGTCATCTCGACTGCTAATGACACGAGGCCGTTGAGATCCAGCACGGCGTTCCGTATTACCCTCCTGAACCCACCGATTCCATATTCTGCTAACAGTCATTGGATCTCGATCAACGCGAGCAGCAATGTCGCGATACGATAAACCGCAATCGCGATAGGCTACAATCCGACCTTTATCAAAGTCGGAACCGTGATGGTACGCATTTCTCCTCCTTACACGAGGCATCACAACAACGTTTCTCCAGGCAACGCCGGTCAACTGCTGTTTGTGTATGAGAAATCGGTTGGAAACTTTCTTCATGTCAGCACGTTGTAGGTGTCGCCACCACCGCCAACCTTGTGTGAATGCTCTGAAAAGCTAATCATTTGTATATCACAGCGTCTTCTTCCAGTCGGTTAAATTTCGCATCTGTAGCACTTCATCTTCGTGGCGTAGCAATTTTAATGGCCAGTAGTGTATGTATGGCTAGTACATCACTTTCGTATGTCTATGCATAATTTAGCATAGGACCTTTGCATCAGCATTACCGTAGTCCAGTGCCAACATGAGACATCGTGCAGCCATAACTGGATTTCGAGTGTGATGGTACTTACGAAATACGCAAATTTAGAAATTGTGGCGTTGCACATGTTCTAATGGACCTAATGATATCAATTTTGTGACTGCTATAACACCTGCACTGAGAAACACAACAACAGTGGTCACTATTTAAATACACACACGTGCGTAGGAGGCTTGTATGGCATAGCGTGCCCTTGATGAATTTTTTATAAATTAGGTTGTGTTTATCCTAGCACATCTCTAAATTTGAATTGATGTTATGTTTAACTTTTTACAGATTTCAAATAAACTGAATGTATGGTACTTTCCTTTAATAAGATATTTGATAATGGCCTAAGACCGATATTATGCAACCTGTTCAAGGAAGAAAGGAAGAATGAAGATGATATTACGGAATTTTTTTGTGTAACTCATTACTCAGAAAGAAAGTACTGATTGCGAAAAAACGATTAGTACGGAAAACATTAATAATATGTGGTGGTCCTCGCAGTCATCTCATAGGTGCCTCTTCAAGGAGTTAGGCATTTTGACTGCACCTTTTGCATATAGCATGTAACGTAATTCGTCGTAAGTAAGAGAAGAATGGTGACATTCATAACTACAGCACCAGAAAAAAAGTCCTTCGTCACTCATTATCAAATCTGTCACTGACTTCGAAAAGCTTTTAACATGCAACAACCATAATTTTTGATCATTTACTCAACAGTAAAAGATTTCTCAAAGGTAGCAAGGCAAGTCTTAAACATAATCTTAACTCATTTCTTCTGGATTTTTTTTTATTCCACAGACGAATTGGTGCTTCAAAATTGGCTAGTTGTAGAGGAAAAAAACATAGTTTTACGTGTAGTTGTAGGAGTGCTACTCAAAAATTGTCTGTTCACCAATATTAATTCTAGGCCAGTCTGCTATTTAGGAAGTTACAGAAAGCTGACATGTAGACACCCACCGAAACTAACAGTGTATACACATCCTGTATTTTACTTGTTCCAAGTTATTTTGATAAAAGAATCGCTCAAATTATCTATGGATTATAGCGAAATAAATACTAATGATAATAATAATAATAATAATAATAAATATTATTATTATAACAAAAATAATAATAACAACAACAGTAATAATAACAGCTAAAAAAGTCCTTATCTATTTAGTAACCACAATGAACTTCGATAGAAAGCAAAGAAGTAATACCTATCACGTAAAAGTCTTTCTAAAATATCGCGAATAATACTTTATTCACTGGCAGCCCACACAGTGCTCGCAGACACTAGATTTCCTGGGCTGCGTGTTGTCGCCGGCTGGGCCGTTACGGTGAGTCTGTCCACAAGCGCTGCCTGTATGTCACAGCGGGGCCACATGTGGTTTACTGACTGCATTCCTTTCACGCCAGCGCAGCGCTGAATTTGAATAATTTGTGCGGCCACAAAGGCGGCGCCGCTGTTAGGCACGGGCTTCAGCGGTCCCAAAAGGCTGGCAAACGTTTTGCCCTCTCTGGCGCGACGCGACGCTGACTTCTCCACAATGTCCGGCAGCCGCTGTAAGCGCGCGCCGCTGTCAGCGACGTGACGGCCTGTCTGCGTCTGCGTCTCCTCCGTTTTACTGGCGACTGTTGGTACCGAAAGTGAAATGGACGGGGAAACAGGTCACTGCACTGCCGTTTTCCCGAAGTATGGACTTTTTGCTGGCAGAGAAACTTCTGTATAGCTTAGTTTAGTTTTTTGGGGTCTTCAATTGATCACATTCACGACGATTTGCCACGATGTGGTACGTGTTTACGTAGGCTGCAAAAAAAGATACATTTTGTCTGTGAAAATACGGCACCATTCTGGCCATTTACATAAACCGATTTCATTTTGTTCTAATCTTTATCTACAGATAATTTGATAAATGAAACTCAACCACATACAAGCTCTAGTCGGAAATTTTTCTATCGAGTAAAGGGAGCTATAGAAGTCATTCCAACTTGAGTTTGAAACCCTCATTATCTGCGACCATCTATAATTCACAAGAGAGGGGTCAAATATTTTTATAACAACATGCTTTGCTCTTTTCTGAGCAAGAGTAAGGTTAAACTGTCGATACTGGAGATTATTTTTACCGCTAGTCTTATATTTACGAATGATACGATTATTTTAAAAACAGTGTCTGACTAGAAACAACAATTTCCACCAGAGAGTAAATGCATTGTCTGTTGTTGGACTGCCGGCCGGGGTGGCCGAGCGGTTCCAGGCGCTAGAGTCTGGAACCTCGCGACCGCTACGGCCGCAGGTTCGAATCTGCCTCGGGAATGGATATGTGTGATGTCCTTAGGTTAGTCAGGTTTAAGTAGTTCTAAGTTCTAGGGACTGATGACCTTAGAAGTTAAGTCCCATAGTGCTCAGAGCCACTTGAACAATTTCTTTGAAGTGCTCCGAAACATACATATGTACACTCAATTCTTACCTCATATGTACAGCTATTTCATTCTTTTTTGGGGAACAAATGCACAAAATATGAACACAATTTTCAGACTCCAGAAAAGAGCCATAAGAATAATTACCAAAAATACTAGTCGAGCTCATTGTAAAGATCTGTTCAGAACACGGGGGATTTTAACTGCTCCATGTGAATACATTTACCAGTCAGTTGTGCACATCAAAAATAACATTGGTCATTACTGCACAAACAGCTCTGTCCATGAGCATGCAACAAGAGACAGACTCAACTTACATTTACCAAGAAAAAATAAACATAAAACCCAAAACAGCATTTTTCTACCAAGGGATAAAACTGTACAATAAATTACCAAAAGAGATTAAAGAAATTGCAAAAATACACTTATTTAAAATGGCAGCAAAAAAGTACCTGTTATGCAATACATTTTATACATTGAAGGATTACTTAGCTGAAACAGAGTAGGGGTTTGATAAAAATGTTATACAAATAAATTATAATAATAATGATTATAAAATATCCAACATTCCACATAAAACCTTCACTTTATGTTTTTTTTCCTTTCTAGAAGTACTTACCCCCAAGCTATGCATGGCACAATACTAACACCTCTTCCTCTTTCTGAGCTCAACATCTCACTCATTATGGAGGGATGCTGAGTCAGTTTTTCAGGATAGGAAATGGCCCAGAGATCACCAGTGTGTGTGTGTGTGTGTGTGTGTGTGTGTGTGTGTGTGTGTGTGTGTTTGTGTGATTGTGTGTCTGTGTGTGTAGTGAGGGAAGTGTTATGAAACAATGTGTGTATAGTGTGTGCAGTGACTGAGATATGAGTGAACAATGTGGCATTACATTATTTAATGTTATTTGTAAAAAAGTATTGTATACCAGGAGTAAATCTAATGATTGTCTCTAACTAGAAGTCTGTAAATATATGTGTATACGAAATAGCTTATTTTAAATTGATCTAAATTTGTAAATACTTTGACATGTCCTATATCCCTGTAAAAAGAGATCTACGGATCAATAAAGCTACTACTACTACTACCACTATTATTCCTTATGACATCAATGAATGGAAATTTGAAAATTAAGCTAATCATCTATTGCTTTCGTGGCCAAAATCGGTGATTACACCTAGGACGAATTTTGCCACAGTGAAGCGTTTGAAAAGATCTATAATATTTGATTTTGAATTCATATTCCGATCAGTATCCACACCCAGCACTTCCAACAATCAGTTTCACATATTTCTTTTCCCCTGTGGCGTATTGCGACTGACGATGGTACATTTTACCTTGTGAAAGGTTGAATGCATTGCGTTTCCCCTAAGCAATAGACCACTTACTTAGAACTAATCAATAATATATTTGAATATTTCATTTGTTGCTCCTCTTTGTGCAGCTCTTTTGCGTATGACTGGGACGTTTGCATCAGCAAACAACACTGTTTGTGTTTTATAGGAGCAAGCGTAGGAAGGGTCCCAGAACTGAACACTGTGGAACGACGGTAGTAACTTATGTACACCCAGAAAAAAGACTCATCATGAAAGCTAACGTGGTACCTAACATGACCCTTTCTTTCTTATCTGTTAAATATGACGTGAATAACTTACTCATTGTACATCGAAAACCATAAACCTTAACACTGGTGAGACAACCTTCTGCCAGCTATTGGGTGTTTCGGTGTTTCCGTTGGATTATGTATCTCGACAAGAAAATAAATGAAAGTTCTGAGCAAAAATGAGACATTTTTAAATTTTGTATTGGTCTTCTGACCACGACAAAAATCAAAGACACACTTTTGTAATATTTTATGTACCTGCGCAGCATACACGATGTACAGTCATACACGTTGTTCAGTATGACGTCCCCCATATAGTCTGCAGACATGATGGTGTTAGTCAGAGTTTTTTCGCATCCATTTGAACAATAAATAGGTTTTTCGAACAATGTGACACCCCGTGAGGACTCATTAGATGTGATCTTGCTCGATTCGATAGAATCTTCTCACGAAACTTCTCACGTAACCCTACAATGATAAATCTAATGTTTCAGAATAGGCAGCGAAATTGGACTTCCTCTTGGTGTTCACAGTAAACTATGCAAAGTGCACTGAGGTCCCATCATGTACGAATTACTTGCACTACGTGCACGAAGAAACCAACCAAATGACTTTAAGCACTATGGGACTTAACATCTGAGTTCACCAGTCCCTTAGACTTAGAACTACTTCAACCTAACTAACCGAAGGACATCACACACTTCCATGCCCGAGGCAGGATTCGAACATGCGACCGTAGCAGCAGCATGGTTACGGATTGAACCGCTTAGAACAGCTCGGCCACAGCGGCCGGCGTGCACGAAGAGCAAGTGAGATATCTTCCGAAACAGTGATGCGCATGTCGCTCAGAAAGAGAGCATACAGCTTCGCAGTTAAGGAAGATTATGGCGTCACGTCCCGTAGGCGACGAGGCCGTTAAATAGGCAACACAAGAACTGATTGTCATTTTCGAAAGGTCCATTCCTCATTTGACTTAAGCGATTTACGGAAACCCTAAATCTGGATGGACAGTGAAAATTTGAACAGCCGTCCTACCACTGAACTACTGAACCAGATGGTAGTGATACTTTGTAGCTTGGTGTATCATTCAGTAGTCGAGCCGCCTCTACGGTGTATGATAAGTCATATTTGCAATTTATTTTGGTAGTGGTTAATGAATACATAGTAGAAATAATTTAAATTGAAAAAAAGAGTAAAAACGTTTCTTATATGTTTCTTTTATTAGGTGAACGACGCAGAAAACGAATAGGAGCTGAGGGCTGCTCGAAGTATTTGCGTCACTGGATAAAATTCTACTAGGGTCGACGGCCGTCATCAGAAGAAGATGCCTGAACCTGCATTTGATTGCTGTGTTAACTGTTGTAACAATGAAAAAATAAAAGAAAATATTCTACACAATGGTAAATGATTTATTGAGCCACGAAACTGTTAAAGTACATATTGACTTCAAGTTACGTAACAAATGATACACCTTGTAATCTGTGGATTATAAACCAGTGTGAATTCGTCTGTAAAAATATTTACGGTGTTGATGTTTTTAATAAAAGTGGATAGCATACCGAGTATTTCTTACCTTTTACCTATAATAGGGATTGAAATGAATTCATTAATCAGTCGAAGAAAAGCTTGGATAGCAAATGCTAAGGAAGTGTAACATCTTTGGATATCGAATATTACGATGAAATTGAATTATCACCAATTAATGGATACATTTCAGAATGAAGGACCGTAGTAAATGCTCTAATCTGAAAAGGTACACTGCCTATAAATAGGACCTGTTGGGTAGGTCAATGGTGAATGGATGGTGGAGTTGGGCTGCTATAAGTGAGGAAGGCCTGCCGTTCATCACTCTGGGAGTAGGCTGCAGCTTTGTGATGGATAGTTACCAGTTGCCTGTCCGACGTCCCATCATAAAAGGAGCTACGTAAGAGACACTTTTTATTCTGTGTCAAAATACAACAGTCGTGATGGTACTAGATGGCGGCTAAAACTCCCAAAACGTGGGTTGGGTTCGGTATGTGAAGTCTGCTTACATCAGGCAGCCTTCTGTGTCGCCCTGGGCAGCGGACGGCGGCCAGGGATCATGGAGTGTTCAAAATTCAGGTGGTGGCGCTCAGCAAGCGCCGGAAGCAGGGCAGCGTGTGTCAGTTGACTTAGGCAGCTGTACCGTCTGGTGCGAATACACGGCGTCAGGCATGCAGGCTCAAATTGTGGATAGTGCGGGGTAGCCGCGCGGTCTACGGCACCTTGACAGGCGCCGTGCGGCTCTCCCCGTCGGAGGTTCGAGTCTTCCCTCGGGCATGGGTGTGTGTTGTCCATAGCGTAAGTTAGTTTAAGTTAGATTAAGTAGTGTATGGGCTTAGGGACCGATGACCTCAGCAGTTTGGTCCCATAAGACCTTGCCACAGATTTCCAATTTCCAAACTGTAGACCCCAGTGCGGACAGCGGTGGCTGACAGCAGCGGCGTGTGGTCACACAGGTGACAATCAGCGGCAGTATTAGTCCACAAAGGCCTTGAAAAGTGGGCAGCTAGATGGCCCGGACACGAGATATAGACCATCAGAGTAGGTGACCAGCAGTGGGTAGAAGATAACCAACAAGTGACCCGCCGCTTCGAAGGCGCCAAGTCAGCAGCATTCAGTCTGCATAAACAGCAGCCTCGCAGTTAACGAAGACAGAGTCTGGCAGCGACAGCCTGTAGACACATATAAACTCATAGACGGGCGTAGACCTCGCCTCGTAGCTAGCTGCTGGCAGTGACTGATGATGACTGTATAAAACTAATGGCGTATAACTAATGGCGTATTTGCAAGCCTGGCCCGCTATTGTTTCGGAGACGGCAGCACTGCTGCCCTCGAAGTCACAACAGGACCTCTGTGCAAAGTATGACCGTTGACCAACCATGACACGATGGCCCCAGGTGTCCCTCTGTCAGCAACTTCACAGCTCTGGCTGTTTAATAATTTAGCCTTTCAGGTACGGTTGTTATAGTATCATCTTCTTATGTAAAAACTCTTAACCACTCCCTGTAATGTGGCTTCTTAGGCCACCCTGTTGTGACTCCACCGATAAAGTTGGTCATCGGATTTCTTTCTGTTGGGATAGGTGGAATGGTGGCGCAACACAGTGACTGAAGTAAAAACAAGATCTTCTGAACTTC
Source organism: Schistocerca americana (assembly GCF_021461395.2). Lineage (NCBI taxonomy): Eukaryota > Metazoa > Arthropoda > Insecta > Orthoptera > Acrididae > Schistocerca > Schistocerca americana. Next base: position 692,028,733 of record NC_060119.1, read on the forward strand.
AGTACTATAATATTTGAGATCAGTTAATCTCAATATACAGAATAATTTAATTGCAGTGGGCCAGTGTAGTAGCAAGTCTAGTCTCTATCGTTACAACATCAGCTGCACTATAATCAAGCAGAGTCATAATTAAAATTTTTGCAGAGTATTAACGTAGAACATTTTGTGCCCACACTGTTGTGCATTAGCGATGGAAATGAATCTGTTGTAGTATGCCTGTAACACACACCGTCAGATAAACAGTGAAGTATGTTCTGCATTGACGTAGTTATTATACAGGGTGTCAGTCACATAAGTGCAAATATTTCTATTGATGACTAAAGACAGTGTACTGAACAACATTTCATCAGTATTTACTTCGTTTGCAGATTAATAATGGGGGTTAGGAGCAGTATATTTTTAGGCTGGTTGGTACCTCTAAGTACGCATAGCATAATCAAGTCATTAACGTTGCTTTTCCCCTGGACAGCAGAAGGGTTGACCCGAAACGGGTAGTCCATACAGACAGCTCAGTCCACTTCATGGCGCATCTGACAGTGTAGAAACAGCAGGAGGAAGTCCAGCTACGTGGTGGGAGTACTTCTGTGACAGTATAAAAAGCAACTGGTGGTAAATCAAGCGAGGTGTTTGCAAGAAGAATGTTAGACGCAGAAAAGAAACGAACGCCGTGAAATGGGTAAATATTAAGGTACTGAGTGCCACATTACCTGCGCTTATACCCCGTAGTGTAAAATGGGTTATTCGTGAGAATGACCTTTGTTCCACTGAAGACGCTCATGCTGACGAAAGATGGTCGTATCTTTTACGAACATTTAATGTAGTGTGAAAAATATACTGTACACGCCCAGGCGTGTGTATGCAGAGACAAAACACAGCAAGGCACGGCGTGGTGAGTGCTTTAACACTTGCTGGACTCAAGACAAATGAAGCCTCTAAATCTTAGATCTTAAGTTGTGTTCGGTGTGATCCGACATACTGAATGATGTATTTGAAGTTATGAGTTATTGATAATTGGAAATTGGATCTGTCTTCACAAGTGGTATAATTATTTGAAGCAACACAGCGTAATATCTTTGAAGACACGTTCATTATTCAGTAGCTGGAAATGGTGTGACAAAGCATCATCCTGTCTGGAGACGATGTCAAAGAGAAAGCTCCCGCACGACCATGGTACGGAGTAGCACGACCACGAGAATAAAACAAGAAGGCGACCGCATTTGAAGAAAGGTAAAAGATAGACCACCTCAAAGTGACAAATTCGCCACGCAGTGTTCCTTTATATGGCGTTGCAGTCAAGTCGGCGTATACCCACACAAAAGGGGAACCCTGCAACCCCAAAAGCCTTGTATATGGGAGCAATAAGTCGTATGTACTGTATATCACTCTGATACTCCACTCGCACTAGACAACTTTATCGCATGGGTTGTTTGTACACACTGTACTCAGTGGCGCAGTTAAGCTGTGAGGAAGCAGATACAAATATATCTACCAGCATCACGCCAAATGTCGTTTGACAGCTCTTCATAACGGGAGTGTGGGAATTTTCAATGGCTCATACATGTCTCATGCAACTCTTAAGCATTCCGTCCCTGATGAAACAGGTTTAATACAAGAAAAGCACTTATGCAGAAAAATGAAAACCAACCATACAGTACTGTAACTCTCATTAGATCGACGAGAAGTTCGAAGATGGCAGGAGTTACCACTTTCATTGTCAGTAACTGATGGCTACATGTGGCAGCTTACTTACTGTTCCATATTACTCCCCATACTGCGCCGTGCTTTAGCCTATTTTATGTGCAACAGAGAGAGCATTATATTAAGACCTCTCATTCATGCTAGCAGGCGCGACTTCTTTATTGGGACGAGTCCACAGAGTTTGTTGTCCCCCTCAGTCATTGTGCCGTTTACCAGTTGCCTCGCTTACCTTAAACTATGGTACATACTTAGAAGTTTGGTACGCATTCCATGTCTCCCACGCCAGTTCTTGTCCCAGTACAAGCTGTTAACTCCTCTAGTCTTTCCATCTGCTTCTGCATACCCGGAAATCATCCATACATCGTCAGGTGCTGATCGGCTGGACCCCTGCACTTGTAAACAGAGACCGCAGTCTTACGGACAGTAGCAGTAGGACCGATAACGTCAGCATATATAGCACTCGGTAGAAAAAAAGTAAAATAAAATACTGAAACAGTAGCTGGCATTCTGCCTTCAAGTTTGAACTGTTGCAGACAGCTGCGGCGTTCAGAATGAACGGGAATAATAAAGAGTAAACTCAGTTTACAAGTTTCTTTCACAAAATAAAGGAATAAAAGTAAACATTACAGACACAAGAAATCTCCTTCACTTAGATTTTAGTGACTACTGTCTTAAATTTAACCTGCATTGACAATGGGTAATAGACTAGGCTGTTGAAGAGTTGAAATGACGCAGGTGCTCAAAGAACTCTCATAGCGTTTACCAGTGACAGGAACCGCAGATCCATCTCATCGAAGAAATGTGGGGTTATGATAAATGATGACATCAACCCGCACCACTCAGTTACCTTTACAGAATGAAGCGGTACCGGTTGGTGCGAGAGGAATTTCCGTTGCCCATATTCTGATATTCTGTGTATTTAACATGGAGATGGGGTACGTCTGTCCACAGAACATTCCATGGACATTCATTGTCCACTTCCAAACGAGCAAGAAGTTCTGGAGCAAACATTTGTCTTACTGGCAGGTCAGCATGAAGCAACTCCTGAACACGAGAAATTTTGTATGGATAGCAATGCAGAACAGAATTTAAGCACCGTGCTCACAGGCAAAGTTCAGGGAATCTCCCGTCCGCTGCATGTTTGCACACTACCGCTCGACCTCTTCCGCAATGCTGTGGCTACATCTTCCACTGACGGTGGATTAATTGTTTTCCTTCGTCTTCCACAAAGAACATCAAAAGATTCCGTCTTTTCAAATTTCGAAATCATTTTCTCCAGATCCTTAGAAGACATTTTTCATATCCTTAAGTTTCCGGAACTATTGCAGAGCTATTGGCGCACAGTCACAGTTCTCGTAAAAGAGTTTTAACATCAGTGCCCGATCCTGCATTCAGATAATCATGCGGAGCATCTCAGGCGCAAACTGAGGAACAACTGTGTACCCCGAGCATTTATTTTGCGTATTCCGTCACTTTAGTGGAAAAATTTTCGTTAATACACACATAAAAAAGTATTGCATCACCTCATTTCCAGGAGTTCCGGAACCTGTACAGAAACTAGGAATTGAGATCAACATGAACATCATTTCCGCCCTTTTTATTGCTCATGAAAACGACACACTGCATGTTGTACCTCCTTACAGCGAGACCTTCAGACGTGGTGATCCAGATTGCTGTACACACCGGTACCTCTAATACCCAGTAGCACGTCCTCTTGCATTGATGCATGCCTGTATTCGTCGTGCCATACTATCCACAAGTTCGTCAAGGCACAGTTGGGCTATATTGTCCAACTCCTCAACGGCGATTCGGCGTAGATCCCTCGGAGTGATTGGTAGGTCACGTCGTCTATAAACAGCCCTTTTCAGTCTATCCCAGGCATGTTTGATAGGGTTCATGTCTGGAGAACATGCTGGCCACTCTAGTCGAGCGATGTGGTTACTCTGAAGGAAGTCATTCGAAAGATGTGCACGATGGGGCGCGAATTGTCGTCCATGAAGACGAATGCCTCGCCAATATGCTGCCGATATCGTTGCACTGTCGATCGGAGGATGGCATTGAGGTATCGTTCAGCCGTTACAGCGCCTTCCATGACCACCAGCGGCGTACGTCGGCCCCACATAATGCCACCCCAAAACAGCAGGGAACCTCCACCTTGCTGCACTCGCTGGACAGTGTGCCTAAGGCGTTCAGCCTGACCAGGCTGCCTCCAAACAAGTCTCCGACGATTGTCTGGTTGAAGGCATATGTGACACTCATCGGTGAAGAGAACGTGATGCCAGCCAGCCTTAAGCGGTCCATTCGGCATGTCGTTGGGCCTATCTGTATCGCGCTGCATGGTGTGGTGGTTGCAAATATGGACCTCGCCATGGACGTCGGCAGTGAAGTTGCGTATCATGCAGCCTATTGTGCACAGTTTGAGTCGTAGCACGACGTCCTGTGGCTGCACTAAAAGAATTATTCAACTATTCAACTTGGTGGCGTTGCTATCAGGGTTCCTCAGAGCCATAATGCATAGGTAGCGGACATCCATTTCAGTAGTAGCCCTTGGGTGGCCTACGCGAGGCATGTCATCCACAGATCCTGTCTCCCTGTATCTCCTCCATGTCCGGACAACATCGTTTTGTTTCACTCCAAGACGCCTGGACACTTCCCTTGTTGAGAGCCCTTCCTGGTACAAAGTAACAATGCGGATGCGATCGAACCACGGTATTGACCGTCTAGGAATGGTTGAACTACGGACAACACAAGCCGTGTACCACCTTTTGGTGGAACTAATCCACCGTCGGACCCCCCCCCCCCCCACCCCCCCCCCACCCTCGTCTAATAGGTGCTGCTCATGCAAGGTTGTTTATATCTTTGGGCGGTTTTAGTGACATCTCTGAACAGTCAAAGGGACTGTGTGTCTGTGATACGATATCCGCAACGTCTATCTTCATGAGTTCTGGTAACCGAGATGATGCAAAACTTTTCTTGATGTGTTTATTTTTGTTTACATAACGTTTCCCACTTATTTTAGAATATGCGGGAGTTCCCGTTGCAGACTTGTAATGGGGAGTGAATAGATAATACTTTGCATTGGAACCCACGTCAGGAAAGTTGCTGTTTCCGTGCTACTACCACTTGAAAACATGTTGGTAACGCGACCACTTTTACAAGTGGCCTAATACATCATTTGCTTTACAATTCCACCCATTAATAGCCAAAGAAATTGCTTTTGGCTCGTTGACTATTCCTTTTCAGTGTGATGCAGTACGGCCTCTGCCAATTCCGGCAGTAGGGCCTCTGTCAATTCCGATGTGCAGCGTCTGCTGACAGTGAATATCGCCTTTCTCGAAGCCGTTGCGAAATTGTAGCGATAAGAGTTGCAATGGAGTCTGACGTTATGGAGAATGATCTTGTAAAAGGCGACGAGCATCTATTTCATTACCGTGGCTTCGCCATTCTGAAGGATCATGGCAGTGTATTCTGCAAACGTGCACCCAGTCATGTTGCTCTAACCATCACAGACACGCGAATGAGGCTCGAACCAGGTCAGAGAGTTAGGATACAAGTCAAGTGACATCAGCCGATCCGATGTAACCAAGACTGCCCCATCATGACTGCTCTGTTGCATACCTACCTAGCAAACATGTTTTCAGACGTGTGTAGCACGGAAACAGTACGTTTCCGGGCTTGGGTTCTGTTCAAGATATTATGTAGTAACTCCCCTCTACAAGTCACAGAATTTTGTAACGGGAATTTACGGATACCCAGCATAGTCAGTAAACAAGTCAATTTTTCAATTTGATGCCCAGACATTTTGACTTCATTTCGATGAAAAGAACTTCCTTAAGTCCATGATTTCATATCTTTCTTCTACTGGTTCGTGTTATGATGATCTGCATTTTATGCGCGCGCTTTCCAGGTTTCACTTTAACATTTATCTTGTCGCCGAAAATGTTGGTCATCCCTAAATGTAATCATGAGAAATTGACTCTTACCATTTGAATTCCACTGTTATCATATTGTCAAACAGTGAAATAACCTCCAGAAATTTCCCTGCGTCTGTAAATTCGGTACTGTAAACTAAAAACAATGAACTGCAGGAATTTTACTGGAAAGGGTTCTTAGACTGTAATTTATTGTAGCATTCTACGACTCTTCCCGTAGTTGGATTCTGTGTTTACTTTTAAAACATATCGCCTCTTATTTTTTAAGCGTAGAAAATATACGTTTCCTTTATTGTTTCTAGCAGAAATCTAACGCAGTTACTTCCTTAGAGTTGAATAAATAGACTGTTAATTATTTACACTTTCAGAGAGAAGAAATGCAGTGTTAACACGTCTGTTAAGTTTTCGTAAGGCGTATGTACATTTTAAATTAACTAATTTCGTTACCAGGTAGTTTTATCACTGTTATAGAAAGCATTTATAAAAGGTTTGCTTCGGACGTTGCACATATGTGTTATTTATCCGGCATGTGTCCGTTGCACTGATGTTCTTAAAATTGTCAGTGACATTTGCTTACATCGATGCTCGGAGATTTGCTACAAACTTTTACTATCTTATAACAGGTCGATAAGTCGGTAATGTTAGTAACATATCCATCAGGGTCTTAAGAAGGACTGCAATTGCGGGTATTCAACAACGTGGAAACGAAATACGTATATATACCATCTGACGTTCGGGAAAACATCATCCACACAATTCCGAAGGTTGTAACAGCAGACTAGTGCGAAAATTATCGTACTATTAATTCAACAGCTCGTGCATCTAACCTTCTGAGGAGATTAGAATACAGAAAAACTGAATAGAAAATTGAGGTGTATTACATGACGATTAGTTTGGCTTAATTCAACAGCTCGTGCATCTAACCTTCTGAGGAGATTAGAATACAGAAAAACTGAATAGAAAATTGAGGTGTATTACATGACGATTAGTTTGGTTTAAGGAAAGGTAAAGACACAAGAAGGGCAATTTTGACGTTGTAGGTGATAATGGAAACGAGAGTGAAAAAAAAATCAAGACATGTTGATACGATTTGTCGACCTGGAATAAGCGTTCGACGATGTAAAATCGTGTAAGATGTTAGAAATTTTGAGAAAAGTAGGGATAAGCTGTAGGGGAAGACGGGTAATAGACAATATGTACAAGAACCAACAAGGAACAACGACAGTTGGAGACGAAGAACGAACTACTCGGATTAAAAACGGTGTAAGGTAGGGATTTAGACTTCCGCCCCGCTTAGTTCTTAGTCTTCCACGCTTACTGTTCCCTCTTGGTTCTTGTGCATATTATATACCAACCGTCTTTAACTATTGTCTACTCCGGTTTCTCTGAGAATTGCCGGCCGAAGTGGCCGAGCGGTTCTAGGCGCTTCAGTCTGGAACCGCGCGACCGCTACGGTCGCAGGTTCGAATCCTGCCTCGGGCATGGACGTGCGTGATGTCCTTAGGTTAGTTAGGTTTAAGTAGTTCTAAATTCTAGGGGACTGATGACCTCGGATGTTAAGTCCCATAGTGCTCAGAACCATTTGAACCATCTTTCAGAATTTCCAACATCTTGCACTATTTGACGTTGTCGAACTCTTTTTCCAGCTCACAGGTTCTGTGAACATGTCTTCATTTTTCTTCAGTCTTGCTTCCATTATCAGTCGCAGTGTCAGAACTGGCTCTCTGGTGTCTTTACCTTTCCTGAAGACAAACTGATCGCTATATAACAGACCTTCAATTTTATTTTCCATTCTTCTGCATATTATTCTTGTCAGGAACTCGAATGCATCAGCTGTTAATCAGACCGTGTGGCAATTCTCCCATTTTTCAACTCTTGTCTTCGAAATAGTGTGGATGACGATTTTCAGAATGTCTGATGATATATCACCAGTCTTATCCATTCTACACACCAACATGAATATCGTTCTGTTGCCACTTCCACATGATTTTAGAAATTTTGATGGAATATTATGTATCCCTTCTGTATTATTTAACCTTAAGTCTTCCAAAGCTCTTTTAAATTCTGTTTCTAATACTGGATCCTCTATCTCTTCTTTATCGACTCCTATTTCTTCTTCTATCACGTCATCAGACAAGTCTTCCCACATTATAGAGGCCTTCGGTGTACTCTTTCTATCTATCCGCACTTTCCTCTGCATTTGACAGTGAAACCCCATACTACACTTAATGTTACCACAATTGCTTTTCATTTCATTGAAGCTTGCATTGATTCTTCTGTATGCTGATTCAGTCCTTCCGACAATCTTTTCTTTTTCGATTTCTTTACAGTTTTCATGCAGCCACTTCGCCTTAGCTTTCCTGCACTTGCTGTTTATTTCTTTCATGAGTGACCTGTATTTCTGTATTCCTGAATTTCCCTGGACATTTTTGTACTTCCTTCTTTCGTAGATCAGCTGAAGTATTTATTCTGTTACCCATGGTTTCTTCGCAGTTACCTTCTTTGATCGCATATTTTCCTTTCAACTTCTGTGAATGCCCTTTCTAGAGATGTCCCTTCCTCTTTAACTGAACTGGTTACTGAACTATTCCTTATCGCAGTATTTATAACCTCAGAGAACTTCAGGCCTACCTCTTCATTCCTTAGTACTTCAGTACTCCATTTTTTTGCGACTGGTTCTTCCTGACTAATCTCTTAAACTTCAGCCTACTCTTCGTCACTATTAAATTGTGATCTGAGTCTATATCTGCTCCTGGGTGCGCCTTACAATCCAGCATCTGATTGCGGAATCTCTGCCTGATGTAATATAACTGGAATCTTCCTGTACCTCCCGGCCTTTTGCACGTCCTCCTCCTCCTCTTGTGATTCTTGAACAGAGTACTCGCTATTACTAGTTGAAATTTATTTCAAAACTCAACTAGTCTTTCTCCTCTCTCATTCCTAGTACCGTCTATTCCTGTCCCTACAGTCGCATTCAAATTCCCCGTGACTGTTAGATTTTCATCTCTCTTTACGTACCGAATTACCCGTTCTATTTCTTCTTCTTCGGCTTGCGATTTCGGCATGTATATCTGAACTATCGTTGTCGGTGATGATTTGTTGTCTGTTCTGACGAGAAGAACCCTATCATTAACCTGTTCACAGATCTCACTTTCTGCCATACCTTCCTGTTCGTAATGAATCCTACCATTTTTAGTTTCTGCTGCCGTTGATTTTAATCTATATACGTCTGACCAGATGTCGTCGCCTTCTTCCCACTTCACTTCACTGAACGCCACTGTATATAAACTCAGCCTTAGTACTTCCCTTTTCAGATTTTCTAGCTTTCCTAACGCTCCGGAGATCATAATGGTGGTTGGTCCTGAATCTTTTGCGAATGGAGAGATCATCACTACACTTCAATTATAGGCCACATGCCCTGTGGATAAACATAATGCGTCTTTAATGCAGTGGTTTCCATGCCATTGATTAACCGTTGCTGATTCTTCCGCCTTTAGAGGCAGTTTTCACTCCAAGGGAAAGAGAGTGTTCTAAACTTCTATAAACTCCTCCGTCCTCTTCGACAAGGCCATTAGCAGAATGTGGTGACTCTTTATCTCGAAACTCTTCGACCACCAGTGCCGATTGTTAATCAAAATTTAAGCAACGGCGGGGTTCGAACTCGGGATCAACGACGCCTCGATTATTTATCTAAGAAACTGTCCCTGGATCACACTCCCAGTAGCTTCAGACTTTCGCAGCTTCACCTTTCAGAGACTCTTTTCTGCTGCTGCGACAGCTGAATACTTACTGTTGCGTTTTACCTGTCCTTCCTTACAAAACTCTGCGTTGTTATTAGTATGATGGTATCTCTCGGCTTCCGTTATGTCATTTGCTTCGCTTGCAGACTTGGGTGCTCGGTCGTTCGGCCTTGTTGCGATAGCTTCCGCGTTTGCCGTAACTAGCCCAGCTTTTACGTTTATCTGGGAGTATACTGGTCATTGACATGGGCGGTTCGGCGTCCGGGAGCTGCCAAGGTAGTGTCTGCTGGGAATACTATAGTGAGGCGTAACAGAGTTGTGAACTAATGAAATGGAATAATAAAAGAAGTAATAAAGTATTAGAAAATGACGTGTTCAGATCTGGATTATGACAAATGAGAGTGTAATTACAGCACTGAAGAACGATCTGTTGACTCGCTTCATTGGTTACTTTGCGATATCAGAGACAATACATTTCTAAAAAAAGTGTTTTCTTGAATAAATCGCGAAGATGCTTCTGTGATGTAAAGAGGTGCATTGATATTCTTGCCTTTGTTTGGCGACGCTTTGAATAACTGGGGTCTCGAGAGCCCGTAACCTATCGGCGAGATTATACAACGAAATTGCGGGGCGCAGGGCAGATGTCGGACATTAACAAGTTAACGGCGGGGAGAGAAAGAGGCGAGAAGACGGCGGAGAAGATCAAAGTTGGCAGAGCACAAAAGAGGCGGCCGAGGCGCTGGTGCCGACGCCTTATTACTGCCCTTTGTGTCGCCACCCTGGCGGGCAAAGTACTGCTGCGCTGGCTGCGCCGTGGGCCGCTGGGTGCGACTCGGTACGCGCTAATGAAACAACAATGCCGGCGTGCGACGCGGAAGACTGCGCCGGCATCCGTCAGAAGAGGGGGAAAGCAAGGGGGGGGGGATGGGAATGTGCAGTTTCGCAGATGATCATAGGGCGTGCAACAGCATACCACAATGCAAGGCGATGGCTATGTCTCTCTACGGTCACCGAGTAGCCAGACATCTAACAGCAGTTTCTCCTGTGTCAGTACACAATCTTGCAGACTTTTGAATAGATAGCGAGTCAAATCAAGACCTCGTACAATAATTGCGAACTGACTGTAGTTCCCTGTCTAGGCCGTGAATGCTGCCGTGTCATCCTCTGTCTTGCGGCGTCATGCGTATGCAGTATGGAAAAGCATGTGGTCAGCCACCGGTCTCCCTGCCGTTCTGCGGATTTCCCAGACAGTGGAGGCGCTATTACTCGGTCAGAAAGCTTCTCAATTGGCATCACGAAGCTGAGTGCACCCAGTACTAGTCCTACCACAAAGGAAAAATCCTTGGGGGTACCAGGTTCAAAATGGTTCAAATGGCTCTGAGCACTATGGGACTCAACATCTTAGGTCATAAGTCCCCTAGAACTTAGAACTACTTAAACCTAACTAACCTAAGGATTTCACACACAGCCATGCCCGAGGCAGGATTCGAACCTGCGACCGTAGCAGTCCCGTGGTTCCGGACTGCAGCGCCAGAACCGCACGGCCACCGCGGCCGGCGGGGTACCAGGAATTTTACCCACGTCCCCCGAAGGATAGCCATCTACGCCCACCACTCAGCTACGGAGGCTGACCCTGTACGCATAGAAAACATTAATGAAAGTGTGCTTTCGCGTTTTAAACCTGGTTTGCTGGCGACAGCACGTCATGCTGTTCCCTAATACGCCTTACCTATTTGGTTCTCGGAAGAAGTGACAAGAGTACTGAGTGAGACGCTCTTATATCAGAACGAGCAGATGCCTCAACGAAGACTGATATTATTTTTTCTACGGAAATGAAACGGTCGTATCGCGTTGATGGCCGGGAGTACCCATATGGGGAAATTCGTTCGCCGAGTTTGCAAGTCTTTTCAGCTGGCGCCACATTGGGCGACTTGTGTATCAATGATGATGAAACGATGATGAGGACAACACATGACCCTGACCCTAAGCGGAGAAAATTCCCGACCCGGCCGGGTATCGAACCCGGGGCCACTACATGGCAGCCAGACACGCTCACCACTTAGCTAAGGAGGGAGACTAATAATACGGTTTACTTACATGATACCATCGCTAACTGGCCAGCCTCCAACAACAAATGATCACATCATAGTGATATCATTGTAAAAAAGAGAAATAAAAGGATTAGTAGTTGAAGTAGATAAAGTTGCAGGAGAATTTGAACATATCTTTTAAGAAACTATGAACTAAGACTTCTGTAACTACGAAAAGCGGAATGAAAACCTAAACACCGCGAGAGGGCTTGAAGTAGATGAATGCACCAAAAGATTTAAATATTACAGACATGTTAAACGTAAGCACAAAGAGCTTTATGCAAAGCTACGACGCCGTAAAGAGTATGTTAAAGTACACGTCCAACTAGATGTTTGAGGAAATTCCGCTAAAACTGTAGCTTACAAAATAAAATTTACAACTACCATTACCTCACTGGAGTAAAAAGCTGGGAATTCTCAGCTAAATAACTAATGAAGTCTCTGAATGTTGGATGTCATGTAATTGTACTAGATCAGGTGATAAGCTGAAGTCCTACTTCGGTGGTCGATTATAAATCATGAAAATGGCTCTGCAGCATGCTCGTTACTTGCAATTGTAGCTGTAATTATCTTTTTGAAGAGAGCACGTTTACCTTAGCTGCAACAATAAACAATATGCTATTAAAGTTTTGTGGTTTCTCTACAGTGAAAGTGGCTATAATCGTCGTTAACAAGCTGTGTCATTGGGCACTGAACGTGCACATTGCAATTCATGATCATTGAATGTGAAAGAATTCGTATCGAGACTCCTTAAAATAATATAAAATAATCACTGGTTGTGTACTTCAGAAAGTGTGCATAAAACTTAGTCCCTAGTACGACTAAAATTCGCGGTCAGCTAACAAATAGCAAATAAAAATCTTTGTTCGACTCCCCCTCTCTGTCGCTGTTTCGACTTACTGTTTCACTTATACTCATAGATACAAAACTCGTTCTCACTCTCTATGCCAATGTAATTATGGATTTGCATATTATTTTTCATAATTACAATTGCTGTAGACACACTAAATATAGAGAGACATTTCCGAAAATGATATAACCATGTCAAGAAAATGATAAACGACCACCAATGCTGAGGAAAGTATGTGACAACATGAAATGTGCACAGTCAAAGATGCACAGTGCTGAGAAAAAAAATCGTTATTAACTGCTGAAGCTACGTTCGCATTCCCCTTCGGTCTGTACAGAATCAGTTATAAACGCCAAAACTTTGCTAAGACCTACATGGAAAAACGGAGCTTTTTAAGAGCCTAAGAAAGGCATTCAGTTTCCACAGGAGTACCAAAATAAATAAAAGCTCATAAAAATAAATATTAGTACTTATTCTACAGAAACTATCATTTGTGAATATAGCCTACAGCATGTGACCACATCATTGCTTTACCACTGCAGGGCCGAGCGCGCAACACGTCCTTCCTGCCGAGAGTTAATCGCGTGGGGCCATTGAGGTCCTGAACGGCGTTGAAGATGGTCGTCTTAAACACACAGACATCGAATTCCCAACCGCTAGAGCCAATGTCAAGGAACGATAAACTGCAGTCGTGACCATCAACGAGCCTGCGACCTTCGGATTCTGACAAGCGTTGGTCGACACGAGGCATTACACGATCTTCCCACATACGACCAACGTTCTAATGCGATATCTGAATTAGAAATCCGTTGCGTAATCTTTCCTAAAGGACAGAATGCGGGAAGCGTTACTTCTACCTTATTTGTGTAGTCGCACCGAATTCCTTATCATCTTCGTACTGAAGCATATAGTTACAGTTCGTATCTGTATGACGTTTGTTGCATGCCGTCTACATGGTGTTGCGATTTTAGTCGGCCAGCAGTACATCAATCTGCTTTCGATAAACTTCACTACTATAGGGAAGCATTTGATATCTCCATCTCTTACATACTGCTCAGAAGATGCGAAATTCTGTGTCTTGAAGTGGTGTAAAAGTTTCTTGAGAAAAAGGTAGAGCGTGTTGTCTGTGAGAATGAAAAGTCGTCCCGGTTAGCACACTGGACTCGCATTAGGGAGCACGACAGTTCAAATTCTCGTCCAGCCATCTTGATTTACGTTTTCCATGATTTCCTTAACCCGCTTAAAACAAAATGCCGGCATGGTTGCTTTGAAAGGACACGTTAGATTTCCTTCACCATGCTTCCTTAACCCGAGCTTTTGCTCCATCTCTAATGATGTCGATGTCGCCAACATGTTAAGCTTAATCTTCCTTCCATGTTGTCTCAGTAGTGCCACAGAGATCAGGATCAGGGCCGAGCCTACTATAGTTTTCCCTGTAAGTCAGTGACATCTCGCGACTTACGCTCAGTTACGAACAGCGTTTCTGTCTTTTAAGCTTCTCAAAGGAATTGGTTCACATTGTTTCAGATATGTGAGAGTCGATAACGGGTGTTGTGTCCAATGGTGCTACAAACCACGACATTTAACATGGCTCTGTTGCCCGCTTACCTTGGCTGGGGTGTATCAAAACGCCATTACTGTCCTGTTGGAGCGAGAGCCATCCGAAAGTACTAAATGTTTGCCACTAAGTATGCCAGCGACGACATTCACGTACACAACGGTGCCCGAGCTTTATGTTTATGATCCGTGATCACAATATTCCTAACACTTACCTGAACATGTCTTACAAGACAATATCAACATGTGCCGTCAAGTGATGTAGAAACAGTATGTTCTCGTGAAAATTTGACGAGGTTCACTTAATAAAATCCTCGCTATCTTCCAGTTACCGTGATACTGTTAGTGCTCCGTCATGTCTAGATACGCTATGTTGATAACAGATCTGCAACGAAACCTGTCGACTTTTGACGAACCATTAACATAAATTTCACTAACAAACGTGCTTATTACTGCTCCAGTAAACATCACCTCACATGGTGCGTCGAAACGTCACCTTTTCATGGACAAGGTTTCTCAGCAAACTCGCTTTTCCTGCAACCGCTCTGAAAGATCCTGACGAAGATGGAAACGAATTTTTTAGTCTTAAGAACTCAATGTTCTCAATAAATAACGCATATCAGCAATATCTGCATGCTGTCTTCAGGGTCTGATAGCAGGGTTTTTTTTTTCCTTTCCAGTATCTACACAGGCCTGGGGCGGCAGTACTGTGAGTTAGTGGAATGTATTCTGTTAGTCGACGAATGATATCTAGTTCTCAAGCCTGTCTTAACTGAAACACCATATTTTGGGGCCAGACCGGTGCACGTGGATTTCCTAACATTGTAGGTTGTGCTATGAAAGATTCTAATTGGAAGAAACATAAATTTTCTCGACAGTGGTATAAGGTGAAAGGGTAGCCAAAGTTTTGCCTCACGGGTGCCACAATGTTGGGTTGCTCAATTCCTGTGCCTACGGTGTGCTCTGAATACCGACGACGCTCCCTCGGCAGCGTTTCTCCGTGCTGTGATGTCCCATCCTTGCAGTGTAGCACGTATTGGAGATCTTGTTGAAAAGACAGTAGATCAAAACTAGGACAGTTTTCAAAATAGAACCAAAACGCAAACGATTATCAAAGGCAAAAATTCTTAAAAATGAGTGAGCTTGATGACATTATCGTCAAAATTGAAGGGGACGGCGAGTGGTCAAATTTGAAACGTTTCATTTTGGAAAAGGTTACTTACAGTTCTGTATACTTAAGCATCTGTGCCCGGTCACTGGCGTACTGACTTCATGTTAGCAAATAAGCTACTTTTTCAATCATTCGCTCCATGAACCATACGTAGACTTTGCCGTGCTGTGGGTGGCTAGTGTGTCACCGATACAGACAGCCGTAGCTTAGGGACAAACATAACGGAGGGGTATCTTTGTAGAGGGCAAATTAACCTACCGTTCCAGAACAGGATCAGTAGCTTTTTCAGTAGTTGCAGCGGTATTAGTCTGAATGATTGACTGATTCAGCCTTGTAACATAAGCCGACATGGCCTTGTTGTGCTCGAATGGCTGGAAGCAGGCAGAAACTACAGCTCCACTGGATGGCTGCATGATGATGGAGTCCTTTTGGCTAAAAGAATCTGGTGTTAAAACAGTTCCCGAATCCGATCCCAGGGCGTTGGCTGTTCAGGTGGATGTCTGAACAAGGAAAAATCAAAATTGGCATTCTATGGCTCGAAACGTGAATTTTAGATCCCTCAGTTGAATAGGCAGCGTAGAGTTTAAAAAGGGAAATGCGTAGGATGGTGTTCGATACTGTGGGAATTAGTAAAATGCCCTGGCAGGAAGAGCAGAACTTATGGCCAAGTCAT
The DNA here is from genome assembly GCF_021461395.2 of Schistocerca americana. Lineage (NCBI taxonomy): Eukaryota > Metazoa > Arthropoda > Insecta > Orthoptera > Acrididae > Schistocerca > Schistocerca americana. The sequence goes on from NC_060119.1 coordinate 692,044,444, forward strand.
TAGATTCTCATCAACACAAAATCAAATAGGAGTAATGCAGTAGTAGGCTAATAATGAACAATAAAACAGGAATGTGGGTAAGCTACCATAAAACCATAGTGAACACATAGCCAAGAAAGAAATGAGCCCAACACTCACCACAGTAGTGCAAGCTCCGAAGATGATGTGGAGGCTGAGGGAGTGTATAATGAGAAAAAGGAAATTATTCAGACAGTTAAAGTAAAGAAAATTTAATTGGATGTCGGTAGTAGGAATAGAAAGGGAAGGAAAAATAGTAGGGGAATACTGACTGGAGGAAACAAATGAAGGAGGAAGTCACCTCGCGGAATTTTGCAGAGAGAATGATTTAATCATCGCTAACACTTGGTTTAAGAATAATAAAAGAATGTTCCATATGTGGAAGATAACTTGGAGACAGTGGACAGGTTACACAAGGGAAAAAAGAGAGATTTCGAAAGCAGATTTTAAACTGTAAGACATGGTGTGGCAGATGTCGACTCTGACTATGGTTATGGTCTGCAGATTCAAACTGAAGAAGCTGCAAAAAAGTACAAAATTAAGGCGATGGGACTTGGATAAATTAAACAAATCAGAGGTTATTGTTGATAGCCAGATATTTCTGTGGGATCATTAGGCAATGTTGGACTGAAACAGGGGAAAGGATACACAACAAAAAGTAAATGGGTAGCTTAGAAAGATGACATATGGAAGGCCGCAGTGGATCACTTAGGACAATACGAGATATATTGAATTTAACTGACGAAAGGAGAAAATATAAAAATGCATCGAGTAAAGTACGTGAAGGGGAAATACAGATGTATAAAAAGAGAAACTGTACAAAATGGCAAAGCCGGAATACCTGCAGGACAAAAGCGAGGCTGTAAAAGCATGCTTAAGAAGGGGAAGTGCAGACGTTGCCTGTAAGAAAACTAAAGAGACATTTAGGGGAAAGTGGAGCAGCTAGATGACTATAAAGGCGTAGATGGCGAGCCCGTACTGACCAAAGAAGAATAAGCTGTTAGAAAGAATGAATATACGTATAAGGGCTATACACCGCAATGAACTTGAGAACAGCATTATAGAAGAGGAAGAGAAAGTAAACGAAGATGAAATGGGAGATAGGATAATGCGAGAAAAATTTGACAGAGAACTGAAAGGTCGAGGTCGAAACAAGACCCCTAGAGTACACGTCATTCCTTCGGAGTGATTGGCATCCTTGAGAGAGCCAGCTGTGACAAAACTGTTCCGCCTGGTGAGCAAGATAGATGAGACTACCCTTGAACTCCAAGAAGAATGTAATGATTCCAATTCCAAAGTAGGCAGGTACTGGTAAAATCTTAGCGAAATTTCATGTTAATAAGTCAGTTTTGCAAAACGCTGTCACGAATTGTTTACAGAATAATGAAAAAATGTATAGAAGCTGACCTAGGGGAAGACTAGTTTGGGTTCCTGAGAAATGTAGGAACAATCGAGGCAACACTGAGCTAACGATTTAGGCTAGAAGAATGGTTGAAGTAAGGCAAATCTACCGGAATTAAAGTTCAGGAAGAAGAAGCAAATTTTTTGACGGATGCCTTCTTCAATAGCTGTCATCATTAGTTTCGTTTTCCCGTCTTTAGTGTATTGTAATCTGGAAACTAATTCATTTTTTTATAGTTAATAGTGGCTATGTTGCAAACTTTACGAATAGATGGCACTTTTTGTTCTTTTGAATATTATAAACTTTTAATACAGTTTTTCTTGAGAATGCTGTTATTTGTACCACTCCCAAAACAGATTAACTGTAATAGAAAGATACGCAGTGTTGATTAGAAAACGTCGGCATTCGAAGGCAGATTTCGTAAGCTACGAACAACAAACAATTTCAAACAAAGAAACCGAAGTGTGCAAGGAAATCATGTTCAGTTATAGAAAAGGAGGCTCAAGAAGTTGTTGGGAAATTAACTAACGACTCCAGTGCAAGTTTGATTCCAGCTTCTGCTAAAATAAAGGGGGGGATCAGTTGTCAGCAAAACATAGAAAAATGCACACAAAAAATACTCGCAGTAATGTCTAGAATGTTATCCTTAAATAAGACTGTCATTCAGACTGCAAAAACCACAAGAACCTTGAGTATCGTCTGTTGAAATGATTACAATATGACAGGTAATTGTACTACGTCAGTGACTATGTAGAGTGTCTGAGGAATTAATGTTTCAGTTACGTTTAACTGTCACTCACAGGCTTCGATATTTTCGTGGTAGTCGGTTGCCGTCGTCCGCTGTTGCACGGCCAATGGCGCTCGGATATTGAAAACAAATGACGTCATGCCACTGTTTGGGAGCACGCGTAAACGGAATGTTGCCGTAGTCAGTACCTGGCTAGGGTCTGAACCTTGACACTTAAAGAAGTTACGATCGCCGTTGGAAATGTCATCAGCAGCTGGAAATGAAACGTTGGGTTTTAATGTGAAATCCATTCGACCACGGCGTAATAGCCCGGAATATTCTATTAACTGCGAAAATGTTATCTCACTGCACCTTCGATAATCTTTTGATTCCACACTTGTAGAAATCTACTCACTTGCAGTTAACGACGGCAGCTGATAAATACGCTCACGGTAAACTATGTGCCAATACAGCAATTGTTCATCCGATTTATCAAAGTATTTAGCACAGACAATCAAACTACAACAATTTTATGCTTGCCAATTTAGGTGCATAAACGTGAAGTGTTGATTGCAAACTCAAAGTGCGATGTGTCGTGAGCAGCTCAGTGGACGCCAACTGTTGTCAGGCAGCTGGTGGTTGGTGGCCAATGCCCGCTGGGTCGAGAGGAAACTCTAGAGCAGAAATTGTCCTGGTCTTGACAGAGAGCAACAAGCTCTTTCGCGGAAATGGTTTTGGAAGGTTTTGCTGTTGCTGACGGGTTAGAAAGTGAAGTAAATTATCTTTGAGCTAACATCAAACTGATTATTTTAGCAGGCAGGAGAAATGTGGTTTCAAAAATTCAAGGAAGAAGTAGACGCCAAGACTCGACTTTACACTTGCACTGCAGGACTTTTACCATCAGATAACGATCAGATATAGCACCAGACTCGCTCGACCGCAATTCCTCTGGAATCCTCCACATCCTACAGTTTTAACAGTTCGTGTAGAAGCTGGGATTTGGATACTGAAGGGCGTCCAGTTTTATTGCCGCCGTAAGTGAACGATTCAGAAGTTGTCTCAGCAGCTGCCTGCGGGTGGTCTGGTTTTATTCAAAGACTGTACATTCTCCGAAACTGCTTTCCAAATTAACGTCAATTTTTTATGCTAGTACATATCTTTTCTCAAGGAATGCTGTCTTTGCCTCTATTAGAATACTTCTTATGGACTCGTTGCTTCTTTGTTCATTCCAACCAACAGGCCCTGTAAGTCTTCTTCATTTTCACCTGTCATTATTAGTTGCGATCAAAGACTACGGTCGGGTCTCAAAGCAGATTGGGATAAATATAAAGATAGCTTCGAATAATTCGGCGATTAGCAGCGGTTTTATGTAAACTTAGCCGTGATCCAACTCCAGTAGTCTCAGTAACTCAAATAAAACTATTCATATTTAAAATTACAGCGAAATGAGATGTACAGTATGAGTACAGAATGTGGATGGAGAGTACTTTCACCAAAGATGAGAGTATTAATGAGCAGCAGAAATGAGGTAAGCTACATAACAGAAAGTAACGTGCAAAACGTAAATCTGAAACAATTAGAAACTAAGAAGTTGCCTCACCAGAGAAAGTGGATGGCATTATCAAATGACTAAATTTTTGTTGTTCATTACGTCAGGACCTCCGTTGGGCGAGCAAGAGAAAAAGACTGATTTGGGCATACGATTGCCTTAGCTCCCAACTCAGACAGCCAGTAACTACTATGAACTTAGTTCGAGACGCAGTCGTTCTGCACGTAAATGTGACAGATAAAGATCATAGTTTTTTTTAATCGAATCCAAAAAATGAACTGAGTACTAATGCAGCGTAAAAGCACGGCCCCATGTTATTGGAACACACTTAACGCAGTACTGCCACACCTACCTATGTAAGCATAGGAGCTCCTCTTCGGTATTTCTAATGTAACATGAGATACGATATATGTCATTTTCGACTCCAAATTGGCATGAGTCGTTCCTGTTATAAGAACAGAGCACACATCCAGTTAGCTCTCTCATTTAAAGGCCAGTGAAAGTGCTACACTGTGTCCTAGAGACGGCAGGAGGATAGTAAGACACATACTGGAGTGGTGATCTCAAAACCGTTGTATGGTTTCAAAGTTAAGGCCAAAAAGACGTTCTTAACCAACTTCGAATCACTGCAGATAGATGCGATGTAGCAATGTTGACAGACGTAATATGATATCTTAAACGGGGAACTGCGAAAACGACGAATTGCAGGCGACTTGAGAACAAGCTGCTAAAAACGCTATCTGATAGATCACTGATCATAAATTTCACAACCTGCAAAGGTCATCCACAGGACACAACCTTCTCCCCGATTCTGTTTAACATCTTTCAATACGACTGCTTAAATTCAAACCTAAGGCGTCTATAATATATTGATGAGGTATGTGTATACGTATAATGTGAAACTTAAGCAGAAAGTTAGAACAGTAAGTCGCAGTTTCCTTTTCACACGTGGAGGAATACGCCCTCTGATCGGAGACCTCCAGTAGTTATGTTTCCCAAGCATTGGTTACCAGAGCATGCAGTTAGAAACTGGTACCGTATGACGTCCACGTCCAGACAGTAGTCAAATATCACAATTTTGGACAAGAAATGACAGGAATCCTCCAGAAATGGGGAAATTTCTTACGCTGATATGTACTCTACGCTGCCACTGCGTCGCTGAAATGAAAAATGATGATATTTAATGAATTTTCGAACCGTAATCACATGCCTGAGCTTCAGTTACGGCTATCTGCAAGCATGTCGTGAAGAGGAGGAGAGCAATCATATTTTCTTTGATTGCGTAAATCAGCAGGAATCCGCAAATTCTTTGTTGTCAGATCTGTACGAAGAGAACTCTCCCTCGCCGACCTCAACAAATGTTATAACTGGAGGAGAGGCAGTAAGGAAAATGGAGGAAAGTGGGAGGGGTGGGGACCAGCAATTTTCAGAGGGAGACGTAGTCATGAATACAATAAGTAGGTTCAGGTGGGTGAAGGTAGCAGCAGTTATTCATGGATGAAGAGACTTGCACTGGATAGACTAGTATGAAGACCTGCATCGACCCAGTCTTCGGACTGAAGACCACAACAACTGGAGGAGAAACAGCATGTGTACAGTCTCATACACATGTTTTAGTCACCTTGGACCTTCACCTTCAGTATGAACCCACTAACGCAACGTATTCAATGTCGCGTGAAATAATTCACAAGCTGTAAACTGTTTATATGTTTGAATTGTGTCATTAGTTTTCAGTATGACAGCTTTGGCTGTGTTAGATTCAAATAAATAATGAGTGCGGTGATGTATTGTAAATTAAAATCGGCGGAAATTCTGATGGGGATTTATCTCGTAGAGAAACGAAGTTCCTCGAGATTCAAAACGATAGAAAATGCAGAACGTTTTCTCTTTTACTTTTCTTTCTCTAAAAGGTAGAAATCTGCGTGTATTGCTTTGGCACTTCCATAGCGAAATCCATTTATGTAAATCGGCACTCAATCAAGGAAGAATTTCTAAGCCCAACCTCAGTATTTGCATTTCTCTCGACTGAATGGCAGCAGGAAGCGCATTAACACCTGTTAAAGCTGAGATTCTTTCGGGTCAATACTTGCCAGCGATGGACACGGAGGGAATTGAGAAATGCAGCACTTTACCTCTCCCCGTAGAGAAGAGCAGACGCACAGCCAGGACGGGTAAAAAGGCACGCGGTCGCGGTTCGCAAAAAGTCGCTTTCCGTCAGATCTGCTAAAGAGCAGAATAACCAAGATTAGATTTCATATGTTTGAGAATACTTTCACTTACTACGCCATTCGTAATCATTTAGTGGGGAAAACAGTTACGGTAGGCTATTAAGCGATATCGGACTTTCAGTTTCCGAAATAGATGTACTTGTATTTTTAAAGTATTTATTTTCCTATTACTGTAATTTATAATATTATCTAATCGGTTTCAGTCGTGTTAAATAGTCACCTCCAGTGAAATATGCAGCCTAGTGGTCTCGTTGACGACTACACATTGTGACTCATGTTTTTATTGGCTGATACGCATCAGCTGATCAGTTCCTTGTCTGTCCTGTTCGGCGATTTCGATCAGTGAGAGTTAAAACATCCTTTGCTCTCTGATAGGCTAGAAAAGTAAATAACATAAAATATTGCAGAAAATACTTATGTTACATTCATAAGAAAGTCCGAGATTGTTTTAATGACGCAAAGATAAAAAACACAACATGTAGCGCGTTGTGAACCTACATCCTTCGACTCCGTAAATTACATCATGTCACTTTAGTCGCCTACCTTGCTTGCTATAGTATCTCTTGAAGGCGTGTATCGTTGATGCGTTATTAACTTACGTTTATTGATAATAGTGACATACTTGTTATTAATTTTTAATGCACCGTTGCTTTGGAACGGCGTACTGGTAGTTATCATGTAAAAAAATCCAAATACGCCGAAATGAATATGAGGCTTGCTGCCGCATCAATAACCGATATTGCTTGTGACGTCAAAGAGACGTCACGTTTGCAAAGAGTCCTGTGAGGTGATACACACTGAAACAACCTTCCTCATCACTGAAGATCTGTTTTTCTGAGTAGTGTATAGAAGTAAGGCAGTGTACCTCTAACTCTTCGATATATTTAGCATCTATTGTTTCACAAAGACTGTCACTCTGTAACACTTATGTCTGTTATCGGTTATGAAATTTTTGTGTAGCTCCGCATTTCCTGCGGATACTGTGTTGTACGTTATTTGGCTTGAAACACATCGACATAATTTGTTTATTCTGTAACTTCACGAAACCAGAATTAATTTGTAAATGTCCTTTTTAAAAAGATGTTTGTTCATAGTATAAATGTACTAAATTGTTGTGTATATAACTGGTTCATCCTTAGGAACTGTAGGATTATATGAAATGTAAAAGTTGGAGGGAAGTCCTTCCACAACGAAAAGGCTTAGGTGGGAGTGTAAAGGTAGTTTTTCGCGAAGAAGCGCGAGAAGTCTTTGTGGCACACTTAGTCTGTGACCAGCATCCAACAGTTTAACATCCCGAGTGCTTAACGAGGCAAGAATTGCAGCAAGAGTGGAATAAATGTGCCTCAAATGTGGATTTATATCTGTGATTACATCATGGCATTTATTGATTTTCTGTGAACAGTATTATTCCAACTCCAAGAAGATGTTTTGTAGAGCATATTACATCAAGAACCATGATCGCACCTGACTACATGATTGCTTTACCACAGAGGATCACGACGACCAACACCTTTAGACAGGTACAGTTTAGTGCTGTACAGAGATGCTTGGACTAGTAACATACTAAACTTTCAAATAATAAGAGTTCCATTCTTAGTTGATTTATCCTCAACAAATTATCTGGGTAGGTTACTCTTCCTGCTGCAGAAATATCCAGAGTGCTTCCAAATTTAATGAACTACAGAATAAATACTGTGTAAAATATTTATTAACTTTCATTGTGTAGCAAATTTCTTAATTGTTAAGTTAGTTGTTTGTGTACAGTGTTAAACGTGACTGTTCGAGTAACTACGTTAAAGTACATCAACAAAATGAATGTGTGAATTTGATTAACTGAAGTGATAAATTTCAACTATTATTACAAACATTTCACAGAACTTAAATTTTGCATTGCAAAACAGTGCTTTACAAAAACAAATATAGACTATAACAATTCAAAGGCCTGCACATTTCGTATTTACATTACAAGATTGTAATAGTGTTTTCGTTATCTCTTTGGCCAGCAGCGTTGTAGATGTCTTGCAATGTAACAGCGACAAAAGAAATTAAAGATATACCTTGAAAGGTAGTGTTCTAGACAGGCAAAGCAAGGACGGTCACCTGCTTAATCAGGCAAAAGTAATTTGACGTAACTGTGCAATAAATAACATAATTACTGAATTAAACTTCAGTTTACTTAGAAATTGGTTTGTGCAGCAGTTATTCTAGAAACATCTGTGCTCTTAAAATTATATCTGACATTAACAGAGTACAACTACAAAGAGAACGATCCCCATATATCACTCATATTTCGTAGAATACAAAAGCTCATAAGCATCCAAAGAAAACAAGGAGTGTTCATGTTAGTTAAAATAACACCTTGAGAACTATTTCAAAATTTTTCTTTTACCAGTCGAGTATTGGAGCCACTTCATGTCCAAATTATCTGTGTTTTCTGTTTGTTGCCCGTCACATACTAAAGCAGAACTTATGTGTTAGTGTGAAACACTTCGTTGCCACTAAACTTAACCAGTTAGTAATTCTGTTCATGAATAGTCGTTTTTATAATATATGGTATGGTGTTATTTTCGTGTCCGATCTACCAAACTGATTTCTAAGTAAATTTCACTTTAATTCAGAAATTATGTTATTTTATTTACTGCACAGTTAGGTCAAATTACTTTTGCCTAATTAAGCAGGTGACAGTCCTTGCTTTACCTGACCAGAACACTAACTTTCAAGTACGTACAATACCGTTGGTTCGATTCCCGCTAGAATATCTGTTCCATCCTTTCAAAAGCTAACCTTCCAGGAAGTGAATTATAGCCCAATTACTTTCCATTAACATACGATCACGGTCAAACAAAAATCCTGTCAAAGGGGTAACATTATAGTTAACTTGCCCTTTCAGTAATAACCCGTAGTGTTATAATTTTACTGTTTTTGTCACATATATCGTGTACGAACCATAAAGGTAAAGTACAATAAAAGTTACTACTTCATATACGGCGACGTACAAAATTATCATTGTTCCTTCAATCCATGCACGGATATGGCTCCACAGGCAAAACACAGTCTTTTTTGCAAACACGACCAGAAAAGTGTTATAGCGTTACGTCGTGTGATAGTGATTATATTGGAATGCAGTGAATACATGTACGTTATATCTATACATGAATCTTTTCTGTTTTGTAGATTTGTCTGTATTTCCATCATCCGATATTGTACGAAAATGTGACTTGTATGTACAGGATAGTATAGTTAGTTACCTCCTATATGTACCAGTTCTCATTTTCTGTTACTACAACTTGGGATCATACTAAGAAATTTGGGATTTAACCATCACTGAGTAAACATTACTTATCTTTGGACGTTTACCTATCGCCGATTACGAGTTGCGTGCGTGAGAAAAAGGTTGCGTTCGCCTGTCGGAAAAAGCCGTTTGGTTACTACTTCCCTTTTTAGATATTGATGGCAGCAGAGCTCATTAAGCTGCATGCATCGTACTTTCTAGAGCAAGATAAATCTTTAACTTCTTTTGTTATTGTCTCACGTGAACTTCTGATTGTAAGCAAGTCGATACTGTTACTCCTCATAACTGTGGAGTGCTCCTTTAGGACACACCGAAATTACACTCGAAATCAGATGTAGTTGCTACACACTTCGTTATTACAAATACATTGCTCATAATACATTCACAGTAACCATAATTACAAAAAAGCTTGTCTTATAGAACACCAAAATATTTTAAGGTATGTTGCACATATCGTTTTCCTTCAACCACTTACATTAATTTAAACCATGTCCGTGGACCCATAATTAATTCAACATGACTGACAAATGAACCACACCTACTTCATCACTTACATGAAAACTCTTTTATCTATCTTTTCAGCGCATCCAAGTTCGGAATTCAACAGACAGTAATGTTTTAAGGCTTCTTGGGTCAACTCTTCATAATTCAAACACAATATTCATAAAATCAGGCGCGTAAAATATGACTACGTAACTATCCCAGTTAAACGTTCTGAGTTCAACAAATACCAAAATTTTAAGGTTTACTCGGCCAACTTTTCATTAACTAATACAATGTTCATAAAATCCTGATTCATAAAATTGACTAACATGACTAACTCACATCAAAGTTTTGAGCTTAACAAACCCCAAAATTTTTAAAGTTTGCTCGGACAACTTCAGATTAATTAGAACAATACTATTTGCTCATACCAGGTTCGTATGATTTCAGTACTACATTATAACGAGAAGACCTTCCCAAGAACAGCTTAACAGGGGCCGCTTCCACTCTACATGAGAATTAGTGATGGACGCGAGCACACCAAAAGATTTTAACCAATACAAGAAGTACACGCGACAGGAAATCAAATAAAAAGGTACTCAACTCTGCACTGCGATTGAGTTTCAGAAACCATAACTCTCCACCGAAAGGATGGAGATATAGGACAGTAACAACATAACCCGAGACGTGGGAGGGGGCAGGGCCTTAAATATCACTCTGCCACCGTGGTAGTCCGATCCCAGTTTCCTCGCGTCAACTACTGACAATTATCTGCAACATAAAACACATCAGCGGCAGACAATATTCTGAGGTATAAGATACACAATCCTAACTGTACAACTAGTTATCAATAGCTTGCAAAGATATATTCCACAAATGAAAGCAAGGGAATTAACCTCCGTGACTTACTTGGGCAGTCAGGGCTCTTAAAATTTAGTTAACCAATCGCTTAAAACCATCACTAAAATAATAGGATAAAGGTTGGAATAGCAAGAATAATCTCGACGCACATTTAAAGGCCAGACTACAATAATGACATAACAGGTTGAATGGGAAAAATATTTCAGCGCAGCTTGGAATGCCGAACACAGATTCACGCACTACTTAGTTACACTTGTAGCTATATGTTTAGCCATGCTTCGTGTCTGTTTGGTGGGCGTCGTTACACTTCCTTAACTGCCGTCAAGTTATCAAGTGACCAATTTCAGTGGTAAGCCACTGGAACAATTCCAAATGGTTTTTAGTACACTGGAAGATTTAGTTAATATGAACAGCACCCACCGAAGCAACTCGACGACTCCAATTCATATGGCCTGTGTAACTTGTAACTAACTCGACAGAACTTGTCCTTCCAACCTCGGGGAAATCCCCATCACCATAGCCTGAAGATTTGCATTGCAACGGTTAAACTCGCAATAGCGGCTGGCCGCGCTCCTTCGTCATGCCGCCTCGGCCTCTAGCCGTGCTGCATACACAGTCAGTCCCATATCACTCCACCTCACACCGCGGATACCCGCACACCCGCCACCAGCACAGCGCGCGCGCTGCAGTTAAAATCCCCCACCCCCAAAGATGTGAAGAAGAGAAATAAGAATCGAAGTCGGCTCAACGATAAAAAGACAATCGATGGAAACTGGCGCCAGCAACGCACCAGTTCAATTACTGTTGTCTTAGCATTGTCTGTCACTGACCCATATTGTATGGTAAATATGCTGTCCTTTATATTGAAGATGTCTTCCTTACTTTCTACTAGAAAGGCTTTGTCCTTTGAAAACTGTCTGTTCATCTTGAGTATTGGTATTCCGAAATTTTTATTTATGTGCAATGCAGGTATGCTCAGACAATATCTCTGTCGAAAATAAGCCTAACCGTAATAGCGGAAAACATACGTTAAAATAAGAGGCGCTCACTTACAGTATGTGATAGAGTCCGGAAAGCTATTGCTGGAAATTAGTATAGAGTGTGTCTACCCTTCATGACGGCTTGAACTATACTGGAGGGCTTTCAATGACGAGTCTGATTGTGGTGTTGCAGTGTTATTGGAACCTGGGATTTGGAGCTAAGTCGATGTTCTAACTCATTCCAAAGACGTTCCACTGGATTTAGTTCGGGACTGTGGGCAGTCAGCCCATTTTAAGAATGTTGTCGCCCAAAACCACTACCTTACAGATGCCACGTTATCACAGGTGCATCTTCATGTTGATACAACATTCTTCGGCTCCGAAATGTTCCTCTACTGGACGCAGTCCACAATGCTGTAAAATGTGTTCATATCCGTCTGCCTTCAGCATTTTCTTGAGCCAATAAGTAAACCACAAATTAACCACGAAATCCGAATTCCGTAACACCTCCTTCTCTGTAGTTCACTGCTGACACTACACATGATAGTAGGGAACGTCCTCCAGGCGTTTGACAAACCCAAACGCAGAGACCGGATTGCTACAGGGCATACCGTAATTCATCACTTCAATTCAATCCTTGCTAGTCATCTACTGTCCACCTAAAACCCCACTTAGCACTGACTGTAGGACTATGTGGCTTATGAGAAACTGCTCGGCCATTGTACCACATTATTTTTAACTCCCTAAGCACATTGTTACAGCTGGACTGCTGGCAGCACTTTGGAACTCATGAGTGATTCCTTGGGTAACTGAATGTGACCTCATACAACCACCCTCCGAATTTCGCGACATGAGCTCTGCAGTCTTGGTTCAGCTTTGATTATTTTTTCGTTTTTCAACTTCACATCACCAACAGCAGCAACTTGGGCATCTTTCGATGGGTTGATATGTACCTGCTGGACTTGTTACTCAGATGACAGACGATGTCTAGTCAACGTTCGAAGTGAAGATCACCTGACCGACGCATTTTCGTTTACTCCTTATCTACTGACAACGCATCTACTGATAATACAATATTCCCCGTGTCATTTTGTACTGGCGGTGCCGCCTCTCGCCACATCTAGCGCTCACATCCGGTTTACAATGAGCCGCCAAGATACTTTTGATTAGATAGTGCATATAAACTTTGATACTGTTGCAGTTGTAAACATGCACTACTACTAGGAAGGGTCGGTTTGTTGTTTTTTAATACCTTATGGCTAATTTCGTATTTTTGCTATTCTGTGGATAACGGTACAAGATGAGGTGCGAAATTAAGAGCCGCCAGGGAGTAAAAATGATTTTATATATATTCATAGTTTCAGAAATTTCATTTTGCAAAGAAACACAACGTCGTATCAAATACCTATAGGTATCTTGAAAGAGCCGGCCGGAGTGGCAGTGCGGTTCTAGGCGCTACAGTCTGGAGCCGAGCGACCGCTACGGTCGCGGGTTCGAATCCTGCCTTGGGCATGGATGTGTCTGATGTCCTTAGGTTAGTTAGGTTTAATTAGTTCTAAGTTCTAGGCGACTGATGACCTCAGAAGTTAAGTCGCATAGTGCTCAGAGCCATTTGAACCATTTTATCTTGAAAGAAATTTCTTCAAATCAGTTTTAGAAGATTAATCCGCTGGAAGAAATCATATTTTAGTACGGCCGACTTGGAACCATAGAATTTATGTTGGAAGTTACGTTAATAAATATAAAGGATACACAAGATTAACCGAAAGTGCACCTGTTTGCTATGCTTCTGAATTGTCTCTGTCTAAACGTATAGTCTCTTTATCAATGTAATGTGTTGCGTACCAAAAGATTTCATTCATAGGAAAGAAATATACTCCTGGAAATGGAAAAAAGAACACATTGACACCGGTGTGTCAGACCCACCATACTTGCTCCGGACACTGCGAGAGGGCTGTACAAGCAATGATCACACGCACGGCACAGCGGACACACCAGGAACCGCGGTGTTGGCCGTCGAATGGCGCTAGCTGCGCAGCATTTGTGCACCGCCGCCGTCGGTGTCAGCCAGTTTGCCGTGGCATACGGAGCTCCATCGCAGTCTTTAACACTGGTAGCATGCCGCGACAGCGTGGACGTGAACCGTATGTGCAGTTGACGGACTTTGAGCGAGGGCGTATAGTGGGCATGCGGGAGGCCGGGTGGACGTACCGCCGAATTGCTCAACACGTGGGGCGTGAGGTCTCCACAGTACATCGATGTTGTCGCCAGTGGTCGGCGGAAGGTGCACGTGCCCGTCGACCTGGGACCGGACCGCAGCGACGCACGGATGCACGCCAAGACCGTAGGATCCTACGCAGTGCCGTAGGGGACCGCACCGCCACTTCCCAGCAAATTAGGGACACTGTTGCTCCTGGGGTATCGGCGAGGACCATTCGCAACCGTCTCCATGAAGCTGGGCTACGGTCCCGCACACCGTTAGGCCGTCTTCCGCTCACGCCCCAACATCGTGCAGCCCGCCTCCAGTGGTGTCGCAACAGGCGTGAATGGAGGGACGAATGGAGACGTGTCGTCTTCAGCGATGAGAGTCGCTTCTGCCTTGGTGCCAATGATGGTCGTATGCGTGTTTGGCGCCGTGGAGGTGAGCGCCACAATCAGGACTGCATACGACCGAGGCACACAGGGCCAACACCCGGCATCATGGTGTGGGGAGCGATCTCCTACACTGGCCATACACCACTGGCGATCGTCGAGGGGACACTGAATAGTGCACGGTACATCCAAACCGTCATCGAACCCATCGTTCTACCATTCCTAGACCGGCAAGGGAACTTGCTGTTCCAACAGGACAATGCACGTCCGCATGTATCCCGTGCCACCCAACGTGCTCTAGAAGGTGTAAGTCAACTACCCTGGCCAGCAAGATCTCCGGATCTGTCCCCCATTGAGCATGTTTGGGACTGGATGAAGCGTCGTCTCACGCGGTCTGCACGTCCAGCACGAACGCTGGTCCAACTGAGGCGCCAGGTGGAAATGGCATGGCAAGCCGTTCCACAGGACTACATCCAGCATCTCTACGATCGTCTCCATGGGAGAATAGCAGCCTGCATTGCTGCGAAAGGTGGATATACACTGTACTAGTGGCGACATTGTGCATGCTCTGTTGCCTGTGTCTATGCGCCTGTGGTTCTGTCAGTGTGATCATGTGATGTATCTGACCTCAGGAATGTGTCAATAAAGTTTCCCCTCCCTGGAACAATGAATTCACGGTGTTCTTATTTCAATTTCCAGGAGTGTATGTGCATAAGCTAACCTCACGTTCACAGTTAAGAACTATATCTGTCTGCGTGAATGAGAAGCAAATCTGACTGCGAGAACTTAAATGACATATGCCCCGTTTGAACCAACAATTAAACTCAACACTGTCAACTGACCCTGTGGAACTGAAACTCGTCTCCGCTGTATTTGGCTTACTTGTGTCGCAATGGAAAACATCGTACATCATACAGCTGCTCTCGCAGAAAAAGAAGAAAAGGCGCGGCTCAGTTTCTGATTTGCTACTAGCTACAGAGCATCGCGGTAGTGCAGTGCGAACTCTTAAATCAAAGCAATACAAACTTGGTTCTCATAAAATTTATCTCTCTTTAAGCAGAACGTTCATCAGGTAATGGGAGCTGTATAATGGAGTAGGATAATCTCAGTTACTTACCAAATTAAAATTCTTCTCAAGCAACTGTGTTAAAAAAAGATTCAGCTGGAAAAATTTTCTTGACACTATTCCGTTTACAAATATACACAATTGAAGGCTTAGCAAGCAATAAGAAAACATTTCATTACAAATTACAATCACGTAAAATCAACACCGAAGAAATACAAAAATGTAACTCAACATGAAAATTTATTCTAACGCAAAAGTCCTCATACTAATGATTAAAATCCATTAACGCTGACTGCGACAAATCTTTATAAATATAGCAAGAAATGCTTGATTTGGATGTCTGTATTGTAGCATGAATGTCTAACTAAATTCTGTCGCAATAAAGTAAAATATGTTATTTATTACCTTAAATCCCAATCTTCGCAAAATAGCGTCTGACTTAGTAAATCCATCTCATTCAATGCACAATGATATTACTTTTGTAATAATAATATCTTACATCAATAAAATGATTTTGCGTCCTTCCTGTACAACTTACTGCCTCGACACCCCACTACAACTCCCTATGTCCTCTCCTCGCGATCAACACTAAAAACCGGCAAAGCAAAGGTGACCTACGCAGTCTCCGGGCAGCGCGCATAACTACACGATACAAATATCACATGTGCCCATTTAGACATTCAAAAATAAGAAAACTGACTTTAAAATTATATACACACCTTTCAAAGTACAAGCAATTTGTAACAGAAATGTTTCATCATGCAACTGAATTAAATACATGTACGGATATGGTGTCCGTTATTTCGGACATGTCCGCAAGAACGGACACCATATCGATATAAGTATATACACTCCTGGAAATGGAAAAAAGAACACATTGACACCGGTGTGTCAGACCCACCATACTTGCTCCGGACACTGCGAGAGGGCTGTACAAGCAATGATCACACGCACGGCACAGCGGACACACCAGGAACCGCGGTGTTGGCCGTCGAATGGCGCTAGCTGCGCAGCATTTGTGCACCGCCGCCGTCAGTGTCAGCCAGTTTGCCGTGGCATACGGAGCTCCATCGCAGTCTTTAACACTGGTAGCATGCCGCGACAGCGTGAACGTGAACCGTATGTGCAGTTGACGGACTTTGAGCGAGGGCGTATAGTGGGCATGCGGGAGGCCGGGTGGACGTACCGCCGAATTGCTCAACACGTGGGGCGTGAGGTCTCCACAGTACATCGATGTTGTCGCCAGTGGTCGGCGGAAGGTGCACGTACCCGTCGACCTGGGACCGGACCGCAGCGACGCACAGATGCACGCCAAGACCGTAGGATCCTACGCAGTGCCGTAGGGGACCGCACCGCCACTTCCCAGCAAATTAGGGACACTGTTGCTCCTGGGGTATCGGCGAGGACCATTCGCAACCGTCTCCATGAAGCTGGGCTACGGTCCCGCACACCGTTAGGCCGTCTTCCGCTCACGCCCCAACATCGTGCAGCCCACCTCCAGTGGTGTCGCGACAGGCGTGAATGGAGGGACGAATGGAGACGTGTCGTCTTCAGCGATGAGAGTCGCTTCTGCCTTGGTGCCAATGATGGTCGTATGCGTGTTTGGCGCCGTGCAGGTGAGCGCCACAATCAGGACTGCATACGACCGAGGCACACAGGGCCAACACCCGGCATCATGGTGTGGGGAGCGATCTCCTACACTGGCCGTACACCACTGGTGATCGTCGAGGGGACACTGAATAGTGCACGGTACATCCAAACCGTCATCGAACCCATCGTTCTACCATTCCTAGACCGCCAAGGGAACTTGCTGTTCCAACAGGACAATGCACGTCCGCATGTATCCCGTGCCACCCAACGTGCTCTAGAAGGTGTAAGTCAACTACCCTGGCCAGCAAGATCTCCGGATCTGTCCCCCATTGAGCATGTTTGGGACTGGATGAAGCGTCGTCTCACGCGGTCTGCACGTCCAGCACGAACGCTGGTCCAACTGAGGCGCCAGGTGGAAATGGCATGGCAAGCCGTTCCACAGGACTACATCCAGCATCTCTACGATCGTCTCCATGGGAGAATAGCAGCCTGCATTGCTGCGAAAGGTGGATATACACTGTACTAGTGGCGACATTGTGCATGCTCTGTTGCCTGTGTCTATGCGCCTGTGGTTCTGTCAGTGTGATCATGTGATGTATCTGACCTCAGGAATGTGTCAATAAAGTTTCCCCTCCCTGGAACAATGAATTCACGGTGTTCTTATTTCAATTTCCAGGAGTGTATGTGCATAAGCTAACCTCACGTTCACAGTTAAGAACTATATCTGTCTGCGTGAATGAGAAGCAAATCTGACTGCGAGAACTTAAATGACATATGCCCCGTTTGAACCAACAATTAAACTCAACACTGTCAACTGACCCTGTGGAACTGAAACTCGTCTCCGCTGTATTTGGCTTACTTGTGTCGCAATGGAAAACATCGTACATCATACAGCTGCTCTCGCAGAAAAAGAAGAAAAGGCGCGGCTCAGTTTCTGATTTGCTACTAGCTACAGAGCATCGCGGTAGTGCAGTGCGAACTCTTAAATCAAAGCAATACAAACTTGGTTCTCATAAAATTTATCTCTCTTTAAGCAGAACGTTCATCAGGTAATGGGAGCTGTATAATGGAGTAGGATAATCTCAGTTACTTACCAAATTAAAATTCTTCTCAAGCAACTGTGTTAAAAAAAGATTCAGCTGGAAAAATTTTCTTGACACTATTCCGTTTACAAATATACACAATTGAAGGCTTAGCAAGCAATAAGAAAACATTTCATTACAAATTACAATCACGTAAAATCAACACCGAAGAAATACAAAAATGTAACTCAACATGAAAATTTATTCTAACGCAAAAGTCCTCATACTAATGATTAAAATCCATTAACGCTGACTGCGACAAATCTTTATAAATATAGCAAGAAATGCTTGATTTGGATGTCTGTATTGTAGCATGAATGTCTAACTAAATTCTGTCGCAATAAAGTAAAATATGTTATTTATTACCTTAAATCCCAATCTTCGCAAAATAGCGTCTGACTTAGTAAATCCATCTCATTCAATGCACAATGATATTACTTTTGTAATAATAATATCTTACATCAATAAAATGATTTTGCGTCCTTCCTGTACAACTTACTGCCTCGACACCCCACTACAACTCCCTATGTCCTCTCCTCGCGATCAACACTAAAAACCGGCAAAGCAAAGGTGACCTACGCAGTCTCCGGGCAGCGCGCATAACTACACGATACAAATATCACATGTGCCCATTTAGACATTCAAAAATAAGAAAACTGACTTTAAAATTATATACACACCTTTCAAAGTACAAGCAATTTGTAACAGAAATGTTTCATCATGCAACTGAATTAAATACATGTACGGATATGGTGTCCGTTATTTCGGACATGTCCGCAAGAACGGACACCATATCGATATAAGTATATACACTCCTGGAAATGGAAAAAAGAACACATTGACACCGGTGTGTCAGACCCACCATACTTGCTCCGGACACTGCGAGAGGGCTGTACAAGCAATGATCACACGCACGGCACAGCGGACACACCAGGAACCGCGGTGTTGGCCGTCGAATGGCGCTAGCTGCGCAGCATTTGTGCACCGCCGCCGTCAGTGTCAGCCAGTTTGCCGTGGCATACGGAGCTCCATCGCAGTCTTTAACACTGGTAGCATGCCGCGACAGCGTGAACGTGAACCGTATGTGCAGTTGACGGACTTTGAGCGAGGGCGTATAGTGGGCATGCGGGAGGCCGGGTGGACGTACCGCCGAATTGCTCAACACGTGGGGCGTGAGGTCTCCACAGTACATCGATGTTGTCGCCAGTGGTCGGCGGAAGGTGCACGTACCCGTCGACCTGGGACCGGACCGCAGCGACGCACAGATGCACGCCAAGACCGTAGGATCCTACGCAGTGCCGTAGGGGACCGCACCGCCACTTCCCAGCAAATTAGGGACACTGTTGCTCCTGGGGTATCGGCGAGGACCATTCGCAACCGTCTCCATGAAGCTGGGCTACGGTCCCGCACACCGTTAGGCCGTCTTCCGCTCACGCCCCAACATCGTGCAGCCCACCTCCAGTGGTGTCGCGACAGGCGTGAATGGAGGGACGAATGGAGACGTGTCGTCTTCAGCGATGAGAGTCGCTTCTGCCTTGGTGCCAATGATGGTCGTATGCGTGTTTGGCGCCGTGCAGGTGAGCGCCACAATCAGGACTGCATACGACCGAGGCACACAGGGCCAACACCCGGCATCATGGTGTGGGGAGCGATCTCCTACACTGGCCGTACACCACTGGTGATCGTCGAGGGGACACTGAATAGTGCACGGTACATCCAAACCGTCATCGAACCCATCGTTCTACCATTCCTAGACCGCCAAGGGAACTTGCTGTTCCAACAGGACAATGCACGTCCGCATGTATCCCGTGCCACCCAACGTGCTCTAGAAGGTGTAAGTCAACTACCCTGGCCAGCAAGATCTCCGGATCTGTCCCCCATTGAGCATGTTTGGGACTGGATGAAGCGTCGTCTCACGCGGTCTGCACGTCCAGCACGAACGCTGGTCCAACTGAGGCGCCAGGTGGAAATGGCATGGCAAGCCGTTCCACAGGACTACATCCAGCATCTCTACGATCGTCTCCATGGGAGAATAGCAGCCTGCATTGCTGCGAAAGGTGGATATACACTGTACTAGTGCCGACATTGAGCATGCTCTGTTGCCTGTGTCTATGTGCCTGTGGTTCTGTCAGTGTGATCATGTGATGTATCTAACCCCAGGAATGTGTCAATAAAGTTTCCCCTTCCTGGGACAATGAATTCACGGTGTTCTTATTTCAATTTCCAGGAGTGTAGTATATATCCATAAGTGTATAGTATATATCCATATAGGTATATAGTTCTTTCGGTCATTTCCGAAAGAAAACATAGATCGTATCCATATAAGTTTATAGTCCTGGCAGTACCGGCCATGACCTTCTTCTTCTGTGCGGGTGCACACATATTCCCCGAATTCTTACGGGACCTGGTAAGAATGTCTTCCACAAGTAATGCTCGCGGGAGGCGTGCGCGAGATAGTCCCTGTAGCCGCGCTGTCCTCTGTGCCTTCGGTGGCTCAGATGGATAGAGCGTCTGCCATGTAAGCAGGAGATCCCGGGTTCGAGTCCCGGTCGGGGCACACACTTTCAACCTGTCCCCGTTAAGGTATATCAGCGCCCGTCAGCCGCTGAAGGTATTAATTTAATTCTAATTTCGAATTAAATACAAGTTACAATATCGACCGCCAACGTGCTAAACCTCAGGTAAAGAAGAGATGCAGTCACGTAGTAGGAACCCAACGCACCTGTAGCGACTTAAAAGCTGCCACCGTTTTCCGGCAGAGCTTCTACAAGGAGGCGTGTACGCAGCGTGAAATATTGTCCCGTTACAACACTTTTTAATGTGTTTTTCTCGTTTATATCGTGCCCTTGCAACTAACTTTCCGCCCGCCTCTCGCGGAAGGCGAAGTCTTTTAACGGCGCCTATCAAGTGGCCATCAGAGCACGCTGTGCAGGCGGCCTGGGCCTACGCTCGTAACACGGCTTTAGAGGCGGTTTTTTCGTCGCATCGGCGCCGCGGTCGTGCTCTATCTGCCTCCGCCGGCCGCCTCGCAACAGGCTTTTTTCTGGCCTGCTGGTTGCTCGATCGTAAGCAATGACGCTTATTTCCGGCCTCATCCTCCCCTCCTAGTAGCCTCGAAAAACCCGAACATCGCACTGTAACATCTCCTTTGCAACACAGAGAATACAATCTGTACTTTGCAGTGACTATCCGGTTAGCCCCAGTCAAGTAAACTGACTTTCTATTAAAGAAAGAACAAGCAGCTTAAAAGCTTAATGAGCAAACTGAATTTCATCCTAACGATTATTTTTCCCTCTACGACGTAGTGCTGTAAGTATCACTTCCTTTATCTGGTACCTGCCCACCATCTTAGGATGTTCACTTTCACATTTTTGTACTCGTGAGGGACGTGATAGGCCCCCTATCGTCTGCTGGCTGCTTTGCAAATTGGCACTGTCTCCGTTACTTATCTTCTTCAGACAGACAGTGGCATTGTTTTTCTGTCTTACGTACATTCGTTTCGTCACCCTAAACATTTTTGTAGAGCATTGTTATTTTACAAGAAAGATGTTGCCTCTATGTTCTCAATTAGAATATGCAAAACTATTCGCTACACTAGAAATTATTTTTTACTATACCGGCTTTTGTCCACTTATACACACATCAAAATAAGTTTTCCATCAGCCCGGGTCCCAGAACTCTGGAAGATACACGTTGACTGTGGATATTGTATTACAGACACAGTCCCTTTGACTGTTCAGAGATGTCACTAAACCCGGCCAAAGATTTAAACCGCCTTGCATGAGCAGCGACTATTAGATGGAGGGGTCCGACAGCCGATCAGTTCCAGTCATTCCACCAGATAGGAGGTACACGGCTCTTGATGTCTGTAGTTCAACCATGCCTAGACGGTCAATACCGCGGTTCGATCGCGTCCGCATTGTTACTTGTGCCAGGAAGGGCTGTCAACAAGGAAAGTGTCCAGGCGTCTCCGAGTGAACCAAGGCGATGTTGTTCGGACATGGAGAAGATAGAGAGAGACAGGAACTGCCGATGACATGCCTCGCTCAGGCCGGCTAAGGGCTACTACTGCAGTGGATGACCACTACCTACAGATCATGGCTAGGAGAAACCCCGAGAGCAACGCCACCATGTTGAATAATGCTTTTCGTGCAGCCACAGGACGTCGTGTTACGACTCAAACTGTGCTCAATAGGCTTAATGATGCGCAACTTCACTCCCAACGTCAATGGCGAGGTCCATCTTTGCAACCACGACACCATGCAGCGCCGTAGAGATGGGCCCAACAAAATAACGAATGGACCGCTCAGCATTGGCATCACGTTCTCTTCACCGATGAGTGAAACATATGTCTTCAACCAGACAATCCTCTGAGACGTGTTTGGAGGCAACCCAGTCATCTGAACGCCTTAGACACACTGTCCAGCGAGTGCATCAAGGTGGAGGTTCCCTGTTGTTTTGGGTGTGGCATTTTGTGGGACCGACGTACGCCGCTGGTGGTCATGGAAGGCGCCGTAATGACTGTACGATATATGAATGCCATCCTCCGACCGATAGTGCAACCATATCGGCAGCATACTGGCGAGGCATTCATCTTCATGGACGGCAATTCGCGCCCCCATCGTGCACATGTTTTGAATGACTTCCTTCAGGATAACGACACCGCTCGACTAGGGTGGCCAGCATGTTCTCCAGACATGAATCCTATCGAACACGCCTGGGATGGATTGAAAAGGTCTGTTTATGGACGAAGTGACCCACCAACCATTCGAGGAGTCTACGCCGAATAGCCGTTGAGGAGTGGGACAATCTGGACCAACAGTGCCTTGAAGAACTTGTGGATAGTATGCTACGACAAATACAGGCATACGTCAATGCAAGAGGACTTGCTACTGGGTGTTAGAGGTACCAGCGTGTATAGCAATGTGAACCACCACCTCTGAAGGTCTCGCTGTATGGTGGTACAACATGCAATGTGTGGTCTTCATGAGCAATTAAAAGGGCGGAAATGATGTTTATGTTGATCTCTAATCCAATTTTCTGTGCAGGTTCCAGAACTCTAGAAACAGAGGTGATGTAAAACTTTTTTTGATGTGTATGTTTATATGTCTCTTTATTCGCCCTTCCCCCTAAAGCTTATATAATTAGTTATGATTTCTAATTCTTTCCATTCCTAGTTTTATTGTTTATTAAGTTAGAATGCGTGTTATAATATTTTTATTACATTTGGTCCAGTAAGCTGTGCATTCATTTACGACACCTGCAGGCTGTCGCAAAGTGTGCTGGTCTTCCGCCATCGAACTTGCACCGCAGTGCGATGTCAACAGTCTCATCACTCGGTAGCTCGTGTATGTGTCTCAACATGCTGGCTATTATATTACTGTTTTTTTATTTTTGGTCGTGTTAAATGTATTCTGCGTCATCGGGTTGGTGTAGATGTTTTTATACTATAACTTTTTTATATATTAGTATTCAGATACAGGTATGTTTACCAAGCCTGTCTTTAATATGCACACATCGAAGCACTGTCTCGTATAATATTAACTAATGTAATTTATTTGTACTTATATTTTTTTCATCATAACATAGATTTGAAGACGGTCATTACAGACTAAAATCGATAATGAACTGATGTACATTTGTTATCATGGACTGGGATGAAAAAGGAATTGAACAAAATTTTATCACAAACTTTTCCCAGTATCATTGACACACAGCATGCATTGAGGTCTCTGGACGGGCTGAAGATTCAGGTTTACTGATTAAAATGTTGTAAACAGCACTCCCGTCGCTCTGACATTACGTTTTAAGAAGGGTAGAGTAAAGTAAAGGTCCTCATTCTGTCCCTAGACGGGCCAGTCATGATCGACCGACAGCTGTATTATCCTTTGTCAATGGCTTCATTGGATGCAGTAGGGAGGGGCGTGCGGTCAGCATACTCCCCTCCTGGTCGTTGTCGGTTTTCTTGACCTTTGAACCGCTACTAATAGTTCGAGAGCTCCTCAGCCGGCGGGACGAGGCTAAATGCACCCCGTACCTGTTCTGCCACCAAGGAAAAATGCCTAGCAGCACCCGAAATCGAACCCGGAACCTCCGGACAGCAGTTTGTCACGCTGACAGTCTACAGAGGCGGACATTATGAAGGGGAATTCTCTCGCATTTTCTATGAGGTCTGATTGTGCAGACTGATTATAGAATATTCAGAATAAAAGAGGCACTAAATTTAAATATTTAAGCTATGTGCAGAAACTCTCCTTAGACTATTACAAGAAAAAATATAAAATTTGGAAAATATCGTGAGACAAGAGAAGATGTGAGCTACCCAACCTACTGAATGCACAGTGATTTTCAAGCAAAATACTGTAACCAAAATACTGCGAAGTGTAGGAGATTATAGTCACCACAAAAAAAGTACGTTGAAATCGAAAATGATTAAGAAACAGGAAGAGCATGCCGAAAAGCACAACTTTGACAGATTGAGACTAATATGAGTTCGAATTTCTCAGAATTTACGCTTATAGTGATGTACTGACGTACTAGGGTTAATTCAAAGAAGAGGGCTGAAATACAAGAGGAATAATGAAAAATGGATGAACTTCGATCCATGTAAATAATGTGTGTACAAAGAATTATTTATTCTTGTCGGTGAAAGAAGAAAAATACAAAAAAAAAAGAGAAGTGAGTGCAGGTCACAAAGAAGAGACTAAGAATCAGAGGAGCTCATGATAAAAAACTTAAAAATAAATTACCGTCGGAAACGAATTTCTACCGTGTTTCTGAAGTCCTGCCTCCTTTTTTTGCATTCGGTACATTCAAAAATTCGAACAGTGATTCTGAAGCGTCCATTCCTTATTTCCGTAATGCATTCCGTCGCCTAGTCAGTAAACACACAGTGCACCAAAACACACAGCATCAGTGCGACATAATTTCAGTTAGTGGATAGTGTTACGCAATGTAATAAGGAAACAACAGAAGTGCATTAGGAAGTATGGTTCGTGAGAGAAAAAAAGTACAGTGAAGTTCTGCAAAGTTTCGTCACATACGAGAGTGAAATCCATGTTATACTGATAAATAACACTTCCCACATGCCACTCGCCGATTCAGGTACACTCAGAATGTGTTGTAGTATAGGTCAAAACATGAGACACGTATTTTATTGTACGTGCCTATAAGACCGCTGAAGAAAACGTGGTTTTTATCCTTCTGAGCACTTATCGTCGGAACAGTAGGACATAAAATAGAAATGCTGAAACATAATTCCCATGGTTGCTACTGTACTTTACAACCGTGCAATCACATCTTTAAACATTCTGATATACTTCGAAATCCACCTCTCATCTCACAATTTTTGAAACGGTAAAATGTAAGTGTTTAATAAATTTAATAGTACATTTAACAACAAATTCAGCTATATCTGATCAAGCTACATCCCGAAGTCGCAGCAGTCAGATATGAGTTGGAAGTACCCCTGTATATAGCTATACATGAATCTGTTCGCCGCATGACGCTTCTCGTGCATGGTGATAGTGTTGTTTGCTGTTTCACAGTGCAGCCATGAAAGAGGGGCTCCCGAAGGATTTAATTGAAACAATAAGGTCTCGATCTCTGTCGAGTCCGACAATAACCAATGGGGAGGTGGCGAGAGGCTATTCCCGTTTAGATGTTTCATGGTCTTTGTTTTATTAGTTTGTTGTTTGTTTTGTTTCGTTTCTTTGGTTGTATGGTTTTGGATATTACGTTTGTCATCTACTTTGTTGTTTTACACTACTTAGGTTGTGTTGCATTGTCTTTGATAATCATTGCAATAATGAGTGGAAGTTGTATTATCCATTGCAAATAAGGGCTGCACACACATACACATTGTGCACCACGCACATCTTATTATTGCAATATTATTTCACTATTGACATCGTAATTCTGTCAGATACAGCAAAGGACCTGGAAGAGGAACTGAACGGAGTGGACAGTGTCTTGAAAAAGAGGATATAAGATGAACATCAACAAAAGCAAAACGAGGATAATGGAAGGTAGTCGAATTAAATCGGGTGATACTGCGGGGGGACTAGATTAGGAAATGAGACGCTTAAAGTAGTAAATGAGTTTTTTGGGAAGCAAAATAACTGATGATGGTCGAAGCAGAGAGGATACAAAATGTAGACAGGCAATGGCACGGAAAGCATTTCTGGAGAAGAGAAATTTGTTAACATCGAGTATAGATTTAAGTGTCGGGAAGTCGTTTCTGAAAGTATTTGTATGCAGTGCAACCATGTATGGAAGCGATACGTGGACGATAAATAGTTTAGACAAGAAGAGAATATATGCTTTCGAAATGTGGTGTTACAGAAGAATGCTGAAGATTAGATGGGTAGATCACATAACTAATGAGGAAGTATTGAATAGGATTGAGGAGAAGAGAAGTTTGTGGCACATCTTGACCAGAAGAAGGGATCGGTTGGTAGGACATATTCTGAGGCATCAAGGGATCACCAATTTGGTATTGGAGTGTAGCGTGGAGGGTAAAAATCGTAGAGTGAGAACAAGAGATGAATACACTATACAAATTCAGAAGGATGTATGTAGGAGTAGGTACTGGGAGATGAAGCAGCTTGCACAGGATAGTGTAGCATGGAGAGCTGCATCAAACCAGTCTCTGGACTAAAGACCACAACAACAACAACAACAACATTGCGCAATTTACAGCATGTATCACAATTTTTAAAGCAGTAATTAACATGAGGTACAGATTTGTCAGATTTTTCTCTGATGTGTCCGCTCTTGAACTATGCGTAACTAAACGTGTTTACAAATTGAGGGGATGAAAATTGATTATGACTCAGAGATTTAATTTTCAGGACATTATTTCCCAAGTGCAAATTTTCCTCACAGCCATGTAGTAGGATTCCATCAGGCCACTGTTTTAGAAAACTCTTCCACCGTCTTAATGTGTAAACATCAAGTGGCTGGATTATGCCAGTTATTCCAACAGGAATTGCCGTAATTTTCGCGTCCTTATATTTTGTCTGTGTTGTTAAATTTGTTTCCTGTTTGTCCCGTCCAGGAATCCAAACACAAAAAAATGGTTCAAATGGCTCTGAGCACTATGGGACTTAACATCTATGCTCATCAGTCCCCTAGAACTTAGAACTACTTAAACCTAACTAACCTAAGGACATCACACAACACCCAGTCATCACGAGGCAGAGAAAATCCCTGACCCCGCCGGGAATCGAACCCGGGAACGCGGTCGTGGGAAGCGAGAACGCTACCGCACGACCACGAGCTGCAATCCAAACACGGAAGCGATCGTTCACTAACAGTAGGCAAGCAAACATTCCGAAACCATTTAATAGCGATATCTTAATTTAACAGATTTTGAAGCAAATGCAACAATATTATCGGCTCTGTACATTGTTTGTTGAACAATGCGTCCAAATTGGCCACCTACCTCCTGCAGGACTATGAGCAAAGCGGATTGTAAAACTTGTAGATTAGATTGGCTGTATCGTAGCTAAAGGTTAACGAATTCAAAGATTGAGCGAGACATTCAGTTTTTAGTGTTCCTTTAAAGGATGTGGTACGACCTGCGTGTCTCTAAATTAGATTGGTCCGAAGTTAACATTGTCCTCTCCTAATGATGCAATATTCGATTTTACGTTTTCCACAAATGCATTAGCTTGTTCTACTAATTGTTCTTTATTAGTTAATTGTTTTTGAGTTGCAAATTTATTAATCTTTCTGGAAAAAATTCTATGCCTTACTTTAAAATGATGAACCCATTTCGTAGACCCGTGAATAGGTAGCACGACAGATTAACTTCATGTCTCGCCCTAAATGCCCATCGTTTCAGGTCCAATGCGTGAATAGGTAATGGTTTATCGCATGCCTTCTGGAACTGTTCCAATACTTATTTGGAAATGTGTAATAATTTGTAGCTGTGTGTCCTACCTTCAGTGACTTGTCTCCTATCTACATAATAATTTTGTATACTTAACCATTCTGAAATTGTCTTGGACTTTTTAAACTCTTATTCCTCTTCCTTCCACGCCAAAATGTAACTGCCTTTTTTTATATTCGAAATCTATTGCCGTTTTACTCATCTTAGCGCCCTCCACAACATCCTCATAATCCTCTTCAAATACCTCTTCCGTAGCGACAGACCCTTTCGTCATCATAGGTTAAAGTACTATAACTGTCTACACGTGCATTGGAGTTGGACTCTTTATTCACATTCGCTGAATGTAATGCGAAGTATGTCTCTTTGTCAGTAATGAAGTAGCAGTATCGTATTGCGGATGATCGAAGCTTTTGTGCAGAAGGTGTAATACACTCTTTGGCTTCATCGTGCTATATTCGGAATAAAAGTGTATATACTCAATCTGCTACGCTCTGTATACGTCATTAGATTTCAATCCGACGTTCGGTCTGCAAATTCCGGCCGTCTGTTATCGAATGTCAGTACGTGCACCTGTATACACGTAGTTGAAGTACATGCATACATATCCTACTGTCCGGTCTTCCAACACTTCATCATCGTGATTCCGCCGAGTGATTCCCTGTCGCATTGTGTATTGGAGTATACACGAGGTGGCCACGCGCTCGTGTGCGGTGGTCTTGGGTAGACAGAGGGTGTCGTGCTCTCATGGCCGTCCTCCCTCCAGAGTACACGGTCGCAGTATAGGTCGCAATATACAGGTGGCCAGAATAAGTCCATATTAATGCTTCCTACATGCTCATAGTTACCGCAGCATATGCAATAATTTATGGTGTAGACTGGTCTTTCCCGTAATGGCCTCTTCTGGCAACCTGTCGCAAATATATGGAATAAGGAAACAAGGACGTACAATGTATGACGATTCCTGCTGGAAGAACCGGCATAATCCAGTCACATGATGTTTACACATTCAGACCGTGGAAGAATTTTCTAAAACTGTTCTCTGATGTAATCCTACTATCCTGCAAATTCAAACTTTGATTCATAATCAGTTTTCATCCCCTCGATTTTTAAAAATGTTTAGTTATGCTTGGTTCATGAGCGGACACACCGCTGAAAAATCTGATAACTGCGAATCTCCTGTTAATTATTGCTTTAGAACTTGTGATACATGCTGTAAATTGTGCAATAATACTGTAATAATCAGATGTACATGGTGCACAATGTATGCAGCACTTCTTTGCAATGGATAGAACATTGTCCCTTACATACTGTAAAATAACATAGTAGATGTCAAACGTAATATCCAAAACCATACAACCAAAGAAACGAAAGAAAACAAAAAATGAAACAAAGACCATGAAAAAAATAAACGGGCATAGCCTCTCGCCACCTCCACGTTTGTTATTCTCGGACTCGACAGAGATCGAGACCTTATTGTTTCAATTAAATCCCTCAGCAGCCCCTCTTTCATGCTTCCACTGTGAAACTGCAAACAACACTATCGCCATGCACGAGAACCGTCATACGGCGGACAGATTCACATATAGCGGTATATAGGGATACTTCCAATTTATTTCTGACTATTGCGATTTCGGGATGTAACTTTCTCATATATGGTTGAATCTGTATAGACATTTTACCGTTTCAAAAATTGCGAAGTGAGGGGGGATTTCGAAGTATATCAAAATGTTTAAGGATTTGATTGCACAGTTGTGAAGTACAGTAGCAACAACGAGAATTAAGCTTCAACATTTTTGTTATATCTCCTACAGTTTCGCCGATATGTGCTCAGAAAGATAACAACCGCGTTTTCTTGAATGGTTATTCAATACCAACCTGCCACCAAGTCATCCCCTATCAGTTATTATACCAAGTATCGGCTCACCAAACGCCACTATAGCTAACAGATGTTTTACGGCATTTCACTGATTGTTTTATTTATTCTATATTTAATTTGCCTGGAGACTGATGATAAGCACCAGGAACTCTTAGCATATTGCTGTCACGTATAATAAGAACTTAAATGATGGCTGGTAACCAATGGCTGCAATTAAAATATATTTAAATTACGGTTGTTCTTTTAAAAAGGACACAACCGACTTCTTTCCATAGAGTTGTTAACTAGGCTTTATAACTCCAGCACTCTGACCGAGGCATCTAACTCTAATCTTTCGTCCATCATCAGAAGAACATGTCTGTCTACGTACGTTTATTTCATTGGTTTGATCACTGCAGTGCTTACCTGTGACGTTCATTTATATAAGTACATGATATGTCAGAATAATTTGCATTTAATGCTGGCGCCTTTTACATGGCACACTATAACTTCCATTTTTCCGTATGTATCGGTGATTCTAATATGACATTTTTTAATTACTCGTATCTGAAGGGGAAGACGCATACGCTTAGCAGGTTCTAACTTTGCACCCAGAACACACTAATACCATCAAACCTGAATTATGATCATCAGCTCTTATTTAATACCACTGAAGCATGTCTTACAGTAAATGTGTTAATTTTTCACTTTTGATAAATTCTTAAGATCAGCTAACTAATATGTAAAATAAAAATCTCATGGAACTAATAATGCATTGGAAGCCAGAGAGTCCGTATTAAATGTTTTGCA
This sequence comes from Schistocerca americana, assembly GCF_021461395.2. NCBI lineage: Eukaryota > Metazoa > Arthropoda > Insecta > Orthoptera > Acrididae > Schistocerca > Schistocerca americana. The sequence continues at coordinate 692,074,874 of NC_060119.1, forward strand.
CAGATATTGCAAGAGATAATTTAAAACTACATTCTCTGCGACACTTTCATTTGTTTGAAACAAAATATTGTGTAAAAGAGGACTTGCTTTCCCATTAGGTCACTTCTGATCTTAGAGACGACGTGATAGGAGGTATGTTTACAGGGCTCTCTATACATTGTACGATTAATTAAATAATAAGTTCAATTTTATTCGAATGGTATCTGTAAGTCATTTGTAGAATCCTATTGTTGATCGCATTAATTTGTTGTGTGAGCTTTTATGTTTCAGAGATACTTATCAGTATTGGGCACTCATTATTAGGGAACATAAAGATCAAATGCTATATCGTGTCGTGAGGTTTAAATATTGCTTGCATACAAAGTCGAACCTCCATGTCTTTTTTTTACCGTATTTTCGCGGTCAAAGAATGCTTTCAGACAATGAAGATGTACAATGGTCACCATGGTCTGATGCACCAAACGCAGAATGTAAATCGGACGGCATTGTTTTGGTAAGGAAAAAGCTGACCAATTTATTGTAGCTAATTCAACTTCTATTTTATGTGTGTTGTACCGATTACTTCATCGTGCCATAGCACTAGTACTTTACCCGGGGCAAACCATTCTTAAATGTACTACATACGTTTTATAACATCTAAATATTTTTTCCAAATTTTATTCTGCCAATAAGGAAAGGATACGTTACGCCATAATGCTACGCGGTGTGCTGTGACGTTTTCGTGATGTATACTCTTTATATAGAAAACAAATACACAACGCATGTGATTTCCTAGAAATTCTTGTATCTGCGTAGACAGTGTACGACTCGCTTCGTGGAACCGCATATCTCAGGAAATATGCACATCTGACCGGGCTTTCAAGAGTTGGAGGCGAAGTAATTCCAGAAGTGGTGGCCAGCGCCGAGTCCAATGTAAAGCCTAGTTTAAAAGTTTCTCCGCTCCAAGTTTAAATTGAGTTGTTCGTCGCCAGCAGAAGTTGAGTCTCGCTAGATGTGGAAGTATTTAAACTACAATTAAAGTGGAATAATCCCATTTACACGCATTCAGAATCGTGAAGGAGATGTGGAGTTACCCGTCAAGGTGAGGAAGCCTAACTAGCCAACTGCGCTCGAGATTCACAAAAGTGGCAAGTCTCCGCGCTCAGGTGAATTAGTCCCATCTGCTGCTTCACGACGTAGAGCAACGGCAGAGAATAATTGCAGTAAAAGTACGGAATATAATTTTCTACATTTCCCATGTGCCGAAACTTCACTCATAATTGCAGGTCGAGAACTGAAATTTAAAAAAGGTTTTTAGAAGTGAATAGGATGTAATTATGTAACTGCGAGCCTCGATCGCTCAACCATACAAAAATTAAAAAGAAGTCTCACCAAAACTGTTATATCTCCTGAGAGTACACAAAGGAAAATCGTAAGCAAAGCAACAAACAGGGCTTTTGTGATCGAAGTTTATCTTCTTTTTTTATTTACATTGTTGTGGCCAACTGTGCAATACGACTGATTTATTTTTCTGAAGACTGTCCTTTCTTCTTCTCCCAAAATATCTTCTTATTCTCGCTAAAGTTTCTGGTTCTTTCTTCTGTCCAGGTTCTGTAGGTTCCAGTTGTCAGTCTGTCTACAAACTGATGATTCTCAGCCAGGCGGTGTGGACGTGAGGTTTGAGGCGCCATGTCACGAATTGCACTGCCCTCCCGCCGCGTGATCGAGTCCTCCCTCGGGCATGGGTGTGTGTGTTGTTCTTAGCATAAGTCAGCTTAAGTTAGTTTAACCCTTCGGTGGGCGCGCCATTCATACTTCCGTGAGTGGGCGCGTTGCGGCTATTGCACCGCAATTAGTTTTACATTTTTGACCTAAGGAAAAATAACCATCCCTTTAGTAATAAATAGGTAAAATGCATCAATTTCTTTTTCCGTAATTTCAGCACTTGCTTTTGGACCTGACAAAACTTTTATGATGTTCTTGGCCTTGGTTTTAGGAGAAGAAGGAAGCGGTTCACTTATCCAAATAGTTTGTTTATCTTTTCCTACGTAAAATCGGTAATACTCTGTTTGTTGTCTCCCCTCTTCAACCAGGTGGTCATCTGTTTCCTCTGTTGATTGTTCGGAGTCACTGCTGTGGTTTTCTTCTTCAATAACTTCCTCTTCCGACTCAGATTGACATGAATCTTACAATTCTTGTAATTCTTCTTCTGACAGTTCTCGCAGTACTTTCTCATAGTTTTCAGGACGTATAGTTAGACGTTGCCTGTCACATGACTTCATTTTCTCCATTTCCACGCTTTTATGAGACCTAATGAAACACATGTCTTTGTAAAAGTAATATATTGTATCAAATCAAAATCCAAGACCGTAAAAAGTAATGAAAATTGCTTATGGGAGCTTTGATTCGATTCGAATATCCATTATATACTAATATAAAAGAAAGATTGTCTTGAGGTGAAAGAAAAACACAAGTATAGAAAATACTTACAGCACAAGGTGCGTAGCGGCGAACACACCGCAAACGCAACACTCACGTTTCATAGAACAATAGCGACCAAATTGCTGAAAGCATGAATATCGCAAATGTAGTAAGTGGTGACATTCGTTGAGAACAACAAATACGTATCTGTGATACTAACATAAAACTAAATTTTGCAGCTATCTGCCGCAGGCGCGCCCACCGAAAGGTTAAGTAGTGTGTAAGTCTGGGGACCGATGACCTCAGTAGTTTGGTCCCTTACGAATTGACACACATACATTTGATGACTCTCAATAAATGTTTTGACTGCACATCCGTTCTGTACAGTTTTACTTCTGATGTCAATTTCCTGAATATCTCTTTCAGTTTGTAATATCTACTTTTTCTTAACTTTCATTCAGATTATAAGACCGAAATTTTTTTTTAGTCTGTCATAATTCAGTCTAAGAATTTGAATTTAACTGTCTGTCGCTGAAAGTAACTGAGGTTTTTTCGAGCTGCTTATATAATTTCAGAGGTTTGAGTTCCATCTAAAATCCACACTTCGACACTATCCATCCTTATTTGTGCCCAAATATTCAAACTTACTATCTAGCCAATGACACACACACACACACACACGCACACACACACACACACACACACACACAACTGTAGGCATAGCCACACACCCATATTGAACACTCATAAAAAGTAAAATAAAATATTAAAATAGCTGAAAATAATTCAGCTGACTATAGCGTACATAAAAAATATGAGAAAAGACGATATTCTCCTCGACAAATTTCTTTAGTCACGAAATAAAACGCTATTGCGACGCTAAAAGACTGATTTGTGTGTTCAATAGTTACCTGAACTCACAATTAACACTAGAACGGCAGAAGGGGTCAAAATGACCCCTGTCATATGTTTTTCGTTCATTCTCATATCCAATTTGTTTACTTCGTTAAGGAAATTATATGACTTTTTCAAATTTTTTCTCCTCTTTATGAAGATGTTTTAGTATTTACAAAATATTTTAATTTTCTTTGTCGTTTCATTCAGTATACCCAGAACGGCGGAAGGGGTCAATTTGACCCAACTGTAATTTCTCTTCTGAATATCAGTAAATTATTCAACAATACATTAGCAACAGTGAGCAGTAACGCAGAGCAGTTGCTCCTCATTGTTACAACTTGACACGTGTACATTCCAGTCCGCCACAGCTTATGTTATGTCACACAGGCAGTCTTTGTCGGTGAAACACGTTTTCGAACATTTATCGTCAGGGTGGACTTTCTCATGGAGAAGTGACACATCTCCTAGAGAATTCCGAAGTTGAATCGGAAATTGACTTCACTGATGAAGATGATGATTATGTACCTGACACAAGTGAAGATGACAGTGTGAACGAGGGAGGATTAGCGGAAGTGGATTCAGATGCTGATATACGTCAATCATCACCTCTTTCACCACAGCAGGTATGGTTGGAAGCGCCTACAGAGATGATTGCGAGGAATGGAACCGTGTGGGAGATTGGAAGTTGTTCATCTTCTGGAAGGCGGTAAGCTGTTTATGTTCTTGCCAACAAGTAGACAGCTCTGTCATCAGTGCCTTCCGTCTTAGATGAAGCAATGCTACGTCTCATGAAGAAATACACAGAATCAAATGCTCGAAAAGTACTAAAAAAACAATGACTGGACTGTGTCACTTGTGAAACTGGAGAAACTGACAGCCATCATGTATGTCCAGGGTGTATTGAGCATAAAAAGTATGTCTGTGGATGATCTCTGGTCGCACTCTTTGGGGCCTGCTTTTATTAAGGACATTATGTCAAGGGACAGATTTCAGGAGCTTCTCATATTTTAATGAAAAATCAGCCCGGGATGAGCGCCTGGCAAATTCGCTTTTGTATTTGAAATTTGGGGAAAGTTCAGTGAAAACATTATTTGCGCTTACCGCCCTGGAGAAAATATAACAATTGACGTGCAACTGTTACCAAGCAAAGCAAGATGCAAGTTTACTCAATTCATATCCAACAAACCAAATTCTGGCCAAATTCCGGCTGGCTGTTGATGTAACGACTAAGTATATATGTAATGCTTTCCCATACCTCGACAAGCACACTCATAGATAGAAACAACCACTTGGAGAGTACGTTATTCTGCATCTCATGGAGCCATCAAGGTTCGGTTCCCGGCGGGGTCAGGGATTTTCTCTGCCTCGTGATGACTGGGTGTTGTGTGATGTCCTTAGGTTAGTTAGGTTTAAGTAGTTCTAAGTTCTAGGGGACTGATGACCATAGATGTTAAGTCCCATAGTGCTCAGAGCCATTTGAACCATTTTTTTGTAAATCAAGGAAGAAATGTGACCATAGACAACTTCTTTACGTCTTTTCAGCTTGCTAAAAAACTCATAGAAAAGAAAACTTCTTTAGTTGGTATAATGAACAACATCCGCCGTGAAATCCCCGGTGTAGTAAGGAAGCCGAATGCTGAAATACACTCCACCACAATTCTGCACAATAGTGGCAACACAGACTGCACCTTGACTGTATACCAAGGAAAGAAGAATAAAAATGTCATTCTTATGAGTACGCTGCATGCTGAAGTACCAATAAGCAAGGGAGGAAAGAAAAAACCTGATACCGTAAAATTCTCCTGTGCAACAAAGTACGGGGTGAACGTGGTTGATCGAATGACCCTTAAATATACTATGAAGGTTGCATGTAGGAGATAGACAATGCATATTTTCTACAACATACTGGATATGGCGGCAATAAATGCATGGGTCGTCTATAATATACTAATGAACAAGAAAATGGAAAGGAAGAAGTTCTTACTTCAACTGACAAATGAACTCAAGGAAACTAAAGAGCAAGAACATCAGTCAAAGGTAGAGGATATCAGACTGAAATCACCTAGAAAGTGGAGGAAATGCCAAATCAGCCTCTGCAAAGGCAACAAGACCAGCAAAATCTGTGTAAAGTGCTACAAAGCAGTGTGCGGAAAATGTGCGCGTAAAACAGAAATCATCTGTGCTAAGTGCGTCTAGCAGCTTCAGTGAAAAGTAATACAGAGCTGTTTGTAGAACACGTATGAGAGTAAAATGGACCAAATACAGTAAATGTTTCGAGAAGGTTGTATGAATAGTTAATAAATTAAAATATGTAGCTAAGAAACTTGTTAGCAGTAGCAACAATAGATGTGTATGATACATTGTTGTTCAAGTAAATTAGTAATTATTATTTATAATTGTAACTAACGGTTCTGATTACTAGAAATAAAACATGGATTAACAAACACTAAAAAATTACTTGTTGAAGTCAGATATGAAAATATTGTATGTGGGGTCAAAATGACTGGTTTCCGCCATTTTAGGAAAGTCAGAAACTCCCCTCTTCTAGTGTTAAAATGTTCATAAACTCAGACCTTTATTACAATGCTCAACAAGAGGAGATGGTCTGAAATACTTATATCTTGAAACCAGTCGCTTAACTCAGAGTTTATGAATTGACGCAGATGCCGAAACCCTGTGTCATAGTGACTCTGTCTCACTGTGGCTCACCAAGACCGCCGAAGACTGAGGAGCCCGAGGGGATACTGATTTTTTGTTATACCTGTTCAGATGATTCGGTAAGCGTTTTGTAATTTACAAACTCTTTCTTGGTTTGCTTTTCGATTTAATACTCAAGACAGTATGATTTCCCCAAAGCATCTGAATGTAGACAACTGAGACATTGACGGAACTGAACTACTATTGGTAGTCCACCAAGGTGCAGAGCATTTTCATTCTCATATTGAGATTTACCTTTATTACTCGTAATCTGTTTTTAACTTCAATTTCGTTAAGTTATTCCAGCACGTGAGCTGCTTCATTTCTGTTGTTTGAGAGAATTGTTCGATCGTTTGCGAAAGTCACACACATTGAGTTAAAGAGTCACATTTCGTAACGACTTACGTGATCTGCATCTCTTTCATGTACTGAAAGAATCAAATACAGCCTTCATGCTGACCATTTTCTGCTTGGTCCAGAGAGGTATAACCACCTAAACCAAGAACGTGTGCGAATCCATTTATGGGTACAATCGAATGCAGTCTTAGAGCTAACGTGAATCTTCTAAGCCCACATTCCAACAACTACGTCAATTATCTAAATTTTTATTGACAAGTAGAGGGTCAGAATATATGGCATGGGAGAAGGCATGAGTGCCATTACAGATACGAGATGCATGCAGACGTATATCTCATTAAAGGTATTATGAATGCAGTTATCCTGTTAGTAAGGTAGTCTGATCGCGGTGCGTGGCATTGGGTGACTGTGGTGGGCAAAAGTCCGCTAAGTATGGAGCAATAAATACTCTTAGGTAAACCTAAATATAAGGGTTATGAACTTTACCTTATGTATGAAAATGTTTTTATTGTTTCATTCACGATACAATGTAATAGTGATAAGAGTCCCCAATGTGTTTTATCCATACTGTGGTGGGTGGAAATGGGTGACTGTGGTTGCGGGATATGTCAATATAACGCTCGATGTGGAACACTCAGTTCTCTTACAAAAAGCTATGTTCTTTATAACTTTTGAGCTTTACCATGTTAGCGAATATGCTCCTTTAAACAGTCCTCCACCTGTTCCGTCCATACTGGCATCAACATTACGTTACGGAGACAGATTTAACTGCGGGTAACACCACAGGGCCAATGCGAAGTGATTGACGAAACCACACAAAATTATGAAAAGAATTACACTCACGAACCATAAGCAAAATGTTTTTCCGAAATTACTGAGGTGTACCATTCGATTATTCAGTTGTTAATTACGAGTATTTTTATCTTTGAGTCTACTTGGTTTTTTTTCTTTCTGTGTCTGTTGATCGTCGGTAAAATATGATTTACGAAAACGAGCTTAGAGATTTGACCTATTTGATATTACACATCGTGATTAAATTCTGAATAACGAAACCACTCAAGCATCATGTTATGTCGGACGAATGGAACAATAAACATATTTTCGCATGTACGGTTAAGTTCGTAAATAACAGATTACATTGCTTTTCCTAAGAATAAGAACATTTATTAGTACATTTTTCGCGGATTTTTGTTCGCCGCACTCACCCACTATCACGCGTCGCGAGCAAACTCCCTTACTCACAGCGTGAGACTGAGTTCTGTCTACCACAACAAACACGAGTGGGTGACAGTTGGTGGTCGTGGCATTTACGATCTTATAGCGTAAATAAATAAATTAGAATACAACCAAATTTTGAATTGCACAGCGGGCCAGTGTGGCCGTGTGGTTCTAGGCGCTTCAGTCTGGAACCGCGTGACCGCTACGGTCGCAGGTTCGAATCCTGCCTCGGGCATGGATGTGTGTGATGTCCTTAGGTTTGTTAGGTTTACGTAGTTCTAAGTTCTAGGTGACTGATGACCACAGATGTTAAGTTCCATAGTGCTCAGAGCCATTTTTTTGCCATTTTTTTGAATTGCACACACACACACACACACACACACACACACACACACACACACACACACACACAGACACCCACCCACACCCACACCCACACACACACCCACACACACACACACACACATATATATATATATATATATATATATATATATATATATATATATATATATATGGTGGTCCATTGATCTTGACCGGCCCAAATATCTCGCGAAATAAGCGTCGAACGAAAAAAGTACAAAGAACGAAACTTGTCTAGCTCCAAGGGGGAAACCAGATGGCGCTGTGGTTGGCCCACTAATGGCGCTGCCATAGGTCAAACAGGTATCAACTGCGTTTTTTAAAAAGGAACCCCCCTTTTTTATTACATATTCGTGTAGTACGTAAAGATATATGAATGTTTTAGTTGGACCACTTTTTGGCTTTGTGATAGATGGCGCTGTAATAGTGACAAACATATGGCTCACAATTTTAGACGAACATTTGGTAACAGGTAGGTTTTTTAAATTAAAATACAGGACGTAGGTACGTTTGAACATTTTACTTCGGTTGTTCCAATATGATACATGTACCTTTGTGAACTTATCATTACTGAGAACGCATGCTGTTACAGCGTGATTACCTGCAATGCAATAAGTGCTAAAAATGATGTCCGCCAACCTCAATGCATTTGGCAATACGTGTAACGACATTCCTCTCAACAAGAGTGGTTCGCCTTCCGTAATGTTCGCACATGCATTGACAATGCGCTGACGCATGTTATCAGGCGTTGTCGGTGGATCACGATAGCAAATATCCTTCAACTTTCCTCACAGAAAGAAATTCGGGGACGTCAGATCCGGTGAAGTTGTGCTTCGACGACCAATCCACCTGTCATGAAATATGCTATTCAATACCGATTCAACCGGACGCAAGCTATGTGCCAGACATCCCTCATGTTGGAAGTACATCGCCATTCTGTCATGTAGTGATACATCTTGTAGTAACATCGGTAGAACATTACATAGGAAATGAGCATACATTGCACCATTTAGATTGTCATCGGTAAAATGGGGGCCAATTGTCCTTCCTCCCATAATGCCGCACCATACGTTAACCCGCCAAGGTCGCTGATGTTCCACTTGTCGCAGGCATCGTGGATTTTCCGTTGCCCAATAGTGCATATTATGCCGGTTTACGTTACCGCTGTTGGTGAATGGCGTTTCGTCGCTAAATAGTACGCGTGCAATAATCTGTCATCGCCCGTAATTTCTCTTGTGCCCAGTGGCAGAACTGTACACGACGTTCAAATTCGTCGCCATGCAATTCCTGGTGCATAGAAATATGTTACGGGTGCAATTGATGTTGGTGTAGCATTCTCAACACCGATGTTTATGAGATTCCCGATTCTCGCGCACTTTTTCTGCTACTGATGAGCGGATCAGCCGCGACAGCAGCTAAAACACCTACTTTGGCATCATCATTTGTTGCTGGTCGCCGTTGACGTTTCAAATGTGGCTGATCACTTCCTGTTTCCTTTAATAACCTAACTATTCGGCGAACGGTCCAGACATTTGGATGATGTCGTCCAGGATACCGAGCAGCATACATAGCACATGTCTTGGGCATTTTGATCACAGTAGCCATACATCAACACGATATCGACCTTTACCGCTATTGGTAAACGGTCAATTTTAACATGGGTAATGTAACAAGAAGCCATTACCGTCAGCACTGGCGGAATGTTACGTGATACCACGTACTTATACGTTTGTGACTATTACAGCGCCATCTATCACAAAGTGAAAAAAGTGGTCCAACTAAAACATTCATATTTCTTTACGTACTACACGAATATGTAATATGAATGGGGGTTCCTATTTTAAAAAACGCAGTTGATATCCGTTTGACCTATGGCAGCTCCATCTAGCGGGCCAACCATAGCGCCATCTGGTTTCCCCCTTCAAGTTAGATGAGTTCCGTTCTTTGTAGTTTATTCGTTTGATGCTTATTTCGTGAGATATTTGGCCCGGTCACTATCAATGGACCACCCTGTATGTACGAGGTATAGGTATATGTACTGACAAAAGCTTGATTATACTGTAATTACGTAGCACTTAAAAGTGTGCCATGCTCGAAACCGGCAGCAATAAATAAAAAATATAGAGAAAAGCAGCTCTTTTGAGTTATCATTACATTGCATTTCTTACACTTTGTAGCTGCAGAACAACATACAAAAAATATTCACAGTAGTTTTGTCAGTACGTACACATACGCGCCTTTTGCAAATAGGTATAGATGGATATGTACAACTCCAAAAATGTATCTGGAGCAGAAAATACAATAATTACATCAAAGGTGTACTTATTAACAACTATTTTATTTCGCCGGACCAGTACCTGCTGCTTTGTGTTTATTCATTTATTTTGTCAACTGTGTTTCGGGCGGACCTTTTATATTCAGTGGCTCTCCATCTGTTGCAAATCTGAAATTGGATCACTGATTTGGGGTGGCACGCTGTCATATTAGTATGGTAACATCAGAGCCGGAAATCACTACATATTTTTGTGTTGCACGGAAAAACAATGTTACATCGTGGATAATTCAAAAAAAAGCTGAAGAGATGTCCACGTTCGTTTAGTAACATGAGAGTGACACAGAAATGGTGAACGAACTGCGGTGGGGGGCGTAGTGCATTGGCATTATTCATAGAGTGCCCGTTCCAAACCGAGGCAATAAATACATTACCTATACCATCCGCGAATGGAACAGGAATAATCTGGAAACGAATTTGATACTGCATGTACCAGTTCGCCAGCATACCTAAGTGATCTGTGTGTCTGACACCTACCGGGAAGACACGTGTTCAGTTCCAGATACAGCGTGGGATAACACTGGCTTTAATAGGTGTTCCATTTTTTTCCGGTAGCTATACATACTCACTCCACAGCAGCTCTTACGGTGATTTTTGCGGACAGAGAACTAGGTGTACTGATACAAAGAGGTGTAAGTGAATTCTCACATTACCTTGAACATTTTAGTATACATATACTTCAGCTTCTCTTGCAAATATGTATTATGTCTTTTTACCCATCTGAGGTGTCACAAATTGTCGAAGATTTCCTCACTACTGTTCTATGAAACGAGCAATGAGCCTAAAATATATTGACATATATGCATTCTGCCTTTTATATACATGCGAGGTAATTAGCTGTCTGTTACGTCTACCACAGACGGCCCCTGCCAGGCAGACTACACTCAAGACACCCCTGTGTACCATATAACATACACAAGCACTTGCAGGCGCAACCAAGTGGAAACTTTTCTTCAAAATAAACAGAACTTGCTAGACACTAATGCGAACCTTTTTCTGCAGAGGTCGCCTCACAGAGACAAGGGAAAGTTGGAGTACTCCGCCGACCTGTGTCTGTGAGGCGACCTCTGCAGAAAAAGATTCGCATTAGTCTCTAGCATGTTCTGTTTATTTTGAAGAATTGTTTCCTCTTGGTAGCGCCTGCAAGTGCTAGTGTATGTTATATGGTACACAGGGTTGTCTTGAGTGTATTCTGCCTGGCAGGGGCCGTCTGTGGCAGACGTAACACTGTCATTAGCCTGTAACTTATTTTCCTACTTTCACAGAATATAAAGATATGATGAAAGGGTTTGTGCCTGTCTTTTTATTTTTCAAGAAACTCCAGGGTTCTGTTCGTTTGCAAAGTTTCTCAGTAGATTCCACAGAGCTCCGCCGACACTATTCGACTGGAGATCAGATGCTATTAAGACTGTCAGTTACCGTCCTAGAGACTTCAAAACTCTGCATTCGGGACTATGTCAATTTCGATTAATTTTTACTTGTCGCCTCAGCACAGTCTGAACTCCAGCTTAGTGGTGCCCAGACTATTTTTCCCAGTTGTAGGGCTTATGTGTTCTGAATTTCGCTGAAACTCTTCCAGGCATCACAGAGTTTTGCCCGCATCTCGTGGTCGTGCGGTAGCGTTCTCGCTTCCCACGCCCGGGTTCCCGGGTTCGATTCCCGGCGGGGTCAGGGATTTTCTCTGCCTCGTGATGGCTGGGTGTTGTGTGATGTCCTTAGGTTAGTTAGGTTTAAGTAGTTCTAAGTTCTAGGGGACTGATGACCTAAGATGTTAAGTCCCATAGTGCTCAGAGCCATCACAGAGTTCAACTCATTTTAACGTGTCACTCTCTATGGACAAAATACAATCATCGTTCATAAACATTCTTTCAGTCAAAGGTTATGCAGGTAGTCCTTAAGGACAACGTAATTAGCTGACAAAGTTTTCAAGCGTGCTGTAAAAAGGTATTACGCCTTAAAGATACAACTGAGTGTCGTTTCATATTGCTTCGCTCAGAAAGGCCATGAAATATTTTGTGCGTGTTGAAAGCTGCCTGCTCATTTGTCACTTTTATTTCTTCCCGTTGTATTTTGCTTTTAGTAATTCGTGATGTTTAACCCTGAAATACTCTACGTGAGTGTCCCATATTCAATTCCTATTAGTCGATGTTCAGTCTGGAACCGCGCGACCGCTACAGCCGCAGGTTCGAATCCTTCCTCGGGCATGGATGTGTGTGATGTCCTTAGGTTAGTTAGGTATAAATAGTTCTAAGTTCTAGGGGACCGATGACCTCAGCTGTTAAGTCCCATAGTGCTCAGAGCCATTTGACCCATTTTTGTTATTATTCGTTCATAAGCCAGGACCATAACATTATGTTCCTATTGCCCGTAGTGAATCAGAATCTTGTAGATGTTAAAAGGTTGCTTCATAGATGTTAAGGGTTCTAATATCAAGTAGAGAAACAGAGAAACAGCTGCTGCTACTGCTAATTCGCGTACTTTGATTGATTTTCCTCACTTAAAGATTGCGGTTGCAGCCAAAATAGTCTTTGCTCTGGTTTTGTAGTTAGGGCCGTGTATTTGAAAGTGTAAGATCCAATCTATATAACCTTGGGGTAATTTAAATAATTTATAATACATGAAAAAATGGCCCGTATTCAATTATTGAGCAAGGAAGTCCTGAAGGCTGAGCCCTGGATCAAAGTTGGATGGGGCGTGGGATGAATATCAGATATGGAAAGCCTGAGCATAATTACGGGTAAAAATGAACATTTACTGACTTCGATAAATCGACTAACATAGACGTGAACAAGATAAAATATGACTATTGCGGGTGCCTGACATATGCTAAGTTCCGTTATATGACTGCGCGGTGTCTGTTTTTTCGGACATGTACGAAAGAACAGACATCACGCGGAATACGCAGCTGTGATACATATTATGTAACTGAAGGTGGAGGGGGCGGGGAGAAAGGAAAGGAACTCATGATGCCAGCTGCATCGGGGCTTTGTGCGGAATCAGCGGCGATGAGTGAAAATGTGTGCCGGACCAGGACCCGAATCCGGGATCTCCTGCTTAATAGGCAGTTGTGTTACCCAATGCGTCATCCGGAGAAATTGTTTATCATAAATTCGGGGACTATCTCGGCACAGTCTCTGATCGACTCAAACTCCCATCTAGCGCATCTATCAGCAGTCCCCGTCCATGTCTTCTATGATGGCTAATTTTTAGATTCCCACTTGAGGTCGAACGTAAATGTGCAAGAGAGATGCCAGTATGGTGAAGTTAAACTTATTTTCGATCGAGGTGAATCAGTTACATGAACGCGTGGTGTTATGTCGCAAAGAAAAGACACCTCGCATTCATATAATCTATTCACTTCGATGGACAATGGATCCGCAACTTTCATTGCAGATGCCCATTTAGTTCGATGTCCAGCGCGAATCAAAAACTAGCGAGCGCATATGACATGAACGGGGACTGCTGATAGATGGCACTAGGTAGGTGTCTGAGTCGGCCAGAGAGAGCGCCGAGATAGTCCGTGCATGTGCGATAAACGCTATGTCTGGATGGTGCAGTTGTTAACACAACTGCCTAGTAAGCAGGAGATCCCGGATTCGGGTCCCCGTCCGGCACTCATTCTCACTCGTCGCCACTGGTTCCGCACCAAGTCCCGATGCAGCTGGTACTATGAGTTCCACCCCTTCCCTTTCCTTTCTCCTTCCTCCAACTTCACTTACATATTACGATCCATACTTGATAAATATTAAACACTGCTTCTGAGTTTGCTGCTAAAATTACGGTTATGGAACGAGAATAATCAAAGGATGCGTTAATCATGCACTCGTGAAAGTCTCTTCGGGTTTGCTGCCGGGTCCTAAAATCAACTTCACTCGATATTTCGGCAATCCAGCTGGTCGCCATCTTCAGGAAAATGCTGCTTTGCTGATGAGTCCCGCTGAGAACTGACGCCAGGTTGCAAATCGACGTCCTATATAGGCCACCGTTCAGTACACGGCGCATGCACCGCCCATCACGGTTTCTGCCTTCCAAAACAGGGAGGTGGCGCCGCCCTTAGTGAAACACTGCTGGCAACGATATATCGCAATCAAGACATTTGAGGCATCACATTAATCACCGATTCTGACGTGTCAAAAGATGGAAATATTTATATGTGAAATCAGTGTCTCTGACTTAAGGAGCGATAGCCATATTTTATTTACCGGTCCGACGTTACCATAAATGCTCCTGTTCCTAGTAATGCAGACACGTTTCATAGTAAAGATGACTGCGGTGCTATTAAATGAATCGAAAAAGATAATTACGATGTGGTAGTTTGCTTTCAGTTCGTCGGCACCTTCATTCTGTAACTTGAAGATGAGTAGCGTTAACAACTTAAGGACTATTCAGTGAATACTGTTGTAACTCGACTGACAGAGAAATTGTCGGTAAACCTCTCATACTGTGACTCTGACGTCCTAGAGTTGCCGTAACAGTAATAATAATTGATCATGGAGAAGGCTAAGAAGAAAGATGTACTTTCATGACACACAAGATCTGAATTAAAAAAACAAAAAATGAAGGTGGTGATAAGTCCTGTTAGCTGATTAACAACGCAACGCTATAAGAAAAATCAGTCAAAAGAAATAATTGGAAGTTTGTACAGAAGGTAACGAAAGAATTCGATGTCCAGTTATTCTTACTACTTCTTTTGATAAATAATAACTAGGTGCTCTGCTAACTTGTACGGACCATTCACAAGAATAGGATGGGCGTTTTGGATTGTTTGAACTGTAATATCTACGATCCTCAGCTGTAACACTGCTAAATAGCTTGTATCGAAGCTCTTAACCTTCACTTTCTTTCGCGAAACTTTGTTGTAAAAGGTTTCTGCACTGTCTTATCGAACAAAACTAGTCCACTGTACTGGACGGCGAATATTGATCAGAATCGGAAGAAATATAGGGTGTGCCCCTACAGAGCGTAGTATGGTGTCTAATGTTATAGAATACTCCGACGATTCATCTGATGGGTGACAAGGCTTTTATCTATTAGGAATTATCGTCGTTGGAAGATAGTTGTATGACATTTGAATAGCAAATTAATTAATTACGGTCGCCAGTCCATAAGAAACCAAAAGTTAAAAACTGTTAGTGACTGAATTGTAGCTAAAATTAAGTAATAATTACAAGTCTCTAGGATGGTAGTAGTGGGACTAAAATGCATACGCTCGAGCTGGAATCTGAAGGCCACGTATGACGAAATGAGTTTAAGTTAATTATAAATGTACTGAAATTACCTGCAATAAACAAATGAAAATAATGGTTACCTACCAGTAACTCGTCACGCAAGTTGTACTGAATGACGTCACTCTATAAGATTATCTGTCGTCAGGTTTTGTGAATCAAATACCCACAACTATTCACTGTTCCCTTGATAAATGTTACCTTAGAAAAGTTTGTTTTGATTTTATTAACTTACAATAAACATATCTGCAATGCCAATGGTATGAAACTCAAACTCTCGAAATATTTTCAAACACACAACAAAAATTATAAAAGTCGTTTTAGTTTAAATTAGTTATTTCCTGTTACTGACTGGATACAGTAGACGTAGTGCAATACACAAAGAACTTAATTAGTACTGCATCTGGTTTCATGAAGTACTTGATTTTAATTAACTGTAAATGTAATTAATGTTCTGTTCATTGAATTAGCCTTTTCTCTTTCAACTGTGATTCTCTCGGTAATAATTGTGAATCGATAGGACCCTTCTGATGGTTAATAAACTGGGATAAAGGCTTGACGTTACTCTGTGGCGAGTTGCAGGTGGTGCGGCGTAACACATTCTGTAACGACCATTATTGGCAGTGGGCTCTTTTTTTGACAAAGAGCAACTTTTAATAATTTTGGCCTATACTTCTTCAGTGCTTTGTACTGTGCCCATATTTGTGCTCGTTCACCCATTCACAATACCTTGCCAGCTGAAAACGCCATTTTGAGATCACTCTCCATTACGTCCTTAAGCAGCGCAAGTTTGCCTCCATACTTCACCATACTGGCATCTCTCTTTCACTCTGCTACTGACGCTGCGCTCGTTTCACAACAATTCCCCCAAACGTGTTGTCACCGAATGACTGGCTGTCGACTTCCGTTAGCATTCCATAACGGGCCTTTCAAAAGATTTCATACACGCATACCGGAGAGTAAGAAAAACACGTCATTCCTGGAATGATTTATTATAATTATTGCTCTAATAAAATGCGACGAATGATTTATCTACGGTTAATGCCTTCCTATAAGTGTGCTCTCTTAGGAGTGAGCTATTATCGTCAATAATTTACAAAGAATGGAACAAACTTGTTTTATAATTTGCAGTATGCCGTTTCAGTCTAACACAGTATTCAAAATTTAACACAAACACATTACCTTATCATTAAGTGTCACCTAATAATGCTTCAACGATAGAAGCCTCCTGAACAGAATATTACAACCAAGACTGGAGTCTTACACCCCTTGGTTAAGTGCTGGCGTAATGAATAACGTCGTGGATTCTGGAGTCCAAAGTCGTTGGTTCGCATCACGTTACATGCAATTCTTTTTCATGTTAACGTTGTTAACACGTTCTTTTACTTTCTTATGGATATAATACAAGTATGTCCTGCAATACTTGAAGTTATTTGCTTTCAGTCTGATCTGAGAACGAAGGACGAAATAAATATTTAGCGATTTTCGAGTATGTGATTAGGCAGGGGCTTAAGAGGAGAGCTTAAATTGTTGCGTCTGGAACGAGCAAGAATAAAATTCATATTTTTCCTTCTCACAAATATTTAGCTCTTTATTTCCGGATATATAGAGCTTTCCGAGAGTGTGGGCAGGTTGGAACCTAAGAGTACAGCTTTAAATGCAGGTACTAAAACGAGCTGCAGTAAAACGTGTTTATTCTTCTCACAAATATTTGCCTCATTATTTCCGAATATGTAGCGACTTCCGAGAGTGTAGTTAGACAGAGACCTAACAGGAGAGCTCAAATTGCTGCGAGTGCCTCGAGGAGCAATAATATTCATATTATTCCTTATAAAAAAGTCGGTAGCCGATCATGCGGTCGTCGATATTGCGCGTGACATCAAAATGACACCACGATTGTTTGTGAAACAAGCATTCCCCGCAAACCTTCGTACTCAACGATGCTATTGTCAACTTTTAAGCAGTCTTCGTTACTATTCCAAAGTTTTTACAATATTACTTTTCAAAAGATTTTTCATAGTTATATTACAGTTTTCAAAGATTGAAATTGACAAAATTGATAAATACGAACATTTACAAGAAATTAGTTTAAAATTATAGAATTAATTAACGGAAATATTATGAAGCTCTGTGTTGTGTTATAGGCGTTGCATAGAGCAGCAACGTACAAGGCACTTATTTTAGTACTGATAGGTCTACATCGTAACCGATAGAGATAGCACAATGGCAGCTACGAAGTCTTACGCACTGCACGAGCAAGACTCGGGAGGGGCCCGCCTGACTAACTGCCGTTGCAGAGGTTCTTTCATAGCGAAAGTGTTACATACTGCGGGATAGTATTACTAAGAATCAATACGATACTAAACCAACACGTAAAATAGGTGGTAGGAAGCCGAATAGGGGACTTAAATTTGTTAGAGGGGTTCTGGGAACGTGTAGTACATGCGTAAAGGAAACCACACACAGACAGCTAGTGGGATTTGCAGAGGCGTTCAGAATACTTAGATCGGAGCATTTGGAAAAATAAATGTCTTCGTCACCATGACCCGTTGAATACATTTAGAGAACCAGTATTCGAGAAAGACTTTGCCATCATCATACACAGTCAAAAAAAGTTTCGCATCATCCCAGTTCTCAGAACTCCTGATGATACGCGTTGACTGTGGGTATTGTATCACAGACACAGTCCCTTTGACTGTTCAGAGATGTCACTAAACCCGTCCAGGGATGTAAACAGCCATGAATGAGCAGCGCCTATTAGACGGAGGGAGTCCGACAGGCGATCAGTTCCTGTCATTCCACCAGGTAGGGTGTACATGGCTCGTGTTGTCTGTACTTCAACCATGCCTAGACGGTCATTACCGCGGTTCGATCGCGTCCGCATTGTTACTTTGGCGAGGAAGAGTTCTCAACAAGGGAAGTGTCCAATCGTCTCCGAGTGAACCAAAGCGATGTTGTTCAGACTTGAAGGAGATACAGAGAGACAGGAACTGTCAATGACATGCCTCGCTCAGGCCGCCCAAGGGCTACTTCCGCAGTGGACGATCGCTACATACGGATTATGGCTCGGAGGAACCCTGACAGCACGCCACCATGTTGAATAATCGTCGGAGACGTGTTTGGAGGCAACCGGGTCAGGCTGAACGCCTTAGACACACTTCCCAGTGAGTGCAGCAAGGTGAACGTTCCCTGCTGTTTTGGTGTGGCATTATGTGGGGCCGAAGTACGCCGCTGGTGGTCATGGAAGGCTCTGTAAGGACTGTACGAAAAGTGGATGCCATCCTCCGACCGATAGTGCAGCCATGTCGGCAGCATATTGGCGACGCATTCGTCTTTATGGACGACAATTCGCGTCGCCACCGTGCACATCTTGTGAAAGACTTCCTTCAGGATAACGACATCGCTCGACTAGAGTGGCCAGCATGTTCTGATGTTTTGATGTGTGTATATCACGTATAGAAGTCACGTTAGAACCAACATGTTGTGATTACTTTCACCGCGAGATTGAATGCCATCTGGTGATGCTGCAGTTACACGACACCCTAAGGAAAGTATATAAGGAATGAAGAGACGAATGGTAATCATAATAGCAACGATACGGTCCGCAAAGGTAGAAGTCCATTGATGTGGTCTGGCGCTTTTTGGAAAGAGCATCTCGAAAACGGCGAACTTGTTCGGCTGTTGCCGTGTTAAGTCTAGTCTACACTGGGACTCAGTGCTGCGCGGCTTTGTTGAGTGGCTGAACCGAGTCAATCGACGACGCTGCTGCGATTCCGTCGCGCAACATATCCCCATGTCACCGCAGCGCACTGCTGGGCTAAAGTTATACAAGATTTGAATACCATCGAAAGGAGAACTTCGGTTCAGTCGTCTAGCATGGTTCTGTTTCATATGCTCCAATATGAAGGGTACTAAAATTACGACCTTCAAATAAACAATTGCTTGTGGTACTTCACACATATCGAATGCAGAAACCGTACCAAATTAGGAAAGGCATTAAAACGTTTGTCGAAAAAGTTTGGCGTTTTAATAGCGGAATTGGAAAAAAAACCACTTTTTGAGAAGCCAGTTTCAAAGGGAACGCAACAAGTTAGAGGAAAGTAGGAAGAGTGGAACGTCTGCTAAAAATTTTCATGGTTTGGATTTGAGACTGTGATGTTTCTCGAGCTTGGAAATCAATTAAGAGGTAGTCGTAGCACTGATGTAGAAGAGTATAAGGTCAGAGAATATAAAATTAATAACTGTTACGAACTTCAAATCACATTTAGTTTTTTTTTAGAAATACTGAACAAGCAGTATACATTTTTTTTTTTCAAATCATTTCATCCTGCCGATGCACTGATTCTTCAGTTGATAATAATGTGGCAGGCTCTGCTTAGGCGGTCATTAAATATTCTATCAGCACGTGACAATGATCGGTTGTTGCAGCCAGGGTGTGGTTTCACCAAATCTCCTGACAGAGGAAACGCGTCATCTGCCACAAACACGATTAGGTCGGGATTTAGCCGGCCGGGATGGCAGAGCGGTTATAGGCGCTACAGTCTGGAACCGCGCGACCGCTACGGTCGCAGGTTCGAATCCTGCCTCGTTCATGGATGTGTGTGATGTCCTTAGGTTAGTTAGGTTTAAGTATTCTTAGGGGACTGATGACCTTAGAAGTTAAGTCCCATACTGCTCAGAGCCATTTTTGGGACGGGATTTAATCTCCCTGGCAATGAGGTGGATTGACGCAAACCTGATGTTTCATTATTTATTTTTTCATAAAGCGTTGAATATTTAGTGGCTCCTTTGTCACAAATTCTTCATTGAGCCCTACAGACAGGCACAGTGTCCGCTGCAGCAAACACATCAATGCTGATGAACCCCTTATAATAAATAAAAAACCAACGTATTTACACTGTTTTCTAGAGCTTCAATCTGCAGTTTCTTTTTAAAAATCATAAGTAAAAGCGAAACAGGTAGACCCGCGTAGGCTAGTTTCCGAAACATTTCGAGCAAAACTGCACCTCGAAGTGTGGACAGGTCGAATCATTGAATCGGGGCAGCCCGGCAACAATGACTCGCAACATTGATCCGATGTCGGCTAGGCTTTACTGTAGTGAGCATCCATGGAAAGTTGTTAAAGGACGGCGAAGTCACGAGTAGGCGACGAGATGCTGGTCGTCAATGTCTTACCACAGAATGTGGCTGTGTGAAACTTGCTTGCTTTGTAAAGCAGGACAAGCGTCGACCTATGGCAGGTTTGGTGGCACAGGGCAATGCTCGTGCAGGCGCAAGTGTTTGGGAGAACACCGTTCAGCATGTATTGTTGTAAAAGTCTCCATAGCAAACGACCCTACGTGTTTCTACGTCTACCCAACGACGTCATTAATCACAACTGTAGTGGGCATTACGAGATAATCGAGGCCGGACCGCGATCAATAGAACCATATCGCCTGGTCGAATGAAACATATTTCTTGAGGAACGCGTCCAACTGAACGGCTGCTCGAAACACGCAGCATGCCACGGGCGAGTGCGCTCCTCTGTCTAGTGGCCCCGTTGGGCCATTCAGTACCAGCCTGCCGCTATTTCACCCTCTGGCAACGACGTCATTCGGATGCGGTACTGTGAGACATGGGGACAGCACATCTCTCTTTTCCGGCCGTTGTCAGCTTCCCAGATATTGTAACCGCTACCTCTTACTCAAGTACGGGGCTCAGTGCGCGCCATTCGAATCGTCCTGTCAAGGAAAATCCTTGCCAGTGTTGAGAATCGAACCCAGGTCCACGGCGTAAGGGTCAGACACTCTGACCACTTAACTACGGATGTGGATGACGAGTGCAGTGGGGGCTGTATTACGATAACGGGGACCTTGTCACCTGTGGACTACCTTCATCTGTTGATACTTGACATCTTCTACGGCGACGGTATCCTACAGCAGGATAACTATGTCAGAAGGCCAGAATCCCACTACAGTCTTTTGAGGAGGATAATAGTGAATTATAGTTCTTGTCTTGGCTACCAAATTTCTCTGATCTGGACCTGTTGTAACATATCTGGCACGTTATCGGGCGCCAGCTCCGCTACCACAAACCAACAGTCCGTAATTTACGGGCAATCCGTGACCTTTGCGTAGGCATCCGGTACCACATACCTCCGGAAAACTACCAAGGACTTGTCGAATCCATGCAAGCCAGACTCGCTGCTGTATTTGGAAAAAAACGACTTTTTGTCTATGGAGTGCTTGACTGATTATTTTGTATTTTTTTTTGTTTATTTATAGACGCAATCACATGTTTGTGACAGTAATAACCGGTTTCAGCCATACAACGACCATCTTCAGATTCTAAAGACGACATACACTGAACACAGGTTCATGCGTTGTTAAACTCTGTTCCAGGACAATAGCCGCCCATATCTTGCCAAGATTGTTTCGGATATTCTGTACATTTTTCGCTGCTGTATTGCATTCCAAAAGGGAGCCAACATGATTAACCTTTGTCGTGACCCTGGTAAATATAAGAGGCAGTCAATAGAAAATAAGTCACTTTATTATTTCAAAAGTAGTACCACAGCTGTTAATTCATTAATCTCATTGTGACACAAGAAAAATGTTTGCGTCTGCCTACGGAAACATGATAATACCTAGCCGTGCACCTCTTCGTCCGAAGCAAATCGACGGCCACGAATGACTTTCTTGTAAAAAGGCTTCGCAGAGAAACTTCTGCAGAGTAGCCGAAAAAACAGGCACGCCAGCCTCGAGAAAGTCATGATGATCTTTTTCTTTGACTACAATGACCCGCTGCTCATTGACTTTCTGGAACACAGTGGCACAATTAACGCACGACGGTCCGTAGAGATTTTTAAAAAAATGGTTCAAATGGCTCTGAGCACTATGGGACTTAACTTCTGAGGTTGTCAGTCCCCTAGAACTTAGAACTACTTAAACCTAACTAACCTAAAGACATCACACACATCCATGCCGAGGCAGGATTCGAACCTGTGACCGTAACGGTCACACAGTTCCAGACTGTAGCGCCTAGAACCGCTCGGCCACTCTGGCCGGCGAGACTTTTCACAAACTGAAGAGCGCCATCAAGTCTAAACGCCCAGAAATATTATCGGTCGACAACATTCTGTACCAGATAATTCCAGCCCACATGTTCCTAGATTGTTCGGTTCTAGGCGCTACAGTCTGGAACCGCGTGACCGCTACGGTCGCAGGTTCGAATCCTGTCTCGGGCATGGATGTGTGTGATGTCGTTAGGTTAGTTAGGTTTAAGTAGTTCTAAGTTCTAGGGGACTGATGACTACAGCAGTTAAGTCCCATAGTGCTCAGAGCCATTTGAACCATTTTTGAACCTAGATTGTTTCGAATATTCTGTAGAGCTTTCGCTGGGAAGCCCTTATACATTATCGATGTAGTCCCGATATCTGCCATGCGGTTTTCATATTTTTAGATATCATGGCTCCATAGACAACCGCAAAAATTTTTCAATGTAGGCGCTGACGGTTTTGTCTCACAGTGGGATAAATTTATTAACAGTTATAGCGTTTAGTTTTGAAATAATAAGCAGTTAGCTTAGTTTTTTGCATCTGCCTGTCCTTTATATACACTGACGAGCCATAACATTGTGACCACCTTCTTAATAGCTTGTTGGGACATCCGTGTAACACAATGTAAGTAGGCTGTTTAGGTTTTTGTGTTGGTAACGCCTTGTAGCGCTCTATATGAAAGTCACTTACTGTGCTGTGTGCAGTCTGTGGCTGGTTTGCATTGTTGGAATTTGCTATTGTAGTGTTGGACAGTTGGCTGTTAACAGCGCGTAGCGTTGCGCAGTTGGAGGTGAGCCGCCAGCAGTGGTGGATATGGGGAGAGAGATGGCGGAGTTTTGAGAGCGGATAATCTGAACGTGTGTCCATCAGAGACAGTAAATTTGTAAGACTGGATGTCATGAACTTGAACACTATTAAGGTAAATACATTGTTTGTTCTCTATCAAAATCTTTCATTTGCTAACTATGCCTATCAGTAGTTAGTGCCTTCAGTAGTTAGAATCTTTTATTCAGCGGGCAGTATTGGCGCACGCTGTATTGCAGTAGTTCGATTAACGAAGATTTTTGTGAGGTAAGTGATTCGTGAAAGGCATAGGTTATTGTTAGTCAGGGCCATTCTTTTGTAGTGATTTTTGAAAGTCAGATTGCGTTGCGCTAAAAATATTGTGTGTCAGTTTAGTGTTGATCAGAATAAGTAAAGAGAGTAATGTCTGACTACGTTCAGCTTTGCTCAGCTGTTTGAAAATCAAGTAACGTAGAGGCTTATCAGCACAGTAATTCAATAATTTTTCTAAAGGGACATTTCATATGGCGACCCTTAGCCAAGGATACCTCACTGGAATATTCTGATTTTTTCTTGAAGTTTGTGTAATTAGTGTAGCTATTGTTTATTGCTAGCGCGTAATTATAGAGAGAATTTCCTTCTTAGTTGTAGTTCTTCATTGTTGTACAGTAAAACACTTGTGCCATGCATGTAGATTTGTACCAAGTATTTCGCAGCTGTGCTTGCAATTAACTAGATATTATTTTCAGTGCTATGTTAATGTGTTTTCGTATTTTGCTCTTCAAATTTTGCTTTTCTGTGTTATCGTGTGAAATATTGTAACAATAATGGCGTGTGAAAAACGTAACACTAGGCTCCAAAGTAAACTGAGAAATAATAGTGACGACGAGCGTAGCTTATCAGCCCCACTGTGTAATGAATTAACAGACATTCAAAGTAGCAATTTGGTAATTGTGCATATGGAAACAGAGCGGGCGGCAAATAATGGCGAAGACAGTGAAACAAATAGTGAACAGGGAAGCATTATTGATCGATCGGTCGGCAACAGCTTGCCTCAGGATTCCGAAATGACAGGACACAATCTTGCAAACACTGTAGATTCAGGTTTTGCGTCCTCACCGTTTTCTCAGATGAGTCAAGATACATTTTCTGCTTTTCAAAATGCGAATATTGCCGGTTCAAATGCACTGCCGAATAGCACTGAGGAACATGTTTCAGAAACCAGTGCATTGTTATTACAATTAATGCAACAAATGGGACAAAAGCTTCAAAAGTTAGACACAATGGAACAAAGTCAGAGACAAACACAGCAAAAGTTAGACACAATGGAACAAAATCTTCAAAAGTTAGACGGAATGGAACAAAATCAAAAACAGTCACAGCAACAGCTTCAAAAGTTTGACACCACGCTTGAACAAACACGTGAAGGTTTAACTGCTGAGTTACTTAAAATCGAATCTAAATGTCAAAAAGTCTGGAATGACGTAAAAACACAAATTTGTGAGCATTTTCAACCTATTTTTTCGCGTCATGAAAATGCATTACAGATTCACGAAGCAGCCATAAAGGAACTGCAAACTATTGTTTATGAAAATCATGACACCTTGCAAGCTAAAATTGACTCAGTTGCATCTACCGATTCGGTTACGCAACTTGCAAAAACTCAGGAAAACTTAAAGGACACACCAAAAAGTTTGTGAGTGTTCAAGTGGTGGTTTATGGACTTGCTATATTGTCTGCAAGACTTCTAAGGACACACCAAAAAGTTTGTGAGTGTTCATGTTGTGGTTTATGGACTTGCTGTATCGTCTGCAAGACTTCTAAGGACATATCAAAAAGTTTGTAAGTGCACAAGTGGTGGTTTATGGACTTGCTATATAGTACAAGAGTCTTCGATGGTGATTGTGCACCTGCACAGTCGCAACAGGTGGCTGCTGGCCGTCTCTACAAGGACTGAAGTGGGTCTGCACCTTTGATGATCCACCGATACCATAATCTCTGCCAGGACTACAGTGGGTCTGCTCTGTGATGACTTACCTACCAATATTCTTCAAAACTTCGACTGACTTTGCTGTGGGTTTGCTCTGTTGGGACCATTACCTGTCTGCATGTCAAGAGTCAGCATTATCTTTCTGTTGGAAGGACAAAACTAGTTCTTCAAGACTGCATGGAAATCCACTACTTTCGTGTGCATTTTCTTTTAATGCTCAGACTTTGTGCATAAAATTGTAATTAATACTGTGATGAATGATCAGGACTGTCTTTATGGACTGTGAGAAATTTTAGCCTTTGACCAACATTGTATCAATAAGTGTGTGCATTTGATTTCTTTGTCATTGTAATTATGAAAATTTTTTTCAAATCTGTATTGGCCACTGCCAAAAACAATTTGTAAAATTTTTTGCGGGGAGCATGGGGGCTATGTAAGTAGGCTGTTTAGGTTTTTATGTTGGTAACGCCATGTAGCGCTCTATACGAAAATCACTGACTGTGCTGTGTGCAGTCTGTGGATGGTTTGCTTGTTGGAATTTGCTATTGTAGTGTTGGGCAGTTGGCTGTTAACAGCGCATAGCGTTGCGCAGTTGGAGGTGAGCCGCCAGCAGTGGTGGATGTGGGGAGAGAGATGGCGGAGTTTTGAGAGCGGATGATCTGGACGTGTGTCCATCAGAGACAGTAAATTTGTAAGACTGGATGTCATGAACTGATATATATAATGACTTTTGAACACTATTAAGGTAAACACATTGTTTGTTCTCTATCAAAATCTTTCATTTGCTAACTATGCCTATCAGTAGTTAGTGCCTTCAGTAGTTAGAATCTTTTATTCAGCTGGCAGTATCGGCGCACGCTGTATTGCAGTAGTTCGGGTAACGAAGATTTTTGTGAGGTAAGTGATTCGTGAAAGGCATGGGTTATTGTTAGTCAGGACCATTCTTTTGTAGTGATTTTTGAAAGTCAGATTGCGTTGCGCTAACAATATTGTGTGTCAGTTTAGTGTTGATCAGAATAAGTAAAGAGAGTAATGTCTGAGTACGTTCAGCTTTGCTCAGCTGTTTAAAAATCAAATAACGTAGAGGTTTATCAGCACAGTAATTCAATAATTTTTCTAAGGGGACGTTTCAGCAATATATCAGCGATTATGCATATCATCGATTCTAGTGTTCGTTGGTAGATTTGTGAAGCTATCTGGGACCATGTGTCTACGCACAAGTAATGTAATTCTCGTAAGTAAGTGGCCGCTGATTTGTTTACGCCGTGGTGGCGCTCGCTGGCGACCCAGATGGGAACCATCGGATTTACATAAGGCGAATTTGGTGGGCAAGACATCAACGTGATTTCAATCTCCTCGCCCCCACTGTAGCTCGATTGTGGCTTCGAGACACGGACTACTGAAAGATGACATCGTCGTCAGGGAAGACATCAAACTTGAAGGGATGCAGGTGGTCCGCAGCTGACATGGGGTATCGATTACTACCACAAACTCTATGCAAATGCAGGAGAAAGTCTATCATAGCCTAATACTGCTTCCACCAGCCTGCGCCAGTGGTGCGGTGCACATTTGGAGTAGCCGTTCTCTTGGTGGACGGCGTTTATGGAGACGACTATCGACCTGGTGTAGCAAAAACGTGATTCATCCTACGAGCCGCCACAGTTATAGTGATCCACGGTCAAATCTCGATGATCCCGAGCTCACCGCAATCGTAAATGACGAAGTCTTTGGGCCAACATGTGACCTCACAGGTGTCGTTTGTTACGGAGCCCCTTGTTCAACAATGTGCGCTGAAACACATTGTGCGTCCACCGGCATTGTGCTTTTACGCCAGAGGTGCCACAGATCGCCATGTATCCTACTTTACAGACCAGACAAGCCTCCAAAGCCCACATTCTGTGAGAAGTTGTGGAAGTCCAACCACTTAGTGCCTAGGGGTAGTTTCACTGCCCATCTACCACTTTCCGTAGCTGCTCATGACGGTGGCACGTGGACATTCGACCGGCTTCGCGGTTTTCGAGATACTCGTTCACAGGCTCTGCGTAATAATATTCTGCCCTTTGGGAAAGTCGATTATCTAAGTGGATATCTCCATTTTCAGCGCCTTCGCTAGGGTAACCCCCACCCGTCCCTGCTCAGTTTACTTACCTTTCTTACTGCGTCACCTGCCCGCAACGCCACCAGGAGGTATCCAAGCCGGCTGCTATGGCCGAGCGGTTGTAGGTGCTTCAGTCCGGAACGGCGCTGCTGCTACGGTCGCAGGTTCGAATCCTGCCTGGGGCATGGATGTGTGTGATGTCCTTAGGTTAGTTAGGTTTAAGTAGTTCTAAGTCTAGGGGACTAATGACCTCAGATGTTAAGTCCCATAGTGCTTAGAGCCATTTGAACCATTTTTGAGGTATCCAACCTTGCAGCGAGCGGTGGTCATAATGTTTTGGCTGATCAATGTATATACCACTAGACCTGGAATCATCACGCATAATTATTTTTTTCCTGATTCGTTGGTATGAATATTTACCACCCCTTGCCTCATGGTAGACTTTCGTAATAATACACGCAGCATTCAGCAGGTTCATTCATTGCTCTATCCAAAGCGTACCTACTGACGTATTTCATTGTTACTTAAAGGACTAAATAAGAGGTCATGATGTTTCGGGGTTAAAAAAGTGGTTATAATATTTTGGTTCATAATTTCCTCGTTTACCTCGTTCCACAAGCGAACGTAATCACGCCTTTGCTATAAGGAAATTGGTCTTTCCTTGACGTCACTCGACATCCAGAAATAGTAGTCTCCGAAAATAATAGAAGAGTATTGCCGAACCTATTACTCAAAAGAGAAATCTGATACCAAGCTTAACTCGTACGTCTACGCTTCTTAATTCCACTAGTGGAAAACACATCTTTTACTTGCCCCGTTTACTTATGAAGCTGCAAACACGCACGCCTTGATACTCAGAGCAGCTGCTGTAAAAGTGATACGTTATTCCAACTGTGGCACCAGTCTCGGAGAGTAACTGCTATCATCAATCGTTTGAGACCGGAACCATAAAAGGTAGGATTTTATTCGGTGTGCAGTGGCTCTCACGCTCGTAAGTTGTTCGCAACGGCAACACTTGCGTCATCTACACTTTGAAAATCTTTCCCTCGGTATCTGAAAAAGTTATGGTGTTGACGCTTCCATACTTCGTGTTACTTATTATGTCATTTGTTCTTTTTCCTAAATGCCGTGGCACTCCCGAGCAGCTACATTTCACGAAACTTTTAAAGAACACTGCTTCTCTGCGTTACGAACTACGCATTCTTGTGTTCGTTAACCAATGAACAGCTGGTAGTTTTCTATAAAGAGTACTCTGTCCGTGTACGTATCAGTTATGGAGATATTAATATTTAGCTCGATTTGGTATTTCACTTATTCTTTTATTTCAGAACACTGGTGACACATATAAAGATATATACTTCTAGAGTTTTTACGTAAGTACACCATTATATCGCCTGAAATTACTTCCCTTATGATTCGATGGCTGGTTGTCGTTGATTTGCGTAAAGGAATTGTCAGATATTAGTTCAGTACAACAAGAAACATTACTATTTCAAAAATTACTGCATAACTCCTTTCTGGTCTGTGTCTTCCCCGACCTCAACATTGTTTCATATTTTCTGTTTGCGGGATGAAATAATGGCCATTGTTTCCCACAGTACTGTTGGAATATCGTCGTGTTAATGTTTCTACATATCTTTACTCGTTCTTAAGTATCCGGTATATTGAAAAACTGCAAGTGACTTTATTTTATAGTTCAGTGAGATAAAGCAAAGCCTTCGCTGAGTTTATTTTTTCCTCGAAGCTAAGTTTCTCATAAGTTTATTTAACTGCTGTAGACGGTTTGAGCTATGAACTTGGAAACAATACGTAAACCAAATAATGTTATCTGTTAGTTATTCTTGTCGTGAAGGGTTAAAAAGTCGTAATGTGCATGAAAATGACGATGCACATCCAAGCGAAGAGGAAACCGTGAATTTCAGCTAAGTTGTCATCCTGTCAAGTATTCCTCTATCCCTTCCAGAAATACCTTTTCCGAAATGGAACGCAACAACTGACAAGCAATTTGCTGCAGATACAAGTTGAATGCAGAATTGCATTAACAATGGAAACGCAATTTCCTGTCTCGATTGTGCTGTTTTTAGCGGCAGAACGGACCTGACTGATGAAATGGTGACGTGCGCTGCGCGTAGCGCCGGCATCGGCGTTCATTACGCTGAAGCGAAAACAAGGTGTTTTTCACTTGACGTGGCTGCTCACCATTTAATGTCGATGTAGCATACTGGCTTGCTAATTTCAGTAACTCACGTTTAATGTCTGTGTTTCATATTTTGGACAAAGCATTCCATCGTGTTACCATTCATAATGTTTTCTACAATGCTTTATAGGCTCTGCAGAATTGCTACGTTGTTAGGATAGTATTAAAACAGCCAGTTAAACGAGTGGTTTCTCTTTTAGCTTGAATAGAAGATAACTTTTAGTAGAAAATCTTTAACTGTTTTAAAGTCCAACGTGATTCTTCATTCTTATGACGCTCTAGATTAGATGGAAATCATTTAGTGACACAAGGTACTTATACATTCTTTTAAGTTAGGGACTCAGCCGATAAAAAAAGAGTATGCCTTGAATAAAGTTTGCATGAAAGGGTTCTGTTGTGTCTTGTTGCACCGGTATCTGAGGTGGCCAATAAATACAATCAGACATCTGCAGTAATGAGTACTCAATAATTATGTACGCATAAGTACTCAGTCACACATACTTTGAATGCTGTAGGTCCTTTTGTGGTGCTGAGTTGTATACAAACGATAATAATGTCCTTGATAGAACCAAATATTCTTGAAGGATGATACAGTTACATAAGGCTCTGAATATTACTAATGATCGATAGCGTCGTGCTACGTATTGCCCTCTATGCAGTCTTCCACACTAATTTTCATAAGTATTCAGATACTCGATATGGGGTAGCATTTTTTGTTATTACTTTTTATCTGTTTGTTAAGGCAAGACCATCACCCTTGCGACTCTCCATGCGTTTTTGCAACAGAGTACTTAGGTTTTAATTTCTCTTTATTAATTTGCTTACACCTTGGGGGGGAGGGGGGAGGCGAAAAGGGACAGGCTGTGTTGGTCTTGAGAACCCATAGCCGACCTTCACTGGTGGCTCGTCAACTTTGACCCAGTCTGTAAAAGCTTGGCATCTCCGTCTGTATCATGTCCGCGATGAGGCTGAGTGGGACTTTGAACTGGTGATCCGTTTCTGGATGGACGGTCCGAGAGTCAGGAGGAGGAGCCAACGAAGAACCCTGTTCTGGACATTTTGCAGGTTACTGAGTTGTGTGCAATCTCCCAGGCAGTGCTGGGAGAACAGTTGCCTGGTATAACTGTATTTTAGTGCGTTGATGTGGATCATTGCTAATAAGAAGGCGCACTTTTACCATTTGCCGTGGATGTGTTTGGAGAAGTATAATTGTGGCTTCGAAGTGACGCCCAGCTATTCAACACCGGAGGATCATGGTTTCCAGCGGCCCTGGTCCAATGCCGGCCATCTCCGCGAGAAACAAACCGCCGTTGTCTTGCGTGCCTTTCCTGTCATCGTGTTTGTGCGACACCGTTGTGTGAATCTACGTAGCTGCCATTGAAACAGTGCATTGTTGGCAAAAAGCTGTCTGCCATATGCGAAGACTGCGGTATCATCCGCATGCTGAGCAAGCTGGACTTGCTCTTTTTAAGGCAAGGTTGCTGAACAATGTCGGTGGCAACACAGATCCTAACTGGTGACCAGAAAACAAGGTCTTCAGTCTCGAGCGATGCCCTCCAACGGCGACGTAGGCTATGCGATCCTGAAGGAAACTCAATAAGGCGAACATCTGGTATCGTCGTTTGAATTATCATCGTCTGAAGAAGTTTCGCTGTCCGGATTTTGGTCGCGCGGGGTCGCCGTGCGGTCTGGGACGTCTTGCCACTGTTCAAGCGGCTCCCCCCGTCGGACGTTCGAGTCCTCCCCTGAGCATGGATGTGTGTGTTGTCCTTAGCATAAGCTAGTTGAAGTTAGATTAAGTAGTGTGTAAGCTTAGGGAGCGATGAACTCAGCAGCTTGATCCCTTAGAACTTACCACAAATTTCCAATTTTTCCAGATTTTTTCAAATGCCTTTCCCCAATCAATGGATCGGTGGCTGTGGACTTCTAAGAATTAAATTTGGTCATCACTTGTTCGACTACACGAAGTGTCTGCATTTTTACCTATCTTTTGGAACCCGAATTGTTCCAGTCGTATCGTCCCGTCAGCTGTTCCCTGGTGAATGGTTCTACTGTGGATCATTCGTTCCAGCGTTTTTCTCATGATGGAAAGAAGGCTGATGGACCTTTAGTTGTTAGGGCATTGGTTATTTTTTCCAGGCTTCGGTAATAGCACAAGCCACCTCGTCTTCCTCTGTGTTGGAAAAAGTGTAGTGGGAGTAAGCTGTTGATAATAGGTGTGAACAGCACCAGCGGCTTGCGTCACATACTCTGGAGGTGGGCGTTGGAGAATATGTCAGATGTCAGTTACGGGGACAGAAGATCCTTTATGGCGCTGGATAATATTTTTGACTTGGGGGGGGGGGGGGGAGGAGGGGAGGGAGGAACGGGGTTGCTAGAAGTGAACGGTGACTGACAAACCGTAGTTGAATGCAGGGAAGGAAGTTATTCGTGCAGTGCTCCTCCAGTCGTTCTTGAGCGTCCAGCTCGGTAACGTGCTGGAGTGTTGTCTTTCGAAAGATTCAGCAAGAATTTCCTCTGGTTGTAGCGGATCATGGATAAGCTCTGAATTGTGGTAGCTGAAAAGGAGGTATCGCCCAATCAGGGTTCCGTGCAGTGAGGTTATGAGGATTTACCTCTTGCGTGGCGGGTATGTGTGGCGACCCTCCTCGGAGACAGCGAGCGGACAGTGAGCGACGGACGGGCGGCCTCGCCCGGCGACGAGCAGACCAGAGGTTCCAACAAAGGGCCGTCTCTCGCGTGGCTGTGAGCGCTACGCTGCGCTTCTAAACAGGGAATCTGCGACAGTTGAGACGCGTTTTAACTATCTGAACGGAGGGTCAAAAATGTTATGCCCCCCTTTGCACGCTGTTCTTTAGTCGATACAGGAGCGAGAAACAGATGCTGTTCATATACAGAGAATTCAGATGTTAACTTATTCTACACCCGATATGAAGCAGAAAAAAAAACTTTGTTACTGTAGTTGCAAAGTTAGATGCTAACATTAGCTTTGAACGTAGAAATATATACATACATAAAATATTTATAAGTCTGTCACTCTTCAGCACACGGTCAATTCAGAAGATGTCGAGCCCTGGCGACTATGAAAGTCTGTAAATGTTATTCAGCTGGTGAACACGCAAAACGCAGTCAGCGCATGAACATTCGAATGCATGAATGTTCGAACTTAAGTACACCCGCCGCTGGAGCGCTGGAGATGGAATGCTTGCATCTCATCGGCAGCGGCATCGCCTTCGTGCTGCGGTGGCGGCTGTAGGAAACGCGGCGGCATAACTGCGGCGGGCGTGTTTTGAAAGTGTGGCCAAGTGGGTAATGGCCGATACCGCAAAAAAGTAAAATTTACCATTCGTCGATCCTGTGACTGTAGACCTACTTATCATATGAGACGCTGTTTACCGTAGTGGCATAATACATTATGGTCCGAAGGCATCATCAGCAACTACATAAGAAGGAATGGTTTTTCAGTCATCTTCAATGAATAATGCGTATAAACAGGACTGCATAAATGTAAACATGTTGGATTTCCTGTGGAGCTGTTATGCTGAGGAAAACCGAAACTCTCAACCGTTGATAGAGCAAAGTCTCAGAAACGCATCATGATTGAAGAATTAAGAGTTCAGTAACTGGTTATATGGTATTTACTTATTTATAGTTTAAAGAAAGCAAATAAGAGAAAATGCCCGCATTCTGGCCAATCGGGACCGACTGAGTGCCGTGTCATCCTCTGCCAATAGCGTCATTTGGATGAGGTATGGGGCCACCTGCCACTCTGCCGTTCGTTGTCGGCTTTCATTTCCTTGCAGACCCTTCTAAGTCAAACAGCTCTTTACTTACCTCACGAGTCGGAGTGCACCCACGAAAGAAAAATCCGTGGCACATATCAGCCAGACGTGTTGACCACCTTTTTTTTGCTGTGATCGCTTTTTAAAAAAATTAAAGACGCAAAGTTCTTCTTCTTCCCCTCTCTCTCTCACTATCCTGATTATAAAGGAACCTGCACAAAAAGGAGTATATTTGCTACCGCCACTTTGACCTGATAAAAAACAATATCTGCTCCACTTCAGTTGTCGGCCCCTAACTACGCCTGTTCCAGCAGCTGTATTTAAACTAAAAAATAGAAAAGGAAAGAGGCAGCGAGTATCATATGTATGTAAGTGAGAAGATTTTTTTCCGAGTACTCATGCTGTGTTTCACTTTTTTAATTTTTTTGTAGCGTTTTTCTTCTTTTTTTTTTTTTAACTTGTGAAGTCCGTGTAAAATACTGAAAAGTCCGTGTAAACCACTGAGCTACGGAGGTGAGCATAGTTTAAAGAAGGATAACACAAATAAAGGCCCAATCATTGCTGCATGCCATAAAGGAAGGTTTGGACGAGGATACGAACTACGGTATTACAATAGTTCCTACATTAAAGTCTCTCAGAAATTCGAAACTAAAACCGATGTCTATTACTCATTACGCAGGGTGAAAGTTAAAAGAGTCAGGGCATCTCCAAGTACAACTTTGCCTAGTCTACATTAGTTCGCTCCACAATCTCTGCCTAACTAATTATCTTATGCTTTTAACAATTCTCTGGAAAATTTACAAACATATTATGTGGCACATTCCAGTTTTTCATCAGATAGAGATAAGTCTGATTCTCCACGTTTTACAAAGAGATTAATTAGTAAGAAAGTATTAGTTTCACTTATTTTAAAATAACAATTTATTTTTAATCCGGTGAGGTGGTAGAATATGATACAGAGCGCTTTCATAACGTATCACATCATTGTATGGCTAAGTTACAGACGGCATCATGTTAAAACTCTTCTTAGTCTAGAAACACGAAAGATTATTTTATCGATTGAAGTGCACGTATGAAAATTGCCATTTCATATATTTGAGGATTTTTTTCATTTACAGTATATCACTAATAAAGAAGATATAACGATTCCGCATGCCCATTGGACATGATTACTATACAGACCAGTACCCTAACACCAATAAAGATTTCTCTGAATTGCGTTCCATTTCGCCTTTAAGTGCAAATGTACATAAATCATTGTGGTCAGTGGAAAGACCACCCTGTTTGGACGTTGTACAGGCCTAGGTCGAATATATACTGTAGCTCGGAAGCATCGACAAAGCCCTGAAGTGACACTTTGCGGCACTACAAAATTTCTGAGACACAGACTTGCTTGTCTGCTGTAAAGCGTCTCTGGATTTTAGCCGGCGAAATATGATTCATACAGTATCTTTAAGACATTAAAGTGATTACAGTCAGCAACTCACTAAGAGGCAACACTCCGCTCACAGAGAAAGTGAACACGAACGCTCCATTACATAGGAAGTTAAATAGTTTTGATCATATTTGAAGCAAG
The DNA here is from genome assembly GCF_021461395.2 of Schistocerca americana. Classification (NCBI taxonomy): domain Eukaryota; kingdom Metazoa; phylum Arthropoda; class Insecta; order Orthoptera; family Acrididae; genus Schistocerca; species Schistocerca americana. The sequence continues at coordinate 692,109,825 of NC_060119.1, forward strand.
AAACTATTGACGGCAGGCTTATTCTTTTCTAATACAGACAGTACAACAACAATCTGAAGAGTAAACTTGATCGTCATTATTTTACAGTTGTTGATTTACATTTTAACCTTAGATCTTGATTTTTTTTCGTGACTGTGTTAAGCTTTTGGAATCTAATTTGTATGTATTGTCAATTAATTCACTAAAGTTTGCCTTCATTACGTTGCATATATTTACCGCATAGCTGATAAGTAATATGTCGCATACAATGCAACCTCCAGCAGAAATGATTCACGTTTGCACCGTTCAATCTCTATTTTAGAATGTACAACTCTCTAGCGAGGGGTGCCTATTGGACGTTATTCAGGCACACTTTACAACTAAATGAGACGGCGACAGAGCAGTACTTTCCTACTAATGTAGTTAGTAAATATGGGAGAGCAATTACAGTTGTGAGACTTGCGTCATACGAGGGCGTGCTGAAAAGTAATGCACTCAATTTGTTTACGTGAAAACTCTTAAAACTTTTTAAATAAAACAAACGTTACTCATGTTCTACATCTTCATTCTTTATGGCTATAAAGACTATTTGCAGCTTCTTCCGCTAGAGGGCTCCGAATTGTGGCTTGTAACGTGGCGATGTGTGACGTAACTATGTCAGTACATGAGAATCAGATTGCCGTAATGGAGTTGCAAATTTAATGAATTTGTTGATAGATGGAACACCCTCACCTCCAGCATGACAATGCCGGATCATACACGACCGCTGCGACATCTCCAACTATCCGACTCCTTGTGTTCACTCTCATCGATAATCTTCCACACAGTGTCTACTTCGGGCAATTCGATTTTCATCTGTTTCCAAAACTTAAAAGACACGTTCGAGGACATCACTTTTGTAGTGATGAAGTTGTGCAGTCAGGGGTTAGGTAGTGGCTCCGTCAACAACGTCAAACATTTTATAGTGACGGTATCAACAGACTGGTCTCTTGTTGAGATAAATGCGTTTGTCGCCAGGGCGACTGTGTTGAGAAACAAAAACAATTAACAAAAATGCAGAATGTTAATAACGTTTGTTCTATATAGAAAGCTTTCAGAGTTTTCACATAAAAATTTCGGAGGCATTACTTTTCAGCGCGCGCTCGTAACATAAAGGCAGTTTTCAGTCTCTTTGTCGACAGAGGACTAAAACAGTACTTCCTAAATTAACGAGGTTCGCTACCCGTTTGAGACATGTATTCTGCATTTTATAGCGTGTTTTCCGTTACTTGAAAGGCAACTATTTAGCAAAATGTATGTAGTCTGACAGCCAATCCTGTAGCTGGTCTCGTCACCGAACTGTTGTTTAAAAAGCGCGGCCATTGCTAAGGTTTTATCGTGAACTAACAGGTGAATATCGTGACGCTACGGTTAACAAGGTATTTGCATGAGCTAGATCTCTGGTTAGATGTGAGCAGTCCTTGGAGTTATCCAAGAATTTTGGCAGTTGCTGCTGCTGCTACTAGCGTCACAGAAAGAAAGATGAGTACTTTGAAAGTTGACGGAGAAGTCAGCTGATGCAATGTTTTTTTATCATACAGACCTTCGATGTACTTGGAATTACGCGACAGAATATAGTAATTTGTGTGAAATTGGACTTCGTGAACTGTGTAGCAGGAAAGAGATAGAAAGTGACAGGAAAAGAGAATTCAAATTTAGAAAAAGTTCGCCGGCCGAAGTGGCCGTGCGGTTAAAGGCGCTGCAGTCTGGAGCCGCAAGACCGCTACGGTCGCAGGTTCGAATCCTGCCTCGGGCATGGATGTTTGTGATGTCCTTAGGTTAGTTAGGTTTAACTAGTTCTAAGTTCTAGGGGACTAATGACCTCAGCAGTTGAGTCCCATAGTGCTCAGAGCCATTTGAACCATTTTTTTTTTTTAGAAAAAGTTCTTGTTGCTCAGGATGTGGTCAAGAAGATGTACGAAGTTTCACAACTGTTGTGTACAGACCTCGATCCTGAAGCTCTGGATCTCAGTGTGCGGTTAAATGAACTTGAAGCTGATGCGTTAGCTCTTGCAAAATTAATAAAAAATATCAAAAGACACGCAAGACAAAAGAAGGGAAAACAAAAGATGCTCCTACTTGAAAAGTATTAAAAATTGTTCTTAATTTGCCAAGTATGTACAACCTGTTAGATAATGTCGAGCGTAATTATTGAAAAGTGCATTATTTTGAACAGTAGCTATAACTCGATTACAGAAAATGACAGTTTGTGCCACTGGAACAGACCAACAATTTCTTCCCGTGAAAAGGACTTTTACTGATTAGAAGACTTGCGTGTTTCAAGGATTGCAACATGTGTGTTGTTCAAAGAAACGTTTTATCGATGATGAATGCCATTACTTCCCGTAATGCATTTTTGAATTCGCAAGCAACACAGTATTAAAGAAATACCTCCGCGCGTGATTGCTGTCTAAGACATAGTCTCAATATGATGGCATTCAGTTATCCATTCAGTTGCTTTGTTATGTTAAAAATTTAACAATTGGAGAAAAATACTCACCTTCACCGACCCAATAAGTGGATCGTTTATTTTTTATAGGAGGCGGAAAAAAATAAAAGCAACCAATAAACATATTGATAAAAATCTGTGTGTGAAGAAATTTGATTGAACATCTTTTGTTTGTTCGTATGGTCATAATAATTAAAAAGATGTATACACTTTATAGGCGTTACATGTATCGTTGGAACAAAGGCGATTTTACATTGTTGAAGACAATCATTTGTATTGTAGAGGAACTGTGATTCAAGATGCAAATTTTCGTCAAGGCTCTTACTGGGAAGACAATTTCTTTAGAGTTAAAAACGTCACACACGATTGAAAATGTGAGGGCAGAAATTCAACATAAAAAGGTATTCCTTCGGATCAGCAGAGGCTGATATTTGCTGGCAAACGACAGATGAGACGACTCTTTCAAATTATAAAATTAAAAAAGAATCCACTTTACCTTGGTGCTTTGTCCCCGTGGAGGTATAATCGAGCACACACTTCGTATTTTGGCCCAGAAGTTCAACTGTGATTTGTCGCAAGTGTTACGTCAGTGTTAACTGCCGCAAGAAGAAATATGGCAATACCAGCAACATTGGCCTCCAGAAGAAGACCAGGAACTAATCTCTTTACGTCATGTGTAACTGAAAAGTCTTGAACAAATCAATTGCAAAATTTACAGCTCTCGTATTAAAATCAATGAACGAAATTCACCCAGAACAGGTGGCACAGCGGTACGACGTTGTATTCTGGTGGACGACGGTTCAAAGTCCCGTTCGGTCATCCAGATTTAGATATTCCGTGATTTCGCTAAATAATTTAAGACAAATTTTGGAGTGGTTCCTACGAAAGCACCCGACTGATTTCGTTCTCCATCCTACCGCAATCCGAGTTTGTGCTCCATCTCTCCCCGTCAAAGGGATGTTAAACGCTGAGCTCCTTCCTTCTACCGAAATGTCCAACGATTTAACACATTTTTTGTTTAGTTGTAATGATTTTTTTTCGCTAGTGGCACATAGTTCCTCTCTCGCCCACCTGCCCTGATTGTTCCTAAATTCTATGGTATAGCAGCATGAAACACCTTATGAGGGCGTCTGGACCTCCTACGGAAAAGCGCACGGTGAGTATTACAAGCAGAAAGCTTGTATCCACTTCACCTACATCGTTCCAGCGTTGCAGGACTGTTGAAATAATAATAGTTCGTCGGCCTGCACTAATCACAGGTTGTAACGGAACAGTGTTGCTTTTATATTTACGTAATATGTTGTCCGATATGGTTTACTAGCGATAATCATAATTAAAGATGATCGTACAGAGAGAGATGTTATCAGATCATTGTAAAAGTGCAGGGTGGTTATAATTAAACTTTCGCTTCTTGAGAGGACCTCATGAAAAGCGAGTGATCGTAGGGCACTGAAACTTGGTTTAAACATTTCTGAGGACATCTGGAAGAGAAATAACGAATAAACCACTGAAATAAACACGTTTTAATTTCCGCATGACAAGCTAACATTTGTTAATTGTGCACTACGTTTACGTTCTAGGTTACAAACGTTGCTGAATGTGACGACCACCTGCGCCCACGACAGCCTGAAACTGTACTAGCCTACTGGGTTCTCGGTACAGTATACTAGTCTTCACATGTTAATAATCTTTCCGCTAGATGTCACAACTGTACCATGAACTGCCTATTGTGAGAAGACACACCTGACATCTGGCGGTCAGGCACTGAAGTTTTTAGAACCCTGAAACCGTACTCCTGATTGTTGCGGTTATTCTAGAAAAATGGCGTCACAAAGAAAGGAGTTGTTTCCCGAGCGCGTCAGATGTAAGTAAAATATAAGTTATTTCGGGCTGAAATTGAAATGTTATTGTAATGTACCCGCAGTGAGAAAAGGTATGGAGCTACCAAGACTGTTTTTATATATAAAACACTCTCTCTGATAACAGGACACACACCGAAGTCCATTACATTTGACTTACGTCTCTACTAGTTGGAAGCTATACGTCATTTATAGTGTGGCATTTTATACAGATTTTAATATTTCAAAACTTAAGTGTTCGGTGTTATATCACTATTATATAATACCAGCTTGAAGTAAAAATCTGCTATAATAGTAATGTTGATGTTGTTGTTGTGGTCTTCAGTCCTGAGACTGGTTTGATGCAGCTCTCCATGCTACTCTATCCTGCGCAAGCTTCTTCATCACGCAGTACCTACTGCAGCCTACATCCTTCTGAATCTGCTTAGTGTACTCATCTCTTGGTCTCCCTCTATGATAAATTGATGATCCCTTGATGCCTCAGAACATGTCCTACCAACCGATCCCTTCTTCTAGTCAAGTTGTGCCACAAACTCCTCTTCTCCCCAATTCTATTCAATACCCCCTCATTAGTTATGTGATCTACCCATCAAAACTTCAGTATTCTTCTGTAGCACCACATTTCGAAAGCTTCTATTCTCTTCTTGTCTAAACTATTTATCGTCCATGTTTCACTTCCATATATGGCTACACTACATACAAATACTTTCAGAAAAGATTTCCTCACACTTAAATCAATACTCGATGTTAACAAATTTCTCTTCTTCAGAAACGCTTTCCTTGCAATTGCCAGTCTACATTTTATATCCTCTCTACTTCGACCATCATCAGTTATTTTGCTCCCCAAATAGCAAAACTCCTTTACTACTTTAAGTGTCTCATTTCCTAATCTAATTCCCTCAGCATCACCCGACTTAATTCGACTACATTGCATTATCCTCGTTTTGATTTTGTTGATGTTCATTTTATACCCTTCTTTCAAGACACTGTCCATTCCGTTCAACTGCTCTTCCAAGTCCTTTGCTGTCTCTGACAGAATTACAATGTCATCGGCGAACCTCAAAGTTTTTACTTCTTCTCCATGAATTTTAATACCTACTCCGAATTTTTCTTTTGTTTCCTTTACTGCTTGCTCAATATACAGATTGAATAGCATCGGGGAGAGGCTACAACCCTGTCTCACTCCTTTCCCAACCACTGCTTCCCTTTCATGTCCCTCGACTCTTATAACTGCCATCTGGTTTCTGTACAAATTGTAAATAGCCTTTCGCTCCCTGTATTTTACCCCTGCCACGTTCAGAATTTGAAAGAGAGTATTCCAGTCAACATTGTCAAAAGCTTTCTCTAAGTCTACAAATGCTAGAAACGTAGGTTTGCCTTTTCTTAATCTTTCTTCTAAGATAAGTCGTAAGGTTAGTAATGCCTCACGTGTTCCAACATTTCTACGGAATTCAAACTGATCTTCCACGAGGTCCTACCAGTTTTTCCATTCGTCTGTAAAGAATTCGCGTTAGTATTTTGCAGCTGTGACTTATTAAACTGATAGTTCGGCAATTTTCACATCTGTCAACACCTGCTTTCTTTGGGATTGGAATTATTATATTCTTCTTGAAGTCTGAGGCTATTTCGCCTGTCTCATACATCTTTCTCACCAGATGGTAGAGTTTTGTCAGGACTGGCTCTCCCAAGGCCATCAGCAGTTCCCAGACAAAATACTTGGTACAGTGGGAACAACTTTTCAACATAGTTCGTCTATTAGTGAGTGGTGTGCCTTGGTATTTAAATAGAACCCGTTATTCATAAAAATGAATGAGAGTGCACCGTTAATTTCATTTTCTGTTGGAAATACATTAGGTGAACAACTCAGAGCATTTCACTGGCATCACAGAACGCAATTTACTCACTTTAAATGTGATCGTGCCCTCAAGCGTTCTGCAAAAACGTGTGAGGCAGCATTTTCGCTACATTTTCTTTAATTTATGGGTATCTCTTGGTAGCAGAACTTAACTTTACGGACTTTAATGTTGAGCAGGAATGTACAGTAGCAAGGGGGATATCCGAGACGAATTCCTAAATCTCATTTGGGAACACTATCGCAGTGCTAAAAGAACCTTAGGCACAAACTACGACGAGCAAGACATGTCCTCCTGAGATAAAAGTTCATTTAAGAACACGGTAACTATTTTGAGAATTCATTGTAAGCTGTTTGAAATTGGTTGTGGACAATTGTAAATTTATACAGAACTAATGAAAAAGTATAATTGACAAATAAATAACAATGAGTAACAAATATTGTAGATTGTGAACAGTTGTAAGTTTTATTACAAATTGTTAGAAATATAGGATGGACCGTCCTAAATAAACAATAATAAGTGACACTGAAGTAAACAAGAAAACTAAACCATTTCACAATGATAATCAATATTAGAAGCATTTAGGCCATGAACTATTATAAGTAGAACAACACTTATATGGAATCTTTTACTTCAAGACAGCGTTTCTGTCACGTCTCCAAATATTGTCCTCTGCTCCCAGGACATACTGTAGTGGCAATAGTACCTCCGAGTTTACATGTTAAGAAGCTGTTAACTTCTAGACTTGTGCAAGTTTGGATATTTGTTGTTCTTATTTACTCCTACTGGAGTCATGGGATGATACTGATGTGACTAGAGCTAGGTCATAGTTATTTTGGAATGTATAAAATAGAAGCAACAAGCTGTTCCTAATTAACGTATGTACCGAAAAGGAAAATCGGTATAGCTGTACAGAATATGTCAGGATAGGTATTGAGTGTAGGAAGATGGCGTTAGTTGCAATATTGAGTGACTGTTGATGTTGGCAGAGGTTTGGAAATATCGAAAGGGCTTGTAATGACATGGGATGTCACCGCTAGGGGAAGTGAAGGATTTATGTATATTTCGAGGTAAAGGCTCAAAGGAAGAGATAGACAAAGTGGAAAATGGGGCTTGACTCTGTAGGGATACTATATGAATAGGGCTCACAACGACCGAACTAACATTTTGTAGGAATGAAATGTGGTGGACTGATTTAATCGACAACTTGAATGAGATATCATTCAGCCTTTTTCCGGGTCATGTTAGAATTATATCACTCTTAATGTCAAGTGGCTGTTAGTCTCAGAAGTTTTAATTCACTCAACGTTGGCTAGCATGATAGTTAATGGTTAATGTAAAGGCACACGATCAGAAAATATGACGAATATTTTGTAAAATTTTAACTGAGCCAAATTTTGGCATACCATGCCAGAAAGGAGGGTTGTAGCAACAAGGATGTCTAGCATTTCTAGATGAAGACAAGGGAGACGGTATCTTCGATATACTACCATGGACAGAACTTGATATAATGAAAATACATGATAAATTGGATATGACAGTTGTAAACGAAGTCTAATTTTATAGTTTGTCAAACTCTTTTGTTAGAAACCTGTTTTGTGCATTCCGTTTAATCACTTATCAAGACCTTTTCGCCTTTTCGTTAAAATGACGAAGGAATCTGTAGGCGTAAGCTTTGGCTTCTGATTTTCCACAGCAATTTCTATAAACTGCTGCCTTTCGACAGTTTGTGTTCTTCGATCGACACTTGGGTGTTGTACACAGTGATCATTATTCACTCGCCTGTTCTTCTTCCATGACATAATCCACTCCTGTCTTCTGTAGGGATGATAGTAATTGATCACGCTCGTCGGAAAACTTGTTTCGTAGATGTTGGACATTTCGTAACGTTCTGGACTCTAAGTTCCTAATAATTTAATCTGTATGTGTTACTTAGTTGCATTGTACTTCCAAATGCTTCGGAAGAGACTGAAAAAAGCATCCACTGTGTGCGTACAAGAAAATTCAATTTGTAATGAAAAAATAAATTGGAAAATCCTCGGGTTCGCTGTCACGACAAATGCAGCTAAAGATACGGCTTTAGGATTTGGAAAGGAAATTACGAAGCAAATTCTTTTCATGACAGACTGTTTGATTTCCTTTGGACTCCTTGCACGACGAGCAATCTTAATTTGAGTGCAAATGAGTTAGCCTTGCTTAACACTGGCTGACGAAAAATTGTCCTTTCTATTATACGTCGTAGTATTCCGGAAACTTGGGCAGTTACATTTGCAGTGGAAAGCTTCAAATGCGCAGCCGATGAGAAAGATACTTGGTTACTGAATCGCTGAGAGAGAAGGAAATGGATTTTTTAAATTCCGTACAATCTCGTCATTGTGAAATGAGCCAAGGGCACATCAAGTCCTATGAACTAATGTTGTCTTTTCATTTTTTACGTAGATGGTGATATCATTGGATTTATTCGCGTGGATATGCCTCCTGCATAAGTTAAAGACTATTTATATGCAAACTGTCTTACGATTCCAGTTTCGTCCACTATCTCATTAGCTTAATCTTCATTCATTTCTGTGCTGAATATAATATTAGCCTACTTTTTGGAGAACTGAATATAACTTGCTCTCCCAAAATTCAAGAAGAGTCCATTTTCAGAGAACCAGTTAATAATTCTTGGAAAAACATCATTAACAGCTTATTCTGTTCCTTTGTCTCCAACGGAATATATTATAACACCAGTGCCGTCTACAAAAAGTATCAGTTCTATCTGATGAATGCTAAGTGGAAGGTCATTCACATATATAAGGAAAACGAGTGGGGCGAAAATTGATACCTGTCAGAATCTCTTCGTTACTTCTGCCAAGTCACTAAAATTTCTCTCCTTCCAGCATTGTATGAGTTCCTCAGTACAAATTTTTGGATTGAGTTTGTTAAGGGTTATTCAGACCATTTCTTTGTAAGGCCACCAAATCCATAAAACTTAAGTTTACATAAGACGGTAACATGTCCTACTATCAAACGCCTTCAAAAGACCACAAAAAATACGACTGGAAGATAGGAGACGAGGTACTGGCGGAAGTAAAGTTGTGAGAAGGGGTCGTGAGTAGAGCTAGATTAGCTCAGTCGATAGAGCACTTGGTCACGAATGGCAAAGGTTCGGCACATAATTTTAAACTTCATGGAAGTTTCGATGTTTTATCGTTTAAGGCTTGTAGTATTTGATGAATGAATGCAGCAGTAATATTCTTAGTCGAGCAAACATTCTGGATCCAAACTATGATCTGCGAAGTAAAGCGTTCCTTCTAAAATATAAAACCCCTCTTGAGTAAATTACTTTTACTAATCTTTTGGAATAAGATATTACTAAGGAAACGGGATGATAACTATTTTAAGTCTTTGTTGTCATTTCCGTTGTAAAGAGGTTTAACAATGGCGAATTTAATGTTTGGAAAAATTCTCTGTAACAGTGATACACTGTATCTGTAAGGGCATTACTTATTAAGTTAGAACAACTCTTTAGAAATCTGTCTGAAATCCCGTCTACACCACATGATCTTTTGTATTTGAGAATTTTTCTAGTTCTATTAAATTCGGTGAAGGATGTTGATGCTGCTTCTAACTGCTTACATTTTTGTGGAGTGATATTTTTAATATATTGTCTTGCTTCTTCAACTGAATCATTTAATCATATTTTTTATGCTACATATAGAACTTTATCATTAAGAATACTCACAACTTGTTAATTAGCGTTCACAATATTGTGATTCACGTTAATAATGATGGTATCTTGTGCACTGACTCTCGATTCAGAATGTACCACATAGTATTAATCTTAAGAGGTTTGCCGGGCCGGCCGGAGTGGCCGAGCGGTTCTAGGCGCTACAGTCTGGAACCGAGCGACCGCTACGGTCGCAGGTTCGAATCCTGCCTCGGGCGTGGATGTGTGTGATGTCCTTAGGTTATTTAGGTTTAATTAGTTCTAAGTTCTAGGTGACTGATGAGCTCAGAAGTTAAGTCGCATAGTGCTCAGAGCCATTTGAACCATTTTTTAAGAGGTTTACCAGTGGCATATTTAGTGAAAATATTGATTTACGTCGTGATGTATATATTTGTAACGACTTTCCTTAAATTATTACAGTATTAATGTAGAAAAGAAGTAACATCGAACCTTGTCCTGTCCTGGCATTTGTAGAAATTTCCATTGCCCTCTTACATGATATTTAAATCGCTTTAGCTACGTACTACTGTTTTTTTAATGGATTTTTTTCATAAATTTTTAGGGAAGCTACTTTCAAATACTGACAGGAATTTACCATGGAATATATTGACTGTCACCCGTTTATTTGTTGTTTTCATTTCTGTGAGACGTGTATGAGGTATATCGCCTGCTCTCACAATTCATCACATCTTGCGACGGTGACATATTCTTACTACATGACTCATATTCTATAACCAAAGAATGGTATAACAACTGCCAAAACTACAGGAAGAGAACAAAGTTTCCGATGACTGGACGGACAGGTTTGTGAAAGAAATATGTAAATGGCGTGAGGGAGTTTTGACACGGTTCGCCCTCTTGGCAGGCTAGCACCGTGACCACTTACCTACGACTTGCTGTTTATTATACTTCTTATTCTTAGACCGTTCACTAGTTCTATTCTGCTTTTTTTTTTTTTTTTTTTTTTTTTTTTTTTTTTTTTTTTTTTACAATTCAGTACACGTTCTTCCTGTTTCCATGCTTGATCTGTGTTCAGTTTCTAACGGGCCGTCGACAGGGCTCTCTAACCACTAAATCTGAGAGGTGTGTGTGATGGGAAGCTTCCCCTGTAAGTTGTTAGCGACGCTTTTTCCTGCTGCTCGTACTGTAAGCACTTGTTCTTTTTGATCAAAATCTCTACAATAAGTCCCAACGTTCTGTGGCATCTGATTAGGCTTGGAGCTAAGTTTCACGATGCTTGTGACGATATTTTAAATCGAGCTTTTCCGTAGTATGTAACCTGCTCTCTCGACTGCTACCTAGCAGCAGGAGTTTTTTCTTTCTCCTTGACTTTTCTACCGACCTGGCTCTCAAGTTTTTTCCGTGATGCTATTGTACTCTACTTCGTGTCGTCGTAACTTCCGTCTGCTTCACGTCTGCTGTGCAGCGAGCAACCTTAATTGAAGTATTAACTGTATTTTTCTTACTTGTCACTTCTTCTTCCGTTTGTTTTTGCTTTTAGGAAGCTTTAATTGACGAGTGCTAGTAATAGTGTTCCATAGATTTCGTGTTTGTTTTGAATACAGTCAAAGAGAGTCCCTTTAGTCAACCATAGTGCGAGTAGTGCTAGTGTTTGTTTTCAATACAGTCCAGTGACAGGTAGTTCTATTTTAATTGTTTTTTACAAGAAGTGGCTAGCAACCACAGTTTAGTCAACAATCAGCAGCCTTTAGTGAATTAGCAGTCTAGTTAAAAGTTGATTAACTCTCTACAGTAAATTGATTTCTTAGGATGGATAGGATGTGTGACTGTTGTGTACGGACGCAGGAGGAGCTGGCTACTGTTCGCGAACAGCTGAACGTGTTGAAGGCCGCGGTCAGCCGTCTTCAGGCTGCTGCCTCGGAGGGTAGCGGCAGTGGGGAGTCTGGTGCGTCGCATGGCACACCCCAGGTGTTGCATGGTTCACCCACTGTCCCTGCTGTCGAGACATCTTCCCGGGTACCGGGCGCCGTTGGGCCACCCTCTCCCCAAGGGGAGTGGCGGGTTCAGCGGCGTTCGCGGCGCACGAGGCGGAGGGTCAATGTGGAGGCTGGCCGTGTGGCATCGCCCGCTCTGCCTGTGAGTGGACATGTGGCCGCTCCTTCAGCGAGGTCCGAGCAGGCACACGGGGGGGAGGGGTTTATTAGTTATTGGGAACTCCAACGTTAGGCGGGTGATGGAGCTCCTTAGGGAAATAGCGAAAAGGTCGGGGAAGAAGGCCAGTGTTCAATCTGTCTGCTTGCCGGCGGGTCTCATCCGAGATGTGGAGGAGGCCCTACCGGCGGCGATAGACAGTAATGGGTGCACCCGACTGCAAATTGTTGCTCATGTCGGCACCAATGACTCCTGCCGTCTGGGTTCAGAGATGATCCTCAGCTCGTACAGGCGGTTGGCGGAATTAGTGAAGGCGGAAAGCTTCGCTCGCGGGGTGGAATCAGAGCTAACTATTTGTAGTATCGTTCCCAGAACCGATCGCGGTCCTCTGGTTTGGAGCCGAGTGGAAGGCTTAAACCAGAGGCTCAGACAATTCTGCGGAGATCTGGGGTGCAAATTTCTCGACCTCCGCTATCGGGTGGAGAAATGTAGGGTCCCCCTGAATAGATCAGGCGTGCACTACACGCCGGAAGCGGCAGTTAAACAGAGAACCGACTCGTGGCGATAACATATTAGACCTTCTGGTGACAAACAGACCCGAACTATTTGAAACAGTTAACGCAGAACAGGAAATCAGCGATCATAAAGCGGTTACGGCATCGATGATTTCAGCCATAAATAGAAATATTAAAAAAGATAGGAAGAATTTTCTGTTTAGCAAAAGTGACAAAAAGCAGATTTCAGAGTACCTGACGGCTCAACACAAAAGTTTTGTCTCAAGTACAGATAGTGTTGAGGATCAGCGGACAAAGTTCAAAACCATCGTACAATATGCGTTAGATGAGTATTTGCCAAGCAAGATCGTAAGAGATGGAAAAGAGCCACCGTGGTACAACAACCGAGTTAGAAAACCGCTGCGGAAGCAAAGGGAACTTCACAGCAAACATTAACATAGCCAAAGCCTTGCACACAAACAAAAATTACGCGAAGCGAAATGTAGTGTGAGGAGGGCTATGCGAGAGGCGTTCAGTGAACTCGAAAGTAAAGTTCTATGTACTGTCTTGGCAAAAATCCTAAGAAATTTTGGTCTTAAGTCAAAGCGATAGGTGGATCAAAACAAAATGTCCAGACATTCTTTGACCAAAATGGTACTGAAACAGGGTGACAGACTAAAGGCCGAAATACTAAATGTCTTTTTCCAAAGCTGTTTCACAGAGGAAGACTGCACTGTAGTTCCTTCTATAGATTGTCGCACAGATGACAAAATGGTAGATATCGAAATAGACGACAGAGGGATAAAGAAACAATTAAAATCGCTCAAAAGAGGAAAGGCCGCTTGACCTGATGGGATACTCTGTGTAGAGTACGCGAAGGAACTTGCCTCCCTTCTTGCAGCGGTGTACCGTAGGTCTCTAGAAGAGCGTAGCGTTCCAAAGGATTGGAAAAGGGCACAGTTCATCCCCGTTTTCAAGAAGGGACGTCGAACAGATGTGCAGAACTATAGACCTATATCTCTAACTTCGATCAGTTGTAGAATTTTGGAACACGTATTATGTTCGAGTATAATGACTTTTCTGGAGACTAGGAATCTACTCTGTAGGAATCAGCATGGGTTTCGAAAAAGACGGTCGTGTGAAACCCAGCTCGCGCTATTCGTCCACGAGACTCAGAGGGCTATAGACACGGGTTCAAAGGTAGATGCCGGGTTTCTTGATTTCCGCAAGGCGTTCGATACAGTTCCCCACAATCGTTTAATGAACAAAGTAAGAGCATATGGACTATCAGACCAATTGTGTGATTGGATTGAAGAGTTCCTAGATAACAGAACGCAGCATGTCATTCTCAATGGAGAGAAGTCTTCCGAAGTAAGAGTAATTTCAGGTGTGCCGCAGGGGAGTGTCATAGGACCGTTGCTATTCACAATGTACACAAATGACCTTGTGCTTGACATCGGGAGTTCACTGAGGCTTTTTGCAGATGATGCTGTGGTGTATCGAGAGGTTGTAACAATGGAAAATTGTACTGAAATGCAGGATGATCTGCAGCGAATTGACGCATGGTGCAGGGAATGGCAATTGAATCTCAATGTAGACAAGTGTAACGTGCTACAAAATAGCAGGTTAGCAACTGGAAGCAGTTAATTCCATAAATTATCTGGGAGTACGCATTAGGAGTGATTTAAAATGAAATGATCATATAAAGTTGATCGTCGGTAAAGCAGATACCAGACTGAGATTCATTGGAAGAATCCTAAGGAAATGCAATCCGAAAACAAAGGAAGTAGGTTACAGTACGCTTGTTCGCCCACTGCTTGAATACTGCTCAGCAGTTTGGGATCCGTACCAGATAGGGTTGATAGAAGAGATAGAGAAGATCCAACGGAGAGCAGCGCGCTTCGTTACAGGATCATTTAGTAATCGCGAAAGCGTTATGGAGATGATAGATAAACTCCAGTGGAAGACTCTGCAGGAGAGACGCTCAGTAGCTCGGTACGGGCTTTCGTTAAAGTTTCGAGAACATACCTTCACCAGAGAGTCAAGCAGTATATTGCTCCCTCCTACGTATTTCTTGCGAAGAGACCATGAGGATAAAATCAGAGAGATTAGAGCCCACACAGAAGCATACCGACAATCCTTCTTTCCACGAACAATACGAGACTGGAATAGAAGGGAGAACCGATAGAGGTAATCAGGGTACCCTCCGCCACACACCGTCAGGTGGCTTGCGGAGTATGGATGTAGATGTTTAAAAACTTGCTGAGGCTCTTTTCCTGTTTCAAGTAACGTGTCAAACTGATTACTAAGTAGAATTTGAAATTTGATCACTGCGGTTTTCTTCTTTTTCTTATTACCTGTTACCGTTTCGCAGTTGCCACCGCCTCTTTCTCCCATCAGCCTAATTCAAAATATGCCATTAATAATTCAGTCCGAAGTACTAAAATCCACATTCCTGTTCCATGATTCTCTTGTGTCGTCTGCAGCTTTATGGGAGAGTGCAATCTAGTACTTTGCTCACCTCTCCGCTACATTCGCCTCACTGATAAACCAACCCACAATCCTGATATGTTCCTCCCAAACTGACTAACCTAAGGCAAAATTCATATTCATCAGATGTGTTTTCTTTCTTTCTTTTCTTAAAAAAAAAAAATAAATTATCATCATTTTTGATTCAGTTGCTATTAAAAATATCGTTCGTCTTAGTTTTCATTCATTTCGTGTCTTCTAGGAACTTCAACTGACGTTATGTGATTATCTGTGGAGTGTTCACTTCCACCGGCGAATCCAGTCGTCACCTGTGCAACTTCACAGAAGCATTCAATAGTTGCTTTACTGCAGTTCAAGCCTGTACACAAAACAAAGAAAAAAATACGCACGACGAAGGAATTTTCTGAATGGGACGTTAATAAGTATATGTGATTTAAATGTACAGACAAAGAAATGATTACAATTTCAGAAAAAAATGTATCATGTGTTCAAGAGAAAGAGCTTAACAAATTGAGTAACTCGTTGACGCGTTTTTCCATCTCTAGGCATTATACAAGCTGTTATTACGCTTGGATTCATTGATAGAGTTGTTAGATATTTTCCTGAATGATATCGTGCCAAATTCTCTCCAATTGGCGCGTTACGTTGTGAAAATCCTGAGCTGACTGGAAGGCCCTGCAGATAATGCTCGAAACGTTCAGAATTGGGAAGAGATCAGGTGATTGGGAACAGATCAGGAGATCTTTCTGGCCAAGGTAGAGTTTAGCAAACACGAAGACAACCTGTAGAAACTCTTGTAGTGTGCGATCGGACATTATCTTGCTGAACTTTATGCCCAGGAAGGTTTGCCTTGAAAGGCAACAAAATGGAGCATAGAATATCGTCAACCTAATTGTGTGCCGTAAGGTTGGTGCAGATGACAATTAAGGAGGTCCTGCTATGAACAGAAATGACACACCAGAACCATCCATCCTGGTTGTCGGATCGTGTGCGGTGCGACAGCTGTGTTGGGCGGCTCCAGAAACGTCCCCGCTGATCATCGGGGCCAATTTCGATGCGGGACAATTCTACTCCAGTCAGTGTGATTCCAGGCCGATGACCTGTCTGGAGACGCTCCGGGCAGCCGAACGGCCCGACAAGAAGTGATGGTTTCTGTGCCATTTATTTTCATAGCAGGACTCCTTTGTTTGCCATCCGCGGTACCCTCACGGTTCAGCGGTAGGTACGATGTTCTACGGCCCGTTTTGTTGCTGCCCTTTGTGGTAAATCATCCCGAGCTTTCATTTGAGCAGGATAATGGCCGCCCGCACACGGCGTTTGATTCTACTGTTTGTCTTCGTGCTTGCCAAACCGTACTTTTGGCAGTAACATCGTCTGATCTTTCTCCAATAGAGAACATTTGGAGCATTATGGGTGGGTCCCTCCAACCAACTTGGGATTTAGACGATCTAACGCGCCATTTAGAATTTGGCACGATATCCCTCACGAACACTTTCAACAAATCTACCAATCAACGCTAATCCGAATAACTGCTTGCATAAGAGTGGATGAACGCGTTACTGACTTCAAAAATTTGTGAAATTCATTTGTATGTCTATCCATGTACATCACATGTAACGATTTCCGTTGCATTCGGATAATTCCTTGGTGTGCGTCTTTTTTTCTGTCACAGAGTGTACAGACTTAAACTGCAGTGAAGTCTTCTGAGAAGTTGAACGGCTGACGACTGAACGGACAAAATTGTAACTTAACCGAAGTTCAGGTTCGCAGAAAACACGAAATGAATGAAAAGTAAAATCAATGATATTTTTGATAACAGTCCATATCAGACATTATGTAAACCACTGTAATGTATTTCTTTCAATGAAAAGTAAAAAACAAAAAACATTCTGTACAGCTGGTGTTGATCTCAGAGCGCCTAGATAGTGCGACCAACCCCCACAGCTGCCAGCCAGCTGCCGAGTGAGGGTGTAACACATATAGTCAACAAACTTTTGAGCCAGTCACCGTTACTTTACGTAGGATTCTTGAACAAGAACTTCAGTTCTTCTCTGTACAGCACTTTTACACTAATTCTTCGGTCACGCAAACGCTTATCACAAGCTTTCGAATACATTACATAATTAAATCTAGTTACAGTCCAAACTATTACAATTACAATACAAGGAAGGATAGCAAATAACGACGTTGTACTTACTGTGCCTTTACGGTACTACACATGAAGAATAAGTAACTACTTTTGTATGTAATTTGCGGGTGTGCAGAATGCAGAATTCAAATCAGAGAACTGCCACCTCTGATTACAACACAGCTCGGATGACAGAAACGAGTACGTCATTCCACGCTGTTTCCACTCTACGCCAGAGCTCATCCCACGCAGGAGCTTCGGCTATCCATGACCATAAGTTTCCATTGGGTGAGATATCTAGAGAACGTCCTGGCCTGAGTAACAGTCGAACATTATATCGAGGTAAGGGAGGAGAGCACGGGCCCTCTTACTCAGTTTCCCTCTTCGTACCTACTCGCTGGGATGTTTCCTTTGAAAGGTTACAAGCGATTTCCCTCCTCATCCTTGAAACTTTCCGAGCGTGTACTCCATCTCTAATAACGATGCGGATGGAACGTTAAACCCTTGTCTTCCTTCCATCGCATGTAATCACTGGGCTCCTGTTTATGTGCCCCCTAAATGAGATTCTTCATTAGTCTGTAGGCAAAATGAGCTCACCGCACAAAAAAAATTAGTCACCCATAATAAAATCACTGCAAGCATAAATTAATACCGTGTAATTCCGCCCGTAGATTTGAAAATCTCGTGGATTCGGTTAGGGAGTGGGTACACAAGGTTGTGCAGGTACGCTGCATCCAGATTAAGCCACTTGCTCAGAATTTGATCGCACATTTCCACAAAATTGCGAGAATGCCGATGTTGGCATTTTACCTGCTGTTCCAAATTTTCTATAGGTTCCACGTCATGTGACTTTGCAGGCCACTCGGGATGCAATAGGGTGGGGGAGTGGTGAGAAAACCAGTCATATACTGTCCAGCCCGATGGACTTTGGTGTAGTCGGTTTTTATGTGCCTAGGTGAGTAACGGTCTCTAGCGAGGTGACCGACTTGCATGCTGTAATTCCTATTGGCTTTTGAAGCTATTTTGATTCGCAAGCCGTGAAGGGCGTCTCCAGGATCTATTTCCAACCACAATTCTGACGTTGTGTTCTTTGGTCACGTGTGTTATAGCGGTTCTCGTAGTCACGTTTAACAGTCCGCCACGAAACACCATCAAATTCACACAACGTGTGGCCATATGCACTGCCAAACACGGTTGCCCCTTTTTGCTACTGTGTCGATGCCTTACATTTACCCGTGTTTACATGCTATGTCCACTTGCAACATAAATGTCTCACCGATTGCTACTGCCTTATACTCACGCGCACACGTCACTTGATCGCTGCACCGTCTGTACAGGCTTAACGATTCACTGTACGTGCGCACTGGGATGACAATTTTTTTGTCCGGTGAGCTTATGTTATCCTGCACTAATTTTTTAACTCTCTTACATGTGTCCCCCACTCTCGCGTCTTAAAATCTTCTGCGCTTCCATGCAATTACATTTCCGACTGACCAGTACTGTTGATGTTCACCTTCACCCATTTCATCGTTTCTTAATGCTGAGGGCATGCTGAAAAATAATGCCTCAGAATTTATTAGGTGAAAACGCACTAACATTTTACATATTTATTCAACATCTCTACACATTCATTTCTCAAAATACACTACTGGCCATTAAAATTGCTACACCACGAAGATGACGTGCTACAGACGCGAAATTTAACAGACAGAAAGAAGATGCTGTGATATGCAAATGATTGGTTCTTCAGAGCATTCACACAAGGTTGGTGCCGGTGGCGACACCTACAACATGCTGACACGACGAAAGTTTCCAACCGATTTCTCATACACAAACAGCAGTTGACCGGCGTTGCCTGGTGAAACGTTGTTGTGATACCTCGTGTAAGGAGGAGAAATGCGTACCATCACGTTTCCGACTTTGATAAAGATCGGATTGTAGCCTATGGCGATTGGGGTTTATCGTATCGCGACATTGCTGCTCGCGTTGGTCGAGATCCAATGACTGTTAGCAGAATATGGGATCGGTGGGTTCAGGAGGGTAATGCGAAACGCCTTGCTGGATCCCAACGGCCTCGTATCACTAGCAGTCGAGATGACAGGCATCTTATCCGCGTCGCTGTAACGGATCGTGCAGCCACGTCTCGAACCCTGAGTCAACAGATGGGGACATTTGCAAGGGAACAACCATATGCACGAACAGTTCGACGACGTTTGCAACAGCACGGACTATCAGCTCGGAGACCATGGCTGCGGTTACCCTTGACGCTGCATCACAGACAGGAGTGCCTGCGATGGTGTACTCAAGGACGAACCTGGCTGCACGAATGGCAAAAGTCATTTTTTCGGATGAATCCAGGTTCTGTTTACGGCAGCATGATGGACGCATCGTTGCTTGGCGACATCGCGGTGAACGCACATTTGAAGCGTATCACCCAGCGTGATGGTATGGGGTGCCATTGGTTTCACGTCTCGGTCACCTCTTGTTCGCATTGACGGAAATTTGAACAGTGGACGTTACATTTCAGATGTGTTACGAGCCGTGGCTTTACCCTTCATTCAATCCCTGTGAAACCCTACATTTCAGCAGGATATTGCACGACCGCATATTGCAGGTCCTGTACGGGCCTTTCTGGATACAGAAAGTGGTCGACTGCTGCCCTAGCCAGCACATTCTCCAGATCTCTCACCAATTGAAAACGTCTGGTCCATGGTGGTGGAGCAACTGGCTCGTCACAATACGTCAGTCACTACTCTTGATGAACTGTGGTATCGTGTTGAAGCTGCATGGGCAGCTGTACCTGTACACGCCATCCAAGCTCTGTTTTACTCAATGCCCAGGCGTATCACTGCCGTTATAACGGCCAGAGGTGGTTGTTCTGGGTACTGATTTCTCAGGATCTATGCACCCAAATTGCGTGAAAATGTGATCACATGTCAGTTCTAGTATAATATATTTGTCGAAGAGTACCCATTTATCATCAGCATTTGTTCTTGGTGTAGCAATTTTAATGGTCAGTAGTGTAGTCACCCTAGTGACGAACACATTTCTACCAACGGGAGACATGGTTGATGTTGCCGTCACTGTAGAATGCTTGACTTTGTTGATGGAGCCACAACCTCACCTTTGCCTGCACTGCTTCATCACTATCAAAGTGCTGTTCTCGAAGACGTTCCTTAAATTTTGAAAATAAATGAAAGTCGGGTATGTATGGAGGATGATCGATGACAGTCGGATTGTTTCAGATGACGCAGGGCTCGTATGTGGTATGGCTTTGTCGTACTGAAGGAAAGGTTGCTCCGCGTGTGGACGAGCTCTTCTAATTCGAAACTCGGTTACAGCACTCTGTTTCTCACGCTCCGACACAGTTGAGTTACACACCGCCATCTTACACGCTACAGTGCGGAGCCGTGTAGTGGCAGAGAGCGGGAAATATGTAGATACGAAGTATAAAGATGTAGAACGTTAATAACGTTTGTTTTATTTAAAACGCCTGAAGAGTTTTCACATAATAAATTCGGGGCATTAATTTTCAGGACGCCTCGTAATTCTCGTACCTCGTCTGGTGTCTGCGAAGCTTCTCTTTCGTTTCTTTAAATGCTGGTACTTTTTAATGCAATGATCTTGCAAGGGCATTCCACCGGTTTTCGACAGCAGGTACTCCTTAAAACGTCATTATTTCTCTTCCATTGTAGTCTTCATCTGGGGTTCCTGCGGCTTGCCTAGGAAAGAAACGTATTAGTACCATGTACGGAGAGAAGGACGGCGTTATGTCTGTTTAGAATCTGATGTGAATAGAAAGAAAAGTCGATATTTACTTACGCGAATCTTCACGCTTTAAATGGAATTTGTGGTTCAGGATTCATCCACAATTTCCCTGGATTAAACTGGGAAACGTTTTAACATGAATTAGACGATAAAAGAAAAAAAAGCCTTTCTGAAATATTTTCTTACTGCAGGAAATGGTGTAACGGCTATGCAGTTGAATAGCTGCAGTTCTTCCTGCTTTTTCTTTGACATTTCCCTAGCTATTGACACAGCATCGCGCTATTATCATTACGAAAGTACCTAACCTTTATTGTAAATATCACTCTCGGTGGAATTCAAATAAAGAAGTGGAATATTATGTAACGAAAAGTGAAACAACCTTTTGTTTATTTTTGGAATTTAGTGTCGCGGCCGAAAAAGGCAATTAGAAGAAATCAGTTTCTTTAACAAAGTATCATTAACATGTAAAATTAGAGGCACGGTCAGAAATTGTTTATTTTATATCCTATGGCTCAGTCGACTAGAAATCCATATTTCACCAAAACAATCTGGGCGTTGACCACACAAGGTAAAACTTTCATCAGAACAAATGAATACATAAATTAAGTACTCATTAACAAACGATCTGAGTGGCACATGAAGAAATATGTACAAAACTTAGCGATTCTTGTACAAGAAAAAGCTCTCAACGTACGAAAAATAAAGACAGGAATATAAAGGGTTACTTTGCCTTCGATGACGTCGTCATTAGAGACAAAATCAAGCTCAGATAAAGCAAGGGCAAGGAAATTAACAGTGTTACTTTCGAAACAACCATTCCACTATCGCTTTAGGTGTAGCATGGTATATCTAAATTAGAGTGATAAGTCTAAATCTGAAAGACTTTATGGGGATTAGAACTCCTCTCTTCCCACATGGATGTTCATTGCCCGAACCAGTACGCCATCTCGATCGAAAATCTCTGATCTGACACCATATGATGTTACGTTGTTCTGTATGCTTGACAAAACTTGATGTTCTGGCTGATTTTATGTTCATATATTAGCCACATGAGAAAAGTCTTAAATCGTTATGAAGTAGACATGATTATTATTCATGTGTGGTAGTGACCAAATAGACTGGAGTTAACTAATTGCAAATTGAGAATAAAGAATACTGACTATGCAAGAAACATGAAGTCTTTAAAAAAATCCTTTTGTGGGTGTCTATCCATATCTGCAAAAGACGATTTGAAAGCAAGTACTTGAAGCTTGAACAGATTTGAACTACAGATAATTTACATCTACAAACAGAAATTAGTAGAAATACGTGATATTATTTTATTCAATCTAAAGACATTTCCCTGGAAATGATCGGTAGCAAGGACCAAGATAGGTGGCGGATTCCAGTCTGTATATTTTGATATATGTTTTTAGTGGTTTTCTTAGTCACAGTAGGTGATTGCTTCAACAGAAGCTGGGAATCAGTCTAACGACTGCGGCGTAGCGGTGTTAAAAAAAGTTCGCTAGCACTGAGTGAAGCAAGCTGGAAATTAATGTACACCTACCTCTGTACAGCGTTCGTTCACCATCCGTTGCCCTGCATTCGTAGGTACTATGTAGACGATGTTAAAAGCAGCGTTGAAGGAAACCATCGTCCATACTTGCGATTGCATAGTCCGCGTAACTCAGGTAACAAAATAAACCTGTAAATCTCTAGAAATAAAGGGCAAAAGTGGATGCTTCCTACATTCATTGAAAAATGTCCGCTTTCCGATACTAATGTTTTTTATTGTCTTTTAGTTATGGTGTCAACAAGCTCACACTTACGTTGATAGCTCATCTACTACTAGTTCATGCAGCTTATATCACATGTGAAAATTGGCTCTGAGCACTATGGGACTTAACATCTGAGGTCATCAGTCCCCTAGAACTTAGAACTACTTAAACCTAACTAACCTAAAGACATAACACACATCCATGCGCGAGGCAGGATTCGAACCTGCGACCGTAGCGGTCGCGCGGTTCCAGACTGAAGCGCATAGAACCGCTCGGCCACCATATGCCGGCATATCACATGTAAGACAGCCAGAAATGTACTAAGTCCAACCCGAAATATTACGAGATTAATACAGTCAATACTCTGCTACGAAATGAGTTTCACATTCGGTCATTTTCAGTGGGTTCTTCAAAGGAAGATGCTCGCGAAAGAATGTTCTATAAATGCATACTGAACACGCCACGCAGAATTCTTCACAAAGACCCATAGTTTCACACGCGGGCCCGCATCTCGTGGTCGTGCGGTAGCGTTCTCGCTTCCCACGCCCGGGTTCCCGGGTTCGATTCCCGGCGGGGTCAGGGATTTTCTCTGCCTCGTGATGGCTGGGTGTTGTGTGCTGTCCTTAGGTTAGTTAGGTTTAAGTAGTTCTAAGTTCTAGGGGACTGATGACCATAGATGTTAAGTCCCATAGTGCTCAGAGCCATTTGAACCATTTCACACGCGGTTTTCTGTACAACAAACAGTCCAGAATCTCCCAAACTTCACAGAAGTTTCACAGAACTGTCCGTAAATGTATCTGCTTGCACGGCAATATAAACCAATACAAATAACTTTTTCGGACACGTCTAACATGATCTTCTCGTCCGGCAGGTAGTCCACGACTGACTGAATGCCGTTGCTTTCAGGGCATATAACTCATTCCAATGCGCGGGAAAGACTTTACTCTGATTGGTTGATCAAAACGAACAGACAATCAGATCAATCTTTCAAGATCACATTCGCCTTTAAACTGTTTTACTCCAATCGACATTCGCAGATGCATTTACGTCATTTCATGATGCAAATATTAACAAAATTTTCCACCAAACCAAACGAAACGAAAACTAAGAGAAAACTATGCTTGAAATATACGTTAGAACTGATTATCCTCTTATTACCTTCCTGGCTCTCTTATTACAAGAGCAAACACTCGTAGACATAGTCATCTGCCAGTTAGGGGGATTTACAGTTTTCATGACACCCTGGTGGCATAACACTTGCTGGTTATGTAAGGTGTAATACAATATAGAATTGAAATTTGATGTATGTCCCACATACACACTCACATTCACTCTCATTTACTCTCACCCTAACACGTAATATAAATATTAACTTTTAAACTCTTGTTTTCATTACAAAAGAAAAGTTATAGAAAGTTTAGAATTGAAAATCTTTATAAAATAAATCAATACTATGTGAGTGCTATTACTGTTTTCATATAACAAAAGAAATATAAACTGTTATTGTTCCTATCCGAATTTACTTTGTTAAGTGTCTGTTAAGAACTTTTTTAATGTTTTTTCTATATCTCCGAAACTATTATAGGTAGCGGTATCAAATTTTGGCAAAAGGTCGTCTGAATAACAAAAGGTCATATACCAAATTTGGAATAAAACAAATAATATTTAACAATGTAGTTTCTTAGGTGAGGTGAATAAGTGATTTTAGTACGCGCCACAGCGAGCATTCTCACGGTCTGCTTTAGCGACAGGTGTGGCGATGACGCATACAGCAGGCCACAAGTCGGCCGCCGCCGAATGCTACTATAGTGCAGGCTTCCAAAACAGCTTGCCATAATGTAACAAAACTTACCGCAAAAATCTGCAGTCGCGTTATAGCTGCGACGCTACACGACCTCCATGTGTGAGGAAGAAATCATTATCTCAAAGCAGAATGATATTAGAAGCAGGAAAAACATGTCTATAAATTAGGGAATGTTTAT
The DNA here is from genome assembly GCF_021461395.2 of Schistocerca americana. Classification (NCBI taxonomy): domain Eukaryota; kingdom Metazoa; phylum Arthropoda; class Insecta; order Orthoptera; family Acrididae; genus Schistocerca; species Schistocerca americana. The sequence goes on from NC_060119.1 coordinate 692,134,447, forward strand.
AGATAAGATGATAAAACAGTGTAACACCACCTCGAGCCACGATAACGGCTCCAGTCCGACAAAGAAGAAAGTCCACAAGTGTATACCGATATGCGATATGCAACTGAAGCTACTCATCGATGAGCAGATCCCGTTGAGTTATCAAATTGTGGGAATGTTAATTTCTACGTTCCACCTGTTGTTACCTAGCATCAGATATTTTCTGTGGAATTAAGATAGGGTGATTTAGTGGGTCAGCGCTGGTGTGATAGATTCCACAGCACACACATCATAAATATGTTGAGCGAAGGACAACACTAGGTCAACGTGAATGTTAATGTAGACATCCTGACTCATTTTTATGGCAATTTGAATGAATGAGCCCGTCTGGTTACATAACACACTCTACAACACCACAGGAACACCTTGTATCTTAACTATACAGAGTGATTCACGAAGATATGCAAATATTTTAATATGTTACTCTACAAGTAAAACTAAAGAAAAAAGTTCATATAGACATAGGCCTGAAAATGTTTTGTTACGGAGTTACGGCTAATAAAAGATTTTTCCTGAAATTTAGCAACTTCGCTAATATGAAGCCGCCGCAAAACTGTACGAGCTTAAAGTAAAGCATGATTTCCATTTATTTGGTTGTTATTGTTCTGATGAATGTAATAAAATATGTTCAAAATGGTTCAAATGGCTCTAAGCACTACGGGACTTAACATCGGAGGTCATCAGTTCAAATGGTTCAAATGGCTCTGAGCACTATGGGACTCAACTGCTGAGGTCATTAGTCCCCTAGAACTTAGAACTAGTTAAACCTAACTAACCTAAGGACATCACAAACATCCATGCCCGAGGCAGGATTCGAACCTGCGACCGTAGCGGTCTTGCGGTTCCAGACTGCAGCGCCTTTAACCGCACGGCCACTTCGGCCGGCCGGAGGTCATCAGTCCCCTAGACATTTTTTTTTTTTTTGGTCATCAGTCTACTGACTGGTTTGATGCGGCCCGCTACGAATTCCTTTCCTGTTCTAACCTCTTCATCTCAGAGTAGCAGCCGGCCGCGGTGGTCTAGCGGTTCTAGGCGCGCAGTCCGGAACCGCGCAACTGCTGCGGTCGCAGGTTCGAATCCTGCCTCGGGCATGGATGTGTGTGATGTCCTTAGGTTAGTAAGGTTTAAGTAGTTCTAAGTTCTAGGGGACTGATGACCACAGTAGTAAGTCCCATAGTGCTCAGAGCCATTTCAACCATTTTTTTTCAGAGTAGCACTTGCAACCTACGTCCTCAATTATTTGCTTGACTTATTCCAATCTCTGTCTTCCTCTACAGTTTTCGGCCTCTACAGCTCCCTCTAGTACCATGGAAGCCATTCCCTCATGTCTTAGCAGATGTCCTATCATCCTGTCCCTTATCAGTGTTTTCCACATATTCCTTTCCTCTCCGATTCTGCGTAGAACCTCCTCATTCCTTACCTTATCAGTCCACCTAATTTTCAACATTCGTCTATAGCACCACATCCCAAATGCTTCGATTCTCTTCTGTTCCGGTTTTCTCACAGTCCATGTTTCACTACCATACAATGCTGTACTCCAGACGTACATCCTCAGAAATTTCTTCCTAAAATTAAGGCCGGTATTTGATATTAGTAGACTTCTCTTGGCCAGAAATGCCTTTTTTGCCATAGCGAGTCTGCTTTTGATGTCCTCCTTGCTCCGTCCGTCATTGGTTATTTTACTGCCTAGGTAGCAGAATTCCTTAACTTCATTGACTTCGTGACCATCAATCCTGATGTTAAGTTTCTCGCTGTTCTCATTTCTACTACTTCTCATTACCTTCGTCTTTCTCCGATTTACTCTCAAACCATACTGTGTACTCATTAGACTGTTCATTCCGTTCAGCAGATCATTTAATTCTTCTTCACTTTCACTCAGGATAGCAATGTCATCAGCGAATCGTATCATTGATATCTTTTCACTTTGTATTTTAATTCCACTCCTGAACCTTTCTTTTATTTCCATCATTGCTCCCTCGATGTACAGATTGAAGAGTAGAGGCGAAAGGCTACAGCCTTGTCTTACACCCTTCTTAATACGAGCACTTCGTTCTTGATCGTCCACTCTTATTATTCCCTCTTGGTTGTTGTACATATTGTATATGACCCGTCTCTCCCTATAGCTTACCCCTACTTTTTTCAGAATCTCGAACAGCTTGCACCATTTTATATTGTCGAACGCTTTTTCCAGGTCGACAAATCCTATGAAAGTGTCTTGATTTTTCTTTAGCCTTGCTTCCATTATTAGCCGTAACGTCAGAATTGGCTCTCTCGTCCCTTTACTTTTCCTAAAGCCAAACTAATCGTCACCTAGCGCATTCTCAATTTTCTTTTCGATTCTTCTGTATATTATTCTTGTAAGCAGCTTCGATGCATGAGCTGTTAAGCTGATTGTGCGATAATTCTCGCACTTGTCAGCCCTAGACATAGAACTACTTAAACCTAACTAACCTAAGGACATCACACACATCCATGCACGAGGCAGGATTCAAATCTGCGGCCGTAGCAGCAGCGCGGTTCCGGACTAAAGCGCCTAGAACCGCTCGGCCACAGCGGCCGGCATAAAACATATCCCAGACGTGTATCTGCAGTAGTTTTCCAGGACATCCAGACAAGCAAAGACGTAATTTCGTAAAATTTTTAATTTATATACTACTTGGCCCAGTCTGTTTTTTAATTCCGGACAATTGCACAAAGTTTTCAACAGAAGTTGTAGAGAATTTAAATTGGGAAAAATGACAGTAATAACGTTTACTGAAACTGTATGAACGTGTCAGATAATTTTCTTCTATTAATACCACAGCACACGTGAATTCGTGTTAAACCGGAAAAAACAAAGCTCAGCGTTAAGGAAGTTGTAAAATGTACACACAATTTCACAGTAAATTCACAATAAATATTCAAAAACGTCTCCACCGAGTCCAATGCCTTTAGATACAAGCGTATGAACAGATTTTGTTGCTCGTTTCACTTTCATAGGGTTGTTCTTAATTTCGTGTATTGCATTAATAATACGAGCAAGTAATGCCGCACGTGTATTAACTTTGTCGTCATAAACCCACGTCTCGCCCATTAGAAGTCCTTGAAAAATGAATGGTCCAATAAAGTGTGTGTTGATATACCACACATTTATGGTAAATCGCTGTTGGAAATTGCGTTGCACTGTTGCATGTTGGTTTCCTTCAGGCCATGCGCGTTATGTAAAATGTTTATACCACCTCGAATGAACTGTGCCTCATAGGTAAATAAAACGTATTTGTGTAACTGCCGATTAGTATTTAACCAGTTGCACAACTCCAAGCAGATGTCAGGATCTCTCGGAAGTAAAAGAGCCACTTTTCGTTTATGGTAAGGATATAGATTATTGTACTTCAATGCACGCATTCCTTAGATTGTGAAATGCCTAATCGTTAATAGATACGTCGTGTATTGGTACCCGGGCTACGTTGAACAGCATCCATAATATCCTCATCATCAAGTATCGAGCGCTCGTACTGATCATGAACGCTAGGTAAAGAACCTGTCTCCCATAACATTCGAAATACTACACTAACGGTTCGTGCATACGGAATCCTCCGAGTTGGATAACATACACGATATTCGTTAACTGCAACCGTATCATTACCATCACATTTGCCATAAATAAACACCATATCGGCGTATTCCTCGGTTGTAAATTTGAAAGGCATCCATATTTCCTCCGTAGCGCGGCGGTAGCGTTGCCGCCTACCACGCGGGGAAACCCGGGTTCAATTCCCGGCAGGTGAGTGTGGGTGTTGTGTGTCTTTCACCATCATTTTCATTATCACTGACACGCAAGTCGCCGAAGTGGCGTCAGTTAAAAAGACTTGCAATACGGCGGCCGAACCGCGAAGGGGATATCCCGGCCAATAAATGCCATACGATCATTTCATTTCGTTTCATAAATAATGTACAAACTACAACAGTTACTATATGGTTTCACTTAAATACACCGTTGTTATTACCTTCTTTCACTGAACAATAGAGAAAACTAACTCGTTTCAATGTTAGGAAACGACTGAAACAGCTCGCTAACAGTTGCCAACAATGACATAAATGTTTCTACATTGTTGATGGTAAGTAAACAAATGTAGTTGTATACAGTCTTTGCTTCTCTGGATGTTCTGAAAAACTACTGGAGGTACACGTCTGGAACATGTTTTATTAGATTCACCAGACCAATAACAACAAAATAGATGAAAATCATGCTTTACTTTAAGCTCGTACAATTTTGCGATGGCTTGATATTAGCGAAGTTGCTAAATTTCAGGCAAAATCTTTTATTAGCCGTAGCTCCGTAACTAAACATTTGCGGAACTTGAACATTTTTCTTTAGTTTTACTTGTAGAATAACATATTAAAATATTTGCATGTCTTCATGAACCACCCTGTATACTCTCCACATTGTGGGTAAACGCTTTGTGCCGTGTGTGCACTCGACGCTTGGCATCATTTGTAAAGATGTAAAATCGCTATTCTTTGGACCACCATAGATGTCGCAGTTATCTTCTGTCCAGTTTCTGTTTTCTTTGGCACACTGAAGACGTGCAGCTCTATGTGCCGCTGTGAGCAATGGCCTTTTGAGAGGTATTGTATTGTATTGAACTGAGGACCTAGAAACGACGGAGAGATTTCATCCCCACCGTAGCCCTCAGTGGTGCACAACACCCTACAACAGGCTACAGCAGTCCACTCACCCCACACCGAACCCAGGGTTACTGTGCGGTTCGGCCCCCAGTGGACCCCCACGGGAACATCTCACAGCAGACGAGTGTAACCCAAAATGTTTGCATGGTAGAGTAATTATGGTGTACGCGTGCGTGGAGACAGTGTTTGCGCAGCAATCACCGACATAGTGTAGCTGAGGCGGAATAAGGGGAACCAGCCCGCATTCGCCGAGGCAGATGGACAACCGTCTAAAAAACCATCCACAGACTTGCAGGCACTCCGGACTTTGACACTAATCGGCCGGGCGGATTCGTGCTGGGGACCTGCTCGCCTTCCCTCTCGGAAGATCGCACGGGAAACCGGGCGGGCTTTTGCGAGGTACTGTACTATAAATGCACATTGATGCTGTTCTCTTCACAAAGCTGACTCGAAAACGGTTGCGATGAGTCTGCACTCACTGACAGCAATTTCTGTCACGTCTGAAATCAATTACACGGATGAGGCGTAGGACTCGTCTCTGGACCTGATGGTTAGCGTCTTTTACCGATCACTGTTCATACGCCTCGTGACATGGCGTCGAGTGATACACCATTCCTTGTGGGCACGTTTGATATTCCTATATATGCACTAACAAATCCTGCAGCTTCTTTCTCAGTGTGGTTTGAGTCACGTCCAAACACGATAACTACTTTGTGCCATTCATTTACGTGTTCACGTCGATCAGTCTTTTTGCGTTAGTTCTATATAACCGACTGGCACACACATAGGGATACAACAACTCTTCATTATCATTAGTTACATAAGCGATGGTCGGGCCTGCTGGTGTGGTGGTAACACGCGTGCCTGGGGACTCAGAGATTACGAGGTCGAAGTCAGGTCGGACAGTGAAAATTTTGTCTGGATTTGTTCTAGCCTTCCCCTCTCAGCAATGTGTGGAGTCATCAGGAACGATACGCCGTTCGTTTCACTTCGAACTATAGCTACTTTTTCCCCGGTTGGATAAATGGGGTAGGGTAGAAACGTGCAAGTCGTCAAAGTGGCGTACAACAAAGGGATTTACACCAGGCTATGGAGCCACACGAAATTATGTGCGGCGTTCAATAACTAATGCAGCATATCATTTCACGGCCAGTCACAGTTGAAAAATACGAGTTTGTTGTGGGGAATTTTTGAATATTCCCGCTTCATCCTTTGCGATTTCATGAAGTTCCTATAGGCGGTGGCACTATTCGTACCCTTCAAAATGTCATCTATAGCGGATGTGCGTTCCAAGCAGAGAGCTGTCATTGAGTATCTTTCGGCGGGAAACCAGAGAACCGCAGATATTCGTAGGCGCTTGCACAACGTCTACGGAGACATTGCAGGCAACAAAAGCGCGGTGTGTCGTTGCGCGAGGCGTCTGTTATCACCACAGCATGGTCGCATAAACCTGTCCGGCTGGCCAAAGACAGCTGTGACTCATGCATTGTTGGAATACGCGGACACTCATTCGAGATAATCGCCGGATCACAATTAAACACTTACTCAAACGTGTTTGTCCGCTGGGTTCCTCGCCCCCTAACAGAGGACCTCAAAGGGCAACCACCTGTGCGGAATTGCTTGCGATTTGACGAACATTGTCACAGGGTTGATCACTTCGAACCGGAAAAAAGCGGCAGTCCATGGAATGGCGCCACACCATCTCTCCTGCGAAGAAAAAGTTCAAATTCGCACCCTCAGCCACTAAAGTCATGGGGACTGTCCTCTGAAACTCTGAAGGGGTTATCCTGTTTGATGTCCTCCCCCGAGGTCCAACGATCAACTCTGAAGTATACTGTGCTACCATCAGGTAATTGAAGAAATGACTTCAGCGTGTTCGACGCCACAAAAGTGCGTAACAAATTCTCCTTTCCACAACATCATAAGGCCTCACAGAACACTGTGCACCAAAGAGGAACTGACGAAACTTCATTGGACTGTTCTTCCTGATACAGCCTACAGCTCGTATTCGAATCTTCCTACTTCCATCTCTTTGGTTCAACGAATGACGAACTCCAAGGGAAGCAGTACGTGGACGATAGAGAGGTCATTGATGCAGCAAGACGTTGGCTCCGACGTCGACCAGTAGAGTAGTACCATGCGGACATACAGGCTTCCCTACTAAGGTGGTGTAAGGCCGTTGCAATGAACGAAGATTAGGTTGAAAAACAGGAATTTGTATCCAAAAGAGTGGAGAATAATAAGGTGTAATGTAATCCTGATTAAAACCAACCTGCTTTCAGAAAAAATTGTACGACTCTAGTGTTATTTATCAGCTTTGCTGCTAGCATGACCGCTATGTGCCGGTTCTACACCACATACAGCACTTCACAACGTGAAACGTAAAGGAGTGACTAATACTTTGTCCGCTAAGATTTTTTAGGCATTCGCCCTTCAACACTGAGAGGAACTGGGTATGTACCATGAATGTGTGTGCGTTTCGCATAAAACGAACACACAACGGAAGAGCACCCGTGAAAAAGGCTTGGTAATTGATCAGTGTCGGGAGGGAAGAGAGTGGATGCGCGGCGGTGCTCCGACAGCGAGCTGCCGGCGTGAGGCGCCAGATTGATGTTTGGCGCCAGCGGATTAAGAAGGGATGAAACGCCCGCCCCGCGCCACCCCGCCTCCCTGTTGCCGACAATGAATGAGGGACGAATTGCGCATCTACCCCGCCCACGCTCTGCAGAAACGAGATGGATCGTCTCGAGCATCAGCAGGAGAATTTGCGACGAGAGTATTTCTCTGCCAATTGGAGCTCTGCATAACGCATACTAGCTATAACATAAAAACTCTGGCCTCAAGATGAAGTAGTAGAACAACAAAACACTTTTCATTTTATCAATGAAGGCCTACAGTTAACATGCAGTTCTTTGATAATAATCTACGAACCACATATACAACAGAAAAAAACTCGTATGTTAGTCCTCTCGATTTAAGCGATTGCTGAATTTGACATGGCAACTATTAAATCAAGAGACCAGAAGTGAGACTGCAGAACGAAAGCAGCACACAACGAATGGAACGCGAAACTCTCGATGGAGTGCTGAGATGTCAATTGTCCCTCGGATGTCATTTCTAGGCGTGTATTATTATAATTTAATACTTCATCAGAAAAAATGAAGGCACCTACGATTCCTCTTACTGAGGATCTCCGAGATGAACTGAGCAAAGAGAAAAACACTTAATCTGAATGCTGGAAAGTCCTAATCAGCCTTCATAGTTCATCCAATTCACACTGGAATGAACTTCTTCCTCACATCGTTCTGTTAACTTTCTAATCGCTTTCAGTTCATTAATAATCCACTTTTAAGACGGGTAGACATTACACTTTCTCCTCACCAGGCATTATGTTACTAGTTTCATAGAAGGGCAGCTTCATGGAATGCTTTTTTTCAGTGACATGTTAAAAATACTATAGGGCTACGTACTACCAACCACTTACACTTCGACGGTGTGCAACAGAGTATTAACCACGTCAGCTTTTGCTCCTGTGGTCTTGTTCTACGTGCGTATGTTAGACACATCCCTGTATGAATATGTTACCATTCTCTAAGAAGAACTAGCCTAGTTAAATACAAGGCAAAACCTCACTTGAATGAGCTTGCTCACTGGTTAAGGGTCACATTCGGGTGGATGGAGGGTGACTTGGATGGGACGTCTTCGCCTGGATATTCACATTCAGACTTTCAAGGTTTTTCTAAATCAATATAGGTTAATGATGGGATGGTTCGTATGCCAGTCTTTAAGATATGCAATCAGAAGGTGCGTTCTCTCTAATGTACGTGCTGTCTCCGGAGCCTCAGACATAAATGTTCTTTCCCTTTTCCATTACAGTCCTCAGATATGGAGCACCCCTTTATCAACAGGATCCAAGAGACATCGGAACCTTAGTTTAAAACCACTTTTATTTACCCTTCTAATCACTAAATCTCTGCTTCGGTAATACTTGAAAGTGGTCAAACTTCCTCGTTAAAATGCACAGACATTGTCTTATTTTCTAAAATAAAATAGTGTCTTATCAAATGAAATGTCTGTAAAAAATCGTTGTACACCACTATTTTATCCCTATCATTATTTGACACTCACTCTTTGGTTTTATCGTCCTTCTCTTCTTTACGTCTTCTGCTTCTCCTTTTTATTATGTGTACCGTAAATTTTATAAATGCGCTACAAGTTTTAGAATGTAACGCAGAAATTTATGTTTATGTATTGTCACTGTTGACTAGCATTGCTGAGCGTCTGTTACGCGTGATAGCTGGCTTCGTCTTCATTAACGTTTGGAATGTGTCTTTGATATGTAAACAGGACCACTTAGTCTCTAGACGGGAACTGAAGAGCTACTTGGAGGGTATGTTACTGCTTCTGTTTCGAAAGCCAACAGCAACGGTTAGGACAACAATGTCATTATCGGAATAAGTGGCCGAAAAAATAAGTAGCATGAAATTTTCACACTCTGAGGAATGTTACTTAACGATAGTTTGGCGTTGATTTTTTAGTAAATGAGTTCTCACACAGTAAGTAATAAAATGTACTGAAACACCATTCATATTCGAACATTCTTATTATAATACTGTCAATTCTAAAACAATCGAAGGGTCATGAAAATACGCTATGTGATCAAAAGTATCCAGACATCTGGGTGAAAATGACTTACAAGTACGTGGCGCCCTCCATCGGTAATGCTGGAATTCAATATGGTGTTGGCCCACCCTTACCGTTGATGAAAGCTTCCAATCACGTAGGCATACGTTAAATCAGGTGCTGGATGGTTTCTTGGGGACTAGCAGCCCATTGTTCACGGAGTGCTGCACAGAGGAGAAGTATCGATGTCGGTCATTGAGGCCAGGCACGAAGTCGGCGTTTGAAAACATCCCAGAGGTGTTCTAAGGATTCAGGTCAGGACTCTGTGCAGGCTAGTCCGTTACAGGGAAGTTATTGTCGTGTAACCATTGCGCGACAGGCCGTGCATTATGAACAGGTGTTCGATCGCGTTGAAAGATGCAGTCGCCATCCCCGAATTGCTCTTCAACAGTGGGAAGCAAGAAGGTGTTTAAAACATCAATTTAGGCATGTGCTGTGATAGTGCCACACAAAACAAGGGGTGCGAGCCCCCTCCATGAAAAACACGACCACACCATAACACCACCGCCTCCGAATTCTACTGTTGGTACTACACATGGTGGCAGATGACGTTCACTGGGCATTCGTCATACCCACACCCTGCCATCGGATCGCCACACTGTGTACCGTGAAATGTCGCTCTACACAACGTTTTCCCACTGTTCTATCGTCCAATATTTACGCTCCTTACACCAAGCAAGGCGTCGTTTGGCATTTACAGGCGTGATGTGTGGCTTATGAGTAGCCAATCGACTGTGAAATCCAAGTTTTCTCACCTCCCGCTAACTGTGATAGTACTTGCAGTGGATCCTGATGCAGTTTGAGATTCCTGTGTGATGGTCTGGATAGATGCCTGCCTATTACACATTACGACCCTCTTCAACTGTCGGCGATCTCTGTCAGTCAACAGACGAGGTCAGCCAGTACGCTTTTGTGCTGTACGTGTCCCTTCACGTTTCCACTTCACTGTCACATCGGAAACAGTGGACCTAGGGATGTTTAGGAGTGTGTAAATCTTGTGTAGAGACATAGGGCACAAGTGACAGCCAATCACCTGACGACATTCGACGTCCATGAGTTCCGCGGTGCGCCCCATTCTGCTCTCACACGATGTCTAATGACTACTGAGGTCGCTGATATGGTGTACCTGACAGTAGGCGGCACCACAATGCACCTGATATGAAAAACGTATATTTTTGGGGGTGTCCGGATACTTTTGATCACATAGTGTAACACAATACAAAAATTATTTAAATTATTAAGAATCCACCAAGTTGTACAATTCGTACGCTAGTGCTCAGTATGTAGAAATGTTCTCCGATGTGTTGACCAACATAAACGCAATTATTTTGTAACTTAAGTTTTAAAAAGTATATTTATTTATCCTGGCAAAATGAGGGCCATAAGGCCACCTCTTACATCCAACCAGGTGTTCTACTCTTTTAGATTATGTTCATAATAATGACGCAGATGTTACATAAATTTCCAGCCAGTTATCCGTAAATGGACTGCCACAGGGTGTGTGACATTAACGGGTCGAGGTGGCGCATTGTTAACGTAACAAGACTCGCTTTCGGTAGAACCGTGTTTCAAATCCCCGTCCAGCCATCCAGGTCTAGCTCTTCCGTGGTTTACGACAAATGTCAGTATGGCTCCTTTGAAAAACAATTTCCGATTTGTTTTCCTGTTCTCGCCTTACCCGACCATATGCTCCACGTCTTGTGGGATAGTTGTTGATGAATCATTGAACCCCTATCTTCCTTCCTCTTGTATGGGACATCGGCTTTAATTCTGTGCAAAATTCAGATTTCCGCTGAAAGGAATTTCACAGATGTAACTAAGTTTCGAGTTATTGATAATGGCACAAGCACCAGCACTTGCTGACACGTGTCTATCGTTTTCTATAAGATGAGGAACTTAAACAGTGTGTACAACTTAATATTGCTACACGTATGTTAGATGCCTAGCAGTCGTGCCATATGTCAACCGTTAATGTCCTGTGAAATAACATTGTGTGGTGCTGTAGACTAAAGAATCAAAGCATTGATACTAACTGACTCTTCCGTTACTTCTTGCCTGAGCCTGAATAATTTCACATACGAGGGACAAAACTGAAATAGCTAAAAAAACTTTTCATTAGTAAGAGAAATAAGAATTTTTCTGCCTTTTTTTGTGAAAACCGCGTCACGCAACATGCAATACCTTTCGAGTTATTGATTATTGATGTTTAATTTTTTGTTCCGTTTGTTATTGATAAGATTTCGCTCGACCTTATTCTTTATCGTTTGAGCCCTTCATCGTGTCAATGATTCCCCATTGCTGTCTACGATTTGGCATGCCGGTACTGAGGGCACCAGTAGCTGAAACCGGGAGAGGTGGACTCGCACTTGGGGTTCACGGTAGTTCTTGTCCCAGTCGGGCAATCCAGATTTAGGTTTTTCGTTATGTCCTCGAATCGCTTGTAGGGTAAATCCCAGGACGGTTCCTTGGAAAGGGCACAGCCAATCTCCTTCGACAATGGGAAGGTGTGCTCCGTACGAACGACCTCGTCGTCAATGGGAAATTAGGCCGCAGCCCTCCTTGTCCGTTCCAGTCACACAAACTTCGTAGTCGTCCATTCGACTTGTTGTAATGACTCCTACTTACGTTTCAGACAGTTCGAAGTTGGTGATCGTGTATAACAGAACGTAATTCTATCCATCCGGTAGATAATATTATTTGTTTTGGGGTCCTGAAATATCTAATTTCTCCATAGGAGATACAATTTTTCCACTCGTTTTCCACAGAAATAACTCGACATAAATCATCATCCTCCCGAGGTTTGTCGCTGGTTATTGTGCTATTCGTTCCAACGTTCTTGCGAAATGTCTTATAATGTTTTGTCTACATATGTCCTTGTTTTGTTTCAGTGCTCTCCATTTTGACACTGCAATGATTAAAAAAAGATGTGTCTCACATGTAACAGTTTTACTTTGTTTAGCTCATAGCTCAGTTAATGTTCACATCCTTAGAGAAGAAATAATTTTATATTTACTTCCTCTTTTGCAGATTATGTAAGTTTTCCGTTAGAATACGTAGACGAAAACAAGTGGCAGGTAAAGAAATATGTAGGAAATATTCAGCGGTCTGGCTAAAATATTTTAAGAATGTATTAAAAACTGTCTTTACCGCGATGAATTATAGCAGTGAAGACTGTTTTTAATCCATTTTTAGACTAAATAGGCATTATCGTTCTCGTGGCTCTATGTAAGGAAGTCTTTAAACTGGAAAACGGAGTGTGTAGACAACTTAGTGTAGAATTTAGGCTAAGGATAAGACCGACAGAAGAGTGAATAATGACTTCCTAATCGTCAAAATTTAACAGTCCATCGTTAGAACGGTTAAAAAGTTCTGTAGTCGCGTGGTTGCAAATCTGCTTACATATTTGTGCTCTGTTATTACTGTAGCCAATAATTTGGCAATTCTTCCAGCGTTACCTGTCCTAAATATGAAATCAAGGCATTATCTACATCTACATCTACATTTATACTCCGCAAGCCACCCAACGGTGTGTGGCGGAGGGCACTTTACGTACCACTGTCATTACCTCCGTTTCCGGTTCCAGTCGCTTATGGTTTGCGGGTAGAACGACTGCCGGAAAGCCTCCATGCGCGCTCCAATCTCTCTAATTTTACATTCGTGATCTCCTCGGGAGGTGTAAGAAGGGCGAAGCAATATATTCGAAACCTCATCCAGAAACGCATCCTCTTGAAACCTGGACAGCAAGCTACACACGCTTACCAAATAACCCTGTGATGAAACGCGCCGCTCTTCTTTGGATCTTCTCTATCTCCTCCGTCAACACGACCTGGTACGGATCCCACACTGATGAGCAATATTCAAGTATAGGTCGAACGAGTGTTTTGTAGGCCACCTCCTTTGTTGATGGACTACATTTTCTAAGGACTCTCCCAATGAATCTCAACCTGGTACCCGCCTTACCAATAATTAATTTTATATGATCATTCCACTTCAAATCGTTCCGCACGCACACTCCCAGATAATTTACAGAAGTAACTGCTATCAGTGTTTGTTCCGCTATCATATAATCATACAATAAAGGATCCTTCTTTCTATGTATTCGCAATACATTACACTTGTCTATGTTAAGGGTCAGTTGCCACTCCCTGCACCAAGTGCCTATTCGCTGCAGATCTTCCTGAATTTCGCTGCAATTTTCTAATGCTGCAACTTCTATGTATACTACAGCATCATCCGCGAAAAGCCGCATGGAACTTCCGACACTATCTACTAGGTCATTTATATATATATTGTGAAAAGCAATGGTCCCATAACACTCCCGCCGGCCGTGTGGCCGTGCGCTTAAAGGCGCTTCAGTCTGAAACTGCGTGACCGCTACGGTCGCAGGTTCGAATCCTGCCTCGGGCATGAATGTGTGTGATGTCCTTAGGTTAGTTAGGTTTAATTAGTTCTAAGTTCTAGGCGACTGATGACCTCAGAAGTTAAGTCGCATAGTGCTCAGAGCCATTTGAGCCATAACACTCCCCTGTGGCACGCCAGAGGTTACTTGAACGTCTGTAGACGTCTCTCCATTGAGAACAACATGCTGTGTTCTGTTTGCTATAAACTCTTCAATCCAGCCACACAGCTGGTCTGATATTCCGTAGGGTCTTACTTTGTTTATCAGGCGACAGTGCGGAACTGTATCGAACGCCTTCCGGAAGTCAAGGAAAATGGCATCTACCTGGGAGCCTGTATTTAATATTTTCTGGGTCTCATGAACAAATAAAGCGAGTTGGTCACAGACGATCGCTGTGTCCGGAATCCATGTTGATTCCTACGGAGTAGATTCTGGGTTTCCACAAACGACATGATACGCGATCAAAAACATCTAAAATTCTACAACAGATCGACATCAGAGATATAGACCTATAGTTTTGCGCATCTGTTCGACGACCCTTCTTGAAGACTGGGACTACCTGTGCTCTTTTCCAATCGTTTGGAACCTTCCGTTCCTCTAAAGACTTGCGGTACACAGCTGTTAGAAGGGGGGCAAGTTCTTTCGCGTACTCTGTGTAGAATCGAATTGGTATCCCGTCAGGTCCAGTGGACTTTCCTTTGTTGAGTGATTTCAGTTGCTTTTCTATTCCTTGGACACTTATTTCGATGTCAGCCATTTTTTCGTTTGTGCGAGGATTTAGAAAAGGAACTGCAGTGCGCTCTTCCTCTGTGAAACAGCTTTGGAAAAAAGTGTTTAGTATTTCAACTTTACGCGGGTCATCCTCTGTTTCAATGCCATCATCAAATGGCTCTGAGCACTATGAGACTTAACATCTATGGTCATCAGTCCCCTAGAACTTAGAACTACTTAAACCTAACTAACCTAAGGACATCACGCAACACCCAGCCATCACGAGGCAGAGAAAATCCCTGACCCCGCCGGGAATCGAACCCGGGAACCCGGAATGCCATCATCATCCCGGAGTGTCTGGATATGCTGTTTCGAGCCACTTACTAATTTAACGTAAGACCAGAACATCCTTGGATTTTCTGTCAAATTGGTACATAGAATTTTACTTTCGAATTCACTGAACGCTTCACGCATAGCCCTCCTTAGCTAACTTTGACATCGTTTAGCTTCTGTTTGTCTGAGAGGTTTTGGCTGCGTTTAAACTTGCAGTGAAGCTCTCTTTGCTTTCGCAGTAGTTTCCTAACTTTGTTGTTGAACCACGGTGGGTTTTTCCGTCCCTCACAGTTTTACTCGGCAGGTACCTGTCTAAAACGCATTTTACGATTGCCTTGAACTTTTTCCATAAACACTCAACATTGTCAGTGTCAGAACAGAAATTTTCTTTTTGATCTGTTAGGTAGTCTGAAATCTGCCTTCTATTACTCTTGCTAAACAGATAAACCTTCCTCCCTTTTTTAAAATTCCTATTTACTTCCATATTCAGGGATGCTGCAACGGCCTTATGATTACTGATTCCCTGTTCTGCGCTTACAGAGTGGAAAAGTTCGGGTCTGTTTGTTATCAGTAGGTCCAAGATGTTATCTCCACGAATCGATTCATCGGTTGTCTGTTTAATTGGTCGAGGTAATTTTCGGATAGTGCACTCTGTATAATCGCACTCGATGTTCTGTCCCTACCACCCGTGCTAAGCATCTCAGTGTCCCAGTCTATGTCTGGTAAATTGAAATCTCCACCTAAGACTATAACACGCTGAGGAAACTTATGTGAAATGCATTCCAGATTTTCTCTCAGTTGTTCTGCCACTAATGCTGCTGAGTCGGGAGGTCGGTAAAAGGAGCCAATTATTAACCTAGCTCTATTGTTGAGTGTAACCTCCACCAATAATAATTCACAGGAACTATCCACTTCTACATCACTACAGGATAAACTACTACTAACAGCGACAAACACGCCACCTCCGGTTGCATGCAATCTATCCTTTCTAAACACCGTCTGTGCCTTTGTAAAAATTTCGGCAGACTTTATCTCAGGCTTCAGCCAGCTTTCTGTACCTATAACGATTTCAGCTTCCGTGCTCTCTATCAGCGCTTGCAGTTCCGGTATTCTACAAGTCCAGCTTCGACAGTTTACAATTACAGTACTGATTGCTGCTTGGTCCCCGCATGTCCTGAGTTTGCCCCGCACCCTTTGAGGCTGTTGCCCTTTCTGTACTTGCCCGAGGCCATCTAACCTAAAAAACCGCCCAGTCCACGCCACACAACCCCTGCTACCCGTGTAGCCGCTTGCTGCGTTTAGTGGACTCGTGACCTATCCCGCGGAACCCGAAACCCCACCACCCTATGGCGCAAGTCGAGGAATCTGCAGCCCACACGGTCGCAGAACCGTCTCAGCCTCTGATTCAGACCCTCCACTCAGCTCTGTACCAAAGGTCCGCAGTCAGTCCTGTCGAAGATGGTGCAGATGGTGAGCTCTGCTTTCATCCTGCTAGCGAGACTGGCAGTCTTCACCAAATGAGATAGCCGCCGGAAGCCAGAGACGATTTCCTCCGATCCATAGCGACACACATCATTGGTGCCGACATGAGCGACCACCTGCAGATGGTGCATCCTTTACCCGTCATGGCAACCGGAAGGACCCTTTCCACATCTGGAATGACTCCCCCCGGTATGCACACAGAGTGCACATTGGTTTTCTTCCTCTCTCTTGCTGCCGTATCCCTAAGGGTCCCCATTATGCGCCTGACTTTGGAGCTCCCAACTACCAGTAAGCCCACCCTCTGCGACCGCCCGGATCTTGCAGACTGAGGGGCATCCTCTGGAACAGGACAAGCAGCCATGTCCGGCCGAAGATCAGTATCAGCCGGAGACAGAGCTTGAGACCGGTTTGTCAGACAAACTGAAAAGGCCTTCCGTTCAGCCCTCTGGAATGTCTTCCGCCCCCTGCCACACCTTGAGACGACCTCCCACTCTACCACAGGTGAGGGGTTGGCCTTAATGTGGGCAGTATCCCGGGCAGCCACAGCCGTAGTCCGATAGGGGGATGGGTGGGACGAGCTGGCCGTCCCCGACAAACCCCCATCTGTACCCCCACAGTGATGCCCATTGGCAACAGCCTCAAGCTGTGTCACTGAAGCCAACATTGCCTGAAGCTGGGAGCGAAGGGATGCCAACTCAGCCCGCATCCGAACACAACAGTCGCAGTCCCTATCCATGTGCAAAGATCGTCTGAACTAATCTACAGAGAGCACAAACAATGCGACACAAAATTTAAACGGTTATTAAAATACAAGATTGCCTAGTAAATGCAGTAATGCTGCTACTTGCGCACTGCTGACACACTGCTCGGTGGCAGAAGGAGACTACGCGATTTTACACTTTTCAGGTACTAAAGCGCGATGCTACAACTCTCAAATACTATAATATTACAAAAATTAATGAATTAAACAATGCAAGTACCCAAAAACACGCAAAGAAATTAAGAATTAAACTATGTAACAAATAAGTGAGCTAAGAGTATACGACTTGCTGTTGGCAGCTGCTTATCCAACGGCGGCTTCAGTACAACCACTCCGTTATTGCTTTTTTGTTTTTGTTGTCGCGTACTTGCAAATCTGCTTGGATATTTATGCTCTGTTATTATTGTAGCCAATACTTTGGCAATTCTTCCTGCATTGCCTGTGCTTCGATATGAAATCAAGTCATTATATTTTCCCAATGCTTCAGTACACCCACTCCTTTATTGCTTTTTTCCTGACTAGAGATTACCATTTGGACAGTCAACTTTGAGCACGTATCGTTGGTATCGAATCAGTCCAGAAAAAGAAAGAAACTGCACTACTCATAGTAACTCATTCCATAATCACTATCACAAAACAGCAATTCCACCCTTGGTTTATGATATGACTGTCAGGTTACAAGCATCTCTTCAGAAGTTTGTATCTCATTTCACAGATTTACGTTTTGTGTAAATTAAGTCTGTGCACATCTTCTTCCAAATTTTCCCTCCCTACACTATCAGAAAGTTTTCATTTTCCACTCTTCGACTTTGTTGTTCATCAGTGTTTATTAAATACTTGCTGCACATTTTTCTTGTTTCTGTTGCCTCTTGTATTAACTTTGTGTTGATCAATAACAACGTTTTTCTCCACTGTCGGTGCACTTTTGTGTATTCTGATACAAGGTCTATTTGTAGATGTCTTTCCGCTTCCTTGCACTCTAATAACACAGTCATTCATAAATTGAAGGGACATCTTATCCAGTCTACAAGAACGAGAGTCGGGAGGACAACTGCAGTTATTGGGTGCAATAAGTTAATAAACTGATACGAAGAAAGGGGGAACATTGATAGAGAATTTAAAGAGTGATCTGGTCACGATAATTACAAATTATACATTTTAATTCCGTCATACCAGTGCATGTTGGTGGCATTCGGGTATTGGAATGCCAACTATTCCTCTCTTATATACACACACTCACTCACACACACACACACACACACACACACACACATACACACACACGCAAACACATTGTGAGGCACTAAATTCTATCTTTCGTTACAAGCTGTCTCAGTGTCAAAGCGGTTAACTGAGTGTAAGACCCATTTTCAAAGTTCGTAGGCCTCTTATTCGTCTAGGAGAAACCCACACACCTGTCTCCTTACCATTTTATTGTTCTGTTCAGTCCCTATAACTTGCTTGAACTGCAAGAGGATTTTCTTTGGTGACTGAATAAATGTTCTTAACAGTACCCAGCTTCTGTATATAGTGTACATTGAGATCTTTTTTATTATTGTAAGTGCAACAAAAGCTTGATTCTCAAGTTCGGTCAAGAATGCATGAAGTCTAACTGACCATGATGTTCTTTAAAGTTAAAAAAATCTGTTGTAGACAACTTTTCAAAGTTCACAGACCTATGCTAAAATTTCACAAGTCTCTAAACACGACACTCCAGTTCAGAGTCAAATTCATTGAACCTCTTCAGAAATTTCACAAGTCTCTGAGCATGATGCCACAGATCAGAGTTAAAATTCCAACCCTACATTTTTTTCAAGCCTATCACAGCTATGCTGTTCAGAAATTCACGAGAGCAACAACCGAAAACTTCTCTAAGTTCCTCAAATGCTGCAGATAGCGACTGACATGCCGCTCATCAGCACACGTCTTTGTTCGTCGAGCACTCAGAATGAACTGCCTCAGACCAACACAGCCACAGGTACACATCACACTGATCTGGTTATCAATTTCCTTCTCTCATATTTACTTTTGTTCGTGTTTCATCAATAACCTAAACTCATCCACCTCACAGTGAGCCACACACAAACTATCCACGTGGGTCCCTGCAGTGTGTATCCTTCTAAATTTTACTTTCGTACAGCCATCTCCAGCATTGTCCGCCCCCGGTAGCTCAGTGGTCAGCGCGACAGAATGTCAATCCTAAGGGCCCGGGTTCGATTCCCGACTGGGTCGGAGATTTTCTCCGTTCAGGGGCTTGGTGTTGTGTTGTCCTAATCATCATCATTTCATCCCCATTGAGCGCAAGTCGCCGAAACGGCGTCAGATCGAAAGACTTGCACCCGGTGAACGGTCTACCCGACGGGAGGCCCTAGTCACACGACATTTACATATCTCCAGCATTTAGATGAAGTGTTTGTATGAAAAAAGGTATATGTAGAACAACAGTAGCACGCAATTCTAGAATTATAACTCAAAGTTTTACTATATTATTCCCCTTGTATAGCTATATTTAGCACAACTTCTTTTTTCACTACAGTATCCTGTGACACTGAAAAACGCATCTTCTTGTACATATCTATTCACAAAAAAATCTGATACATGCTTCTCCATCTGCACACAACTTAGATCAGCTACAACTGGGGACGACCGTACTACACCTGACTGAAAATAACTCGTTGCCATTCACACATGCATTCACCTCATAGCAGGACACATTTATTTCACATGGTATCTGATCTAGCTCAGATTCTATTACTGATATCAGCAGACTCGTCTTGTCTGTGAACTCTGCTATCTCCTTTCACAGGTTATCAGTTGAGCTGGCATTTTTGCTTTTAAGAACAGATCCAGTTCCGTTATTTCAAATCACAGCCCCGTCGACGATTTTAATTAAAACCTGTTTTGTCTCTACGTCCTTTGCATCACACTTCTGTTTGTTTGAGTCAACACCTTTTTTCGCTTCAGCTTTGACTGCTTCTAGACAGCATTTTCTTCAAAAATGGCTCTGAGCACTATGGGACTTAACATCTGAGGTCATCAGGGCCCTAGAACTTAGAACTACTTAAACCTAACTAATCTAAGGACATCACACACATAAATGCCCGAGGCAGGATTCGAACCTGCGACCGTAGCGGTCTCGCGGCTCCAGACTGTAGCGCCTAGAACCGCACGGCCACATCGGCCGGCGCATTTTCTTCTCTACTTCGCTAATTTTGTATTTATTCTCCATTCTCCCAGTCTTATTATCCTATAAGCTTCTTACCACCCATCAAATTACTCATTGAATTGTACATACGATTTTAGAGGTCAACTTTAAAATTACTATAGTGACATTTAGTTGGGTCACACCGAAGTGAATACAGCTCGCTGTAATTTCACTTACATTATCAGACCTTTATGGACGCTCTGGCTCGCCTCCACTAGCAATAGACTAACAAGCTTACTGCAAAACAACAAATTACCACCACTGCCTTGCTTAGCACCCACAATTCGACGCCGGTGCCTCTACAGCTCAATGCTGAAGAAACGAGACGTGCTGCTCACTTGTATCCCGCAGGTGTTTACGCGACCGCCGCTGACAGCTCGCTGCATTGCCACGTTTTGAATCCACTGGCCGCACCCCACAAGGCACGCTGAACTCCAGCGTCGTCTGTTAGCAGCTCAGCGATGTGATGAATATGCTGGCCGTCTCCAGGAAGCGTTCCTCCCTCACGTCTGTACCACTGCTGCCGTTCGTCGTTGCCTTCACGAACTCCTGTGCTACTTCCCACACAGTTTGTCTCACAACCTGTCCCAGAAAACGAATCCACATATAACACGCTCTAATGTCTCTCCTTGCATACTACCTCTTTCTGTGTGCGATCGATTTTTAAGCTTAGTTGGCTTTTTATGTGTCTAGGGGGCGGCCACATACAAGACACATTACCATTATTCTGCTGACTCCCTGTAACTTGATTAAACTGCAGGAAAGGTTATGGTACGCAACAGCTCACTAGTGAAAATTTTTATTGAACCCATATCCATGTGCTGTGACTGCAACGTCAATTTCGTGTGCGAGCTCGTACAAAAATAGACCACGTAGTTGTTCAAAGTTAATGTTAAAAAAATCGGTTGTGGAGTATTTTTCAAAGCCCACGAAGCTGTGCTGAAATTTCACAAGTCTCTAAACGCGAAGATCCAATGCCGAGTGAGATTCCACGGACCTATTCAAAAATTTCACGAATCTGTAAACATGAACTGCAGTTCAAAAGCCGGCGGCTGTGGCCAAGTTGCTCTAGGCACTTCAGTCCGGAACCGTGCTGCTGCTACGGTCGCAGGTTCGAATCCTGCCTCATGCATGGATGTGTGTGATGTCCTTAGGTTAGTTAGGTTTAAGTAGTTGTAAGTTCTAGGGGACTGATGACCTCAGAAGTTAAGTCCCATAGTGCTCAGAGCCACTTGAACTATTTGAACCTCCGATGTTAAGTCCCATAGTGCTTAGAGTCATCTGAAACATTTTTTGCAGTTGAAAAGTCCTGAACCCATGCAGAATGTTTCTAACACCACTCTGTTGTTAAGAGTTAAAGCTCAAGTATGCAACTCCCGAAACTTCTCAAGTTCCCGAAGTCCTGCAGAACGTGACTGACACGCCACTCGTGAGAACTCACTGAACCCTCAAAGAAATCTGTCCGAGACCAACATGGCTTCTGTCCTTATACCTCGTTGCAAAACCCACAAAATAGCACACACTGTACATATTACCTAAAAAAACTACACATATACAAAGTTCACATGGCTCGTGCATGTACGCTGATGCCTTTGAACTGTTAAAAAATATCAGTTTCATTGCGTATCTATCAGAAAATCTAGCATAATATATTTAGTTGGTTGCACATGAACTTTATAGCGATTAAGAATAACGTTAAACATATATGTAAATAAATGTTAGACACGAATTTCATCTGATTTTCCGTGATGATCTTAGCGCTGGGAACATTTAGGTTATTTGTAAGAATTCAGGAAAAATGGCCAAAATTATCATTACTTATTGCTATCTGTTTTCAACCTAATGACGTTAACACGTCACTCCCGTCATTTGGAGAGGCGCGACGGACTCGGCTCGGATCCCCCAAATGGCTTAACGGCGAGGGCTGGTGTGCTGTTCAGCCTGGATGTCGTCCACATCCGAGTAGTCGGGTACTGGGCTGGTGCACACGTTCCTCATGTGTTGCGTGATTCATGAACATTTCGTATACGTTCTCACACTTTCACATAGCATAAGACTAGAGGCAGGCATGTGAAGAAGACAAGTTGCGTCACGTTTCACGGGAGGGAGACGGGGCAGGGAGGTGGGGAAGAGGTGGCGAAAGGAAGGGGGCATTTGGGCACCTACTACCACTGTTGTTGTTGTGGTCTTCAGTCCTGAGACTGGTTTGATGCAGCTCTCCATGCTACTCTATCCTGTGCAAGCTTCTTCATCTCCCAGTACCTACTGCAACCTACATCCTTCTGAATCTGCTTAGTGTATTCATCTCTTGGTCTCCCTCTACGCTTTTTACCCTCCACGCTGCCCTCCAATACTAAATTGGTGATCCCTTGATGCCTCAGAACATGTCCTACCAACCGATCCCTTCTTCTGGTGAAGTTGTGCCACAAACTTCTCTTCTCCCCAATCCAATAGCTCCTCATTAGTTATGTGATCTACCCATCTAATCTCCAGCATTCTTCTGTAGCACCACATTTCGAAAGCTTCTATTCTGTTCCTGTCCGAACTATTTATCGTCCATGTTTCACTTCCATACAAGGCCACACTCCATACAAATACTTTCAGAAACGACTTCCTGACACTTAAATCTATACTCGATGTTAACAAATTTCTCTTCTTCAGAAATGCTTTCCTTGCCATTGCCAGTCTACATTTTATATCCTATCTACTTCGACCATCATCAGTTATTTTGGTCCCCAAATAGCAAAACTCCTTTACTACTTTAAGTGTCTCATTTCCTAATCTAATTCTACTACCACTAACATTGCCAAATCCAGATTACCGTGTCGGCGTCGTGAAGACACAGGATAAAGATCTGTTTTAATCTTCTCAGGTGATAGCTGTTGTAGTCTGTTAAGGATGCCACTGTGTTTATCGTTTTCAATTTATTTTGCTTTAAAAAGCGTATATTTGCCGTTCTGATAAACATCCTTGCTCAGAAATAAATTTGTAATGCTTTAATATAAGTTCTGCATCTGTTTTTCGATAGTGCTGCTCAAACGCTGTCAGTGAACACTGAGTTTGTTAATCTAATTAAGGTTTTAAGGAGTTATTAATTTTTAATGATAATAGGTATATTCATATTTTTCATGATCAGTGTATAAAGCTACCGTATCTACAAGGTAACTGTTTGGACGTGATTCTTCGCCTTGTTTCTCTGTTCTATGTGGTGACATTTTCCGTTCTTTATCTTTGTTAGCAAGAATATTACTTGTGAAATTTGCGGCCTCTCGAGTTTACGCCACGGCGGCGCTCTCACACCACACGCGGGTCAGCAACGTCTACTCTCTCGGGCAGTAAGCCTGTTACCCGCTGTCCTTATGACAGCCGGCTTTCTTCGTGCCGCTCGAACCCAGCCAGCAGCAGGAGCCGATGCGTCGCCTGCTGCGCAGACAGCCAGCAGCGCACGCCACCTTCTCGCGAGCTCTGCCTGCCTGTGGCGTGACTCGCACCACAGTGTGCCCCACTGCGCCGCATTACCCTCGCTCTAGCCTCCGCCTAGAGCCGTGCATGTTCATCATCTCACACACACACACACACACACACACACACACACACACATATATATATATATATATATATATATATATATATATATATAATAGGGTGAGTCACCTAACGTCACCGCTGGATATATTTCGTAAACCACATCAAATACTGACGAACCGATTCCACAGACCGAACGTGAGGAGAGGGGCTAGTGTAAATGTTTAATACAAACCATACAAAAAATGCACGGAAGTATGTTTTTTAACACGAACCTACGTTTTTTTAAATGGGACCACGTTAGTTTTGCTAGCACATCTGATAATATAAACAAATACGTAATCAGTGCCGTTTGTTGCATTGTAAAATGTTAATTACATCCGGAGATATTGTAACCTAAAGTTGACGCTTGAAACCTACGACGTTCAGTTACGTGTAGTAACAAACACGGGCCACGGTCGGCGAGCAGCATCTGCAGGAACATGTTTACGATGACGACCGTGTTCACGAGTGTGGCTGTAGTGCACTGTTGTGGTTTGGTCTAGCTGTCGTAGTGTCCGCATGTAGCGCTTGCTGCTATTGTTATTCTGCATTCGTCTCCGCACGCAGACCAACTGTAGTACACCTTGTTACCAGACGTCTGTGATAGTGTAGTGTTGTAGGAACTGTGACCATGGTGTATTCGAACTCTGAAAAGGCGGAGATGATACTCATCTATGGCGGGTTCGACGAAATGCAGCTGAAGCCTGCAGGGTGTATGCAGAACGGTACCCGGACAGAGAGCATCCAACGTGCCGCACATTGCAAAACATCTACCGCCAACTGTATGCAACAGTTATGGTCGTAGCACGCAAACGGGTCCGTAACAGGCCCGTCACAGGAGAAGCGGGTGCAGTTGGTGTGTTAGCTGCTGTTGCCATGAACCCACACACGAGTACACGGGACATTGCGAGAGCCGGTGGACTGAGTCAAACTAGTGTCATGCGCATACTGCATCGTCACCGCTTTCACCCGTTTCATTTGTCGCTACATCAGCAATTAACAGAGAATGCGTTGCAGTTCTACCTGTTTACCGATGAAGCGGGTTTCACAAACCACAGGGCAGTGAATCTACGGAACATGAATTACTGGTCCGTGGACAATCCTCGCTGGCTCAGACAGGTTGAGCGACAGCGACCGTGGACTGTAAATGTATGGTGCGGAATCATTGGCGCCCACCTCATTGGTCCTCACTTCACTACAGGAGCCCAAACAGCTGCAACATAAATCGCGTTTCTACAGAATGATCTGCCAACGTTGCTCGAAAATGTCCCACTGGAAACGCGTCGACGTATGTGGTATCAGCATGATGGTGCACCTGCACATTCCGCAATTAACACCTGACCCTTGACATGATGATCGACGGGCGTTTCATAGGACGTGGAGGACGCATAAATTGGCCAGCCCGTTCTCCTGATCTTACACCTCTGGACTTCTTCCTGTGGGGTACGTTAAAGGAGAATGTGTACCGTGATGTGCCTACAACCCCAGAGGATATGAAACAACGTATTGTGGCAGCCTGCGGCGACATTACACCAGATGTACAGAGTTGCAAGGGCAACAGTCTGGATGATTGACTGATCTGGCCTTGTAACAATAACCAAAACGGCCTTGCTGTGCTGGTACTGCGAATGGCTGAAAGCAAGGGGAAACTACAGCCGTAATTTTTCCCAAGGGCATGCAACTTTACTGTATGATTAAATGATGATAGCGTCCTCTTGGGTAAAATATTCCGGAGGTAAAATAGTCCCCCATTCGGATCTCCGGGCGGGGACTACTCAAGAGGATGTCGTTATCAGGAGAAAGAAAACTGGCGTCCTACGGATCGGAGCGTGGAATGTCAGATCCTTTAATCGGGCAGGTAGGTTAGAAAATTTAAAAAGGGAAATGGATAGGTTGGAGTTAGATATAGTGGGAATTAGTGAAGTTCGGTGGCAGGAGGAACAAGACTTCTGGTCAGGTGACTACAGGGTTATAAACACAAAATCAAATAGGGGTAATGCAGGAGTAGGTTTAATAATGAATAGGAAAATAGGAATGCGGGTAAGCTACTACAAACAGCATAGTGAACGCATTATTGTGGCCAAGATAGATACGAAGCCCACACCTACTACAGTAGTACAAGTTTATATGCCAACTAGCTCTGCAGATGACGAAGAAATTGAAGAAATGTATGATGAAATAAAAGAAATTATTCAGATTGTGAAGGGAGACGAAAATTTAATAGTCATGGGTGACTGGAATTCGAGTGTAGGAAAAGGGAGAGAAGGAAACATAGTAGGTGAATATGGATTGGGGCTAAGAAATGAAAGAGGAAGCCGCCAGGTAGAATTTTGCACAGTGCACAACATAATCATAACTAACACTTGGTTTAAGAATCATGAAAGAAAGTTGTATGCATGGAAGAACCCTGGAGATACTAAAAGGTATCAGATAGATTATATAATGGTAAGACAGAGATTTAGGAACCAGGTTTTAAATTGTAAGACATTTCCAGGGGCAGATGTGGACTCTGACCACAATCTATTGGTTATGACCTGTAGATTACAACTGAAGAAACTGCAAAAAGGTGGGAATTTAAGGAGATGGGACCTGGATAAACTGAAAGAACCAGAGGTTGTACAGAGTTCCAGGGAGAGCATAAGGGAACAATTGACAGGAATGGGGGAAAGAAATACAGTAGAAGATGAATGGGTAGCTTTGAGGGATGAAGTAGTGAAGGCAGCAGAGGATCAAGTAGGTAAAGAGACGAGGGCTAGTAGAAATCCTTGGGTAACACAAGAAATATTGAATTTAATTGATGAAAGGAGAAAATATAAAAATGCAGTAAATGAAGCAGGCAAAAAGGAATACAAACGTCTCAAAAATGAGATCGACAGGAAGTGCAAAATGGCTAAGCAGGGATGGCTAGAGGACAAATGTAAGGATGTAGAGGCCTATCTCACTAGGGGTAAGGTAGATACTGCCTACAGGAAAATTAAAGAGACCTTTGGAGATAAGAGAACGACTTGTATGAATATAAAAAGCTCAGATGGAAACCCAGTTCTAAGCAAAGAAGGGAAAGCAGAAAGGTGGAAGGAGTATATAGAGGGTCTATACAAGGGCGATGTACTTGAGGACAATATTATGGAAATGGAAGAGGATGTAGATGAAGGTGAAATGGGAGATATGATACTGCGTGAAGAGTTTGACAGAGCACTGAAAGACCTGAGTCGAAACAAGGCCCCGGGAGTAGACAACATTCCACTGGAACTACTGACGGCCTTGGGAGAGCCAGTCCTGACAAAACTCTACCATCTGGTGAGCAAGATGTATGAAACAGGCGAAATACCCTCAGACTTCAAGAAGAATATAATAATTCCAATCCCAAAGAAAGCAGGCGTTGACAGATGTGAAAATTACCGAACTATCAGTTTAATAAGTCACAGCTGCAAAATACTAACACGAATTCTTTACAGACGAATGGAAAAACTAGTAGAAGCCAACCTCGGGAAAGATCAGTTTGGATTCCGTAGAAACACTGGAACACGTGAGGCAATACTGACCTTACGACTTATCTTAGAAGAAAGATTAAGGAAAGGCAAACCTACGTTTCTAGCATTTGTAGACTTAGAGAAAGCTTTTGACAATGTTGACTGGAATACTCTCTTTCAAATTCTAAAGGTGGCAGGGGTAAAATACAGGGAGCGAAAGGCTATTTACAATTTGTACAGAAACCAGATGGCAGTTATAAGAGTCGAGGGACATGAAAGGGAAGCAGTGGTTGGGAAGGGAGTGAGACAGGGTTGTAGCCTCTCCCCGATGTTGTTCAATCTGTATATTGAACAAGCAGTAAAGGAGACAAAAGAAAAATTCGGAGTAGGTATTATAATTCATAGAGAAGAAATAAAAACTTTGAGGTTCGCCGATGACATTGTAATTCTGTCAGAGACAGCAAAGGACTTGGAAGAGCAGTTGAATGGAATGGACAGTGTCTTGAAAGGAGGATATAAGATGAACATCAACAAAAGCAAAACAAGGATAATGGAATGTAGTCTAACTAAGTCGGGTGATGCTGAGGGAATTAGATTAGGAAATGAGGCACTTAAAGTAGTAAAGGAGTTTTGCTATTTGGGGAGCAAAATAACTGATGATGGTCGAAGTAGAGAGGATATAAAATGTAGGCTGGCAATGGCAAGGAAAGCGTTTCTGAAGAAGAGAAATTTGTTAACGTGTCAGGAAGTCATTTCTGAAAGTATTCGTATGGAGTGTAGCCATGTATGGAAGTGAAACATGGACGATAAATAGTTTGGACAAGAAGAGAATAGAAGCTTTTGAAATGTGGTGCTACAGAAGAATGCTGAAGATTAGATGGATAGATCACATAACTAATGAGGAAGTATTGAATAGGATTGGGGAGAAGGGAAGTTTGTGGCACAACTTGACCAGAAGAAGGGATCGGTTGGTAGGACATGTTCTGAGGCATCAAGGGATCACCAATTTAGTATTGGAGGGCAGCGTGGAGGGTAAAAATCGTAGAGGGAGACCAAGAGATGAATACACTAAGCAGATTCAGAAGGATGTAGGTTGCAGTAGGTACTGGGAGATGAAAAAGCTTGCACAGGATAGAGTAGCATGGAGAGCTGGATCAAACCAGTCTCAGGACTGAAGACCCCAACAACAACAACTGCGGCGTGTGCGAGATTCATTACGCTAGAGATTGCAATTGTGTGCAGCAAATGATGGCCACCAAATTGAACATCTATTGGCCTGACATGTCGGGACACACTCTATTCCACTCCGTAATTGAAAACGGAAACCAGGTGTGTACGTGTACCTCACCCCTCATGGTAATGTACATGTGCGTCAGTGAAAAAGACCAATAAAAAGGTGTTAGCATGTGGACGTAATGTGCTGTTCCAGTCTCTTCTGTACCTAAGGTCCATCACCGTTCCCTTTGGATCCCTACGTAATTCGGTGCTGTCCGATACACACGATCGAACAGCGGAGGAGTGGTACTCAAGCGTCAACTTTAGGTTACAATATCTCCGGATGTAATCAACATTTTACAATGCAACAAACGGCACTGATTACGTATTTGTTTATATGTTCAGATGTGCTAACAAAACTAACGGGGTTCCATTTAAAAAAAAAGGTAGGTTTGTGTTAAAAAACATACTTGCGTGCATTTTTTTATGGTTTGTATTAACCAGTTACACTAGCCCCTCTCCTTCCGTTCGGTCTGTGGAATCGACTCGTCAGTATTTGATGTGGTTTACGAAATATATCCAGCGGTAATGTTAGGTGACTCACCGTGTATATATGTATATATATATGTATATATATATATATATATATATATATATATATATATATATATAAACGCAAGCGGGCAAATATCGTTTAATGAAGTGCTGGTGAGAACGAATGACTCATTTACACTCATCGCCTATGGGGACCGTTAAATATTAGAATTTTTAAATATTTTCTCAAATGTAGGTACGTTGGCACAACATCGAAGTTCCTCGCGACGGCGTGCTCCTATGTAACATGCTCCCCTTATTTGCCACTTCAGGTCCATGTAAAATTTCGAGTTTTCGATGAAGTCGCTACTGGTCTTCATCAGGGACGGCGGCTGTATGTAATGTTAATAATAGTGTTTGGAAGCTCTTTATCGACTACGAAAAGGCACAGAAAAATGCGCTGAATTGTTTCTTTCCTTCGAGGGCGACCTCATAAATGCTGATATGGACGTATTCTTTAGGAGCATGGCGTAATGATGAAGTACGCCGATCGACCGCAAGACGCCTGTGGATTATAAACGATCACAACCACCGCAGCAAAGACATTCAGTTGTTCCTAGCGAACACGATGAAGGATTTCGTCGAAATCTCGAGACTTTAGCTCATCTGAGCGGCATGTAAACATAGAATCCTTTATGTGAAACTAATTTGTTGTCTCTGTTTTCAACTTGTACAGAAACTAGACGGCAGCTATAAGAGTCAAGGGGCATGAAAGGGAAGCAGTGGTTGAGAAGGGAGTGAGACAGAACTATAGATTATCCTTATTCAGTCTGTACATTGAGCAAGCAGTAAACGATACGAAAGAAAAATTGTGGGTAGGAATTAAAGTTCATGGAGAATCAATAAAAACTTTGATACTTGCCGACGACGTTGTAATTCTGTCACAGACAGCAAAGGACTTGGAAGAGCAGTTGAAGGGGAAAGACGGTGTCTTGAAAGGAGGATAGAAAACGAACATCAACAATAGTAAAATGTGGGTAATGGGATGTATTCGACTTAAATCAGGTGATGCTGAGGAAATTATATCATGAAACAGACACTTAAAATAGTATATGAGTTTCGTGATTTAGGCAGCAAAATAACTGATGACGCCTGAAGTAGAGAGGATATAAAACGTAGACTGGCAATGGCAAGAAAAGCGTTTCTGTAGAAGAGAGATTTATTAACACAGATGAAATGAATTTTTTGATATTATGACCAGTACCTGGGTAAGATATTTTTGTAATGGATGGATGGTCTTCTTGCCCTCGGAAAATGTTTGAAAATGGCGATGCTTGAGCAAACTTTGCTCAATCTTCGCTGAACTCACTATACGTTCGTCTTCGTGATTACATTTTACTGGTGACAAGCCGAGTTTTCGGAATATTTATTCGTTCCCGAATGTCGTTTTTCGTGCATTGTCATCGTTCGGCGGTTGCATAGAAAAATTCATTTCCATTCTGCTGTCCGTCGAAATGACTTTCTCCGAATTTCTGACGCGAGCGTTTATTTCCCGTGTCCACATAGGTACTTCTTCGTTTGGTTCTTTTTTGTTCGTCTCGCGGACTGTGTGCGGCGTCTGAATTCGCTTGAACGACAGAGATATATTTCTTCCCGAACGCGCTGCACAGCGTTGTCGACGGCAACATGATCTTTGTATCAAGTTCCGTCTCTTTAGTGGTTATCCAATTGGATATTCCAATACTTATTTGCCTTTTGTGAGAAACTTGCTGTTCGTCTAAGACCTTTTGATTATTTATTTTGAAATTTGTAACGTCAGATGTTCATTCTTCCACATCTGATTTTATTGCGGAACGCGAAATTTTTAATTTTTCAACATCACTGTCCAGTTTATTGACTTGGTCCAAAATTGGTGCATATGCTTGCTTCATATTCATTAACCCGGACCTGATGTTGGCTAATTCGGTTTTTATTTCATTTTTTAATTCTTTGTCTCCCTGATCGCGTTCGTGATCGTGTAATTCCTGTTTCTTTTCCCATTTATCGCGTTCGCGATGGCGTAAAGCTTCGCTCTCTTTTTCCCGCAGATCGCGTTCGCGATTGCGTAATTCCAACTTCTTCAGGTAAGCAGTAAGCGGGTCAAGCGCAATACTGTCTTCCGTCATCCCATTAAATTGATCAGTTCCCACTGCAGTTTCATTAATTGCAGTGATCAGACGACCATTTTCGTTATTTTGTGCTATGTCCGAATTCGCGGCGGTCATGTTCAAGTCCTGGGTTTGATTTTCTAACTCATTTGCATTGAAATCTCTGAGTGATTCATTTAGATTTATCGCCTCATTTTGAAATCTGACAGTGAAGCCATGGTTTCAATTGGTTAATTCTCTTTTTTACCGCTTTTCACCATAATATGAAATTTCGAAAAATTGGGAAAAATTCGTCACACGAATGTTAATATTGAACAGTATAACAAATGTCGTGTGACTCGGGCCTCCCGTCGGGTAGACCGTTCGCCGGGTGGAAGTCTTTCAATTTGACGCCACTTTGGCGACTTGCGTGTCGATGGGGATGAAATGCTGATGATTACGACAACACAACACCCAGTCCCTGAGCGGAGAAAGTCTCCTACCCCGCCGGGAATCGCTGTCGGGTCCTTAGGATTGACATCCTCAGCTACCGGGGGCGGACAATATTTAACAGTAACATACATATATAAATAACAGTAAATAATGTTTATACAATAAATAATTTTTCTGACTACGATGCTCTTTTATAATTGAGCGGCCAAATCGGCCATTTTGTGTTCTCTATCTTCACACGCAAAAACAATATTACGTCGATTTTTCCTAACGGAATTTTTCTTAACACATCCTTCCAAAGTCACTGAGCTAAACTACTACTAACTACGATTTTACTTCTGTAGAGAATCAAAGGAAAAAATACTATGGAAGAAATCTACTGTCTTGACAGAGCAGAAAAAATGATTTGAATGAGTTTTTACCTTATAGACGTACAATTTGCCGTAAACGGGATTGGTTGACCTTTTCCTCGTCGTGGTACAGTACATCGGGTGGTTATATGGAAAAGAAATACAAATTTCATATTAGAAATTGGAATTTAAATTTTTACATACACTTATTCTTACTCTGCGGCCATTCGTTTTGAGCGCCAAATATAATAATAATAATAATCGATAATAGTTAAATAAATATTTAATTAAAAGGAAATCTACTAAATGAAAAATAAAATGAACCTAAATATTTCACACGCACACACACACCACGTTCTTAGCTCTACTATAAAAAACATTTTTTTTGTCCGAAAACGCACACGATATTATCGACTACGTAAAAAAAACACTCCTTAGTTAATTCTACTGTTTTTTACCTTTTTTATTGTTTGAAATGAAGGTCGGTAGACTCGTGGCGTCGCGTTTAATTTGGGTTTCTATAACATCAGGGAAATTACTAACTGTCTTCTCGCCTCGCGAGAAAATTCAGAATAGTTTAATTTAATTTCGTGGGCGTCGCGTTGGCAACGTAAGAAAAAACGTAGTAAAGCAAAATCTGTAACATTTATAAATTGGGGACTGATGAAAGCAGAAATGCCAAATTAAACAATTATTATCTAACGAAAGAAGCTTTTTATACAGACATCTGACATCTCGTGCATTAATATCACATTTTTGGACATAACAAAGAATTTTTGCCGTATTCCGGCGAAATATGTAGAAATTACAATGATCTTAGCCCGAACCTGGAGCGAAAGAAAAAAGTATTTATAGTAAAGTCATATCAGTAATCGCAATTGGCGGCAATAATGGCACAGGCCGGCCGGGGTGGCCGAGCGGTTCTAGGCGCTTCAGTCTGGAACCGTGCGACCGCTACGGTCGCAGGTTCGAATCCTGCCACGGGCATGGATGTGTGTGATGTCCTTAGGTTAGTTAGGTTTAAGTAGTTCTAAGTTCTAGGGGACTGATGATCACAGAAGTTAAGTCCCATAGTGCTCAGAGCCATTTTTTAATGGCACAATTAAACAAATTCCTAACAGGAATATACTGTCAGCTCATTTGAACAAAATGGAAGAAAATATGAATCTGATAGCGTAAGATGCTGATGATAATGCTACGCCACCCTCATTATCCTAGGCGTACATATTCACTGACTTGCAGCGCAGTTCATTGACTCAGTGATTAAATTATATCTTTGACTCTTGATATTTCGATAGGAAAGGAAAATAGTATGTTATTACGTCGTGGGCAGGGCACGATATTACACGCCGTGGTACAGAAGAATGCTGAAGATTAGATGGGTAACTAATGAGGAGTACAGAATATAATTGGGGAGATAAGAAATTTGTGGTACAAGTGATTAAAAGAAGGGACTGGTTGATAGAACACTTTCTGAGACATCAAGGGAACACCAATTTATTACTGGAGCGAAATGTGGGGGGTACAAATCGTAAAGGAAGACTAAGAGATGAATAGAGTAAGCAGATTCAGAAGGATATAGATTGCAGAAGTTATTCGGAGATGAAGAAGCCGTTGTAGAATAGAGTAGCATGGAGAGTTGCAGCAAACCAGTCTTCGGACTGAAGACCACAACAACAGTACCGACCTACTTTGGGTAACTGATGTTAGATTTCTGATCTTAACGTACCATAATTATAAAAGAAATACAAAAATACAGTTGCCATGTGATCTAGTTGTCAGTTCACACAACTTAAACAACTCACTAGCTACAGAAACACAAGTGCGCGTGAATGAAAGAGCCATCGTATCATCACTACAATGTCCAACGAATGACCGTGTGCCTACTAACATCTTTGCATTAGTATAGATGGTACGCTTACAACTTGCTTGGCGTGATGGAACTGGATTGCATACAAAAAACAGAATACTTACCATAAAAATGAGGACGCTATTTGAAGGGCTTCATTCACGAGCGAGTTTTTCAATAAGAGAATCTCTTTTTTAGCTCCATATAATTATATAACAAAAACCGGAAAGTTTTAATACAGAAATGAGAATTGATAGAGCGTAGCACTATGAAATTAATGTAGTTGCAATACAGGGTGCGTTGTACAACAGAATAAATTATAGAAAAATTAGCATGTGGATAAAATGGGACTTGAGGAAGCCACATTATTGTTCCACGCAGATTGCGAGTAATTCAAGAGCATTTATAACATAAATTTGAAGAACAATCTCTGACGACATCGGATACTTGAAATTTAGTAAAATAACTGAAACGTTTTCACCATAGCAATAAAATCTCCTGAGAAGCATGTCGAAGATGATAAATCTGAGGTGGGAGTTAGAGCTTTGGAGCCTCAAGCTATGGGAATGTAAAGCAGCAACAGATTCACAGAGATTAGATCGTAAACAAAATGGTTATCAGATGGAAAAATCGGGACCAACCGGGCCCACAAAGAGCGTAACGGTTTAATCAGACGTCACGCACAGGCGTTTCATAAAAACACGGCGAGCATAAATTCCGGCTAGCCGTTCAGTCCTGTGCGTGCGGTCCTGAATAGCTACCATAAAGTTTTATAGGACTGTAAACAGACGCGTTCGTTCGCGGCGGAAGCATTGTATGGGGTGCGGAGTAGGGTATAAAAGTCTCAATAATTTGCAGCATTGACGAAAATCGCATCAGCTGTCGGTTTTTAAGCTGTGTCGTGGAAGTCATCTGTAGAACGCTTTTTTAATGAGAAATGAATGCTACTCTACGAGGTTAATCAGTACAGATCGCGGAAAAAGTTTGCGTTACTGGACTTTACTAACAGGTAAAGCTGTCACAGCGCGTTGGTCAACTTGGACATATTAGACTTACTCTTCCTCCGACCTCCGAACTGACTTACCCAGCGTATTATAGGGATGACGATTATCGCTGAAACAGCCGGTTTTCTGTTACGAGTGCATCTATTTTTCTGACACCAGTTTAATTTGACTGTTAAAACCACTCAAGGTTTCTAAACTAACAGATACTCGCTTTTTTATTCCTATTATTTCCCGTAATAAAAGAAGAAATCGAACAAAGATTGAAAAAGGTTGACTCTCTCAGTTTAACGATACATAGAATAAAAGTATTAAACTAAGAAAGCATATAAAATAACACTTAGTGTGTCCATGGTTCCCTGCTTTTCTCGGAAATTTATAATTGGTTGAATACTGCGAAAAACTGCCATATAATTACCAGTATTCTCCTACTGATTCTAATGTTTTGAAACTCTGCTCAAAATTCGTGATGTCTAGTATCATACCACTATTTGGACATTACGAATAGTCAGTGCTAAAGGGTGAAAACTGAGGCCGAAGAACACTGTTTTCCATGTTGAATTTGTCCGTTTTCAAAAGCAACAGCTACATCTACATACATACCCAACAAGCCACTGTACGGTGTGTGGCGGAGGGTACCTTATACCACTACTAGTCATTTCCTTTCCTGTTCCACTCGCTAATACGTATGCCTGCGTACGAGCCCTAATTTCTCTTATCTTCGTGGTCCTAAACAACCGCAACCTAATATAAAGGCAAATTATATAGCTACAGCCCTGCTGCTACTTTCTGTGTTTATTGTGTACTACGAGTGAATTGTTCTTAGGTTTTTAAAAATGGCTCTGAGCACTATGGGACTTAACATATGAGGTCATCAGTCCCCTAGAACTTAGAACTACTTAAACTAAACTAACCTAAGGTCATCACAAACATCCGTGCCCGAGGCAGGATTCGAACCTCCGACCGTGAAAGTCGCGCGGTTCCGGACTGAAGCGCCTAGAACCGCTTGGCCACCGGGGCCGGCTTTTAGGTTTTTAATTTGTTGCTTTTACAGTAATTTCCTTCCTCTTTTCTTATTTCACAGAAGTGGCAGTCAAATCTTTAATCTTTTAAATCAAAAGGATCACTTGCTACGTCACTTCGTAAAAATATTTCCAGGCTAGGGCTGGTGCCGTTCTGCAATACAATGGATGTCCGGCGAAGAAGCGAGAAGCCATCGTATAGGCCAGTTGGGGGCAAATCTTGCTCACTGCACGTACACGCGTCATTAAGCCATGACACACGAAAGCAAGGGCATTATTGTCTCAACAATGCTGTAACAATTCTTATGCCATGTATTTGTTACTCGTTTCTGTCGATATTGTTATTAAAATAGCACTGATCGCTTTTTCCATTTCCAATATTTCAAACCAATGCAAATTTTACAAATAATAATTACTCTTTTTTTTCAAAAGGTTTATTTGAAAATGCAAAATTTTAGCAGTGCTGGTCTGGCTAATTGATATTTCGGTTTTTTTACTCTATTATTAGTGAAAAATGAAAAACACCTGTTATAACCAAGACGAAACAAGAACTGGTTGTTCAGAACTAAAATACTGGTATCAGTTTTAACCGGTCGGTTTTTCCCATCCATACCCTACAGCACAACGTGTACTCGGAACAACGGTGCAGCTTAACATACGTTACCGGATATGAGTGGAAAGGTTAATAGAGATAAAAATACTAGCACTGACGGGGGTCGAATCCCAGACGCTTTGACCCTTAACCGTTGAACCACCGATATTTCTTATTTCTTTACTTTTTTAAGTGGGCATTCGTTTACCCGTTTAGACTCCTTCTCTCCCCAGTTATGCTTTCAGCATTTCAGCTTCTTAGACCAACTCTTCAAACTACACTTGTTTATTCTTGAAAACATCTTCTGAACCTAAAAACTTCCTCTTAAATGATTTTTGTCCTCTTAAAATAATTTATTTCTTCATGGAAACTGAAAATTCTTCATTTTTTGTAACTCAATTTTTTCTCTACATTGAACATGGTATTCTCCATTGTTTAAAGTTATATTTCTTCCTTCTTTAATACCCAAATTCTTCTCTCTTCAAAATGAAATTGAGTTTTCTTGCAAACTAAAATTCTTCCTACCCTAAGTCTGAAATTTTTTTCGTTGATTATTATCTTAGACTCTATTTCCTTTTTGTCTTCTCTGGTGATATCTTGATGGTATTAAATTACTATATAAAGAATGCTCTTGATGTTGAGTATTTTGACGCCATCCTATCAGACATTGTCTACAAACGTTATGCAACGAAAAGTGTTCCTGTTGCTGCAACACACAGTCATAGGGAGACATCAGTCCACAATTCATCACATTCTGTGAATGAATGTTGACGGATGAATTGAAAGTAGCATATTATGAAATCAAGAAAAGTTTCGACTGAAACTTTTAACTTTTGAAAACGCCTCTCAGGTTTCGTTTTAGGTTGAAACCCTATGCGAGTCGGGTCTCAAATCCACACAATTGTCCATCTTTCGGAAGCAGTGGGGCTCCAGACGGCCCATCCTCGGAGAGTCTCTCATAATTTCAGAAATGGTCATAGTGAATGCTTTTCCCAGTATGTAAATGATTTAATATCCCTCAAAAAGAGAAAGAGGCAGTAAACAGTTTGATGCTCTTGTGGCTATCGCGTTTTACATTTCCTGTAGCTTTCGTTCATCTGTTAAGGTAAAATAGGGAACTGAGTGAATATTGAACGTGACTTTATGCACTGCTGAATATGTCGCTCAGTAATTATTTACTTCGCTGTTCAGAAGAGACTATGGTAAAATATAAATGTTATCACGCTGAAAACGTATTTGAAATTCTGTTCAGTTTACGTTACTGTTCACTGAAGTTGATTTCAATTTATCTAATGAATTTTTTTTTGTTAGACAAATGATGAGGTTGGGCGAATATCATTTTAATCGTGTCATAGCAGACGAATCTTCCCGATGGAAAAGCTTAGCGTCAAAGAGCTCAAAGTGGGGTCCCTTCGCTTCCACCATTGCTTCGCTGGCCATTAATTGCACTAAAGCCGGGATAAAAGCTCTTTAGCAGGAGTACGTGCTGTCTGTGGCCTGGCTGGGATTATGGCAGGCGCACTGGTGCGTTTAAAACGTGTACCGCCCTGCGGTGCCAAAGTCTCATTAGGTGTCCAGGGAGGGGAAACGGTGAGGGGCGGCGGGCACTTTCCGCGCTTCCGTCGAAGCCTCAATGTCGGGGGAGGGAGGGGGCGTAAGCTTCGAAGAGAAAGTGCCTCTCTCAGTACAGTGGAGAGCGCTTTCTGCCCCCGCTTTACAAAGTAGTCGTTGCTGCTGCTGACACACAAGGCGCTGGTAGCTTTTACACTCCGAAATAAATAAATAAATTTACGTGTCTGAGTCTATCGGAACTGAACCAAGCCATGTTTTACATCGAAAGACATATGTCCTCTTCCATCCTTCCAGCCTAGCCTCACAACACACCAATCCATACCACACACCAACACGCCTCACCACCAAGCACACGCACACTCAGTACCAAAGAGCATTGACATCGTAAGGGAGGGCAATCTTGGAACATCAAGTGGCGCCTGTAGCCTGCGTTAAATATTATTACGTCAGTGTCATATCCTGTCACGCAGAGCACTGACTATCAGCAGAATTGAACTTTACATGTTACGTTAATGAGCCGTGGTAAAAATTGCTGTTTTGAAGAGCGCGCCGCAGCGCGTAGTGTGAAGCAGTCGCCCTCCGTTTCTGGCGGTGGCGCCACTGTGGCAGTCGCAGCTTTGGTGTCTCCCTCTGGTGGGAAAGGGGAAAGGTTGCCTGTTCGCGTGCATTTAGGGGGCGCTATGAGCTCGCCAGTCGGTTAGTCTGGGTCAGTCTCTCGTCCCCAGCTTGCTAGTCTATGTCTCGTCCGCATTTGTTAGGCAGTTAGTGTCTGTCTGTCGTTCGCAGTGCTGGTATGTCTGTCGTTCGGATCAACCTTTAAAGCCGGCAAAATGAGAATCTTTCCACTCCGCCAGTAAGAGAACTCAGCGAGTGGTCGCTCGGTCGGGGCTGAGTTCCTGCATCTGAGTCTACGCGTTAGGCCACCAGTCTGCTGAGTTTGCTCAGGCAATGGTCATTGGCGGTTGGATCGATCGGTTGGTCGGTTGCGCACTGAGACACAAGATGACTTGTCCGTCTTGAACGTCGGCGCATGTGAGGTCGTCACGTCAGTCCAGCGGGCCGCGGCGTATAGCGAGGGATAGTGACTTCGCGGTAGACACGAAAGCAACAGGAGTCCACCCACGACATCAGTCTGGCCGGTGCGAGCTGCGACGCCGTGAGACGGGAGATCAGCGCGCCTTCCTGCGTCCGTTGAAGCGGCTGGCAGCGGACGGTTCGGGAGAGAGATTTGAGGGTGCTGCACCAGGTCTTCTCGAGAAATCGTGGTTTATTAGAAGTTAAGTGATTGGTGATATGTTGTTTGATTTGCTCTTGTTAAATTCTACTCGTTTTCATGGTGAGGTCACCAGCCGTTTTGCTTTGGGGTCGTCCCACCATTCTTCTCCGTTTGCCCACCCGCAGGAAGGTGGTTGTTTATAAATTGTGTGGTCCGTTTTTCCCTTGTGGAGTAGGGGTGGGTTAGAGCGACCTGCGGTTCGGGTTGTTCGGTAATCTCCCTATCAATCTACCGTACATTAGTAGCTGCCTCTGTCATGTTTGTCGGATTGGGTGTGTTAACGAATTTATTGCTTGGAGTGTAACGGCCTAGCACCTGAAATATGTTTTGATCTTTGGAAACTTTGATATTATTGCCTATGATTTGTGTACTGTAGAGCATCTTAACTATTGTTTGGCCAACCTTGTAGAATTTTGTATAAGATTGCATTTCATGGGTTTTTATTTAAATGATCATTTTAGTATATAAAGTTGCCACCCTTTCACCGTAAGACTTTTCTTAGAAGTTAAAATCAAGTTGCACCTTTGGTGCCAAGGTTAATGTTTTAATTGTTAGTGTTTTGTAACATTTACATCCCTCCTACGGGGGTGCATAGTTTGTGTGCTTGTGTGAATTGTTAAAACTCTTAGTTTAAAGTTATCTGGTGTGTTGCACATTTGCACCAGTGTAGTCTTTCAGAGGCTGTTGTGAGCGATCGTAACTACGGCAGTGTCAAAAGGGAGCGGCAAGGTTCGCTGCCCGAAAGCTCATACAGTCAAAACTTGTTTCTTTCTGCCTCTCAATAAATTGTAACTTTGATATTTAGAGGGTGATCTCTAATTATAATTTTAAATCTTTCTTTTAAAAAAAATGCTTTTAGGTACTATTAAAGTGAATAAAATTCCCATTTGTTAAAAGGAGTTTGGTTATGATTTCATCAGTTACTCCCTGGCAACTACTTCCATGCTTACATAGTGTGATTAAATGTGTTAATGTTCTTGATGAATCGCTAGTAAATAAAATAAATTCTTAAGAATATTCTTTGAAAATAAATCACGGTTCAGTTAACATCAACAGTCTTGCCGAGAACAGTTGGAATTTTTCATTGAGCAACAGATCAATAAACTGTTTGACTGAATGCAGCCTGGGTGTCTGTCACCATATCGTGGAAACTTTTTATCCCCTGGCTATACCAGATGCTTCTGCTGTTCGTTAATCGCTTTTATTGCTCGTCTGATAACTGTCAAATTGTGACGGTTGTTCGAAGAATAAATCCCACCTGCGACCACTCCCACTTCTATTTCTGTCTTCACAGATGTACTATATTACAAATATAAATCATAACAAGAATAAAAAAGAGAGAAACAAGAAAACCAAAGGATTCTAGTAAAAATAATAAATAAATATCATGAATAACAGTTGCTGCTCTTGTAAATAATTTATTTAACAACCGTTTTCGTATACTAGAACCACATCATCATGTTAACTCGACGATGCGGCTTCTAGGCTACGAAACCGGTTGTTAAATGAAATATTTACAAGAGCAGCCAAGCGGTGATTATTCAAGATATCTACGTATGGCGGTGGTTATCTCTCGCAAAAGCAAAAAATAAAAAAGTAGTTTTTTAGGTTGTTTCCACTTAAAAAAAGGTTCGTAATTTTCTGGCAGTTAGCCATCCAGATTCAGGCTTTCCATGGTTTCCTTACATCGATGATGACAATGTGAAGGTGAATGTTGACGTGATGTCTTACAAACGGATTAGGCCAATTTCCTCTCCCATCGATGTCTTATGCGAACTTGTGCTGTCTCCAGTAGCGGGACGTTAAATCGTGATGTTTTCTTACCTGCCTTCAAATTTTGGTCATTTTATTAATCACGTATTACAATGAAATGAAGAACTTTGTACGGAATCCCTATTTATTAAAAGGCTTTTATTTATTTTTTAGTGTCTTGCCCGTCTTGAGACGAATTCCCACCAGTTACACAGTAAATACCTTTAGCTGCTGTACTGCGTGAGCGACTTTTTTATGTGCGTACTTACGGTTCTCATA
This sequence comes from Schistocerca americana, assembly GCF_021461395.2. Taxonomy (NCBI): domain Eukaryota; kingdom Metazoa; phylum Arthropoda; class Insecta; order Orthoptera; family Acrididae; genus Schistocerca; species Schistocerca americana. The sequence continues at coordinate 692,175,785 of NC_060119.1, forward strand.
CAAGAACACAACTCAGACAAGAATGTACACTAACTGAACAAAAGCATCTGAACCTATTTTAGTGGAAATTAATGTGATGTGTGTGCACCTTTCATGTTTGTGGTGCCTTGAGCTCCGCTGGGGACACTTTCAATAAAGTGCCTCACTTCCTGTCGAGGCCTGGTAGCCCATTCTTCCTCAAAAGCAGAAACCAGAGAACGTAATGATTTTGGACACTGGGATCTAGAGCGAAGTCGACAGTCTAACTCGTACCAAGCGTGTGCCATTAGGTTCAAGTCGGTACTCTGGGCAGGTCAGTCCATTTCAGGGATGTCGCTGATCGCAAATCTTTGCTTCACACTTCCTGCTTTATTACGGGGCGTACTGTGATGCTGATATGAACAGGCGTCGTCCTCGAACTGTTCTTCTGCTGAATGCAGTACATAATACTGAAAAATGTATTCATATACTTCCACAGTTTAGCGTTTTCTTAAACGCAACAAAAGGCCCACGCCCTAACAACAAAAAACACCCCCGTAGCTTATCACTACCTCCTCCATACTCCATTGCTGGCAACACACTGGGGTGACAAATGTCGTGGGATATGCATATTTACAGATGGTGGAAGTAACAGGTACGTAAGGTGTAAAACGGCAGTGCATTAGCAGAGCTGTCATTTGTACTCAGGTGATCCACACGAAAAGTTTTCTGACGTGATTGTGGCCTTTTAACGCGGAATGGTAGTTGTACGTAGACGCTTGGGCCATTCCATTTCAGAAGTCTTTGGAGAGTTCAGTATTACGAGATCTATATTGTCAAGAGTGTCCTGAGAATACAAAATATCAGGCATTACGTCTCACAAACGACACTACAGTGGCCGACGGTATTCACTTAGCCACCAAGAGCGGCAGCATTTACCTAGACTTGTCAGTGATAACAGACATTCAAAAATGCGAGAAATAACCGTAGAAATTATTGTGGAAGTACGATGAACGTATTTGTTAGGACATTGCGGCGAAATGTGGCGTTAATAGGCTTTGACAGTAGACGAGCAACGTGCCTGCAGCGCCTCTCCTGGGCTGATGATCATAACAGTTGGATCCTAGACAATAGTCAGATGAGGCCCGATTTTAGATAGTAAGAGATGATGGTAGCTTTCGAGTGTGACGCAGAGCCCACGAAGCCATGGACCCAAGTTTTCAAGAAGACATTGTATAAGCTGGTGGTGGTTCCATAATGGCGTGGACTGTATTTACATGGAATAGACCGGGTCCTCTCATACAACTGAAGCGATCATTGACTGGAAATGACTACGTTCGGCTACTTGGGAAACCATTTTCTTCCATTCATGGACATCATGTTCGCAAACGACGATGCACCGTGTTACTGGGCCACAACTGTTCGCGATTGGTTTGAAGAACATTCTGGACATTTGGAGCAAACGATTGAACCATCCAGATCGCCCAAAGTGAATCCCATCGAGCATTTATGGGACATATCCGAGAGGTCAGTTCGTAAAAAAAGTTCTATATTGGCAAAACTTTCCCAATGATGGACTGCTATAGGGGCAGCATGGCTGAATATTTCTGAGGGGCTTCCAACGAACTGTTGGACCCATTTAACGTCAGGTTCCTGCGTTATGCGGGGACAAAGGAGATCCGACACGATATTAGGTGATATCCCATGACATTTTTCATCTCAATGTACACATGATGCCATGTCAATTTATCCAAGAATTCGCCTAACCCAAACCCTTACACACCGAGCGATGTGCCGCAGTGACTAGCACACTGGACTCGCATTCGGGAGGGCGAAGGTTCAATCCCGCGTCCGGCCATCCTGATTTAGGTTTTCCGTGATTTTCCTAAATCGCTCCAGGCAAACGCCGGGATGGTTCCTTTGGAAGGGCACGGCCGACTTCCTTCCCCGACCTTCCCTAATCCGATGAGACCGATGACCTTGCTGTCTGGTCTCTTTTCCCAAACAACCCAACCAAACCCTTACATCGGATTTTCAAAGGACGTAGTGTTACTTATCAATCCAAATCACTCGTTTCCAGTCATCTATGTCCACTGTCGTCACTCTTTACATCACCACAAGTGTCGTTAGCACTAAATGCATACAGGGTGACAATTATTGAACTATATGAAATAAAATCTTCGTAACTTCTGAATCGTTTGCTTAGGATGTTCAAACTGCTCTGTTGGCCACGGGAGTTAGTATGCGCTGTATGGTTTGATTTAGCGACGAAGCCCACTTACATTTGGATAAGTTCGTCAATGAGCGAAACTGGCAGATTTGGGGGACTGAGAATCCACATTTCGCGATCGAGACGGGTGACTGTGTGGTTTGCGGTGTCCAGTCACGGAATAATCGGTGCGATATTCCGTGACGGCACTGTGACTAGCGAACGGTGCGTGAAGGTTTTGGAAGACATCCATATTATTTCGATATGATGTGGTTTATACAAGACAGAGCTCGACATACCGAGCAGGAGAGTGTTTGATGTTGTGGAGGACCGCAATATAGTTGTGGGGTACTCAGAGGCCACTAACATGGGTCTCGATTGGCCGCCATATTCTCCCCAGCTGAACACATGCAACTCCTTTTTGTGAGGCTATATTAAAGACGAGGTGTGCAGTAATAGAACCATTCCTGAGCCGAATACCGTATGCAGGAGGTCATCGACAGCATGGATGTTCCGACACTTCAGCGGGTCATGCAGAATTTCGCCATCCGTCTTCGCCACATCATCGCCAAGATGGCAGGCATATCGAACATGTCATAACCTAAATTAGAACATCTGTAGCGACGTTTACAGGTTTAAGAAAGTTGTGCAAGTCATAGTTTGTAACTAATTTACGTTATTTTCGTGTAGTTCAAAAACTGTCTCTCAGTAAATGCGTCCATTGTACCCCATTCTTTGTGACTCCCAGTGCACAGTGATTGCGCTAGCAGGACTGCTGGTGGAACTTTGAAACTGATGAGTGATTCCGTCCTCTAGTTTCATTCGATTTTTTACAGCCAACCTACGTTACATATGTCTGCCCCTGTCCCTCAGTATATATGGTTTAACTGGTATAACTGTAGTTGTTTCTCCAAGTTTCCACATCATGTACAACATAGTGTATTTCATACACTGCACAATGAAACTAATTTAGTATATTCTCACTCAGAAAAAGTAGCCTTGACGACATAAAAGTACTTCTTACACAGCACAGCTTCAACAGATCATTCATTTTGTGCATTTTATTATCGACTTGGAGCCTTGTGAAGATACGCACATTTTATAAAAACTGTTTATAGATTGAGTATCGGACGTGGTGTGTGATACCACCTTTGGTGTTCTGATCGTGAGCTGTGGAGATGCTGAGAGCATTCTCCAAACATGGAAGACTTGAGCCGTGGCATATTCGAGTGTTTTAAAATTTCTTGTTCAGTATCTGCTTATTTGGTCAGCTGCGCTTGAAATTAATTGTCATATGTTCAAGGTCGCTACGTGTCTTAGTGGGCACTGAGGTCGAAATTGAATCTTATTTGCGTTGAAAGTTGTTTCTGACTGATGCAACGACTGTATTATTGTCTACCGCTGTGGTGAGGACCATAGTAGCCCAGTGATATTGGCTCATTTGGGTAACTAAGTCCTATAGCTCGATTTGTTGTCCCTTTGAAGAAAATTAATACTCATATTTGAAAATATAATTACTATTGTATTCGTTTGAGTACTAGCTCTAAAGATTTGCCTGTTACATTTTATGCCACTTAAGTTAATATGTCTGAGTACCGTATGGTTTTCTGGTTATTACATTAACTTGTTATATTGTAGTGTAAGATTGACTGGTTAATCCTTTTAGTAATTCTATTGTAAAATTCTTGTTGTTATACGTAAGGTTTGTTTGGAGCATGGGGCCACGCTCACATTGTCTTGGTCTGAGCATTTTCATATGTCTCATGATTATTATGCATGAATTATATGTTTGCTTCTTTACTCTCGGCCTTCCGAGCATTTGGAGGCGCTGACCCGGGGTGTTATTTGATACCTGCCAGTACATCGGGTGTTGCCTGTCCGCGTCGGCTGTGTATATGCAGGCGGTAGCGTGCCGCTTCCCCACTCACGGCACTTCGGTATGACAAGTACTCTTCAGTGATATGTGCGGTTTTGCGCTTGTATTTATGAGTCCGCACTGATCCCATGCAGTGATTGAAATCGGTTTGCAACAGATATAAAGATTTCTACTTCAACAACAAATTCTGACCCTCCTTTTGTTATTAATATTCTGTATTAAGTTTCTCTCTCATATTCTGATTATGGGCTTTTGCCATAAGGCATTAAAAAAGTTTTGGCAATATTTGGAGACTTGTTAATAAAGACCTATAGTATTGATAGGGATGCACTCAGTTCTTCATTTAACATCTACATCTACATCCATACTCTGCAAGCCACCTGACGGTGTGTGGCGGAGGGTACCCTGAGTACCTCTATCGGTTCTCCCTTCTATTCCAGTCTCGTATTGTTCGTGGAAAGAAGGATTGTCGGTATGCTTCTGTGTGGGCTCTAATCTCTCTGATTTTATCCTCATGGTCTCTTCGCGAGATATACGTAGGAGGGAGCAATATACTGCTTGACTCTTCGGTGAAGGTATGTTCTCGAAACTTTAACAAAAGCCCGTACCGAGCTACTGAGCGTCTCTCCTGCAGAGTCTTCCACTGGAGTTTATCTATCATCTCCGTAACGCTTTTGCGATTACTAAATGATCCTTTAACGAAGCGCGCTGCTCTCCGTTGGATCTTCTCTATCTCTTCTATCAACCCTATCTGGTACGGATCCCACACTGCTGAGCAGTATTCAAGCAGTGGGCGAACAAGCGTACTGTAACCTACTTCCTTTGTTTTCGGATTGCATTTCCTTAGAATTCTTCCAGTGAATCTCAGTCTGGCATCTGCTTTACCGACGATCAACTTTATATGATCATTCCATTTTAAATCACTCCTAATGCGTACTCCCAGATAATTTATGGAATTAACTGCTTCCTGTTGCTGACCTGCTATTTTGTAGCTAAATGATAAGGGATCTATCTTTCTATGTATTCGCAGCACATTACACTTGTCAACATTGAGATTCAATTGCCATTCCCTGCACCATGCGTCAATTCGCTGCAGATCCTCCTGCACTTCAGTATAATTTTCCATTGTTGCAACCTCTCGATACACCACAGCATCATCTGCAAAAAGCCTCAGTGAACTTACGATGTCATCCACAAGGTCATTTATGTATATTGTGAATAGCAACGGTCCTATGACACTCCCCTGCGGCACACCTGAAATCACTCTTACTTCGGAAGACTTCTCTCCATTGAGAATGACATGCTGCGTTCTGTTACCTAGGAACTCTTCAATCCAATCACACAATTGGTCTGATAGTCCATATGCTCTTACTTTGTTCATTAAACGACTGTGGGGAACTGTATCGAACGTCTTGCGGAAGTCAAGAAACACGGCATCTACCTGTGAACCCGTGTCTATGGCCCTCTGAGTCACGTGGACGAATAGCGCGAGCTGGGTTTCACACGACCGTCTTTTTCGAAACCCATGCTGATTCCTACAGAGTAGATTTCTAGTCTCCAGAAAAGTCATTATACTTTTCTGGAGACTAGAAATCTACTCTGCAGGAATAAGCATGGGTTTCGAAAAAGACAGTGCATGTCATGCAAATCTTCAAGGGGAAGATGGAAAAAAGCATTGCGGGAAGTTACCTGCCATTGGAGAGAAATTGTGGTGGTCCTATGTATCGTCGCATGCGAAGGTATTTGTCATTATGTGTAACATTCGAGAGTAAATTTATAGATGTGCTTCATCGGAATGTCTGTGTTGCAATTACTTCTGGTTTTGCTAAGGTAGAATTCCAAAGCAACCGTTGCCCACGAACAGTAGTTTGAAGCAAGTCTGATTGTTGTTGCTGGGGCGATCAGTGGCGTGGCAGTATAGCGGAGTACAGACTGAGGGTCCGAGCCTAGCGGTTGGGTAGAGACATTACGTGGGCTCGAGCTATTCTGATGGAATTGCTAATTCTTTTGGCACGTGATTACCCGCACGGTGTTTGTTCACAATAGAGTTTCAGAGCGAAAAGATTGATGTTACACTCCTGGAAATAGAAAAAAGAACACATTGACACCGGTGTGTCAGACCCACCATACTTGCTCCGGACACTGCGAGAGGGCTGTACAAGCAATGATCACACGCACGGCACAGCGGACACACCAGGAACCGCGGTGTTGGCCGTCGAATGGCGCTAGCTGCGCAGCATTTGTGCACCGCCGCCGTCAGTGTCAGCCAGTTTGCCGTGGCAGACGGAGCTCCATCGCAGTCTTTAACACTGGTAGCATGCCGCGACAGCGTGGACGTGAACCGTATGTGCAGTTGACGGACTTTGAGCGAGGGCGTATAGTGGGCATGCGGGAGGCCGGGTGGACGTACCGCCGAATTGCTCAACACGTGGGGCGTGAGGTCTCCACAGTACATCGATGTTGTCGCCAGTGGTCGGCGGAAGGTGCACGTGCCCGTCGACCTGGGACCGGACCGCAGCGACGCACGGATGCACGCCAAGACCGTAGGATCCTACGCAGTGCCGTAGGGGACCGCACCACCACTTCCCAGCAAATTAGGGACACTGTTGCTCCTGGGGTATTGGCGAGGACCATTCGCAACCGTCTCCATGAAGCTGGGCTACGGTCCCGCACACCGTTAGGCCGTCTTCCGCTCACGCCCCAACATCGTGCAGCCCGCCTCCAGTGGTGTCGCGACAGGCGTGAATGGAGGGAGGAATGGAGACGTGTCGTCTTCAGCGATGAGAGTCGCTTCTGCCTTGGTGCCAATGATGGTCGTATGCGTGTTTGGCGCCGTGCAGGTGAGCGCCACAATCAGGACTGCATACGACCGAGGCACACAGGGCCAACACCCGGCATCATGGTGTGGGGAGCGATCTCCTACACTGGCCGTACACCACTGGTGATCGTCGAGGGGACACTGAATAGTGCACGGTACATCCAAACCGTCATCGAACCCATCGTTCTACCATTCCTAGACCGGCAAGGGAACTTGCTGTTCCAACAGGACAATGCACGTCCGCATGTATCCCGTGCCACCCAACGTGCTCTAGAAGGTGTAAGTCAACTACCCTGGCCAGCAAGATCTCCGGATCTGTCCCCTATTGAGCATGTTTGGGACTGGATGAAGCGTCGTCTCACGCGGTCTGCACGTCCAGCACGAACGCTGGTGCAACTGAGGCGCCAGGTGGAAATGGCATGGCAAGCCGTTCCACAGGACTACATCCAGCATCTCTACGATCGTCTCCATGGGAGAATAGCAGCCTGCATTGCTGCGAAAGGTGGATATACAATGTACTAGTGCCGACATTGTGCATGCTCTGTTGCCTGTGTCTATGTGCCTGTGGTTCTGTCAGTGTGATCATGTGATGTATCTGACCCCAGGAATCTGTCAATAAAGTTTCTCCTTCCTGGGACAATGAATTCACGGTGTTCTTATTTCAATTTCCAGGAGTGTACTTTTTGAGATAAGGGATATGTGAGGATCCTATATCGTCAGTGAAGATATCTATCTTTATGTGCAACATTCGAGAGTAAATTTATCGATCTGCTTGGCCGAGGTGGGATTTCAAAGTTATCACTGTCCGCTGACAGTATTTTGAGTACTGTCTTATTGTTGTCGCTGGGCGCGAGCACTCAGCAGGGTCCGAGGCTAGCACCTGGATTGGGACGAACGTGTAACGGTACTGATATGATGAAATTGCTAATCCTTTGGGAATACAAAGAACTGCGCCTGTTTGTTCACTTTAGAAATATACTGTAAACAGATCGATGTCGTATTGGAGGCATGCAGAATGTTGTTGAATTGTACATATTTAGAAGTGTTTGATATGAGTAGTGTTGCCAGCAATATACCTTAAAGTCCTTAATCTGCTAACAATAGGTGTTCTCAATAGACCCCGTCGTCACCGGCGTACTTAAACTATCAGTCATTGGAATTGGCGTCATTTAATGAACTGAGTGGAGAGAGGCGGCAGCGTCATCGTAAAATAGCATGCACCCAGCGGCCATGTTACAAAATATTTCATACAAGACTGATTAACAGAAAGAGTCGACAGAGATCCTACACAGATTTCAGCCCTGGAGAATGTCTTGATTGTCGGTCCAATTTGTTTAATGCGATGGGTATTTCGTCCACAGGACTCAGCTTACGTCACAAGTAGATATTTGTCACCGTCTTCAAATTCCCTAAAGTGACAACGGTATTGAGGAGAAAGGCCTTGGTTGTAGTGCAGACCATCCTCTTCGAAGTGTGGCGCGTTCTATCTCCGTCAAAGAAGCGAGTGTCACACATAACAATGAGGATCACACTGTCATCGCACCAAAATGAAGCGTCGGTCTTCCATTTCATTCACGAAAGCTGTTAACACTTCCCCTCTTTTGAGCTTCTGGTCATGTACTGAGATGGAGGAGACAGACGTGTCAACCGCCCTGGTATTGATGCACTGAAAGAAAGCGGAAAACGGTCGCCCACTATCTTGCTTTCAAAGGAGTGCAAGATGCTGACGGCCTTATATGTCGACCACATCGGGAGGTCCACTTTTCTGCCAGGCACTTCCTTCTCAGAGTGTTCTTAGACTCGGCGCTTGGGCAGTTCACATAGAGAAGCTAGTGAAATATCTTCCATCAGTCAACAAACGTTGCCATTTACTGTCCACACACTTGCTGCCTGTGACAACGACATCACGGCTATGATGGAAAACTGTTTGGCTTCGCTTCCCTTTATGACATTTTTCATTTTTTTTTATTTTTCAGCGTACCTAACTGCCAGACCAAAAGCAATTACGCTTGCTGAGTCTTTTTATTGGACCTGTCTTTTCATTTTCAGCCTACCTGTGCCGTGCGGGTACATCGCGACGTGATTCAATATCGATAGGATCCTCTGGTTGGCGTCACCATTGGCGGTGATAGAGTTAAGCGATTTTCCGCCGCCAGACGGAAGCGCAGTACCGAGTAGGTCGATTTTAGCGCGGCAACGGGGACGACTGCTCTCTATCACTGATCGTGTGTGTAGCGGTTTGTGTGCCGACGTCGTGGCCGATAAGATCCTTGGCTCGCTGCTGCGTTTGGAATGTTTGTCACAGTGGGTTACGTGAAGCCCTTTGTCGGATGGATCAGCCAGTTCCAAAAGATTCAATACAAGATCGTCTGGTGGATATGCTCAACTGATAGCAGCCACTTCTTGGGAATTGTGGTGAGCATTCAAATATATGAAGATAGTAACTGTTCTCGGAAGAACAGAAACCACTTACGACCGTGCAGCTTCTCTAGAATAAATGATAATTAATTGAAACTCTTAGGTGCTGATAGGTATTGTTGATATACCTCGATGGGGACAGCTGAAAATGTGTGCCCCGACCGGGACTCGAATCCGGGATCTCCTGCTTACATGGCAGACGCTATCCATCTGAGCTCCGAGGACATAGATAGATGAATAGCGCGACTGCAGGGACTTATCCCTTGCACGTTTCCCGTGAGACCCACACTTCCAACTGTCCACAATCTACAAACGTAATGTTCCTAATGGATATTTGCCCATCCACTCATTACTCGCGCCCACTAAGGTGATGGTTTCTGTAAGAGTTCGGGGGGCTCAGGTGAATAGAGGGTCTGCCATGTAAGCAGCAGATCCCGGGTTCGAGTCCCGATCGGGACACACATTTTCAGCTGTCCCCATCGAGGTATATCAACAACACCTGTCAGCAGCTGAGGGTTTCAATTAATTATGATTTAGTACGTAAAGTAAATGTCTCCAATGTCTTTTGGTGTTTTAATTTTCTATAAAGTTGTTAACTAGTAATTTACATGTTACAGGACAGCTTGACTACACACGCGATTTATATTATGAGTACTGCTTAAATGGTCTTGAGTAAAAGATGATTAATCCTAAAGTGGTTGCTCTCTTTGTTGATGGTACTAAAACGAGAGCCTAAAAACTCAGCTGGCCGACCAGTTTGAGGGTTGTTCGTAAAGAAAAGGAAGAACTTGTTTTGGCCCTACACGGACATCTTATTTGCACGACCAACTAATTGTATTTTATGCTTGTTTTTGTTAATTACATGCAATCTGTTTAACTTGTCAGTGGATGTCGGATGTTAATTGCCTGTTAATCATTTCTGTAGGTTTGTAAAACTTGAATCTAGGTTGCACTGTTAAACACCACTTCGTTGATCTTATTAGAGATATGTGTTAAGATTTAATGTCAAAATTTTTCTTAAGATTCTTTCAATAAATTTTTTAAACTGTTATTTTAGAGGTTTTGTAAATTCTACCACCAGATGCCTTGCTTCCAAAAGAAATAGTCACTGGTAAATTAAATTCTAGCGGTAGTTGCTGAGATTTTTCGGGTCTTTTTGATGTGACAGTGAAGTGGTTTATTTTTTATTACATGTGTTAATAAAGTTGTGGCCCAGTAACCTACCACTCAACATCAGATCCCTAGCGCATTTCCCTAGCCTTCACTTCTGAACAATGTAAAAAGTCGCCAGGAACGACATATGGCTCGAATTCGAAGTTAAACTGAAAGGTCCCTTCCCCCAGTTGGTTAACTGGTGTAGATTATAGACACCAAAGCCTCCGAAGTGGCACACAGTTGAAGTAAATTCACGCCGCCATCGAACCACAAGCAGTTGTTATTCTTTAAACACCATAGGAAAATCCTTGACGCCTTCATTTTACCTGTTGTCCTAGGAAACTGCTGCATAATTTTAAATTTTTGATGAAACTGAAAAAAAGAATTGTGATTAAAAAAAAGTACGGAAGGCTTCGTGATAATATAAACTCAGTCATCTACGTGGGGGGAGTAGAATGTCAGTCCTTGAATGCCACACAACTTTAATGACCTTGGCGGCAAATGATTTGACTTCGAAGTTAGTGGATGTTGACGCAGAAGAAAGTCTACTTCAGTACATACTCTCCAACCTGCTTTAGGTTTCCTCCCTTTCTTCACCTCCCTTCCCTAGCCTAAACCAATATGCAGTGGCTGTTAATTTCACACAAGCACTCCAGCAGGATAAGTTACTGTATGCACATAATTTTAAGCAAGTTAGAAAACTTTTCACCGACTGTTCTGAATCAGTGGCACACCGACGACGAAATACACTCCTGGCCATTAAAATTGCTACACCACGAAGATGACGTGCTACAGACGTGAAATTTAACCGACAGAGAGAAGATGCTGTGATATGCAAATGATTAGCTTTTCAGAGCCTTCTCACAAGGTTGGCGCCGGTGGCGACACCTACAACGTGCTGACATGGGGAAAGTTTCCAAACTATTTCTCATACAAACAGCAGTTGACCGGCGTTGCCTGGTGAAACGTTGTTGTCATGCCTCGTGTAAGGAGGAGAAATGCGTACCATCACGTTTCCGACTTTGTAAAGGTCGGATTGTAGCCTATCGCGATTGCGGTTTATCGTATCGCGACATTGCTACGCGCGTTGGTCGAGATCCACTGACTGTTAGCAGAATAAGGAATCGGTGGATTCAGGAGGGTAATACGGAACGCCATGCTGGATCCCAACGGCCTCGTATCACTAGCAGTCGAGATGACAGGCATCTTATCCGCATGGCTGTAGCGGATCGTGCAGGCACGTCTTGATCCCTGAGTCAACAGATGGGGCGTTTGCAAGACAACAACCATCTACACGAACAGTTCGACGACGTTTGCAGCAGCATAGACTATGAGCTCGGAGACCATAGCTGCGGTTACCCTTGACGCTGCATCACAGACAGGAGCGCCTGCGATGGTGTACTCAACGACGAACCTGGGTGCACGAATGGCAAAACGTAATTTTTTCGGATGAATCTGTTTACAGCATCATGATAGTCGCATCCGTGTTTGGCGACATCGCGGTGAACGGACACTGGAAGCGTGTACCCGTCATCGCCATACTGGCGTATCACCCGGCGTGATGGTATGTGGTGCCATTGGTTACACGTCTCGCTCACCTCTTGTTCGCACTGACGGCACTTTGAAAAGTGGACGTTACATTTCAGATGTGTTATGACCCGTGGCTCTACCCTTCATTAGATCCCTACGAAACCCTGCATTTCAGCAGGATAATGCACGACCGCATGTTGCAGGTCCTGTTCGGGGCTTTATGGATACAGAAAATCTTTGACTGCTCCCCTGGCCAGCACATTCTCCAGATCTCTCGCCAATTGAAAACGTTTGGTCAATGGCGACCGAGCAACTGGCTCATCACAATACGTCAGTCACTACTCTCGATTATCTGTGGTATCGTGTTGAAGCTGCTAGGGCAGCTGTTCCTGTACACGCCATCCAAGCTCTATTTGACTCAATGCCCAGGCGTATCAAGGCCGTTATTACGGCCAGAGGTGGTTGTTCTGGGTACTGATTTCTCAGGATCTAACCACCCAAATTGGGTGAAAATGTGATCACATGTCAGTTCTAGTATAATATATTTGTCCAATGAATACCCTTTTATCATCTGGATTTCTTCTTGGTGTTTTTAATGGCCAGTAGTGTAATTTGATTTTGGAGTCCAGTTTGGTGTAGTATACGGGTACTATGTACGGTTCTGATTTACAGGGAATGCTCTATTAATGTGCCTCAACTAAACCTGTTTACATTATTTTTCAAAGTAACGCTCATTATAAATTACTGAATGCTATCCATTGATGAAACGTGAGTAGTCTTACTCATGCAGAGGGATGTTTGTAAAAAAAATTATATTTCGTAGTGTTATTTCGTTCGTCATTGCACGGCTCTGCTGGGTTAGCCGACGCAAAATGTGAGAGGGAAGAGTTTCGCTAGGCACAGGCGGTCTGGAAGCATTAAGGATGCTGTTTATGTTTACTAGATAACGGCCAGGGAGCGGGAGGTTGGCGGCAAATTAAATAAAAACAGCAGCAGAGGCAGCGGCCCAGTGGAGGCTCCCGCGAGGGCTGCAGCTGCCGGCAGTGGGACCTGTTGCTGCCTGGCGGGTTGCCCGCCCGCACCTCCCCTGGGCTCAGTCCAGACACACAGGCTCCCCAGGGCGGGCTGTCGCTGCTGCCTCTGCTGGCGGCAGCCATAGTCACTTCTTCTCGTGGATTGATAACGGCTAGTCCACACACACATAGTGCAATTCATTAGCAATGTGCTAGTAGTGTGCGACGTACCAAGGGACTGTATTCTAATCCAAATCCTGGACGCGAAGGAGGCAAGGGTGTAGTGTGGCATTCGTGCCTCTCCAACGTGTTCGTTAAATGCGAAAACGTGAACTATGGTGACGTTACTACCATTCTTTCCTTGGATGCTGAAAAACACCCGGGAATGAGGTATGTGTATGGGACAGCAACTCCGTTGAAAATCACCGTTGTGGAATGATGCTCCAAGTTCTGTGCTGATAACGCGCGTCCCCATATCGCAAATGTAGTAACGCAGTAGTTACGCTGGCTCAAGTGGGAGACTGTCAGGCACCTGCTCTGTAGTCCTATTTCTCCCCATGCCGTTATCATGCCTTCGGTGTCTTAAAAAAGGCCTTGAAGGCTCGACTACTCCTGTCGGATGAGAATGTGCAGCAGGCAGTTACGGACTTCTTCAGGCAGCAGGACACAGTGCTTTATCAAACCGGTATATTCAGACTGGCAAGTCTTTGGAATAATTGCCTCAATGATCACTGCGATTTTGCCTGATTCACATACCGATTCTGGACTGTACTACTGAAACGTCCCCTTTGGAAAATTTATGAATTTCAAACACCTGAGCAAAACTGAACGTGCCCAGACATTTCTTTCTTTACTTATTCTGATCAACAATAAACTGACACACAATATTTTTAGCGCAAGCCAATCTGACTTTCAATAATCCCAACAAAAGAATGGCCCTGACTAACAATAACCTATACCTTTCATGAATCACTTACCTCAAAAAAATCTTCGTTACTCGAACTACTGCAATACAGCGAGCGCCAATACTGCCAGCTAAATAAAAGATTCTAACTACGGAAGGCACTAATTGCTGATAGGTATAGTCAGCAAATGATAGATTTTGAAAGAGAACAAACAATGTATTTACCTTAATAGTGTTCAAAAGTCTATATATCAGCTCATGACATCCAGTCTTACAAATTTCGTTTTTCTGACGGACACATGTCCAGATCGTCCGCTCTCAAAATTCTGCCATCTCTCCCCACATCCACCACTGCTGGCGGCTCATCTCCAACTGCGCAAAGCTACGCGCTGTTCACATCCAACTGTCCAACACTACAATAACGAATATTCCAACAATGCCAACCAGCCACATGCTGCACACAGCACAGTCAGTGATTTTCATACAGAGCGCTACGTGGTGTTACCAACGTAAAAACCTAAACAAATGGTTCCAATGGCTCTGAGCACTATGGGATTAACAGCGTAGGTCATCAGTCCCCTAGAACTTAGAACTACTTAAACCTAACTAACCTAAGGACATCTCACATGTCCATGCCCGAGGCAGGATTCGAACCTGCGACCGCAGCGGTCACGCAGTTCCAGACTAAAGCGACTAGAACCGCACGGCCACTCCGGTCGGCAAAACCTAAAAAGCCTACTTACACTACGTTCGAGCAGACACACTTCGATCGTCCCTCATATTTGCTACGTTCCTGTATGTGCGGTACTTGGGATGTTAGCTGCTCAATTTACAACTGTGGTTCGATGTAGTTACAGTCGAGCTGTACACGTCTGCGTTGATGTCAAAGAGTTAAACTCGCTGCAAAAATACTTATCTCTCTGATCCTACAGTTGGATTATGTAAACATTGACATGTAATGTGAATAATTTTGTCGAGCACGTTGCAATAAAATTGAATAATAATAGTAAATGATAAAATGGATGTTATTATAATAAATAATTTTTGCAGAGGATAACACCGGGTGTAATCGAACGAACTGATGTATTCAGTGAGTCAGAACACAAAAATTACTAGCGAACCGTGGCGGCTTTTGTGAGAACGCACGCGCGATCCTACTGGTGCCACTTGTGCGGCGTTCCATCGATTCTGGCCCTCGTCTATAATCTTTGCTTGGTTTTGTGTTACCTCTGGGGCTGTTTGATAGTGATTGGTATGTACGACAAGGAACTGGACGGGTTTGCTTGAGTACTTGGCGTCCGCCGGCCGCTGTGGCAGAGCGGTTCTAGGCGCTTCAGTCCGGAACAGCGCTGCTGCTACGGTAGCAGGTTCGAATCCTGGCTCGGGCATGGATGTGTGTGATGTCCTTAGGTTAGTTATGTTTAACTAGTTCTAAGTCTAGGGGACTGATGGCCTCAGATGTTAAGTCCCATAGTGCATGGAGCCATTTGAACTATATTTGAACTCAACGTCCTGGCGAGTGCAGCGAGTTGAAACCATTGAACGCTGGACTCTGGGGGGCCCGCGTTTTCCTGCACCGTTGACCGTTGCTAACGACCAGTTCAGCGGCAAGGAGGGGCTCTCGTCGCGTGCAATCTGGTTACGAAATGCATCAGTCAACTGTGGTGTGCTAAATACGCCGACATGTATTGGACTACTTCTTAGAAGCCACGTGCAGGAAGGCGGTATCGTCCGGCGCCTATCTGGAGTCCTGAAGATATTGGCCTCCTCACCATTTGTTTGAAATTATACAGTATATGAAGATTGTTCAGTAAGTTCAGTACTTAAAGAACGTTAATTCTGCCCTGGTGTGAGGTGGCCATGAATCAGGTTACTTTATGCTTTTCAGTGACCCCTATCTGGGCTGTGAATGTCAATCTGGAGGTTTCTGTCAGAACCAAGTTAGCATTCTATATTTTATTTTCAATCTGGTACTTCAAATCATTGTTTGTTATCATTGAGTATTTCATACTATTGATTGTAATTTCTGTTTGTTGCTGCAAAAACATGTTCAAAATGTGTGTGAAATCTTATGGGACTTAACTGCTAAGGTCATCAGTCCCTAAGCTCACATACTACTTAAACCTAAATTATCCTACGGACAAACACACACACCCAGGCCCGAGGGAGGACTCGAACCTCCGCCGGGACCAGCCGCACAGTCCATGACTGCAGCGCC
This sequence comes from Schistocerca americana, assembly GCF_021461395.2. Lineage (NCBI taxonomy): Eukaryota > Metazoa > Arthropoda > Insecta > Orthoptera > Acrididae > Schistocerca > Schistocerca americana. The sequence continues at coordinate 692,191,884 of NC_060119.1, forward strand.
CGAGACCGCTCGGCTAATCCCGCGCGGCTTTGTTGCTGCCCTTTGAACCCTTCCTATGGCGAGTTGTTGGATTTGGCCTGTAACTAAAATTCTGTGCGCTCTACCTAAGGGTACGCAAGTTTGGGTCATGTGTGTGTCCGTGTTTGTATTTGCAAACCCTTTTACTTTTACTGAGGAGCCCTTCAGGTTATAGGAGTACATTTCAACCGGCAATCTGCCATTTGGTGCGTATCCAAATTAATATCTATTAGTCTTTACGAGGCGCCTGTAGAGGTATATCCTATTTTATTTAACCCTGTTTCAATCATCGTGAAATTATTTTGGTAAATGCCTTTGTACGCTGTTTCTTGCTATTGCTAGGAACGTTTACATGTAAAGTTTATGAGCGAAGCGCTCCTGTACTGAAGTTTCAATAGATTTTTTTAAAATAAAGTTTAATAGCCGTTTAAGTATTGCTGTATTTGTTGATTTCTACCAAGCCTATTTTCTGGTTGTTGTTTGGCATATGCTTTGTATCGACAGGGGTTGACGCGATGCTGTTCTGCTGTGGTTTCCTACTGCTTCGGCGGCTTTCCCGCAATCGCACGATGCCTAGGTGTTGGCAGGTCACACGCGCTTGTCCGGATATTCCGTTCCAGCCACAAGTTGAGTAATTTGTCATTCTTTTGGTATCGTGCCGCAGCGGGGGTGTCACCGGATTAGGAAGTAATTTACTCAGTTTGGCTGTTATTTTAAGGTCCTTGTGGGCGTATGATGAAAGCCTTTGGACGAACTGAGCACTGAGTTTCTCGATTACTTAAGAAAAAGCGTTTAATTGTCATTATAATTGTAATTGTATTTCAGGGACCCGGTAGTTTAAGTACTTAACTTGATTTATGTGTAACAGTGTTGAGGCCAGTCAGTGAAGTACTACTGTTTGCTTCGTTCTTACACATGGGCAGCGTTTGGCCTACATGGCCGTATCTTGTCTATACGAGAGCAGAATAACCAGTGGAGACGTATGAATTTTAATGTCCTTTATTTAACGTTTGTTGAACTGATATCGAATTCTGTTGCGGAATTAGCCCAAAGTTCCGATACTAGTCGCGCGGACAGAGTACTAGTATACTTAACCAATTTACTGTTTGTAATTGGGCCACCATTTTATTGCACAGTTGACACATTCTTAGAGTACCATTTGTAATTTTGTGTATTAAGCAAATGTTATTATGCACTGCAATTTTAATGATAAAACCTTAACTATCTGTATGTATTTTACAAGATTCTTGCTTACTGTTACTTGGTTAATGATGTTGTTGTTGTTGTGGTCTTCAGTCCTGAGACTGGTTTGATGCAGCTCTCCATGCTACTCTATCCTGTGCAAGCTTCTCAATCTCCAAATACATACTGCAGCCTACATCCTTCTGAATCTGTTTAGTGTATTCATCTCTTGGTCTCCCTCTACGATTTTTACCCTCCACGCTGCCCTCCAATACTACGAGTAAATTGGTGATCCCTTGATGCCTCAGAACATGTCCTACCAACCGATCCCTTCTTCTTGTCAAGTTGTGCCACAAACTCCTCTTCTCCCCAATCCTATTCAATACTTCCTCATTACTCATGTGATCTACCCATCCAATATTCAGCATTCTTCTGTAGCACCACATTTCAAAGGCTTCTATTCTCTTCTTGTCCAAACTATTTATCGTCCATGTTTCACTTCCATACATGGCTACACTCCATACAAATACTTTCAGAAACGACTTCCTGACATTTAAATCTATACTCCATGTTAACAAATTTCTCTTCTTCAGAAACGCTTTCCTTGACATTGCCAGTCTACATTTTATATCCTCTCTACTTCGACCATCTTCAGTTACTTTGCTCCCCAAATAGCAAAACTCCTTTACTACTTTAAGTGTCTCATTTCCTAATCTAATTCCCTCAGCATAGCCCGACTTAATTAGACTACATTCCATTACCCTCGTTTTGCTTTTGTTGATGTTCATCTTATATCCTCCCTTCAAGACACTGTCCATTCCATTCAACTGCTCTTCCAAGTCCTTTGCTGTCTCTGACAGAATTACAATGTCATCGGCGAACCTCAAAGTTTTTATTTCTTCTCCATGGATTTTAATACCTACTCCGAATTTTTCTTTTGTTTTCTTTACTGCTTGCTCAATATACAGATTGAATAGCATCGGAGAGAGGCTACAACCCTGTCTCACTCCCTTTCCAACCACTGCTTCCCTTTCATGTCCCTCGACTCTTATAACCGCCATCTGCTTTCTGTACAAATTGTAACTAGCCTTTCGCTCCCTGTATTTTACCCCTGCCACCTTCAGAATTTGAAATAGATAATTCCAGTCAACCTTGTCAAAAGCTTTCTCCAAGTCTACAAATGCTGGAAACGTAGGTTTGCCTTTTCTTAATCTAGCTTCTAAGATAAGTCGTAGGGTCAGTAATGCCTCACGTGTTCCCATATTTCTACGGAATCCAAACTGATCTTCCTCGAGGTCGGCTTCTACCAGTTTTTCCATTCGTCTGTACAGAATTCGCGTCAGTATTTTGCAGCCCTGACTTATTAAACTGATAGTTCGGTAATTTTCACATCTGTCAACGCCTGCTTTGTTTGGGATCGAACTTATTATATACTTCTTGAAGTCTGTGGGTATTTCGCCTGTCTCATACATTTTGCTCACCAGATGGTAGCGTTTTGTCAGGACTGGCTCTCCCAAGGCTATCAGCAGTTCTAATGGAATGTTGTCTACTCCCGGGGCCTTGTTTCGACTTAGGTCTTTCAGTGCTCTATCATATTCTTCACGTAGTATCATATCTCCCATTTCATCTTCATCTACATCCTCTTCCATTTCCATAATATTGTCCTCAAGAACATCGCCCTTGTATAGTCCCTCTATATACTCCTTCCACCTTTCTGCTTTCCCTTCTTTGCTTAGAACTGGGTTTCCATCTGAGCCCTTGATATTCATGCAAGTGGTTCTCTTTTCTCCAAAGCTCTCTTTAATTTTCCTGTAGGCAGTATCTATCTTACCCCTAGTGAGGTAAGCCTCTACATCCTTACATTTGTCCTCTAGCCATGCCTGCTTAGCCATTTTGCACTTCCTGTCGATCTCATTTTTGATACGTTTGTATTCCTTTTTGCCTGCTTCATTTACAGCATTTTTATATTTTCTCCTTTCATCAATTAAATTCAGTATTTCTTCTGTCACTCAAGGATTTCTACTAGCCCTCGTCTTTTTATCTACTTGATCCTCTGCTGCCTTCACCACTTCATCCCTCAAAGCTAGCCATTCTTCTTCTACTGTATTTCTTTCCCCTATTCTTGTCAATTGGTCCTTTATGCTCTTCCTGAAACTCTCTAGAACCTCTGGTTCTTTCAGTTTATCCAGGTCCCATGTCCTGAAATTCCCACCTTTTTCAGTTTCTTCAGTTTTAATCTACAGTTCATAACCAATAGATTGTGGTCAGAGTCCACATCTGCCCCTGGAAATGTCTTACAATTTAAAACCTGGTTCCTAAATCTCTGTCTTACCATTATATAATCTATCTGATATCTTCTAGTATCTCCAGGGTTCTTCAATGTATACAGCCTTCTTTCATGATTCTTGAGCCAAGTGTTAGCTATGATTAAGTTATGCTCTGCGCAAAATTCTACCAGGCGGCTTCCTCTTTCATTTCTTAGCCCCAATCCATGTTCACCTACTATGTTTCCTTCTCTCCCTTTTCCTACTCTCGAATTCCAATCACCCATGACTATTAAATTTTCGTCTCACTACCTGAATAATTTCTTTTATCTGATCATACATTTCATCAATTTCTTCGTCATCTGCAGAGCTAGTTGGCATTTAAACTTGTACTACTGTTGTAGGCATGGGCTTCGTGTCTATCTTGGCCACAATAATACGTTCACTATGTTGTTTGTAGTAGCTTACCCGAACTCCTATTTTTTTATTCATTGTTAAACCTACTCCTGCACTACCCCTATTTGATTTTGTATTTATAACCCTGTATTCACCTGACCAAAAGTCTTGGTTCAAATGGTTCAAATGGCTCTGAGCACTATGGGACTCAACATCTTAGGTCATAAGTCCCCTAGAACTTAGACCTACTTAAACCTAACTAACCTAAGGACATCACACACACCCATGCCCGAGGCAGGATTCGAACCTGCGACCGTAGCAGTCCCGCGGTTCCGGACTGCAGCGCCAGAACCGCTAGACCACCACGGCCGGCCCAAAAGTCTTGTTCCTTTTGCCACCGAACTTCGTTAATTCCCACTATATCTAACTTCAACCTATCCATTTCCCTTTTTAAATTTTCTAATCTACCTGCCCGATCAAGGGATCTGACATTCCACGCTCCGATCCGTAGCACGCCAGTTTTCTTTCTCCTGATAACGACGTCCTCCTGAGTAGTCCCTGCCCAGAGATCCGAATGGGGGAATATTTTACCCAAGAGGACGCCATCATCATTTATCCATACAGTAAAGCTGCATGCCCTCGGGAAAAATTACGGCCGTAGTTTCCCCTTGCTTTCAGCCGTTCGCAGTACCAGCACAGTAAGGCCGTTTTGGTTACCTACAATTCCAGATCAGTCAATCATCCAGACTGTTGCCCCTGCAACTACTGAAAAGGCTGCTGCCCCTCTTCAGGAACCATACGTTTGTCTGGCCTCTCAACAGATACCCCTCCGTTGTGGTTGCACCTACGGTACGGCTATCTGTGTCGCCGAGGCACGCAAGCCTCCCCACCAACGGCAAGGTCTATGGTTCATGGGGGGGGGGGGTTAGTGATAGAATTGTTATTAAATAAAAATATTTGTTTGGGAATCAAGTTGGGCCACGCTTCCCCGTGTTTGCCATAAATTAATCCTTATCTGGATCTCAACTAGAATTGGTGGTCCTACAATAAATCAATACAATACGAAATAAAATGGTACTAGTTCTCAAATGCAGTTCAGCGTGACACACGAATTCATTAGCAGATTCTAGTACCGTATCCAATGAATTCGAAAAGTGCAACTGAATTAAGTTTGAGTTTAGTTTTGCACATCATCTAATGCTCACACAAATGTTGAGTTTGCGTTAGCTTTCAGGATCTCTCACATGAACGAATGAATGTTTTACACATATATGTGGGTGGTGTCCGTTCTGTCGGATTCCTTCCACAAGAACGAACGAATGTTAAACCGTTACATATACATGTGTGGTGTCTGTTCTGTCGCACACGACACCCTGTTATTTTTCAGCGCCTGAGAATATCAACATTCATGCAAAATTTTCTTAGGCGGTTAAGACAATCATTCTAGAGAAGCGGGTTATCCGGGTTTGAGTCCTGGTCCAGCACACATTGACTAATTCCAATGCCGCTGTAGGAAATTTTCCCTGAATATTGAATATTCCTGCGGCCGCTTGCCGCCCAGAACCAACTCTTCCCCGCACTATCAGTCAACGACGTGTTACCCGTAGACTCACTGCACTGAAGTTGATTTCCGAGTCCTCTGCTGGCTGTACTCAGTGTCTCTCACCTCAACTTTCCCACGAATCCTTTCTTGCTTGCAACAGCCGCTCCATCATTTACGCCCATTTTATTTCTCATTAAAACCACATATTGCATGTAGTACCACCATACAGAGAGACGAGGCGGTGGTCCAGATTGCTGTACACACCGGTACCTCTAATACCCATTAGCACTTCCTCTTGCATTGATGCATGCCTGTATTGGTCGTCGCATACTATCCACAAGTTCATCAAGGCACTGTTCGTCTAGATCGTTCCAGTCCTCAACGGCGATTCGGCGTAGATCCCTCAGAGTGGTTGGTGGGTCACGTCGTCCATAAACAGCCCTTTTCAATCTATCCCAGGCATGTTCGACAAGGTTCATGTCTGTAGAGCATGCTGGACACTCTAGTCGAGCGATGTCGTTATCCTGAAGGAGGTCATTCACAAGACGTGCACGATGGGGGCGCGAATTGCCGTCCATGAAGACGTATGCCTCGCCAATATGCTGCCAATATGGTTGCACTATCGATCAGAGGATGGTATTCGCATATCGTACAGCCGTTATAGTGCCTTCCGTGCCCAACAGCGGCGTACATCGGCCCCACATAATGCCATCCCAAAACATCAAGGATCCTCCACCTTTCTCCACCCGCTGGACAGTGTGTCTAAGGCGTTCATCCTGACTGGGTTGCCTCCAAACACGTCTCCGACGATTGTCGGTTGAAGGCATATGCGACACTCATCATGGAAGAGAACGTGATGCCAATCCTGAGTGCTCTATTCAGCACGTTGTTGGGCACATGTATACCGCGTTGTATGGTGTCGTGGTTGCAAAGATGGACCTCGCCATGGACATCGGGAGTGAAGTTGCACATCATGTGCACAGTTTGAGTCGTAACACGACGTCCTGTGGCTGCATGAAAAGCATTATTCAACATGGTGGTGTTGCTGTCAGGGTTCCTCCGAGCCATAATTCATAGGTAGCGTCATCCACTGCAGTTGTAGCCCTTGGGCGGCCTGAGCGAGGCACTTCATCGACAGTTCCTGCCTCTCTGTGTCTGCTCCATATCCGAACAACATCCCTTTGGTTCACTCCAAGACGACTGAACACTTCCCTTGTTGAGAGCCCTTCCTGGCACAAAGCTACAATGCGGAGGCCATCTAACCACGGTATTGACCGTTTAGGCATGGTTGAACTACAGACGGCACGAGCCGTGTACTTCCTTCCTGGTGGAATGACTGGAACTGATCAGCTGTCGGACGCTCTCAGTCTAATAGGTGCTGCTCATGCATGGTTTTCTTCTTTGAGCGGTTTTAGTGACGTCTCTGAAGAGTCAAAGGGACTCTGTCTGTGATACAATATCCACAATCAACGTCTATCTTCAGGAGTTCTGGGAACCGGAGTGATGCAAAACTTTTTTTGATGTGTGTAGCTCACTTAAGAACTGCATATAAGCACTCAATAAACGGAAAATAGACGCCCTCAGTGGGTTATTTAGTCTACTTACGTATAAGAACTGGACAGGACATTCTGGGGAGATATGGCCTGTCCGTGAAAATGGAGCAGTGCTCCAATTGAGGTAAGTTGCCTTTCCCGGGGAAACACTACAGCTACCATTCAGGACGGCTAAGAATCTATTTCCCCTCTAGTAATGTAGAACAGTATGCCATTATTTAGGCAGATTTTGATCGTATGAATTACTTGCCTTAGCATTATTGGTGTACATGTGCATTTCATGTAATGTTAACACATTTTGTGGGACATAAACAACACCGCCCCAGGTGATGTCTCCCAACTGTGATGGCAGCGCTTCATAAGACGTGGTGTGGCGGATCTCTATAACTTTGTTAAATATCCTACGATTGCATCTTGTGAAGTAGACAGAATGGGGAAATTACCAGGTTGGTATCTAGTTTGTGGATATGTGAAGGAGACAAGCACATGAACAAAATCTGGCGACCTATCATCCCTCGCGCTTCTGTTCCACAAATCTCTTCCCTTTTTCATCCTGAACATTATTTTAACCGTTAATATGGTTCTACTACACTTAGACGCTGTACACACATTTTTTGTAGCTCACTTCCTTTAAAGATAACACATAATTTTATACCCTTAAAACAATATTTTTAATAATCTACGAGTTCTGGATTCCCTGCAACGGAGAAACTATTGTTCCTAGAGAAAACAATATTTGCGACATTTTTTGTAGGAAATTTAACACAGTTTAATTTTGTACTGAGAAACATTTTCGCTGGGAGCCACGATTTTGCATTTACTCGTGAAAGACATACGAAAGTGACCATGAAACACCCCTTACACTCCAACGCTCATACCACAGTGGTCAGGATTTTTAGATGATGTTCCATACACTTCCTCCTAGCACCGTGGACAAATTTGCGACTACATGATTTTTTCCCCTGGGTTTCCTTTGCTGACGAGACTAAATAATAAAAGAAGAGGGGTCGTTATATGCATGCTTTAAGAATTCCCTGCCACTATTTGTTACGTGACCAACATCCAGTTACAATAATAGACGTGCTATTCTCTTGTTTTGTGCTGCTGGTGGTATCTGACTTTATTCTCGGATGGAAATGCTACATATGTAACAACTAGAACGAAACAGTTATTTGACAGGCGTTGGTATGGTACTGAATATTTCACGAGAAGCTTTATTACATTGTCCATAAATACTTCCACAAGTTTTCCTATCCGAATCCTGTTTATAATTAAGCTCCAACAACTGCCATGTGAATATGTACAAAATCAACTGGCATCCGTTCACACTGGTCATTTCTACTACGTAGCAATATCTCTTTTTTCCGTTATTCTTTTTGTCTTTGCTGTTCTGTGACTGAATTCTGATGTATTTTTATGTGCCTATTTTTATAGCAGGTTTCAGTGCTCTAAACACTGGCAACTAGTAAAACTCAGTTTTTATTAAACTAAATAAAAGTCTAAGCTCTCTCTCATCCTTGGTATGTAGACAGGTGCTAAGCGTCCTCCTATCAGTTTGCCATCTTATAGACAGCCTTTTTGGATAATTGTTTCGCGGCACAGTAGCACACGAGGTTCCAAAGGTCTACGTAACGACGTAGTTAAATTTTTGTGCCAGAGTACGCTTAATGCGCGAACAAATTTTGCTTCGTTATGACGCATTTAATGGTGGTAATAACGCATTGCTGCAATAAAACTTTACTGCAAAGTCCAGGACTACAACTCAACAACCAGACTGAGTTAAATGAAATGCATATCAGCGTATTTCAGCAAAGTTATATGTCCTTCCTGAGTTTTACAATGTCATACACGGAGATGGTTCTCTGTACCCAGGCACAATTGATGGCAGTAGTGTCGAGTTTTTAACACCTCAAGAACAACTTGTTGGCTGCATTCCAGAAATAATGAGAGTTGCGTAGCTCTGACATTTGTAACTTCTCGGTGACCCAAAAAAACTCCTTCACTCAATCCAAAATAAAAATTGGTAGGAGCAAGTAACGACGGAACCCACATGTAGAAGTTAATACAAACCATCATAATCTATATTTCAGGTACGTTTATTACACCACAGCCTGTCTCGTTCTAAACGAATATCTACAGGTGACCTGCACATCGGCGTCCGCAGAAATTTTTGCATGGGTACTCGACGCTCTAAATGTCTATTTTTCATGTTTCTAATTCGATGAGCATGAAAACGTGTTGTATCCCAAGCACTAATTTCGAAATGATGTATCCAAAGTAAATCTATCTCAAACGATGGATGATTATAAACCTAACACTTTCAGCGCAAATAACTTTGATACGTAAAAAGGTATACATATTTCAATAATCTGCGCAATATTTCGATATTATTAATATAAATATGGATGCTACCTATTACTTCAATAATCTGAAATTGCATCATGATGTGATTACATCCATAGTACCCAATGAGCATAATATATAACAAAAAAATAATAAGAAAAAATATTATAGCTTGACACTGAATTTAAAAACCTGAAATACAAAAATTGAGACGAGTGAGAAAATTCATTTGGGTATCAACAAAAATAACTAACAAAAAACGACACTTCAATATTCCACGAAATGGAGAAACAGGCAATAAACTGCAACACTTATTCAACTATGACGATATCTATAACACTTCGTTTGTTAATAAAACTTCATATCTGATCACACGAATGAATTTACTGCCTTACTTCCATGCTTTCTATTTCTTTATGTTGACTGGCATAACTAAAGCTGAATAAAAATTTGAAAGCTGTATTTTTTGGGTTGACTGGAAAACGTATAACCCTGGGTTAGCATACGACTGGACGAGTGTGAGAAATGTCCAAAAACCACCCCAAAACTGGCCGGTAGAACCGATTTTCGCAACCTAGCACTCCTCTCGTCTCTTGAGGCTCTCACATTATTGTGTAGGGTCAAGCAGAGAGGACTGCAGAATTCGTAGCTCTTCGACTGCTTTTGGCGCTGTGATGAACTCCACAAAGTTTGGGAAGGTCTCACTCCCTCGAGAGGATACTTTCGACTTCGAAATTTCACTCTTTCTTCTTCTCTTCTACAGCGGAGTACAGTGTGATCTTTATCTGACGTATTTAGCCCCTAAGATTAAGTATAAATGTATTCATCTACAACATAAAACGGAGGTGTCCATCAGAGAACAGCACCGTAGCTCTGCCGTGTAAAATTGCGTACATATTCAGCGGTCCATTACGGGTCTTCTTCGTCCTCGGACAACGGTAAAGCATCACTGTGATTCCGCTGTAGAGCAAAGGGAGATGGCGTCAAAAAATGGCTCTGAGCACTATGGGACTTAACTTCTAAGGTCATCAGTCCCCTAGAACTTTGAACTACTTAAACCTAACAAACCTAAGGACATCACACACATCCATGCCCGAGGCAGGATTCGAACCTGCGACCGTAGCGGTCGCGCGGTTCTAGACTGTAGCGCCTAGAACCGCTCGACCACTCTGGCCGGCTGGAGATGGCGTCCTTCGGGGAATTGCGGAACGGTTGACGGGCGCGTACTCTGTTGGCATCTTAATGTTTCTCAGGTAACTGATATCTGAATCCGCGCGCTAGGAATTCTGCAATTCGTTAAGGACTGTTTGACGAGAGGGAAAAGACTGGTAAAGAAACCCTTGAGTTCGAGGTTGCCAACGACAAGTGATATTTACGGCATTCGACGCCCTCGATACTGTCTACCATGCAACCATAATATTGGCTTCTAATAGCAACAGGAAGCGGGACTGGACGTATCCAATTGTGAACACAGCGTGAGGCTACGGAGCGCAGTTGAACTGCTTAGTCAACGAGTAACTCACAACAGTGCTACAATGCTAGTGGTCTTGATGGAAAACAGGGCAATGGTAACGATAAACGAAGTAAACACTGCATTCTATCTACAGCTGGCGAAATTGACATTTCGTCAGAAAGGTACGCAAGGAATTTCACAGAGTGAGAAAGAAGTGGCAGATGAAATATATTTGCGTTTCTGTGGGTGAGTTTGTGGAATGTGGGGGGTCGTATATGCTCCACTGTGTAGACAATGTACATGAGGAGTACAATGATGACCACCATACGTGCTTAACAAGTGAAAGCGAAGCTGGTGTCGACCCATGTGGTTCATCATACTCACCGAACAGGAAGCCACAAATCATGTCTGCATTGCCATATGCTAAAGGATAATCGTTGTCCAAGGAGCGGGTGCTAAACATAATTATGTTATGGAAGACCATCCGCAGCATAATAAAAACAGTTATGAAGAGATTTCTAGTAAGTCCGCGGCATTATGACCGTGTAGTGCACAAGGAAAAGGCGCAAGGGGGGACATGGCACACTTGTTACAAAAACTAATGTTTGAGTGCTTCAAGGATATTCAATACAATTTATAGAATGTGCATGATAGTGAGCTACTATGTTAAAAACATCAAACTGCGAGCGACAAAGATTACACTGATTTCAAGGGTGGCACTGGATGGTTGCATAACTTCAAACAAACAGTGATTTTCTGTCGCCATAGATTATAGTGATTTCAAGGCATGCAATGGATAGTTGCGTAACTTCAAACAGTGCTACAGAATTGAAAGATGTAAAATAACGAAATTTCAAACGAAGCTTCTACTTGAAGATGCACAGCGAACAGCGGAATCGGCACGAATTTGTATGTGAGATAAAAAAGCTTATACCATCGTTCAGTAAGGAGTTTGTGTTCAACTCCGATCAATTGGGATCAGAAGAGGAAATGCATATGAAAGAAAGCCTGTAAATTAGAGGTACCATTAGAGTAGGTTAATTCTTACAAAGAAGAAAACAGCAACCAGCCACTATTAATACTGCTATTTATTTAGGTAAATAGCGCCGTTACTGGTTTCGATATGGCAAGTTCATCATCAGACGGCTGTTCACATGATTTTCAAGATACACTTTATATTATCGTTCGTTTTCGATTTTTATTATTCCACTGTGGCGAAGTATTTTTGTTGTGTTATTGCCCTACGGTAGAAACCAGTGTTAGAAGCGCCCTATGTGAAAATAACTAACCTCCAAAAGATGAAATACAGCGTAAAGAAATACGCGAGGTTAAGTGGTTATGGTACATACGCCGAAAATCGTGCGGAATTGGGGGTCAGAGCTGAGCCAGAGCAAAGGGAGCAAGCGATTATCTGGCCAGCCAGCCAGCGGATCGAGCATTATCTACTAGAATGCTCCATATGGATATACCCAGTGTTTTCATAGCAAGCGATGGGGAAACAAGGGAAGCTTTCATCTGGCGAAAGACTCTCACAGTGCAGTATGTTCCAGCACTCTTTACGTGTCAGATAGTTCACCGTTTTCTCTGACTATACTGCAACGTGTGCAATAGAAAAATAAGTAAAGTAATGTGAAAATGGAGACTGTATGTGGCAGTTCTTTTTATTGTCTGAACGGAAATGACATTTATTTATGACTTAATAAGATTTAATATGATCCTTCTGAGTCATGTACTTTTTTGTTAAGGGCAAAAATTTGTATTTGGTTACTGTTAGCTTATACACTTCGCTGCCTATAATATACCTGTTAGACAGTCTGTTGTAAATAATTACCACGAGCTGTTAAGAGGTTCTCTTCTTTTAACCTTGAGGTCATCATATGGCGAACTTTGAAATTTTCCACAATGAATACCACATGTCTACAATTCCTGCCAGATGACGACTTTTAGGTCGAAAGAAATTTCAGAGTAATAAAAATGAAAACTCATAGCATCATGTGGTGGACATTCACGAAATGACGTCTTTTATGAAAACTGTGAAGAACTATTTTAAGAAGAATTCTCATTGGTTTAAAGTCACCATAAGTGGCCTCTCCGCACCCTTTTATCAGTTACACCCTCTTAGACAACACTAAGCCAGTTTTTATGCCTGTTTCAGTATTATGAACTTGGGCAGAGAGAAGCAGACTTTACTTTTCGTTCTGCGAATTTGTAATCCCTCTGAAGCGCATAAAACCACAAAACATGCGAAGAGATTTAGCATAACGTATCAATGTATCACAATCTACTACCAGAAACAGGAGACAGGTCACTGTATCCACCTGTTTTAAATGCCTGTGTTTCCTGTTCAACGGCAGGACGTCAGAGACACAGACACCTACATAGCGTGAAACTTCATCCTCCGGGAATACTATACACTAAGTGATAGCTTGTGTTAGTTACGTGGACAGAAATATGGATCGCTGATTGTGTCGTTCTGTCACACAAGTCACTGGCAAGAAATGGAAATTTGTCCCCTGTGCAGACAAAACGTACGTGGAGTGTGTTCTCATAGCTAGGCACCAGTACACTGTGCCGGTAAAACCAACCCTAGACTTAGCGCTGTTGTATTTGACCACGAACGGCACCTGTACATTGTCGTTAACATGTTGCAAGTGACAGTCTGCGAAGAGACTGCATTACGTCAGAGCTAAGTGAATTCGGACCTGGGTGAATGGAAAATTCACTACATAGCTGAATGTCACAATGGCGAACCTTGTCACCACCAAAAGAACACGAAAGGGTCTTCAGAAGCAGGTAACTGCAAGGCGAGTTAGGATTCAAAAACCATTCGTCAGTGATAAAAATGTCCGCAGCAGGAAAACGTGGAGCCGAAGTCATGAAACCTGGACTACAGGATAATGGAAGAATGTCATCCAGTTGGACGAGTCTTGTTTCACATTATTTCCAATTTCTGGGCGATTTTACGTCCCAAGAATGAAACATGGCGGACGTTTGGTGGTGATTTGGGCAGCCATATCGTGGTACTCCACGGGCCACGTGATGACTCGGCAAGGCCGCATTACTGCCAGGGATTATGCGACCATTTTGACCGATCAGGTCCATCCTTTGGCACAGTATTCGTTCCTCAATGGAGATTCTGTGTTCTAAGACAACAGGGCCAATGTTCACACAGGCAGCGTTCTCCAGGTCTGGTTGTGCGAGTACGGGTATGAAGTGTCGAATCTCATCTGGTCACCGTAGTCACCAGATCAAAATGTTATGAAGCCTCTCCTTTGGAGAGAAGGATGCATGATCGCTATCAACGTCCATCATAGTTACCTGAACTTGCCACTATTTTGCAGGAAGAAAGGTATAAGATTTCCTTGAAATTTATCTGTTACAAGCCGATTGGAAGCAGTTTTGAATACCAACGGATTCTCTACATCGCATTAGGCAAGGAAATGTTTTATATTTTTGCTGTTTCTATATTTGTATCCATCCATGTAGGTTACTTCCGTGGAAGACGTCGCGAGGAGCTACTTTTCAATCGTTATGTGTAGCTAATAGGAGTAATAATATTCAATACCTTACGTGTAATATACGATGAAAAATGCGTCTTTTAATGTTGTGTAAAGTCCATTACAGACACATATCTTTCTTGGTCTAACAAGTTACGTAATCACTAGAGTAGTAAGGTATAAAATTTGTAATATTTTCAGTTGAATAAAGATTTATCAAGAAACTGTGTTTGAAGCTGTTGCTTTGAATTTTCACGAAACTGAAGAACATGGCATTTCTTCTCTCTTACGGATTGTGCAGAGGAGTTTTGTGAGCCACTGAAAAATAACAATGTTCGATTTAGGTAAAGCTTTCATTCGTAGAACCAAAAATTGAGTTTTCACATTCAGCTTAGAATCTAAGACTTCTGCGGTATAATTTATTTGTATATTCTTCAGATCTGACTGTAGCTGCGGACAAAGAAGCTCACTCATAACATTAAGGCATTTCTGCTGGAATGGGAACACTGCAACATCCTCTTTATTACATCAACATTTAAAAGATTCTCGTTCAGTAAATGTTGAGATGTGTATTTTATTTTTACGGCTCAAGACTTGTCGTGCATTATGTAATTTACACTTTTCCCAGCTTCTTTTAACAGCAATCCCAGGGGCGGCAATACTTACATTCTGCTTTGTCACCTTGCTTCACTTGTAGATTTTACGTTCAGCCCACTACCATTAGTAGCAATTTTAACTAGAAAGTTACTGAAAAGAATTTAATGTTTCAAACATGCCTGTTTCTCAGTAACCGTACACAATTTTCAAACATAGGACTTACACAGCCAACCGGTTGCAGGTAACTGTCTGGTACAAATCACCCAGGTTTCGGCACCTACTAAGGGTGTCTTCATCAGAAAGAAAATTTGATTAACCGTAAAATTACATTGCGAGAAAATAATGTTCAGAACTTAGAGCAGCTATACTTAAGACAAAAATAAAACAGCCTTGTCACGTATGCCTATCCAGGAACAACTTCTGACGGTTAGTTAAAATTTCATTCTAATGAAGATACTCTTAGCAGGTGCCGAAACCTAGGTCAATTATACCGAACAATTATCTGATACTAGTTGTCTGCCTAATTCCTATGTCTGAAAAAAAAAAATATTTTTCTATGACAGCACAGAGTATGTGGTCATTTGGGTGGGCGAAGGATTTATTAGCCTGCTTACATGCACATTCTACTCACTTACTAGAACCGGTCCCCAGTAAGCCAAAGGTCAGAAATGACAAGTAGCGAGTTCTTGAATTTCGTAATGTGCTTAGATGAAAGAGCCAAGACGGGATATCGCCACTGGAGGGCTTCTAGCGCCATTGTGTGACTGAACTGGACGGATACACTCTAAGCGGGCGTGTTTGGCAACCTATAGTAATGGAGATACTTGTAGAAAAATAATGTGGCCAGATTGAGCTCTTAAATTTGAAACGGCAGTAGAACACAGTGAACATGTAATAGAAACTAAATGCGACTAAAAATTAGGCCGTATTGTTTTCATGGGGAAACTTTTTTGGCGAATGTGCAATAAAAGAGGGCGTTACGGAACAGCAACGTCAATTGTTACGAAATAATTCAGGTAACGAGAAGAAGAATCTTAGCCGGCTGATTGAGTGTATTGACGCGCCCATCGACAACTTTGCAAAACGTTGTGGCAGAGATGCCAGTCTTCATGATATCATAGTGAATTATGACAAAAAATAGGGAAGTAGTACAGTGGTAGGACTGAGAGCTATGAAAAACCTGATCGGTGACGGTGAGCATAGGAATGGGGACAAGATATAAAGTCACTTTTTCACGTTTTTTAAGAATATCTGGTAAACTACGACCTCTAACGGAAAACACGGCCCGGTACAGAATTATACTACATTGAATTTCCTACAAAAAGTTCCTTTTAATTTTTCTCTGGGTTCAAATGGCTCTGAGCACTATGGGACTCAACTGCTGAGGTCATTAGTCCCCTAGAACTTAGAACTAGTTAAACCTAACTAACCTAAGGACATCACAAACATCCATGCCCGAGGCAGGATTCGAACCTGCGACCGTAGCGGTCTCGCGGTTCCAGACTGCAGCGCCTTTAACCGCACGGCCACTTCGGCCGGCTTTTTCTCTGGGACCAGCAGTTTGCGCGATTCAGGGGATTTAAATATCGCACATTCTTAAAAACTGTGTTTTAATGGTATAAAATTATGTTTGTTCTAAGCGAAGTGGGTTGAAACTAAATATGAAATGTCTGTGCTACGAAGTACTTGTGCGAGCAGGAGAGCTGCTTTGAAGGATGAAATTTTGCTCTGGTTATATGGCGGTGGAGGAAAGGGAAAGGTGGATTGATGAAAGTGCGAAGGAAGCCAGGTCGCCGGAATTTGGTCAGGTACTTCCCTCATTCGCACACCTACAACATGAAGAGCTAGGAAAGGCCGCTCCCCCCACCACAAGCGTTGCTCGCTCAGTTGTTTGCATTGTAGCATTTCCCATCTAGTTCTGTTATGTGAGTAGACAAAATACAAATGTGTCTGAGTTTATATACTGGCGTTATTTTCATTTTATTGAGTACTTATTTACAGTTATGATGTGAGTTTTCATGTAAAATAAAGTTTCTATCACCAATGTTTGAGAAGTGCTTACTTTGTGAGTGTGATGGCCGCGATAACCTGTAAAGCGTTGGTGTCGTAGGGACATGTGAATGGCCAAATGCAAATTATGTGAGAAAATATGTGAAAACTGAAGATTCCAGTAACTAAAACACGGTGTTGTCCATACATTTTGCAGAAAAGAGTGCACTAAAACTAACCCAATTAAAAGACCTCTGAGATAACTACTTTCAGAAGAACAAACTCCAGGTTCTACGTTTGCGTTCATCCGTAGCGATATTTTGCTTTAATACTGTTTGTTTTGTGCGGATGCTGTTGACGATTAATGTCTTGATAATCAAAAGAAAACCATAACAGCTGAAGCGAAAGGTTATGTTCGATTCTTCAGTTACAGTGAAGCAATTATAGTTCATGCATACGTAAGGAGAATGACAAGTGAGACACCATCCGGAGACACACCTGCTCTCTTGGGGATCTGCATGCGCCATATGCAAAGCATAACGGTGTCAGATGTACAAAGTTGTTTGTAGACTCAGCACCTACACAGAGAAAAGGCGAACGCTTTGTGGATGAAGGAATTTCTGCTTCAATGATGGAGATGATGAGTTAGATAGAGGATAACGATGCTTGATAGCCTATTTCACCATAGAGAAATTGTTGCAGCAAGTTCCTGGAAAAGTACTTCATATTAAGACAGTGAAGGATAGAACTAGGGAAAAATTTGGAGACCACATCGTTTTAGCACATTTTGCACCTTAAAAACTTTTGTTTTCTTTCGTAGCTGAGGTGAAATTTTTTTGAATGATCTGTGATGTTCTTCCAAGTGCAAAGACGAACAAGCGGAACGGGAGAGAATCGTAAATGCAGCACATGAGAAATTCACGTGTGACAAAACCAGTAAGAGATCTGAAAAAAATGGTACCTCGTATACGCTGTTTCTTGATGTATTGCATTCCAGCGAAAAAAAAAAAGAAACGCAACAGTAAACTGAAAATAAGTTGACATGTATATGTTACGCCCTAATTCCTGCCATTTTTCCTCGATCTACATGCTCTTTATTCACAGGAAGTTCGGATCAAAAATTTGATGGTCTAGTCGCTGGTGTGGGATTAAAAGCAACTTATCACCTAGCTTACTAACTGGAGCTATAAGCTGTCTGCTGCACTGAAGACTTTGCTCCAAGTGAAACACAGTGTCAATACGTATTCGAGAATGTCGACGTCAGTGTCTCAGATGGTTCAAATGGCTCTGAGCACTATGGGACTTAACTTCTGAGGTCATCAGTCCCCTAGAACTTAGAACTACTTAAACCTAACTAACCTAAGGACATCAACACACACCCATGCCCGAGGCAGGATTCGAACCTGCGACCGTAGCGGTCACGCGGTTCCAGACTGTAGCGCCTAGAACCGGTCGGCCACCTCGGCCGGCTGTGTCTCAGCTATCGATGGCTGGAATACCTTTTACAGCGCGAGAGCCTCAAATACATTATCCCAGCCAAAGCTCTTCCACCATATAAAGAGATCCAGAAGCTTAAGTCAGTTTCTCTTTCACAGAAGTATGTGACCTAGGTGGTGTGGAACTTCAAATATCTGAAGACCAGACAAGCAACGCATTATTCTCGACTTGAAAATGATTAGTCCCATTCCACGCCACAAATTGTCACCCACATTGGAAGTTATACTGTGGATGTACTCGTGCGGTAAGTGGCTTTGCTTGGTGCAGCCCACACTACGAGTGCCTGTTGTGTATGGCACACTCCTTGGTGTATGAATGGTGCTTCGACATTCGATCTACAATATGATGATGATGATGACGGCGATGTGGGTTTAATTGTTGATTTTTAAATTCACACAACAAAGATAAGATGTTCATTTATAATAATTATTGTAGATTTTCTGTTAGTTCCAATCTCAGCAGTCATTAAACACTAATATTACATCATTAAAATAATATTTTTGATAAACTGAGATTTGTTGATTCCCTGCATCGTGCAAATTATCAATCCTAGAGGAAAATGAACGGGACCGTTTTTGTAGAGAATTTAATGCTGTGTAATATTGTACGGAGATAAGGTTTCGCCAGAAAGAACTGTTTTTGAGTCATTCCCTGAGAATGAGAAAAAGTGACCTGTAAACACGGCCTCACCAGTCAGCGATATGTTAGTATGTTTATGGGTCACTGACTGATCAAAAATGAAATGCTTTTGAGCTTTTGTTTATAGAAACTTATTTGACATAACAACGTCCCTCGACGAAGTTATTATCCAAATGGGAAGGAAATCGGTAGATGTAATGTACATGCACAGACAAACGAACGACTACAATTTCAGAAGAACTGGATGATTTATTCAAGAGGAAGAGCTTCACAAGTGGAGCAAGCCAGTAAACCTTTGGTCTATCTCTGGGCCTTATACAAATGGTTTTCTTTTTGGCTAGACCCATCTCTGGCCTTATATAGTATCCAGGAGACCATCATAAATCGCGATGACTTCAGTATAATTACCGTCTTTGAATAAAAACGTCATTTCTGTCCATCTCACTGCGTATTTCAATACCTTATGTACTATACTGTAGCAGTTCCTTGTAAGTATGGTCCTAGTTTCATTCAGCAACGTTCTTGGCAATGATAGACACATAATGCGAAAGTTAATTTTGTCCGTAAGTTTTGCACAATGCTTATAAAGGGCATATTATTGTTTTCCCACTTTTACTGTGGTGAGGTAAAGGTGGTAAGTGTTTTATAACAATTTTGAAAATGGTAGCTGATATCAACTGTCTATAGTCAAAAACAGTACATTTTATGCAAATAAAACGACTGTGGTACATTTCTTTTTTAAATCTTTTCATTCTTGTAAATTTTCTGAACTCCTATACGTATTAAAAGAATTTCAGCTACCGCAATCAAGTATTTTTTTATCTTATGACAACTGAAATCATCAAAATTAACTTCCAACATGGACCGTAGCTAAATCTATCACTAGAGTTCGGGAGCATTCCATTAAAATGGAAGTGCTTATCCCTAAACGTGTTATGTTTTACATGTAATTTTCTAAAGTTGTGATGCTTGAATTTGTTAATATTGTAAGAATAGTGAATAATCATCGTCCTACATATAGAGCTTTAGAGCAACTTAGGAATATTGTGATCGTATACGAGGGTTGTCTCGAAAGTAAGTTCCGATTGGTCGCGAAATGGACAGCACAGTGAAAACCCGATTAAGCTTTGCACAGATGTGATGGGTAGTGTCTCTAGTATGACCGTCGATCGCATCAAGACGCTCTTTGCAGTTGTGAGCGCACTGTGAGCGAATAAAGGTGCCTAGAACAACGATGTCTCCCGGAAAGTAGGAGAGCTCTCTGAGAGCCTACGCCTTAATGAATGCAGCCCACCTAACACAACTGCCACGCACTTCCTTCTTGACGGCAATTCTCAGCCGCACTCTGCAGGGGCAGTGAAGACGCTCCTGCAGCCTTTTCGATGGGAAGTGTTCGATCAACCACAACACAACTCTAATTGGCCCGTCCTGAGTATCATCTCTGTTCACATGAAACACTGGATACGCAGACAGCACTTGGGCGCAGGCTACGCGCTATATAGCAGCGTAGAGAATTGTCGGAAAGCACAGGCAGCTGCCTTCTATGACGATGGTGTTGGAAATTAGGTATAACGCTCCGATAAATGTCTAAGTCGGAGCAACGACTATGTAGAGAGGTATCTGGAAAGTTTAGCTAACTCTTTCAAATAAAATGTTTCTGATTTTCACTGCGGTTTACATTTAGTGGCCGATCTGTACTTTTATTGGACAACCCTCGTATTTAGCGTGATGAATCATGGAAAATCAGGCTGGTCCCCAGAGAAGACTCTATACGAGAATGCCAACACACTCAAACGAAGTCGTGTAAATTTGTAAGTAGATCAGAAATGTATTAAGAAACGAAAGAATTTAACGAATAAAAGTATAAGTTTGGATCCGTATGCCATATCTTACTTGGAGCTTTATTTACTGATGCCTCTGTCATGTTGGTTATCTAAGAATCCACGGAATTTTTTTTTCGTCAGGTTTATACATACTGACGGTACACACAACACTATCATTATAAAGGCTCGTTCAAGTTTCAGATCAGAGTGTACTGTTAATCAACTGGGTATTGATATGCTGGTGAGCCACATCGCCAAGTTCAGTCAGTCTCGCTCTTCCATGTTAATGTGTGTTAAATATCGATACAGTGCAGCAAGAACACTGTTTTGACACATTGCTTTCTCCCCTGCTATTTCTTTACAGGGTCTCAGCAGATGTTGTTGCTTCCTCTTTGAGAAAACCAATCGACGTGTTGTTCCCGAAACTGCTTTCACTAGGACACAGTGTCTTAGTGTAGAATGTTTGACGATGCCTTTCTCCTGCCCGATAGTAGTGGAGTCAGGTGTATATCTCTGTTGTGTGACTGACTAGAATGAAGAAACTCGTAATATATTCAGCATTTGTGTTGTAATTGGCGTACATCTAATTAATGAAAGGCAGATGATGAAACCTGGTGCCAGCTCATACCTTAGACCTCTAAACAGCATCAAGTGGGTCTGAAGTTTTGCGTTCCCCTACAAAGGATGGATTAGCATCAAACTTGTCAAGCATCCTCACCTCATGAGAAAAATTGATGAAGTTTGGAATTTAATCTGTAGCATGCAATATTATATGATTTGGAATTATCCGCCATTACATTTTCATTCATTTCCGGAAGAATAGTGATGAAAATTACTTTCAGAATAAGTATTAAAACTGGTTTTGTCAGAGTTGAAGCCCAACGCACTAGCATACACTACCGCAACTAGGGAGACGAATACAGATAGATAATCAACTGAAAAAATGACATTGTAATTTTCTCTCTATCTTCACGGTAAATGATGACAGCTAAAACAGTTGCAGGATAAAGATTTATTAAAATTCTTGAGCACGGTTTCGGTATATCTAAATATACCTTCATCAGAAGTAAAATACTCTAAAATTACATCCTGCAATGGAGATTCATAAAACAATTGTGCCAAAGGCGTCGTCAGTAGTTAAAACATCATCTCCATTTATACAGCATGATTATGGGCAGAGGGTCGATGTGAACACAGCTTAGCATCAGTACTTCGCCTATGAACTCTCTATCTCCCAAATAACACAGTTTAATTCGACCTATTTTAAGTAAGGTAAATACAAGCTAGGAACTCTCAAATAAGGTGGAGAAGCAACATTAATTTTGCGATAGGTTCGTCTGCTAAAGTCTCCAAGTTGCTCGGGCCAATACTTGTATAAACGCTTGGAGATAGTTTTATCAAAACCAGAAGTGCCAATGACTTATAGGCAGGTGAAAGAGTTATTTCTGATGAAGTTTCACCCAATAACAAGGTTTCAACAAATTTTTTTTTAGTACTTACAAGGTTCCTGTGAAGACCAAAGATAAAATAATATTAATAACTTCAAGCACACGGGAAAATAAGCAAACTTTCTTCACACGCTCTATCCGTTAATGGTAAAGAACATATGCTGAATATATGATGCAGGCACACACCTTTCTTTATACTAATATTAACATAGTAGAGATCCTTTTTTATATTAGGCCATTAGACCTCATACGATGTTGCAAATTGCAGTTTTCTCAACACGTGATCCTTGTACTGAAAGGTGAGTCGCGTAAAACCTAACACCTCGTTAATATCGTAAATGCTTCAAGATATCAAAACGAGGTTTCCGGCAAATAATAATAATAATAATAATTTTTTACCATGATAAGTACGTTCAACCCTGGTTTCAAACGAGATACTAAAGACATATTGCTCTCTGAAATTACTGATGTTCTTTTTTGAACTGCAATGGGAAACATTTGTTGAAATACCACACTATACTTCAGAAGAACTCACTATATTTACTGAAGGTAGACAGATGCTCATAAGGAGCTTAGTTGACTGGAAGTAGTAGTACGCAGTAGCCATAAATTCTCAATACATTGGACTGACTGAAACACGAGCATTTTCTGTATTTTCCGTGTAAATAGCGTAAAGCAGTGATACAAAAGTATTGCTGTGTCCTGCTATAAACATGTGAAGATGAAAGTGATATCGCCGTGGATGGAAAATAACGTTGTTCTGCACTGGTTTCGTATTAGTCACGCATAATCTTATCGCTCTGCATTCTGGTGTCCACACTTTGTCAGAAAAGGTTGAAATTATTCTTTTTGTATCGTGATAGGGCTGAAGAAGTGGCAGAGCGCTACGACTATGAATATAGTTTCGAAAATAAGGTGTAGAACTTATTCAACGTGCCCTCCGCGGTTAAAAGGTTCATGGCAATCTTACCAGAAGAAACCGTTACACCAGTGAAGCACTGTGACCAACATACGTCCCACTTTGAGCCACCGTCCAAGATCTCATTTCGCTGGTGCGCTAACGTATTTAAACAGCCTGCAGCACACGGTCTTTGGACTTTCTGATAAAACCGAGTGTTGTAACTAGTTATTGTGTACGTAGGAGAGTGCGAAATTAGCTCAACGTAGCGGGAAGAACAGCCAACATTTCATAATTTTATCAGAAATGAGATCCGGTTTATCTACCTCGAACGCAATATCCGCTGAATTAAACAGATGCCTTCATCTGGGACGCAGCACAATAGACCTTCAACTGCATAGAATACCTCCAGTGAAATATACCCTCATTCACTGCTACTCTTCCAGGAAGCACAGCACTTGCGTTGTACTTGGGTTTCTTTTTGTATGCTCAGCACGTTTGTTGTGACAGCCAAGGAATGAGCGATGATAGAGAGTGATTGATTACATCTGTAACTTACGCCAGAATAGTACCACTTTACATTAGAATCGTGCTGTCTCACGCTGTTTCTAATGCCTTTTCGTTCTTGTTGCCCATTGTATGTAAAACAATATGCTCGAACATCGACTCAGCAGAATAACTGGCTGCTGCTGCTGTTAAACGAAAAGTGAGTGAAAAATCGTCAGCCGGAAGATTGGTCTGAACACCGCAGTGTTTCACTAGTCATGTCCGCAATGGAGATGTAGTCCGAATACCACTAGAGTTTTTTCTGTATATAAACAGGATAGTAACACGTTCCAACTTGCAATTTAGGATTTTACATTGGCTGTTACGGATTGGGGGTGATTGGTGGACAGAGTTTGGGGGAAGGGCGGGGGGGGGGGGGGGGGGGCAGAAGCGCTGAGTAATGTCAGCGATTGGCCACTGTGTAGGTGCATGCATGCAGTCTGAATAATATATTTCGTTGATATGTAAGTGTTTAAATTTAATGATGTAGATTCTACCACTGTAATATTGATTCAACGGATCATGCATGGACAACGTTCTTGTTTTCTATTGGTGTGAAAGTACAATAAATAAGAAGTAAAACTTATAACTATAACCTATGATTCAGTAGTTTGACGATCCCCAATCTCTCTCGACGTAGGTACGAGCGTACATATTTGGTTCCCAGATGTGTGAGTGGCTTGACAACGTTTTAAGTGATAGAAACCAGTACATCGTCCAAGACGGCGAGTATTCATCAGGGGTTAGGGTATCGTCAGGGGAGCCACGGGGAAGTGTGATCGGTCCCATCTTATTCTCTAAGTACATAAATGGTCTGATGGACGGCGTGGACAGTACTTTACGGCTGTTTTTGTGGTTCACTGGAAGATGTCACTGTTGGGCCACTCTAGGAGGTTACAAGGTGACTCAGAATTTCGAGTCGGTGTGATGAATAACAGCTTACTCTAAATGTGGAAATATGTGAGTTTGTGCGGATGAGTAGGAAAAACAATCCGGTAGCACAGTTTGATTTTCTAGGTGTAGCGCTGAAATGGATCGAGCACGTTAGCTTGATAGTAGGGAAGGTGAATGCTCGACTTCCATTTATTGGGAGAATTTTGGGAAAGTGTAGCTCATCTATAAGGGATATAGCATGTAGAAGGCTAGTGCAAACCATCCTTGAGTACTGCTGAGCCCCACCTTGTCGGATTAAAGGAAAACATCGAAGCAATTCAGAGGCGCGCTGCTAGAGTTAAAAACTTCACTCAGGTTTTTCAGGAAGCGAAAATAATTGTTGTTTTCCTTTGGGACTATTAATTGATAGGTATCAGTATGAACCATCACGAGATACGGAAGGTATTATAGAACAGCAACACGTATTTTGCAAATTTTACAACGTTTAGATATAGTAATTTCTATGTAGCTTTTCGTGTAAATACGTTGCATATCCTGTTAAAATATATTGTGAAATAACATTGTATAAAAAAAATAATGTTAATTTTCTGTTACAGTGGCAAAAATAATGGGAAGTATTAATAGAACATACTATTTGACAACTTAAATAACATCGTGTATTTATGTAACTAACTTACAAACTAAGAAAAGCAAGTTGTGTATGAGACATGAAACAATAACGTAGAAAAAACTAAACAGAGGGGGAAATTGTTAAACAGTTCGCTCAGGAGAGAAGTTAACATAAACCTTCATGAACTGTACGTCAGGGTGTGTACAAATGTCCAACAAGTCCTTCACTTTCTCTGCTGACAGAGGAAGAAGTTCTTTACACCACAAAGGGAATCTCACTACTGGCCTAGGGATGTTAATTGAAGTCGACTGTCTCTTTTGTTGTAAGCAGACAATGAAGCATCCAAGTTGAAAGACATTATGACTAAGAGGCACATACATTGCATTCGGATCATCTGCTTTGATTTCCAAGCATGCAACTAGTAATTTCCAGGTGTGGATCTTACTCCATAATTTCTTCAAGAATATTGACAGCAAGGAATTTATTCTGGCTCTTTCCTTTATAATGAAAGGTGTACTTAAGATAGTTTCATTGTCTGCAAATTTTCATCCACACTTAATCACGAATCAATTGTGCTTCTTTTCTCTCGATTGACGCCAAACTTTTGTTCTGCTATTGTAAAATATCCACTCAAAACAAGATAGCTCTACAAAACGTCATTGTCCAGTTGTTGTTTGGCCAAACCAACTGCCATACCAAAAAAATTACTTCAGCGTACAACTTTACTTTATTATGATATACGGCGTTCTTTTATATACCACTTCTGTTGCAATTTTTTTCAGGCACATCTTTACCGACTGTAGAAACAGAAGATTCCTCCTATTTTTCTTGATAGTATACTTCAAATCTGATGACTCTACTTTCCGTTATATGCTTTTATTTAGCGACACATTATTCTTCGGAGTAAAACTTACATTTACCATTTTCATTGACATACAACGCTCTTCCATGGTGGTCAGCTTCGCAATTACGAGTAGTTCAACTTTCAATCACAAGGAAGGACATTCGTTGCTATGGACGCATGTCTCATGTAATGTACCACTTTATTTCACTGAAATCTCAACATTACAAAAAATGTGATGTACAACTCTTTTGAGGGAGGTCTTCATTTGTTACCAGTGGGCTCATGAGCTCCCAAGTATTACGGAGATACTTCGTGAATTCAAATGGGAATGCCTGGAGAGAAGATGACGCTCACTCCTCGAAGCATTATTGCGGAAATTTAGAGAACCGGCATTTGAGGCCGACTGCAGTTCCTTTTTACAGGAGAGAGAAACTGAAGCTCGTACAGAGGCTTCCAGACTGTCGTTTTTCCCTCGCTATATTTGCGAGTGGAGCAGAGAAGGACGTTACTACTAGTGGTACGTATACCATCTGCCATGTGGCTTGCGGAGCATATACACTCCTGGAAATTAAAATAAGAACACCGTGAATTCATTGTCCCAGGAAGGGGAAACTTTATTGACACATTCCTGGGGTCAGATACATCACATGATCACACTGACAGAACCACAGGCACATAGACACAGGCAACAGAGCATGCACAATGTCGGCACTAGTACAGTGTATATCCACCTTTCGCAGCAATGCAGGCTGCTGTTCTCCCATGGAGACGATCGTAGAGATGCTGGATGTAGTCCTGTGGAACGGCTTGCCATGCCATTTCCACCTGGCGCCTCAGTTGGTCCAGCGTTCGTGCTGGACGTGCAGACCGCGTGAGACGACGCTTCATCCAGTCCCAAACATGCTCAATGGGGGACAGATCCGGAGATCTTGCTGGCCAGGGTAGTTGACTTACACCTTCTAGAGCACGTTGGGTGGCACGGGATACATGCGGACGTGCATTGTCCTGTTGGAACAACAAGTTCCCTTGCCGGTCTAGGAATGGTAGAACGATGGGTTCGATGACGGTTTGGATGTACCGTGCACTATTCAGTGTCCCCTCGACGATCACCAGTGGTGTACGGCCAGTGTAGGAGATCGCTCCCCACACCATGATGCCGGGTGTTGGCCCTGTGTGCCTCGGTCGTATGCAGTCCTGATTGTGGCGCTCACCTGCACGGCGCCAAACACGCATACGACCATCATTGGCACCAAGGCAGAAGCGACGCTCATCGCTGAAGACGACACGTCTCCATTCGTCCCTCCATTCACGCCTGTCGCGACACCACTGGAGGCGGGCTGCACGATGTTGGGGCGTGAGCGGAAGACGGCCTAACGGTGTGCGGGACCGTAGCTCAGCTTCATGGAGACGGTTGCGAATGGTCCTCGCCGATACCCCAGGAGCAACAGTGTCCCTAATTTGCTGGGAAGTGGCGGTGCGGTCCCCTACGGCACTGCGTAGGATCCTACGGTCTTGGCGTGCATCCGTGCGTCGCTGCGGTCCGGTCCCAGGTCGACGGGCACGTGCACCTTCCGCCGACCACTGGCGACAACATCGATGTACTGTGGAGACCTCACGCCCCACGTGTTGAGCAATTCGGCGGTACGTCCACCCGGCCTCCCGCATGCCCACTATACGCCCTCGCTCAAAGTCCATCAACTGCACATACGGTTCACGTCCACGCTGTCGCGGCATGCTACCAGTGTTAAAGACTGCGACGGAGCTCCGTATGCCACGGCAAACTGGCTAACACTGACGGCGGCGGTGCACAAATGCTGCGCAGCTAGCGCCATTCGACGGCCAACACCGCGGTTCCTGGTGTGTCCGCTGTGCCGTGCGTGTGATCATTGCTTGTACAGCCCTCTCGCAGTGTCCGGAGCAAGTATGGTGGGTCTGACACACCGGTGTCAATGTGTTCTTTTTTCCATTTCCAGGAGTGTATGTAGATAAGGAAAAGGAAAATAATTTCGTTCCTCATCCATCGAGTGACTTTCGCTGATATCGAGAAAACGATGGGAAGTTTGTATACCATGCTTCTAGTACTTCGAGATTCATTATTCATTCTAGTAGTTGAAGATTGATTATGAGAAAAAATATTGCGGAAATAACACTCGAACTTAGGACCTTTACTTTTCGCGGTCTACCAGCCTGTGGCTAAGCCTTTCTTCCAGGAATACAAGTCCAGCAAGGAGAGGTTTGTTGTAGCTTGGAATGTAGGAGATGAGGTCCTGCCGGAAGTAAAGCTGCGAGGATGGAGTGGGGCGGAGGGAGGGGGGAGGGGACAGGCTGAAAAGATTCTGGAAATAAGAGCCCCCTGTCACTTATAGTGCACTACAGGCACTGTCACTGACAAACAGCTACTAGAAGTGACACTTTGTCCATTGCACTGAAACTGACAGGTGGCTCTTGTTGTTCACTTATGAACGTTTGTAAATGTCCTAAGGGCGGAAACCAGTCAAGTAGAAATTTATGTGCAACTGATTCAGTAAGAATCTTAGTTTAGTGTCTGTAACGTCAGCAACTGTAATAAACGGAACTACAACGGAAGACCGCATTGAAAAATCAGGAATGTATGTGTGCAGCAAACACATGTTTTCTATGTCCGTAAAATGAAATTTGGTACTCATCTGTTTTCTTCCATCATTAAAGAAATAGAAATATAATGAAGAAAGACAAGAAAAAGCGTATGGCGTTAATGTTTTAAACATGGCTGCGTAGTGAGCGACCGTTTACACATTAAAGTTAAAGATATTACAGCCTTCGGTCGCAAACATTTAATTGCTTTAACTTTAGCGTACGGCGTTGTTGTTGGGGAGATCTCGAGGAGTAGGCTGAGTCGCTTAATATTGAGTTGGTGCAAAAGTTCGTAGCGTTTTTCCATAAGTGTAATAACCACAACAGGTACACGTAACAGAGAATTTAGTCATCAATAATATATTCTCTTTCGCGGTTTACAACAGTCTGCCAACGCTGCGGCAGTTTTTCTATTCCGAGACTGTAGAAATCACTTTGTCTTGCGGCGAAGAAATCGTCGAGCTATGTTCAGAGCGCATGTTCAACCGGAAAGGAAGTTCCTCGAAGATCGTCCGATTTAGAGCGAGAAAATGAAACTCTGATGGCGCAAGATCAGAATAAGGTGCGTTTGGAATATCTTCCCATACCAACTCCTGTATAGTGTTTTTTGTCAATCTAGCACATTGCGGGCGGGAATTATCGAGGAGTAGCATCACTTCATGCAGTCTTTCTGGTTGTTGTTCGTGGACTGCGTCTGCAAGACGTTTCAGGTATTGACAATAAATGTCACCAGCGATGGTTACACCTCGGGGACGCAATTAGTAGTACACCACACCGTTGCTGTTCCACCACGCGCATAACGTTATGTTTTGTGGATAAGCGCAGACTATTGCTCTGTGTTTCTTTGTTGTCCACCCCGATAGCTGAGTGGCCAGCGCTATAGAATGCCGTGCAAAGGGCCCGGGTTCGATTCCCGGCTGGGTCGGAGATTTTCTCCGCTCAGCGACAGTCGCCTTTCGGCACGCTAGCGGCACGGACGTGTTCTTTACGTCCTCGCTGCGCAGCTCGCTCGCGGAGTTGTTTACGTGATTCTGCCGTCTTCGCGCGCTATCTTTCCTTCGACAGAGAGTGGCTTATGCCCACAGAAAATCAACACTGAGGATTAGCTTTGCACATGAATATGCCCGACCAAAAGCACTGGAAATCGAATAGTTTATCAGAGAAGAAGTCAAGATTGATTGCAACGATCTTGTTGGTATCCACTTGTCTAGGTTCTGAGCACTATGGGACTCAACATCTATGGTCATCAGTCCCCTAGAACTTAGAACTACTTAAACCTAACTAACCTAAGGACATCACACACACCCATGCCCGAGGCAGGATTCGAACCTGCGACCGTAGCAGTCGCGTGGTTCCGGACTGAGCGCCTAGAACCGCTAGACCACCGCGGCCGTCCCACTTGTCTACTGTGAGCAGTGTGGTATATGTGAAATTGGTTAACGAAGACAAATGTGACAAAATTCTAAGTGCAACTCGAAGTGGTCTTAAGTTCCGTCACTCTGATGGACACATGGGTGACGTAACTGTGGAACATGCGGGGATTGGACCGCAGACGATACGTGTATTTGAACTCCGTTTAGAGGTAGTGGTATCTGCATTCGGCGCAAATGGAAAAGTGATTAGTCATATAGCTGAAAAGTGGGTTCGGTTCACCACATACCCGGTTCTCAATGGACTACGACAGATCCGCATAGAGCTAACCAAACATGTGCCGTCCTACTTATATATTGATGGCTGCCGTGCAATTATTATTTATGATGGCCAGCCGAAGACAGGCTCGGGATGTGGCAAAGAAGGACTCCTCCGTTCCAGCTGTCTGCAACGCAGAATTACACAGTTACCGGCTGGGGTCCTGCCGGCTATGACCGCTCCGACGATGCTACCGCTGACGTTTGTCGAAGTTTTCCATAACGACCCCTAACCGCGATCACTACTGGCAACTACTACTGCCACATCGTCGTCTCCGGTAATGCCACAGGCCATTGCGGAAGGACTGGCACCTTTGCCTCCTCCTTCAGACATGTACATTGGTGAGCAATCTCTAGGATAAGGGACGGCCCTTGACTCCATGGTTGTGACTACCGATGCTTTTGTGCCCGAACATTCGGATCTCCAGGCGTCTTCGCACACTGAAGTTAGCGTGCGCAAGCAACGGTCGCCGAAGAGACGGCGGAAGCGGCGGATTGCCCCATCTGACACTTGTAGGACGCAGTCTCAAGACGATGGTCACAACTATCAAGATGTTGCCACGATGGACGATTCCATGATTGAAGCACCGTCTGCACCCCTTCGGAGGTACAACCATCTTTACATGCACCAGACTCTGTACCTATGGACGTTGAACAGCAGCTGAGCCAGCACCACTCTTCCATCACCAAAGTAACGCCGCCTTCGGACCCCACAGGTACTCCACTGGACGCACACCATCCACGCACCTTTGCGTGGTCTGACGATGGGGACGACGAAACGCCCACCGTTGAGACAGCAGCGAATGCTGCTGCTCCAGCCCACGACTGCTAATCGACAGGGTTGCTAGATGGGGATGTGCAATCTACTGGGACATCATATCTGTTCGCTGCTGCTCTTCGTGTCTCCATGGGCGTCCAGGTAGTCCCAATTCCACGACAAGCTTACAGGCTTGGCTCCATCAATGTCAACACCATTGGCACCGCTGTCAAACTACAATTGTTCCGTGAAGTGTTGAGGGCATCTGTAGGACCATAGCTCTAATGCTCTACTGATTTATTTTGCCTTTTATTTTATTTAATGTTTCGTCTTTGAGCTTCTGTAAATGTGTTTGATTGAATCGATAACACAAAATTGTATACTCTTTTCTTTGTAAAAACTTTGATGTCTTTTAAAGTGTAGGAAATGTAATCTCTGTAATACGTACAATATGAGCAAATTATATGTTTTGGCTTTTTCATATAATCTCTTTGGTTATCTTTAAAATTAAATAATTTTATTTAAATAATTTTGTGTAGAACTACCAATACATGCACATGTTCTGTTTTATATAAAATGTTTGTTTGCTGTTATGTAAACTGCTGACCTTAACTTAGTGTCCTTAGTTATTTTGTATGTAAAAGGTGGTGTGGTTCCCCTCGAGAGCGGCACTGTGTAGCGCGCGCAAAATGTGGTTGGCATGGATAGAAAAGTGAACCAAGAGTCAGTCGGGGACGAGCTATCAAACTGTCAACTGCTCATGTAAAAGTTGTAAACTGTGCTGGAGCCGAGTGAGGCTTTCCGTGCCGCGTTTCAATGTCTGGGATGGATGGATAAAGAGCTGGAACTAGTCTGGAATTGATATCTATCATCGCCACCAAGAAATGACAGAGTCCAGCAATTCTATCCTCAAATCCACCTACCAACGTGCAATCGCCACCACATCGCGCAATCACTGAAAAGGAACCAAGGAATAGTAGAAATGTATGGTGAAGGATCAGCTCATTGGATATTTTAGGGTGCGCAAATATAAGGTAACTTATACTCGAATTCTTATACCTATCTTGATTTTTTTTCCCTTGTCACACAACCACTTAGGGTCCTTCCCATGTCAAAATTGCTTACCGAGTGTCCATATTCTGAAAATAGGAAAGCCCAGTGTTTTACTAATTAATGCCACTTGAACATAGTAAAAAAAGTTGAAGTCTATGGAACAGGACTGAGTAATATAGTGAATGATGCACGTTGAAATGATTTTTCTATTAAAACGGAGTATTAATACTTGTTGCCAACTTCTAAAGTGAATGTTCTCAAAACTGTGGCTTATAAAGTTTTGTTTAGTTATTGATCAAAGTGCTGCCTGTTGTAAATTGTAAAAGGTGAGTCAGTTTCTTACAGATATGTCAATATTGTGTCCCACTGCAGCAAAAGTCGTGAACTGCATTTGTGGAAAGTTATATACTCATGTTTTTTAAGTGCTTGTCTCTCTTGTGTATTGGAAGTGCATATTAATTGTGTAACAGGATCCACAGTTTGTGTATTGTGCTTATGCTAGGTAACAAGTAACAGAAAAACCACTATCTATGAAAATATTAACTTCTTTTTTAAAAATACAGTGAGAAGTAATTTGTTAGTGAATTCCATTTAGTTATCATTATAAGTAGAAAGGTGTTTGGTAGTGAGAGAATTAATCTACGCGCAGTAACTAAATTTGCTGTGAACCATATCCATGTTTCATGTCAGACAGGAATTTGTTTGAAAAGTATTACTAAACCTACGTCCAATTTACGATTCTACAGTGAACATTAAGAGTAACGTTATTGAGACCATTTAGTTTGACTAAGTCCTTTGTTATCTACTATATTTATGCAAATAGTTTGTTCTGATCTGTTAGCTCCAACCTTAACGTGAACATACTGTATTCAGGTGCCAGAGTTCATTGCACTCGCGTGTGGCAAAGTGTAGGTTGTGTTTGTCAGTTAAAGTTACACATACATATTTTCTTGAACAAGAATGTCAATCATTATCTTTCCTAATTAGGCTGGCGACCGTTTTCTTTATTCTTTGAACAGTGTAGTTAGGTAAAATATTGTTTGTTACTGTTTAAATATTTACATAATTCTGACTTTCACTTCCGATAAGCCAACTCCGTTAGGTACAACACGGTCAACATAACAAAATTCCTCTCAGAGGGTAACACTGCTCTGTTGCTTTATACCATAATTGCTTCAAAGGCTATGGTACTGGTATAAAAGACGGTAGTATTATACGTCGGACGTCGATGTTGTCCTCGTGCAGGAAGTTCGCCTGGCGACGTTTTCTAATATCTATGGCTATGTATCCTAGCTCACGCCGTGTGCTGACGGAGGCAGTCGGACAGCTATTCTTTTAAAGAAAGTCATTGAGGTAGACAACGTGATTTACCTACCATCGGCTAGGGGTCTTGCTGTGACTTCCCACGGTGTCCGAGTCATCAATGTTTACGCTACCTCGGGCACGGCCAAGTGACAGGAACGATCGCGATTCTATTCAGAACAGGCCGCTCCTTTGTAGGCCGCTACGACCATATTATTTTTGGCGGTGACTTCAGTTGTGTGTTATCTCAGAAGGACCAACATCCCAATTTCACCACATGCCAGGAACTCAAGCTGCTCGTGCATGAACTGAACCTCACCGATACTTGGGACCGTGTGCATGGTGATTGGCCTGGATATACGTACGTCACCAGCCATTCAGCAAGTCGTCTTGGCCGTGTCTGCGTTTCCCAAGGACTCGTAACTGCCACGCTCGACGCTGAGTTATGGCCTGCCGCCTTTTCCGACCATATCGCCTACATTTGCACTGTTTCGCTCCAGAGGCAGAAGGTGTGGCAGGGTCGAGGTCTGTGGAAGCTGAATGTCGCACATCTCAAGGATCCGGAATGCAGGCAGGTCGTAGAAACGACGTGGAACAACTGTGTGAGACGCCTTCCAGCGTATCTTTCAACACCCCGGTGGTGGCTCGATTGCACCAAGCCTGCTTTACGTCGTTCGATTATGAATTACGGTCTCGACAAAATGCTGTGGCAACAACATGCTATGGAATACTATTTCATAATTCCGCGGGAACTCTCAAATCATGCCCCTTCTGTTCAACGACAGGTTGAAATTCAACGTATTAAGGCGAAGATAATTTCTCTTATGCATTACCCCCTTAAAGGCACAATAGTACGCGCAAGATGTCACGATTGTGTACCAGGAGAGCCCCCGCCCCTGCATCATATTACCTGAGAGAAACAGCCAACGCCCTCGACATGCTAGATGGTAGTCTATTGACGTCCCAGAATGACATCGTAAAAGCCTTTATGGATCACTGCAACCAGCACTACGCAGCAGAGGACCAGAACATAGCGGTAACGACTGATGTCCTCCGTTCCTTGACGGGAACCCTGGATGAGGCTGCTGCGGAGATTCTCACAGCGACAATTACGTCTGATGACGTCGCCGATGCTCTTCATAAGGGTGCGGCGAATAAAGCCCCAGATGGGTTCCCGCTGGAGTTTTACCGCACATTCCACGACATCATGGGCTCACGCTGGACTACGATGTATGAAGAACTGATGAACCCTGACCTTCCCCTCCCACCCCAATTCGTAGGAGGCTTGCTTATCCCGGTATCCAAGCCATCGGGAGGTCGGGGAGTTGGGCATTATCGGCCGTTGACCATGTTAAATTGTGACTTCAAGATTTTTACCCGGATTCTTGCCGCTCGCCTTCGGCGCGTCATTCCTCAAGTCATCTCTCTGGATCAAACGTGCTTTGGTGGTGACAGTAACTTTCAGACGGCACTCAGCGATTACCGTGACGTCATAGCACTGGCCACGACCTGCCGCCGTCGCGGTGCCATAGTGACAGTGGACTTCGATCACGCCTTTCATAGGGTGAGTAATGACTTTCTAGGAAACGTACTCAGACGGATGACCTTTCCCCACAGGTTTATACACGTCATCTTGCGGCTCCTCCGAGGTGCCACGTCACGAGTGCTGGTCAATGGCCGTGTGGCGGGCCCTATTAATGTTATGCAGTCGGTCCGTCAAGGCTATCAGCTGTCGATGCTGGTTTTCGCAATCGCCCTTGAGCCGGCTCACAGGGATAACAATGAGGGGACAGTTCCAATTTTTTTGTTTTTATGGTTTGGATTTTAAGAATTACGCTTTGTTGTTCATTTGCTAATTCTTTCACGTGCTGCGCCTATGCAGATGGCGTGGTGTTCTTGGTCCTATCGGATGATGAAGTGCGAGAGACACTGGCATGGCTCAACCAGTACAGGACAGCTGCGGGCAGCTGTGTGAACCTGACGAAATCTACTGCTGTGTCCGTCGGTAGAGGTCTTCCAGCAAAATTGTTCAAATGGCTTTGAGCACTATGGGACTTAACATCTATGGTCATCAGTCCCCTAGAACTTAGAACTACTTAAACCTAACTAACCTAAGGACAGCACACAATACCCAGCCATCACGAGGCAGAGAAAATCCCTGACCCCGCCGGGAATCGAACCCGGGAACCCGGGCGTGGGAAGCGAGAACGCTACCGCACGACCACGAGATGCGGGCGTCTTCCAGCAGAGAGTGTGGCTCCATTGCCATTAGTGGACAAGCTCAAATGTTTGGGGATCACCTTCACACATGATATACAGCACACGATCTCATTTAACTATAAACGCCTGCTTCAAGTTATCCGCGCGAACGTTCGTGACAATCTCCTGAGGGCATTGGCCATGTTACAAAGGGTGGATTTTGTTAACACTCATCTAGTCTCGTGACTGCCCCATTTAGCACAGATTTTACCGATGCCAAAGGCAGTGGCACACAGACTTCAGGCGGCGTTCGGCTACTTTGTAAGCGCGGGTCTTATCCTCAAATTCTGCTACGACACGCTGACGCTTCCTCCTCGAGATGGCGGCCTCGGCCTTGTCAATGTCCAAGCGAGAGCAGCTGCCCTTTATGTAAGTACGATGGTTAAGTCGTGGACCCGCTGCCGAACCGGATTATCGGGAAGCCTGATTGACGAACTGACCCCTCCCTCTCCAGTGGCACCTGTTGCATTTCTTCCTCGCTCTCGCATGTCAGGAACTTTTTTATCGAATACAGTTATGTCCATGCCGACTTGCCTAGTACCAGAAACCCTACCGCTCGTGATGTTTACCGCCTAATGATGAGAAATCATACTAGGAATGTTGTGGAAAGCCGACATCCTACGATCGCATGGCCCGTGGTTTGGCGTTCTGTGCACCATATCCTCCTCGACATGAGCGCTGGCGCGACCTGGTATCCGGTCGTTACTTCGTCTGTACGCCATAAAAATGACAGATTCGCCGCTGTGTCCTCGTTGTCACACGCTTGATACGGGCGAACATCAACTGATGTGTGGATCTTCTGCAGCGGTGTAACAGCTGATTCAGAAGATGCTTGCCTTTATTCTACGTACGGCTCCCCATGCCATTACACCGCAATTTCTTCTGTTCCCAGATGAGACATCCTTCCCACGTACGAAGACCGATGCTGTGATTTGGATAAAAGGCCTCCTGATCTCTTATTTGTTCCATGAAGGTGATAAGAGTGTTCTTGATTTTTGGACGTTCCTGCAAGATCGCTTTACTTTTCTCGTGCACCATCCGCAATACCGTCAGTACCATGCCAACTTTTTGGGTAGAGCCTTCTTCGAGCCCCCTGCAGCTGGGGTGTCCCAGGTATGAGAAGGTGATTTCAGTGAGATTGTGTAATACCAGGACTCGATAGAATACATCGGCAAATGCAATATACTTCGTGAAGACGTCCCTGGAACCTGCCTGACTGCCTTGGGATTCAGTGTGCGTCTACCCACAAGTTGGTGGGACGCGGATGCCATTTTGTCTGTTCTGCCAGGAGGGCATTTTCTTTAAGTTCTATAATTCCCTTTTTACTTTGTTTGTTATTGATGGTAATTACACATAATTGTTTTTCACCTGGAGGGCGTTAAAAAAATGGGCTGAGTGTTGTGTTGTCCTCATCACCATCGACGTGCAAGTCGCCGAAGTGGCGTCAACTCAAAAGATTTCCACCAGGCGACCGGCCTACCCAACGGGACGCCCTAGCCACACGACATTTTATTCCATTTCTTAGTTTATTATGTCAGCTTAAAGGGATGTACCCGTGGTCTAGGAGTAGCGACTTTGATTCATAATCAAAACGTCTTCGGTCCCGGGTTCGATCCCCGCCAGTGCCTAAATTTTGATAAATAATCAGCATTGGTGGCCGAAGACTTCCGGCATAAGAAGTCAGCCTCATTCTGTCAACGGCCTTGTCAAAGAGGGCGGAGGAGCGGATAGAGGTTCAGGGCACTCTCTTGTCCTAGGGGTGGCAAATTGCCTCTAAAGGCGGAAGAATCAGCAATGATCAACGACATGAGGATGCAGAATGCAATGGAAACCACTGGATTAAAGACACGTAACGTGTATCCGCAGGACATGTGGCCTGTAATTGAAGAAGTGTCATGATGATCTCTCCATTGGCAAAAGATTCCGGAATAGTCCCCCATTCAGATCTCCGGGAGGGGACTGCCAAGGGGGAGGTTACCATGAGAAGAAGATTGAATAATCAACGAAAGGATAACGTTCTACGAGTCGGGGCGTGGAATGTCAGAAGCTTGAACGTGGTAGGGAAACTAGAAAATCTAAAAAGGGAAATGCAAAGGCTCAATCTAGATATAGTATGGGTCAGTGAAGTGAAGTGGAAGGAAGACAAGGATTTCTGGTCAGATGAGTATCGGGTAATATCAACAGCAGCAGAACAGGTGTAGGATTCGTTATGAATAGGAAGGTAGGGCAGAGGGTGTGTTACTGTGAACAGTTCAGTGACCGGGTTGTTCTTATCAGAATCGACAGCAGACCAACACCGACAACGATAGTTCAGGTATACATGCCGACGTCGCAAGCTGAAGATGAACAGATAGAGAAAGTGTATGAGGATATTGAAAGGGTAATGCAGTATGTAAAGGGGGACAAAAATCTAATAGTCATGGGCGACTGGAATGCAGATGTAGGGGAAGGAGTAGAAGAAAAGGTTACAGGAGAATATGGGCTTGGGACAAGGAATGAAAGAAGAGAAAGACTAATTGAGTTCTGTAACAAGTTTCAGCTAGTAATAGCGAATACCCTGTTCAAGAATCACAAGAGGAGGAGGTATACTTGGAAAAGGCCGGGAGATACGGGAAGATTTCAATTAGATTACATCATGGTCAGACAGAGATTCCGAAATCAGAAACTGGATTGTAAGGAGTACCCAGGAGCAGATATAGACTCAGATCAGAATATAGTAGTGATGAAGAGTAGGCTGAAGTTCAAGACGTTAGTCCGGAAGAATCAATACGCAAAGAAGTGGGATACGGAAGTACTAAGGAATGACGAGATACGTTTGAAGTTCTCTAACGCTATAGATACAGCAATAAGAAATAGCGCAGTAGGCAGTACAGTTGAAGAGGAATGGACATCTCTAAAAAGGGCCATCACAGAAGTTGGGAAGGAAAACATAGGTACAAAGAAGGTAGCTGCAAAGAAACCATGGGTAACAGAAGAAATACTTCAGTTGATTGATGAAAGGAGGAAGTACAAACATGTTCCGGGAAAATCAGGAATACAGAAATATAAGTCGCTGAGGAATGAAATAAACGGGAAGTGCAGGGAAGCTAAGACGAAATTGCTGCAGGAAGAATGTGAAGACATCGAAAAAGATATGATTGTCGGAAGGACAGACTCAGCATACAGGAAAGTCAAAACAACCTTTGGTGACATTACGAGTGCAACGGGAATTCCACTGTTAAATGCAGAGGAGAGAGCAGATAGGTGGAAAGAATACATTGAAAGCCTCTATGAGGGTGAAGATTTGTCTGATGTTATAGAAGAAGATACAGGAGTCGATTTAGAAGAGATAGGGGATCCAGTATTAGAATCGGAATTTAAGAGAGCTTTGGAAGACTTACGGTCAAATAAGGCAGAAGGGATAGATAACATTCCATCAGAATTTCTAAAATCATTGGGGGAAGTGGCAACAAAACGACTATTGACGTTGGTGTGTAGAATATATGAGTCTGGCGATATACCATCTGACTTTCGGAAAAGCATCATCCACACAATTCCGAAGGCGGCAAGAGCTGACAAGTGCGAGAATTATCGCACAATCAGCTTAACAGCTCATGCATCGAAGCTGCTTACAAGTATAATATACAGAAGAATGGAAAAGAAAATTGGGAATGCGCTAGGTGACGATCAGTTTGGCTTTAGGAAAAGTAAAGGGACGAGAGAGGCAATTCTGACGTTACGGCTAATTATGGAAGCAAGGCTAAAGAAAAATCAAGACACTTTCATAGGATTTGTCGACCTGGGAAAAGCGTCCGACAATGTAAAATGGTGCAAGCTGTTCGAGATTCTGAAAAAAGTAGGAGTAAGCTGTAGGGAGAGATGGGTCATATACAATATGTACAACAACCAAGAGGGAATAATAAGAGTGGACGATCAAGAACGAAGTGCTCGTATTAAGAAGGGTGTAAGACAAGGCTGTAGCATTTCGCCCCTACTCTTTAATCTGTACATCAAGGTAGCAATGATGGAAATAAAAGAAAGGTTCAGGAGTGGAATTAAAATACAAGGTGAAAGGATATCAATGATACGATTCGCTCATGACATTGCTATCCTGAGTGAAAGTGAAGAAGAATTAAATGATCTGCTGAACGGAATGAACAGTCTAATGGGTACACAGTACGGTTTGAGAGTAAATCGGAGAAAGACGACGGTAATGAGAAGTAGTAGAAATGAGAACAGCGAGAAACTTAACATCAGGATTGATGGTCACGAAGTCAATGAAGTTAAGGAATTCTGCTACCTAGGCAGTAAAATAACCAATGACGGACGGAGCAAGGAGGACATCAAAAGCAGACTCGCTATGGCAAAAAAGGCATTTCTAGCCAAGAGAAGTCAACTAATATCAAATACCGGCCGCAATTTGAGGAAGAAATTTCTGAGGATGTACGTCTGGAGTACAGCATTGTATGGTAGTGAAACATGGACTGTGGGAAAACCGGAACAGAAGAGAATCGAAGCATTTGAGATGTGGTGCTATAGACGAATGTTGAAAATTTGGTTGACTGATAAGGTAAGGAATGGGGAAGTTCTACGCAGAATCGGAGAGGAAAGGAATATGTGGAAAACACTGATAAGGAGAAGGGACAGGGTGATAGGACATCTGCTAAGACATGAGGGAATGACTTCCATGGTACTAGAGGGAGCTGTAGAGGGCAAAAACTGTAGAGGAAGACAGAGATTGAAATATGTCAAGCAAATAATTGAGGACGTAGGTTGCAAGTGCTACTCTGAGATGAAGAGGTTAGCACAGGAAAGGAATTCGTGGCGGGCCGCATCAAACCAGTCAGTAGACTGATGACAAAAAAAAAAAAAAAAAAAAAAAAAAAGATACAATTTCTCTTCACCAGTAACGATACAGGATAGTAATGGCCGGTGTTGTTCACGAGCCAGTTAATTACGAACATGCAGAAATGCTGATTTGTGTCATTTTGGCTTAGAGCACGCGGTACCCATTCACCCTGTTTTTGAATTTTCCCCATTGCCTGATAAAGCCGCACGATGGTGGAATGATAACAACCAGATGTAGAGTACGCTTACGTGGATCATTATGAATCAATGCGTTCAAACTCCAATCAAGACACTATCCATTCCGTTCAACTTCTCTTCCAAGTACTTTGCCGTCTCCGACAGGATTATAATGTCATCGGCAAATCTCAACATTTTATTTCTTCTCCTTAACCCTTAATTCCAAACCCAAATTTTTCTTTCCTTTCCTTTATTGCTTACTCTGTGTATAGGTTGAATACTGTTGGGGATGGGTTACAACATTGTCTCGCTCCCTTCTCAATCAATGCTTGCCTTTCATGCCCGTCAACTTTCATAACGGTCGTGCAAGTTGTAAACAACCTTTAGCTCCCTGTATTTCACACCTGCTGCCTTCAGAATTTCAAGGACAGTATTCCGGTGAACACTGTCAAGAACTTTCCCTATGTCTAGAAATGCTATAAACGTCATTAACCTACCTTCTAAGATAAGTCGTAGGGCCGTATTTCCTCGCGTGTTTCCACATTACTCCGGAAGCCAAACTGATCTTCTCCGAAGTCGGCTTCTACCAGTCTTTCCACTATTCTGTAAATAATTCGTGTTAGTATTTTGCAACCATGAGACATTAAACTGATAGTTCGGTAATTTTCACACCTGCCAGCATCTGCTTTGTTTGTAATTGGAGTCATTACATTCTCTTTGATGTCTGAGGGTATTTCACCTGTCTCATATATCTTGCACATCAAATGAAAGAGTTTTGTCATGGCTGGCTCTCCCAAGGCTATCGGTAGTTCTGATGGAATGTCGTCTACTCCTGTGGCCTTGTTACGACTTAAATCTTTCAGTTCTCTGTCAAATTCTTGTCCAGTATCATACCCCCCCCCCCCCCCATCTCGTCTTCATCTACGTCCACATTAATTTCTATAATATTGTGAGCAAGTTTACCTTCCTTTATAGACTCTCTATATACCCCTACCTTTTTACTTTCCATTCTTTGCTTAGGAGTGGTTTTCCATCTAAGCTCTTGATATTCACACAACTGCTACTCTTTTCACCAAAGACCTCTTTAATTTTCTTGTGGCTGTATGTGTCTTTCACTTAATGAAGTGTATTTCCAAGTCCTTACTTTAGTCCTCTAGCCACTCATGCTTAGCCGTTTTCCACTTCCTGTCAGCCTCATTTTTAGACGTTTGTGTTCCCTTTCGCCTGCTTCATTACTGAATCTTAAAGTTTTCTCGTTTTATCAGTTAATTTCTATATCTCCTGTTTTATCCAAGGATTTATGGCAGGCCGTGTCTTTCTACCCATCTGATCATCAGCTGCCTTCACTAATTCATCTCTTAATGCTATCCATTGAACTTCGACTGTATTCCTTTGCCCTGTTCCAGTCAACCGTTCCCTAATGCTCTCTCTGAAACTCTCCACAACCTCTGGATCTTTCAACTTTTCCAGATCTCATATCCTTAATTTTCCACCTTTCAGCAATTTATTCAATTTTAATTTATTGTTCATAACGAATAAACTGTGGTCAGAGGTCGCATCCGTCCCCGGAAATGCTTACCATTTAAAATGGTTCCGAAATATCTGTCTTACCATTATATAATGAACCTGAAACCTTCCGGTGTCTGTGACTCTTCCACGTATACAACTTATTTTCACGATTCTTAAACCAAGTGTTAGCGAATAATTAAATTATTCCATAATTCAGTTTTTATCTGACGGACAGCATTGACGGCAGGATGTTTCGAACGTCTTGCACGTTTCCACAACGTGACTGTCGACGTTGCCGTAAAGATTTAAGGCGGCCGCCTCAATGTTCGACGGGAAGGAGCTGGAAAACCTGCAACGTTCGGAAACCAAAACCAGCGTGATCAACCATGACAGTGCCTATATGTCTGTCAGTGTATGGGAACTTGAGAGCATTTGCGTGGCGAAGCACAACGTCGGCGCAGAGCTCGTCACCATAGCACATAGGATCGAAAAATGGATTCCGACAACATCTTGTGGCGGGGAACGCACTTCATCCCGTATAAAACGTTCTACTTCATACGCCTTCGGTCGGTTATGATCCAAAGGAAAAGTTAATTTAATTGTGGCTTGGGACTAAGAGAAAACCCCTGATGGTCGATGAAGTCGGACTCTGAGACAAACCGCTACGTGGAAATAAACAACCGCGCTCTCGTTCACAAGCAGCACAACAGGCGAGATGCAAAAAAGATGTGGGCGCCTCACCACTGATGGAGGCAGACTGACCCTAGATCACAGGTGCCACACTATTACTAGTACTTCTGGAAATAAATACTGTGCATGTAAGACGCAGCAGTCTCCTACTGGAGTAGAGGTGATAACTTGGAGAGAGGTGTAGGACGGGGAGGGGGGGGGGGGGGAGGGATCGAGAGGAGATAGGGAGATAGAATGGCAAAAATCAGAAAAGGAGAAGGACGAGACGCAGGGGAAGAGGAGACTAATAAAGAGATGGGGAGGAGAAGAGGGAAAGCAGATCGGATGAGGGGACAGAGACAGGGGGGAGGAGCAGATGGACAGAAAGAGGATGAGGAGGAGATAGAGTGGGCAGGGCTTTCTGTCCACCTCCACCACCTCCACTCTCTGTCCTATTCCTCTTGCTCCTCTCTCTCTGCACCTATTTCTCCCCCAGCCTCTGCCCAATTGCTCCTTCCTCTCCCTCTGTTCATCTTCTCCTTACCCTCTGTCCATCTCTTCCTCCCCAGGAAGACGATTTGGGAAAGTATGGTGGCCCTGGATCGAATCCACCCAACTGTTTAACGAGATGGCCTAGTGTACTGGTCAGTCCGGATGTGGTTTTTAGGCGGATTCTCTCTTTCGACTATGTGAATACTGGGCTGGTATCTAAGCCCCGCCTCAGTTAAACGATTAGCAAGGATTTAGGAAAACTTTCGTTCATCTTCACATAGACAACACTACACACAGACGGTTGAGATACACATGTCCCATTCCAGGGGGCTGGGGGGGGGGGGGGTACTAACAATGACAAATCCGAAATTAGATGCGCGACAAATGTGAAAGAAAGAAGAAGAAGTCCTGTCCAGCAAAGCAGGAGTCACAGTTTGGAAAAAGCGCTAATTTTATGTAATATTTTATTAATATTCGTACAACTTGCTCATAGTTTGTACATCATAACAACTTCTTTTCTCACGAGCAAGAGTAATAGCAAGAGTGGCGGGCAATCCGTTGTTGTTTCGCCCAATACCATTTGCCTCTGATGTTGCTGGCTACGTCCGCTGACTTTTTTGCTTGGATGACGACTAAGCTAAGATAGTGTCTGCATGACAATGCTGTTGCTGGAAGCGTCAGTGGAGTTTTTGCAGACGATGTTTTCATACCGAGAATGACGGAATCTGTCGCCGGACTGCAGCGTTGGCCCGACGTGGCACAGCCAGCGCCGCAAGGCTCGGCTAGCTCTAACTAGGTGTTTACTGCGGCGGGGCGTCACTACAAGCGGAAGCTGCGCGCTTATCTGGCGGCTGGCATCGGCGCCGTGCCTCAGAAGCGCCGCTAGCAGTCGGTTGATGGGCGCGCCCGCATTCAGCGGCCCTGATAGCACGGCCCGTTAGGCGGCCAATGTCCGACACGCGAAATGAACGCGCCGCGCACTTGGCTCCGTGC
Source organism: Schistocerca americana (assembly GCF_021461395.2). Lineage (NCBI taxonomy): Eukaryota > Metazoa > Arthropoda > Insecta > Orthoptera > Acrididae > Schistocerca > Schistocerca americana. The sequence goes on from NC_060119.1 coordinate 692,236,257, forward strand.
GCTAATTCGCGGTCCCGCATCGAGAAGCCCGCGTCGCGCCAGCTGAATGTACAGCCTGGCGGGGCTGCACCGCGGCACAGCCGCTCTGAGCTGCAGCCGCGGCGCAATGGCGCGCGCTGTTTACGAGTCCCGCTCTGCTGGAGGGGGTGCACGGCCAGTTGAGGTGTGTCTGATGGGCAGCGTGGAGCTGACAGCATGGAGCACCGCCCTGAAACAGTTTTTAAGCTACTTCGTCAAAATCAATCGTAAAAGTAAAAAAAAAAAAAAAAAAAAAAAAAACAGTAAACAACACTTGCGGCTTCTTCGTTGCATGCTGTTGTTGGTCATGGTTCAGATGATTGGTATAAGAGGCATTGGGATTAGCTTCACAACGCTCCACACGAGCTACAATGAACTTGTATGTCTAGATTCTTACTCTTGGTAAAAGTGTTTAGGCATCTGTGGCAAAAATACCTTCAACCAGATTTTTTTATATACAATTTAGGTGAAAATACGATCAGTAATGTTTCAGATTTCGATGTACAATGGGATAGGAATGATGATGGAAATAGGAACGCATTTGAGGAAGTGTAGAAAATGGTAAATAGATTGCAGTGCAATAAAGCGGCTGGGGTGGATGAAATTAAGTCGGAACTCATCAAATACGGTGGAATGTCAGGTCTTAAATGGCTACACAGGATAATTGAAATGGCGTGGGAGTCGGGACAGGTTCCATCAGACTGGACGAAAGCAGTAATCACACCAATCTTTAAATATGGAAACAGAAAAGATTGTAACAACTACAGAGGTATCTCTTCAATCAGCGTTGTGGGTAAAATCTTCTCAGGTATTGTTGGAAGGAAAGTGCGAGCATTAGTTGAGGACAAATTGGATGAAAATCAGTGTGGCTTCAGGCCTCTTAGAGGTTGTCAGGACCAGATCTTTAGCTTACGGCAAATAATGGAGAAGTGTTACGAGTGGAACAGGGAATTGTATCTATGCTTTATAGATCTAGAAATGACATATGACCGGGTTCCTAGGAGGAAGTTATTGTCTGTTCTACGAAATTATGGAATAGGAGGCAAACTTTTGCAAACAATTAAAGGTCTTTACATAGATAGTCAGGCAGCAGTTAGAGTTGACGGTAAATTGAGTTCATGGTTCAGAGTAGTTTCAGGAGTAAGACAAGGCTGCAACCTGTCTCCACTGTTGTTCATATTATTTATGGATCATATGTTGAAAACAATAGACTGGCTGGGTGAGATTAAGATATGTGAACACAAAATAAGCAGTCTCGCATATGACTTAGTTGTGATGGCAGATTCGATTGAAAGTTTGCAAAGTAATATTTCAGAGCTAGATCAAAAATGTAAGGACTATGGTATGAAGATTAACATCTCCAAAACGAAAGTAATGTCAGTGGGAAAGAGATATAAACGTATTGAATGTCAAATAGGAGGCACAAATTTAGAACAGGTGGATGGTTTCAAGTACTTAGGATGCATATTCTCACAGGATGGCAACATAGTGAAAGAACTGGAAGCGAGGTGTAGTAAAGCTAATGCAGTGAGCGCTCAGCTACGACCTACTCTCTTCTGCTAGAAGGAAGTCAGTACCAAGACTAAGTTATCTGTGCAGCTTTCAATCTTTCCACCAACTTTGTTGTATGGGAGCGAAAGCTGGGTGGATTCAGGTTACCTTATCAATAAGGTTGAGGTTACGGATATGAAAGTAGCTAGGATGATTGCAGGTATTAGTAGATGAGACCAATGGCAGGAGGGTGTCCACAATGAGGAAATCAAAGAAAGACTGGGAATGAACTGCATAGATGTAGCAGTCAGGGCGAACAGGCTTAGATGGTGGGGTCATGTTACACGCATGGGAGAAGCAAGGTTACCCAAGAGACTCATGGGTTCAGCAGTAGAGAGTAGGAGGAGTCGGGGTAGACCAAAGAGAAGGTACCTGGATTCGGCTAAGAATGATTTTGAAGTAATAGGCTTAACATCAGAGGAGGCACCAATGTTAGCACTGAATAGGGGATCATGGAGGAATTTTGTAAGGGGGATTATGCTCCAGACTCAACTCTGAAAGGCATAATCAGTCTTAAATGATGATGATGATGATGGTGATGATGATACAATGTAGTGGAAAGTAGATAGGACACATATTTGATCCGGACTTAGTATTGCTCCTTGCACTTGGAGAATAGAGGTTGACGGGACGTTAAACACTAATCTCCCTTCCGTCGGATAATAGCAACAAATCTACATGTTTGGGATACTGACAGGCTAATTTTGAAAAACAGAGTGTCTAATTTTGCTTTCAGCACAGTGTATTCTTCATCATCTTCTGGCAAGCTAGCATCATCTTCTGCCCCAGGCCACAAAAGTGAACTGAATAATATTAGTTCTGCCACTCGAATTTTTGTGTGTTCTTGAATTCCAATGAAGATGAGGTGTGTTTGAAGTTCTAATGGTCGCAGGCATCAGATTTCTGGTATCTTCTAGGATAGTCTTCATATTAGGGTAATTTACGTAGCAAGCCGGTAGCAACCATTCAAAGCTAAATTCATCTTCCTCAAGAGTGTTCAGGACATTAGCCCTCCCAAGGGAATTATGCACACCTTTTGAAAATATTGTAATCTAGTAATGTTCATTATGCTTTAAAATTCTGAAAAAAATATTTATTGTCTTTAATGAATTCTGCTGCCAGAGTCCATAAATGTTTAAATTTTTCAGTAAAATGTATCCCAAAAACTCAAGTCTTTATAATGGACGTGGCTTTTCACAGCAAATGTCATATTCATATTTTCAGGTTCAGAAGCCTTCTTAAAAATCATTATATCTTTAAAAAGTATGTTGCTTACAAAAGTCAACGACAATAAACGAAATTTATATTTTTCGTATTTTTTTGTAACGAAATTTATATTTTTCGTATTTTTTGTAACAGTCATGAAGTAAGTTCTGGGCCCTACTTACGCATCAGTAACTGTTTAAAATGCATGTTGTTCATAAAATTTAGCAAGAATTAACTAAAATTGTTTTTGTCTCATTTTCTTTGTAGTGGTCATAAAATACATTCCATGGTAGTATGAATTATGGAAAATACCTTGGTATTGCTAGTGTTAATGCATGCATGTTTAGAAACGATCAAAATGGACCAAATTAAGTGGATCAAACATTTTTTTCTCTTAGAGGAAGCGTTTTACCAGACCCTCTTTCCAGGCATTTCGGAAAAAATGGCCCAGTATGACACCCTTGATAGAAGGTTTGAACCACTCTGTGATTAACTTATATCATTTCTTTTCGTTTACAGTATCACTACCGTTCTCTGGGGTGCATTAGTTACAGCGTGGAACTGCACTAGACGTAATGCTCGGATACCATGAATAGTTGCCGATTCTGGGGATCTCCCTCTACAAAACGCCATTGTAGCGTCGAGGAAAGTGGAAGGATCTTGATCGATACTCCACATTAGTGTTGTCAATATGAACTTCTGAAATACTGACCCCAGAAAAGCCAACAGTGCTACGCGATTCGCCAGGGGGTCATTAACATAGCGATCAGGGGGGCTTCTGCTGCTAGATCCAGGGCAATCTCGGGGTGATGGTCAATGCTGTGAAGGTCCAGGACGATTGGGAGATGTTCTTGAGCGCGAAGAGCATGGCACATACCACAGACAATGAGCTGGAGTTATCAGTATATGCCATGATGTCGACAGACTACAGTGTAGTGTTTGCAGGAGTGTCGAATGCATCGTAAACGGCCTGCTTCGCCTAGCTGGGGTGACCAACTCATCATCATTGTGTCATGTCATGAAGTTGTTGCTGGTGCAGGCTTGAGTCCGCCAACGTCCATCACATCTGTAAAGAAGAAAAAGATGGAATGATATTAATAACTACCATGTGTGTGTAAAAAGATATAGGCAGACTTCTATAACAATAATTAGTAATAGTAATTATGCTCAAAAAATCGCCGGCCGGTGCGGTCGAGCGGTTCTAGGCGCTTCAGTCTGGAACCGCGCGATCGCTACGGTCGCAGGTTCGAATCCTGCCTCGGGCATGGATGTGTGTGATGTTTTTAGGTTAGTTAGGTTTAAGTAGTTCTAAGTTCTAAGTTCTAGGTGACTGATAACCTAAGATGTTAAGACCCATAGTGCTCAGAGCCATTTGAACCATTTGCTCATAAAATCAGTGTATGATTCAATCCACTGGGACCTCATCACATCGTCATTATTTTCCATAATATCGCCTAATGCTTTATCCACTTATGCCTGTGAGTCAATACTCATTATGCGTACTCACAAGAGAACGATGCATTATGCGAGCGGGCAGCTGACTAACACAATTGGGGGCTGCCATTGAATAGTGTGTCATGTACTTCAAGATGATTTAAGTTGTCAGTATCCGATCTGGATTGGCTGGGATACCCTGCCAATGTAGTGGTACTGCTCTGGGGAGGAAAAAGGGGAAGATTGTTGGTTGTCGAGTGAGAGGACAGATGCATGGACATTGAAGGTAGCTTGGCTGGTGTGGAAAGCGCAGAATCAAGTGAGTGCACGGTATCTACTTGATGGAAGCTACGCTGGCAAGAGCGGTTAGCTTCGTGCACGGAGGAAGTAAGAGGCAGTTTGACTAACGGCAGTCTGTGGAACATTTCACGTGTTCCACCAGCCCCGATTCATCAAGTGTTAATGCGGCTGCTAGGCTAATGGAAAGCTTGCGAAAGGTATAAGAGTTGACATTGTCTTGTATTTGTGTGGACTGAGGCAGATCGACAAGTCATATGACTGGACGAGATGTGAGCTGGATCAGTGTCCGTGAGACATCCAGACGTTACTAAAAGGGAAGTAATGTTTGATTTTCTAATTGTATCAGAACTGATGTTGGTGTGAACATTGAAGTCGTTTTATTACCACTGAGTCTTCTATAACTCGTAAACAATATTGGTGTATCCACTTGTATATCTTCATAAGTGGAAAGATTTGCTAGTTGAGTTGGCTATACTTATTCTGCCTGGTGAGTAAGTGTGAAAGTGATGTAGCTGATTACTGGTTTATGCGAGATTAAGGTATTAATATTTATAAGGACGAACAATTACTCAAAGACTTGCGTTAAGGACTGAATTTTTAAGATGTTAAACTGTAAATTTTATTATCAGTATTGGTATGGCTGTAATATGATTTCTTAAATATTGATTTGCTTAAGGAAATAATTTCATTTGCGGTGTTTACACTGTATTTGATAACTAATTTGAATGTTATTGTTGGATTAGAGTGACCAAGTTTGATATACTTTGTGATTTTAAAAATAGTGTTTAAAGGGTTAATGTTGTCGCGATCTCGTCATCGCTAGACAGCGGAAAGAAATGTATATTTTCTTTCTGGGCATTGCAAAAGATGCCGCGGAAAAGGGACAGAATTACTCTCGCTGGCCATAGTGATATTATAGAACACACTACTACGAGAACTACAAGGCTAAATTCAGTGTTCGTAATGCGGTTGTTTCTTGATTAGCATTTTTGTACTTATTAGAGAGTGATAATGGACAACAAAAGTGCGGTCCGAAGACACGATGGTCATTTGTCACAGACGTAAATGCAGGCTGGACCATGAACTTAATTCACTCAACGTGCAGAGGCAATGTACTGTCACTAACGTCGAATATCTATTTGATCCTGAGTCTGATTTTCAAGCAGCCAGTGAACCTGTTGATACGATGGTGTAGCAATCACAATTCGTTGTAATTATTGTTGTAATTGCCTCGTGTACCTCTATTCTCACACGGTGGCTGGTTACTCTCTCTGTAACTCGGATCATTGTTTTCCTGTGATCGATAATTTCCCCCACTGCGTCTGTTGCCGTTCCTTTCTAATGAGCCCTGCCAACTGCGGTCATTGTTTCTGTTCCAGTCTCTTGCGTTTTGTATTTCGTTGATATAATCTAATTCACATAGCGCACTCTTGAATGATTCTGTGGAATTGTTGCACCTTGTTGGTGGTGCAGAGGTAATTTGCGTAACTGTGCCTCATAATTTCCTTAGGACTGTACGGGTGGTCCAAAAACCGATTCTGCTTAATTAGAACTTAACCGGAATATTGAATCCTGACGCTTCTAGATCTCCCAGCATAATCTCCTCCTTCATTCTTTCCTGTATGTCTTGCGACCAATATGAGCAAATTAGAATTATATTAATACCTTCAGCTGCTTTCGTGCGTTGATATATATCAACGGGGACAGTTGAAAATGTTCCAGGACCGGGACTCGAACCCGAGATCTCCTGCTTACATGGCAGACGCTCTATCCATCTGACAAGGGGAGGCCGCCAATTGTGAAATTCAGATTCGATTCATACTGCGCATAATAAAAGCTCATGGCTGAGGTGTAATGTGGCAAAGCACCAAGATGCACTTCTCAGCCGTTGTCGAGAAAATCGACAGTTAAAAGAAACCGTTGAGGTGAAATACTCTCTACGATTTTAACTTCCTACAGCGTCGTGGCGCAGCGGTAAGCGCTCCGGTTCGTAATCCGAATGTCGCCAGATCAAATCTCGCGCAATGCAATTTTTTTTTAAATATTTGTTTTTGTAATTCAAATATATATATATATATATATATATATATATATATATATATATATATATATATATAATTCCCGGCAATCAGTTGCAACAATTATGCATATAATAAGTTGTTGAAAGTCGTTTGTCGTGGAAAAACTGGCGACTTCGAACATGATTAGTTTTCCGCAAACAAAGTTGTATTTCACAAATGTTATTAATTGTCTTCATAATGTTTACACGTGTAGCTAACGGAAGACGTAGAAACGATATTCCGAAACGAATACGTATAGTGTAAGTCAAACGTTCGAATTAGAGTAGAGACCCCACGATATATATACAGGGCTATTACAAATGATTAAAGCGATTTCTAAATTCACTGTAACTCCATTCATTGACATATGGTCACGACACACTACAGATACGTAGAAAAACTCATAAAGTTTTGTTCGGCTGAAGCCGCACTTCAAGTTTCTGCCGCCAGAGCGCTCGAGAGCGCAGTGAGACAAAATGGCGACAGGAGCCGAGAAAGCGTATGTCGTGCTTGAAATGCACTCACATCAGTCAGTCATAACAGTGCAACGACACTTCAGGACGAAGTTCAGCAAAGATTCACCAACTGATAACTCCATTCGGCGATGCTATGCGCAGTTTAAAGCTTCTGGATGCCTCTGTAAGGGGAAATCAACGGGTCGGCCTGCAGTGAGCGAAGAAACGGTTGAACGCGTGCGGGCAAGTTTCACGCGTAGCCGCGGAAGTCGACGAATAAAGCAAGCAAGGAGCTAAACGTACCACAGCCGACGGTTTGGAAAATCTTACGGAAAAGGGTAAAGCAGAAGCATTTCTTAAACAGGAGATTGGAAAACCGATGGATCGGTCGTGGTGGAGATCAAGATCAACAATTCATGTCATGGCTCCACGCTCTCCCGACTTAACCCCATACGATTTCTTTCTGTGGGGTTATGTGAAAGATTCAGTGTTTAAACCTCCTCTACCAAGAAACGTGCTAGAACTGCGAGCTCGCATCAACGATGCTTTCGAACTCATTGATGGGGACATGCTGCGCCGAGTGTGGGAGGAACTTGATTATCGGCTTGATGTCTGCCGAATCACTAAAGGGGCACATATCGAACATTTGTGAATGCCTAAAAAAACTTTTTGAATTTCTATATGTGTGTGCAAAGCATTGTGAAAATATCTCAAATAATAAAGTTATTGTAGAGCTGTGAAATCGCTTCAATCATTTGTAATAACCCTGTATATATATATATTTGAATTACAAAAAACAAATACTAAAAAAAAAAGGTTGCATGGCGAGAGATTCGATCCGGCGACCTTCGGATTACGAACCCGAGCGCTTATCACTTCGCCACGACGCTGTAGGAAATTATGAATCGTAGAGAGTATTTCACCTCAACGGTTTCTTTTAACTGTCGATTTTCTCAACAACGGCTGAGAAGTGCATCTTGGTGCTTTGCCACATTACACCTCTGGCCATGAGCTTTTATTATGCGCAGTATGAATCGAATCTGAATTTCACAATTGGCGGCCTCCCCTTGTGAGCCACAGAGGGCTAAGGGGGCAGCGTGGCTGCAGGGACTATCTCGCGCACGCCTCCCGGGAGACCCACATTCTCACCTTGTATGTCCACACACTACATCCGTACATCCGTAGTGTCCCACCCCAACACACTCATTACTCGTGGAAGGCATTCTTAGTCAAGTAAGAGTTCGGGGAATATGTGTGCATCCGCACAGAAGAAGAAGGTCATGAGCGTTGTTGCCAGAACTATACAGGGTGGTCCATTGATCGTGACCGGGCTAAATATCTCACGATATAAGTGTCAAACGAAAAAACTATAAATAACGAACATGTCCAGCTTGAAAGCGGAAACCAGATGGGGCTATAGTTGGCCCGCTAGATGGCGCTGCCATAGGTCAAACGGATATCAACTGCGTTTTTTTTAAAATAGGAACCGCCATTTTTTATTACATATTCGTGTAGAACGTAAAGTAATATGAATGTTTAGTTGGACCACTTTTTTCGCTTTGTGATAGATGGCGCTGTAAAAGTCACAAACATATAGCTCACAATTTTAGACGAACAGTTGGTAACAGGTAGGTGTTTAAATTAAAATACAGAACGTAGGTACGTTTGAACATTTCATTTCGGTTGTTTCAATGTGATACCTGTACCTTTGTGAACTTATCATTTCTGAAAACGCATGCTGTTACAGCGTGATTACCTGTAAATGCCACATTAATGCAATAAATGCCCAAAATGATGTCCGTCAACATCAATGCATTTGGCAATACGTGTAACGACATTCCTCTCAACACCGAGTAGTTCACCTTCCGTAATGTTCGCAGATGCATTGACAATGCGTTGACGCATTTTGTCAGGCGTTGTCGGTGGATTACATCAAATATCCTTCAACTTTTCCCATAGAAAGAAATCCGGGGACGTCATATCCGGTGAACGTGCAGGCCATGGTATGGTGCTTCGACGACCAATCCACCTGTCATGAAATATGATATTCAGTACCGCTTCAACCGCACGCGAGCTATGTGCCGGACATCCATCATGTTGAAAATACATCGCCACTCTGTCATGCACTGAAACATCTTGTAGTAACATCGGTAGAACATTACGTAGGAAATCAGCATACATTGCACCGTTTAGACTGCCATCGATAAAATGGGGGCCAATTATCCTTCCTCCCATAATGCCGCACCATACATTAACCCGCCAAGGCCGCTGATGTTCCACTTGTCGCAGCCATCATGGATTTTCCGTTGCCCACTAGTGCATATTATGCCGGTTTACGTTACGGTTGTTGGTGAATGACGCTTCGTCGCTAAATAGAACGCGTGCAAAAAATCTGTCATCGCCCCATAATTTCTCTTGTGTCCACTGGCAGAACTGTACACGACGTTCAAAGTGGTCCTCATGGAATTCCTGGTGCATAGAAATATGGTACGGGTGCAATCGATGGTGATGTAGCATTCTCAACACCGACGTTAATGAGATTCCCGATTCTCGCGCAGTTTCTCTGCTACTGATGTGCGGATTAGCCGCGACAGTAGCTAAAACACCTACTTGGGCATCTTCATTTGTTGCAGGTAGTGGCTGACGTTTCACATGTGTCTGAACACTTCCTGTTTCCTTAAATAACGCAACTATCCGGCGAACGGTCCGGAAACTTGGATGATGTCGTCCAGGATACCGAGCAGCATACATAGCACACGCCCGTTGCATTTTGATCACAATAGCCATTGTTGTTGTTGTGGTCTTCAGTCCAGAGACTGGTTTGATGCAGCTCTCCATGCTACCCTACCCTGTGCAAGCTTCTTCATCTCCCAGTAGTTATTGCAACCTACATCCTTCTGAATCTGCTTAGTGTATTCATCTCTTGGTCTCCCTCTACGATTTCTACCCTCCATGCTGCCCTCCAATGCTAAATTTGTGGTCCTTTGATGCCTCAGATGATGTTCTGCCGACCGGTCCCTTCTTTTTGTCAAGTTGTGCACAATAGGCAAACATCAACACGATATCGACCTTTTCCACAATTGTAAACGGTCCATTTTAACACGGGTAATGTATCATGAAGCAAATGCCGTCCGCACTGGCGGCATTTTGCGCGATACCGCGTACTTATACGTTTGTGACTATTACAGCGCCATCTATCACAAGGCTAAGAAAGTAGTCCAACTAAAACATTCATATTTCTTTCCGTACTACACGAATATGTAATAAAAGATGGGGTTCCTATTTAAAAAACGCAGTTGATATCCGTTTGACCTATGGCAGCGCCATCTAGCGGGCGAACCATAGCGCCATCTGGTTTCCCCCTTCAAGCTAGACAGGTTTCGTTCTTTGTAGTTTTTTCGTTTGATGCTTATTTCGTGATATTTGGCCTGGTCACTATCAATGGACTACGCTGTATATTGTACCTCACTGACCTTAGCTTCTGTGCTTTCATACAAAAATTGTAGTGTTAGTGGTCTAAAAAATCTAGGAGACGAAGGTCTAGGATCCTTCCAAATCACGACTGCTGCCTCTGATTCTGGATCCGCAGAAATAAGTTGTAAGGGTACCACCGATGAAAAACTACACTCGCATTTGATGCCCGCCCATCCTCAAATGTTTGTATTCACTTTGTCCAGAACTTCCGTCACAAACCCATCTGCAAATGAATTGCATGTGGGTAACATTCGCTTGATCTACACAACGAATGATATCCTCGTGGCATTACAAAATACAGTCGGTTGTATTACCCAATAAAGTCATATTTTCTGTAGTAGTTCAGTAGTATTAGGTGGATAGAAACGTTTTTTTCCGCCAATTTCTTGTTCAAAATGGTTCAAATGGCTCTGAGCACTATGCGACTTAACTTCTAAGGTCATCTGTCGCTTAGAACTTAGAACTAATTAAACCTAACTAATCTAAGGACATCACACACATCCATGCCCGAGGCAGGATTCGAACCTGCGACCGTAGCGGTCGCTCGGCTCCAGACTTTAGCGCCTAGAACCGCTCGGCCACTCCGGCCGGCGCCAATTTCTTGTAGGAAAGATACAGTTTGCTTTTATTCTGCTTACTTGTCGTTCTCAATCCATGGCAATGGCTCTCAGTGAACTTGTATTCAATGTATAGTGAAGATTCGGCTTCGGCAGACAAAGTTTTCTCGCTTGTCGCTGTCGACTAAAAGGCCTGTCCTTGATTGGACGCTCTCGATGGACTTGGGATTGTTGTCTCATAAATAACCTTTGCAGCATCCAATTGAGGTGCAGACCGCAAGCTGATTTGATTAGCATAACCTAACTCTTGTGGTGTCAAAGTTTCATGATTGACTGTGTTTTTCTGCGTTTCGACCTCTTACTCAACGACTCCCGAGAAGGATAGCCACTGCTTTTACTAGTCGATGGCAGATCACAGTCAGTCTGACTGATGCTTGCCACTAACAACAGGTGCCGAAAATGAAACGGGTGCATTAAGCCATTCATTGGTTTGTTTGAAAAAGGGGCTCTCTGTCCTGTTAGCCTTTTGCCACCTTGTTTTCAGTTTAGCAAACAGTTTTTTTTTCCTTTATTGAATTTCAATTCCCCCAGAAGGGGGCGGGCTGGCAGCAGCTTAGTATGCCGCTCTTCAGCCTACAGACTTTGTTAGAAAGATGATGAGAATAAATAATAAAAACAGGCGATAAAATCGGAGACTTAAAGAGTAACATGGCGAAAAGAAATCGTGGAACTTAAAACAAAGAACAGAGGGATTATGACGCTAAGAAAATATATACAAAGCAGACAGGTAAAACAATAGCCAGACAATTAAAAAAACACGGCGACAGTCTGGTTTCTGTTCACAAAAGACATAAAATTCACACCCAGTGACAGCATGGTTTCTGTTCGCAACACGAGAAAGACAAACAACACTGAACAGTCACTGGAACACTGCACTAAAAAGTTGGCAAATGTGACAGACCACAGCCAAGAGCAGGTGGGGGGAAACTGGACAGATGATGGGAAAATAAAAAAGGGGGGGAGCCGGGAAAGGAGCTGATGGAGGATGAGGACCCATAAGAGGGGTGGGGGGCGCTGGGCAGACGCGACAGGGAGTGGGGTAGGCAGAGGAGGGGAATACAAAAGGACTCAGGGGGGGGGGGAGAAGGGAGGTAGGGAGAGGTTTAGTGGGGAGAAAACAGGACGGAAGGGGGGAAGAGGGAGCCCAGGGAAAGGACAGAGGAAAGAAGGGGGAGTGAGGATCAGAGTTGATAGGAGGGATAAATGGAGGGAGAGAGGGCATCATCCAGGAGGGGGAGATGATGGAAGCCACCTTGGGAAAGGAGATGTTGGGTGTAGAGATGGAGGGTAGGGGGGATACAACGGTGAAGACATGGCAGGGAGCGGGAATGGGAGGAGCAACCAGGGGGTGAGGGGGTTCAAGATGGCGGGAGATGTAGAGAATGCGAAAATGTTTGAGGAATACAAGCAGATGGGGGAAAGGAATGAGATCATAGAGGATCCAGGTGGGGGACGGGAGGCGTATACGGAAGGCGAGGCGGAGTGCATGATGCTCATGGATCTGGAGGGACTTATAGAATTTTGGGGGGCAGATATCCAGGTAGGACTGGCATAACAGAGGATGGGTCGGATTAAGGATTTGTAGGTGTGGAGGATGGTAGAGGGGTGCAACCCCCATGTCCGGCCAGAGAGGAGTTTGAGGAGTCGGAGGTGGTTGGGGGTTTTGGATTGGATGGAGTGTAGATGAGGGATCCAGGTAAGGTGACGGTCAATGGTGAGGCCAAGGTAGGTGAGGGTGGGGGTGAGGCAGACAGGACGGGCGCAGACAGTAAGGGAGAAATCCAGGAGCCGGAAGGAGCGAGTGGTACGACGTACGATGATTGCCTGGGTCTTTGAAGGGTTGAGTTTCAGGAGCCACTGGTTACACCATGCAGCAAGAAGGTCAAGGTTATTCTGGAGAAGGCGTTGGGACCATTGGAGGGTAGGAGCGAGGACGAGGAATGCGGTGTCATCAGCATATTGCAAGAGGTGTACTGGAGGGGGGGGGGGTTGGGGCATATCTTCCGTGTGCAGGAGGTAGAGGAGAGGGGAGAAGACAGAGCCCTGGGGCACATCTGCAGAGGGGTAGAAGGTGTGGGAATTGGCATTATGGATGGTAGCATAGGAGGGGCGGTGGGAGAGGAAGGAGGCCACCAGACGGATGTAGTTGATAGGAAGGGCGTAGGTTTCGAGTTTAAACAGGAGATCGGGATGCCAGACACGGTCGTAGGCCTTTTCGAGGTCAAGGTAGACAAAAATGTCGGAGCGATGGGAGTTAAGCTGGAGGGAGAGGAGATGAGTGAGGCGGAGGAGTTGGTCATCAGCAGAGAAGGAAGGTCGAAAGCCACATTGGGTATTTGGGAGGAGGTGGTTTTGGCAGAGGTGGTGATGGATGCGCCGGGAAAGGATGGATTCCAAGAGCTTGCTGAACACCGATGTGAGACAGATAGGACGATAAGAATTGGCATCAGATGGAGGCTTGTTGGGTTTGGAGAACATCGGGATACTGGAGGTTTTCCAGAGGTCGGGATAGAAGCCAGTGGCAAGCATGACATTGTAGAGGGTGGCAAGGATTGAAAGGAAGGAGGGAGGGCAGTGTTTGAGGTGGCGGTAGGTAACGCAGTCGTGGTCGGGAGCAGTGTTGCGTTTAGTGCGGAGTGTGAGGCTGATGTCCTGTGTAGTGATGGGAGTGTTAAGTTCAGATGGTGGTGTGTGGCCCAAGTACTGGAAGCTAGGAACAGAGGTATTCGTACGGTCCATGACGTCAGGGAAGAGGGAATACTCAAAGTGGGGATCATCTGGGATGGAAAAAACATCGGAAAGGTGAGAGGCAAAGTGGTTGGCCTTACTGAGGTTGTCAGGAAAGGGATGATCATTAAGGAGGATAGGGTACTGGGGGGTGGGGTGGTTCCCAGTAAGGCGGTGGAAAGCAGACCAATACTTGGAAGAGTTTATGGGGAGCGTGGTGTCGAGTTGTGTACATGTCTGGCGCCAGGCACAGGGTTTCTTTGCAGCAAGCAGGTTGTGGATGTGTCGTTGTAATTGCCGGTGGCGGGTAAGTGTATCCCGGTCATGAGTGTGGAGAAAAGAGCGGTAGAGGCGGCGGGACTCTCGAAGGAGAAGGATGGCCTGTGGAGGCAGGGCGGGGCAGTGAGGGTGGATGGCTTTGGTGGGGATATGGGTGGTGACGGCGTCAGACAAGGTCTGGTGCAGGAAGGCAGCAGTGCGAGAGATGTCATCAGGAGATTGGCCTTCAACCTGGGTGTGAATGGAGTCCCGGTAGGCATCCCAGTTGGCATGGGAGTAATCATGGACAAGTTTAGGAGGGACGTTAGGGCAAAGGGCGTTGTGGGGATGGGGACCACTAGAGATAGTGAGGAGAACAGGAGCATGGTCACTGCCAATGAGTTCAAGGACTTCTGTGGTGATGCGCCCAAGGAGGTTGGGAGAGGTAAGGACCACATCAGGAGTGGTGTTGGATTCGGGTCAGGTGTGCTGAGGCAGGGGAACCAGGTCTCCCTGCAGAGTGGTGAGAAACTGATGCCACCACTGGAGGTCGGCAGGATCACGGCTGTGGATATTGAGGTCGGCGGCAATCACGTAGATGGAGAAGGTGCGGTCAATGTGGCCCAGGAAATCGTACGGGATAGGGGTACGAGGGCAGACATAAATGGTGGCACAGGTGATGGTAAGGGTGGGGAAGAAGAGGCTGAGGGTGAGATGCTCGGCAGGAGTGTTAAGGAGAGGTTGGGGCTGGACAGGGAGGTGCTTGAGGTGGTCTATAGCAACTCCGCCATGCGCCAGAGGGTATGGGTTATCGGTGCAGTGTAGGGTGTAAGGAGCCATGGAGACGGAGATACGGGGTTGAAGAAAGGTTTCATTTAGGACGAAGGCATCCACGCGGTGCTGACAGAGGGTGTGGAGGAAGAGGAGTTTGTGGGTTGGCAGGGAGCAAATGTTGTGGTACAGGAGATGGTAGGGTTTGTGTACCATGGGAGGGGAGAGTTAGACGAGGGTGGTGTGGGGGTGAAGGTGAAGTGGGCCTGGTTGTGGGAGTATGTGGCATAGGTGGTAAGATGGAAGATGGAACGGGCAGCGAGGGCGATTTGGGAAAGAGTTTGTGAGCGCTGGAAGGGGTGGATGTTTTGGAGCACAATGGTGGTGAAACAGATGAAGTCCTCGGCAGTAGGGGGAGGGCGGAGCGAGTTGTTAGGGTGGATGGGGTCATCAACAGGATGGACAGGGACGGTGAGCTCAGGGGTGACTGGTGGAGGTTTTGCTTTACACTTCGAGGAGTAGGTAGGATGTGGTTCATTGCAAGTGTTGCAGGAGGAGGGTGAGGTGAGGTTGGGGCAATTCTTGAGCAAGTGTGAAGCTTTGCAGTGGGGACAAGTAGGGGGGTTCTTGCAGTCAGAGGTAACGTGGTCGTTGTAGGTGAGACAGCGTCGGCAGCGGTAGGATTGGACTGGGGAACGGGAGGGGTCCACCTTATGACGGCGATTGTGGATGAGGGCTCCCTCGGTGAGGAGGCGGTCACTGGAGGAGGAGGATTCAGTGAATGTCCGCATGAGAAAAGTCGGCCTTGATCATTGAAGATGCGACAGGCCGAGCGGATTTCAATGTCGGGTCGGGAGTTGTTCCGCCAACACCTCAGCCTCCGTGATCACGGGGCTAAGCTTCGTGATCACAGTGGTGAAGGTTGGCGGACGTCGGGGAGGTTGAGGCTGACAGGGAGAGGACGGGGTGTGGTAGGGGGTGAGGGTTGCACATTGGCCAAATTGGATACGGGATACGGGGGATGCGGGAGAGGAGATCGGTGTGGAAGGAAGCATTGGGGGATTTAATGAGGACCGAGTCCTTGCGAGGAATCAGAAGGGAGATGGGGGCATTGGGGTAGCATTTCCGGATGGCGAGGGTGAGGGAGTGGGCATCAAGGAATTGAGGGTCAGGATTGGAGAGGACAAAGGTGTGGATGGCAGGCGTGGCGGGGGTCGGGGCCGCATCCATGGGGGTGGGTGGGTCACGGGGATTGGGGTTTTTTTTGGAGGAGACTTCGGGGGAAGGGTCAACATTCGGGCACTTTGAAGGTTTCGTGGTCACGACCGTGTGTAGAGGGGGCAGGGGGATGGGTTGCAGGGGGAGATGTCGGGGGGCAGGACCACCCTGAGCAGCAGATGACAGGGTGTCACAGAGACTGTGGAACGTCGAGCCAAAATCCGTGCTGGCTTGGAGCCCGTCGGAGGCGGTGCAGGGAGCGGCGGAAAGTTAGTAGCTGTCGATGGGGCGACAGTGATAGGGGAGGAGGAGTTGGGGGTGGTTACAGCCGAATGTGGCGCAGGGGTGGGGTGGACAGGGAGAGAAGGAAGGACGGGAAGTGGGGTGGAGGATGAGCTCCATGTGATGGTGGTTGGAGCAGCGGAGGGAGAGGTGAAAGTGACTGTGGTGGTGGGTTGGGACATGGTGGCGGCGCGCGAGGAGGGCGGCGGCAGTGGCGGAGGCGGCGAACACCGGCAGGCGGCGACCAGGCGGCGGCGGCAGGTGGCGGCGGCGGCGACCAGGCGGCTGCAGGCAGCGACCGAACGCCGGCGGCGGCGGCGGCGGCGGCGAGCACCGGCAGGCGGCGACCAGGCGGCGGCGGTGGCGTCGCGGCGGCATGCGGCGACGGCGGCGGCGACCAGGCGGCGGCGACCAGGCGGCGGCGGCGGCGGCGGCGGCGGCGAGCACCGGTAGGCGGCGACCAGGCGGTGGCGGCGGCGGCGAGGAGGACCGGACGGCGAGCAGTAGTGACGGCGAGCAGATGACACGGCAAGGAAATGGTGGGGATCTTCCACGTCGAAGATGCACCCTGAGAGTAGCCCAGGCAGTGAAAGTCTTCGATGAAGAAGTGAGGGAATCCAACCCTCGAATCTATCAAACA